>NC_135338.1:41435911-42074076 GCF_023851605.1 Tamandua tetradactyla
GCCAAAGTACAATCTTGCAGATGAGGGACCCTGGAATCTGTATTTATAACAAGCTCCCTCCTCTCCCCAGGTAATTTTTATGTAACTTAAAGATTGAGACTCACTTCCCTAATGTCTCTCCAACAGATCTTAGACAAACTTCACAGGGATAAATGAGAGACTTGCTAATTGTGTCTGTGTACACAAGGCTGTGTCTGTACAGCATTGTGTCTGTGTACACAAGGCTGTGTCTAGAATGGCCTAGAATTTAGTTATACTATTTACACACAACTCTTTTGGCCACAAGAAGCAAGTTGGCTATCTGGGAATTGTATGAATCACAAATTCTGGATGACTTGGGCCTGAATTGGGCCAGGAGGTACAACCGGGTCACCTTGTGACCCACAAATACAGCCAGATTTCTCATCTGAATTCCCGATCTGAATTTACAGAGTCTAATAAACTCTATATAGATGCAATGCCTGCCCCTCCAACTGAATATGCATCAAACCAACGTATTCCTTTAACCTCCTTCTTGTTTGTTTGTTAGAACAAATCACTGCCCCTTCCATGAAGGGGGTGGTCCAATGTAATCAACCTGCTACCATGTAGCTGGCTGGTCACCTCGGGGAATGGTGCCTTATCGGGGGCTGAGTGTAGGTCTCTGCTACATAACCACCCCACCTCCAGCCTGCCTTGAGGACTTGGCCAACCAACCTCCTCCTGAAGGGATTAGCCCTACAGTGATTAATCCTGTTTTACCAGATGAAACTGCAAATGAAGGCCCTGAAGCAAATGGCTTGGATATAAATCTAATTCTTTTCATGACCCACCCCCACCACCCCTCATTTCTTCCAGACCTATAACTAGACTAAAGTCCCAATAGGCCCCTAAAGGTGAGGTACAAAGCATGAGGAGATATGTTATACTCCTCATACTCATGAGGAGTATAACAAAAGAACTGTGTGAGTTTTCCAATTTATATAGACAGAAATCAGGGGAATATGTGTGGCAATGTATTTTAAGGGTGTAGGATAACGGTGGGAGGAATATAAGGCTGGGTCAGGCTGAATTTATTAATATGGGCTCATTACGCAGAGATTCTACATTCAATGTTATAACTCAAGGGGTTAGAAAAGGTATTAACAGTTTGGATGGTTGGTTGAAACATGGATCAAAATGTGGCCAACATTACCTGAGGTTGAAATGCCAGAACTGCCCTGGTATAATGTAGATGAGGGAATCCAGAGGCTTAGAGAGATTGGGATGTTAGAGTGGATTTATCATGCAAAGCCTGCTCTTACACCCAAGGAGTGTCCAGGGATGCACCTTTTACCAGAACAGTAAGAAATAAATTTTTGAGACTAGCACCATCATCCCTGAAGAGCTCTGTGGTTGCCCTTCTCTGTAGGTCAGATATTACTGTAGGAACTGCTGTCACTAAGCTGGAATCCTTAAACACAATGGGGATGACCAGATCCCAAGTTGGCAGAAGCCAGGTGGCAGCACTTAATCACCAAAGACAGGGTAGACGCGGCTATTATAATAGACAGCAAACTCAAAGCAGGCATCAAAATTATATGACTCACAGAGATTTGTGGCATTGGCTAGTAAATCATGGGGTACCTAGAAATATAATAGAAGGGCAGTCTACTAAATTCTTGTTTGAGCTGTATAAACAAAAGAGTTCTAGGTCAAGTGAGCAGAAGTCTAACCTAAATTACAAAAACACAGAATCATGGCCCCTTAATCAATTTCCAGACTTGAGACAGTTTATAGACCCAGAGCCCCTTGAATGAAGGGGAGGCCAGGTCCCTTTGGGGGAGAACACTGTTACACTGTCACAAATTTATACTGCTAATCTTCCTTCAAGTCTTCCCCAAGGAGACCAACGGCCTTTTACCAGGGTAACTGTGCATTGGGGAAAAGGAAATGATCAGATATTCGGGGATTATTAGACACTGGTTCAGAAGTGACATTAATTCCTGGGGACCCAAAACATCACTCTGGTCTACCAGTCATAGTGGGGGCTTATGGAGACCAGATGATCAATGGAGTTTTAGCTCAGGTCTGTCTCACAGTGGGTCCAGTGGCCCCCCGGACCCATTCTATAGTTATTTCCCCAGTTCCAGAATGTATGATTGGTATAGACATACTAAACAACTGGCAGAATCCCCACATTGGCTCTCCAACTCGTGCAGTGAGGGCTATTACGGTGGGAAAGGTCAAGTGGAAGCCACTAGACCTGCCCCTACAGAGCAAAATAGTAAATCTGAAGCAATACTGGATTCCTGGAGGGATTGCAGCAATTATTGCCACTCTTAAGGACTTGAAGGATGCAGGGGTGGTGATTCCCACCACATCCCCATTCAACTCTCCTATTTGGCTTATGCAGAAAACAAATGGGTCTTGGAGGATGACAGTGGATTATTGTAAGCTCAACTAGGTGGTAACTCCGATTGCAGCTGCTGTTCCAGATGTGATATCATTGCTTGAGCAAATCAATACATTCCCTGGTACCTGGTATGCAGCTATTGACCTGGCAAATGCTTTTTTCTCAATAGCTATTAGTAAGGACCACCAGAAACAGTGTGCTTTCAGCTGGCAAGGTCAACAATATACTTTCACTGTCCTACCTCAGGGGTATATCAAATCTCCAGCCCTATGTCATAATCTTGTCCTCAGGGACCTTGATCATTTCTCCTTCCCATGAGACATCACACTGGTCCATTATATTGATGATGTCATGTTGATTGGACCTAGTGAGCAAGAAGTAGCAACTACTCTAGACTTACTGGTAAGACATTTGCGTGTCAGAGGATGGGAGATAAATCAAAGAAAAATACAGGGGCCTTCCACCTTAGTGAAATTTCTAGGTGTCCAATAGTGTGGGACATGTTGAGATATCCCTTCTAAGGTGAAGGAGAAGTTGCTGTATTTGGCCCCTTCTATGACCAAAAAAGAGGCACAACGTCTAGTTGGTCTTTCTGGATTTTGGTGACAACATATTCTTCATTTGGGTGTGCTACTCTGACCCATTTATCGAGTGACCAGAAAAGCTTCTAATTTTGAGTGGGGACCTGAACAAGAGGAGACTCTGAGACAGGTCCAGTTTGCTGTACAAACTGCTCTGCCACTTGGACCATGTGCTCCAGCAGATCCAATGGAGCTGGAAGTGTCAGTGGCAAATAGAGATGCTGTCTGGAGCCTTTGGCAGGCCCCTACAGGAGAATCACAATGCAGACCCTTAAGATTTTGGAGCAAAGCCTTACCATATGCTGCAGATAACTGCTCTCCTTTTGAGAAACAGCTTTTGGCCTATGACTGGGCCTTAGTAGAGACTGAACGCTTAACCATGGGCCACCAAATTACCATGAGACCTGAGTTGCCTATCATGAGCTGGGTGTTTTCTGACCCACCAAGCCATAAAGTTGGGCATGCACAGCAGCACTCTATTGTAAAATGGAAATAGTATGTTAAAGATAGGGCCAGAGCAGGTTCTGAAGTCTCAAGTAAGTTACATGAAGAAGTGACCCAAATGCCCATGGTCTCCACTCCTGCCATATTACCTTCTCTTTCCCAGACCAGAGCTATGGCCTCTTGGGGAGTTCCTTACAGTGAATTGACTGAGGAAGAGAAAACTCAGGCCTGGTTTACAGATGGTTCAGCATGATATGCAGATACCACCTGAAAGTGGACAGCTGCAGCATTACAACCCCTTTCTGGGGTGTTCTTGAAAGACAGTGGTGAGGGGAAATCCTCCCAGTGGGCAGAACTTCGAGCAGTGCACCTGGTTTTTCATTTTGCTTGGAAGGAAAACTGGCCAGAGGTGCATTTGTATACAGACTCATGGGCTGTTCCTAATGGTTTGGCTTGATGGTCAGGGACTTGGAAAGACCATAATTGGAAAATTGGTGATAAAGAGGTCTGGGAAAGAAGTATGTGGATAGACTTTTTGAGTGGGCTAAAAACATGAAGATATTTGTGTCCCATGTGAATGCACACCAGAGGGTGATTTCACAGAGGAAGGTTTTAATAATCAAGTGGATAAGATGACCTGTTCTGTGGATACCAGTCAGTCTCTTTCCCCAGCAACTCCTGTCATTGCCCAATGGGCTCATGAACAAAGTGATTATGGTGGTAGGGATGGAGGTTATGCATGGGCTCAGCAACATAGACTTCCAGTCACCGAGGCTGCCTTGGCTACAGTCACTGCTGAGTGCCCAATCTGCCAGCAGCAGAGACCTACACTCAGTCCCCGATATGGCACCATTCCCCGAGGTGACCAACCAGCTACATGGTGGCAGGTTGATTACATTGGATCACTCCCTTCATGGAAAGGGCAGAGATTTGTTCTAACTGGAATAGACACATACTCTGGATATGGGTTTGCTTTCCCTGCATGCAATGCTTCTGCCAAAACTACCCTCCGTGGGCTTACACAATGCCTTATCCATTGTCATGGCATTCCACATAGCATTGCTTCTGATTAAGGAACGCACGTTACAGCAAATGATGTGTGGGAATGGGCACATGCTCATGGAATTCTCTGGTCTTACCATGTTCCCCATGATCCAGGGGCAGCTGGATTGATAGAAAGGTGGAATGGCCTTTTGAAAATTCAATTATGGTGCCAACTAGGTGGCAATACCTTGAAAGGCTGGGGCAGTGTTCTCCAGGAAGCTGTATATGCTCTGAATCAGTGTCTGCTGTATGGTGCTATTTCTTGCATAGCCAGGATCCATGGGTTTGGGAACCAAGGGGTGGAAATGGGAGTGATAGCACTCACTATTACCCCTAGTGATCCACTAGGAAAATTTTTGCTTCCCGTCCCTGCCACCCTGAGCACTGCTGGTCTACAGGTTTTAGCTCCAAAACGGGGAGTGCTCCCACCAGGAGAAACAACAATTCCATTGAACTGGAATCTAAGACTGCCACCTGGTCACTTTGGGCTACTTATGCCACTGGGTCAACCAGCCCAGAAGGGGGTTACATTATTGTCTGGGGTGACTGACCCTGACTATCAGGGGGAAGTAGGACTCCAACTACATAATGGAGGTAAAGGAGAGTTTTCTTGGAATATAGGAGATCCTCTAGGGCATCTTTTAGTACTACCATGCCCTGTGACTAAAATCAATGGAAAACTGCAATAACCCAATCCAGGCAGGACTACCAATGGCTCTGAAACTTCAGGAATGAAGGTTTGGGTCAATCAGCAAAGAACCAGGCAAAGAACCACGGCCAGCTGAAGTGCTTGCTGGGGGTAAAGGGAACATGGAATGGGTAGTGGAAGAAGGTAGTCATAAATATGAACTTCGACCACATGATCAGTTACAGAAGCGAGGACTGTAATGCTGTTTTGTTTCTGTTATACTATTTAAGTTGTAAGATATCAAGTTTAAGAATGAATGTTGCCCAAGTATTTGCGCCCTATTCTGGAGAGATTTAATGTGCAGGACAGTTGAGTATTGGTAGGTAAAAGAAAAAGTGTGTTTTATTGTTTTTATTTGG
Source organism: Tamandua tetradactyla (assembly GCF_023851605.1). Taxonomy (NCBI): domain Eukaryota; kingdom Metazoa; phylum Chordata; class Mammalia; order Pilosa; family Myrmecophagidae; genus Tamandua; species Tamandua tetradactyla. The sequence continues at coordinate 41,441,402 of NC_135338.1, forward strand.
AGATTGGGTATGATTTAAGCTGCCAAGTTGACAAGGGGTGGACTGTCATGGTCAGGTTCATGTGTCAACTTGGCCAAGTTGTAGTACCTGTTTGTCTGGTTGGGCAAGTGCTAGCCTGTCTGTTGCAATGAGGACATTTCATAGAATTAGATCATGATTGTGTCAGCTACATCTGCTGCTGATTCCATTTGTAATCAGCCAAAGGGGAGTGTCTTCTGCAATGAGTGATGCTTAATCTAATCATGGGAAGCCTTTTAAGGAGGATTCAGAAGAGACAGGCTCTTCCTATTTCGGCTGGTGAGCCTCTCCTGTGGAGTTTGTCCAGACTTTCCATGGGAATAATCAGCTTCACAGACTGCCCTGCGGATTTTGGACTCTGCATTCCTGTGGTCACGTGAGACACTTTTATGAATTTTATATTTGCGAGTGTTCCCTGTTGATTCTGTTTCTCCAGAGAACCATAACTAATGCACCCTGGACTCAAATTACTATTTCTCCAGAGGCTCCTTTTCGTGGTGTAAGTAACCATTGACCAACCAAATATCTGGGCATGATTCTTTACTTTTCCTTTCTCTCTCCCACCCTATTCATCTGTTCTATCACCATGAACTACTTTTTAAAATATTTTTCAAATCCACTTACCAAAACCACAAATCCACCCAGGTTCAGCTCACTATTATCCCTTACATTGTTTCCTGCAACTACATCTTCATTTCACAGCCTCTGGTTTTGTGCCCCCTCATAAATATAGGTATGGGAATGAGTGAACTTTCTAGGAACTATTAGAGATGTAATAAATTTGTCCAAAGTGCTGAGTCACAATCTACTGCTTTATGAGTTTATATATATATATGTCATTTTGAAAAATATGGGTGGAATTTACAAAGAAAAATACAAATATTTTGATATATCAACTGATAATGACATTTCATTTACTTCACCCTGTGGATTAAAAGACGATCAAATCCAAGTAATTTATGTCTCAGATAAAAATTTTAATCATATCATATCTATTTTCAAGTTCATTCTGACACCTGCAGAGGGAATCTTTCTAGCATGCAATCATGTCCTGTTCACTCTCTCATACCTCTCAATGTTTCCCCATTGCTTTCAGGATAAATTCTAAACTCCAATTCTGCTTACAGAGGGCTACATGAGCTGGTCCCTGACCATCTCTCTAACCTCACAACCGCTTTACACTTTACCCAAGCCAAATTCCTTTTAGTTTGCCAAATTCATCACGCTGTTTGCTTTCCTTTTCATAACACTCTCCAAATTTGATTGGCTAAAGCAGTGGTGCACTGGTTAATGTTTAAGAACTGCCTCTAAGGGGTAAAGTAAGGGAAAGCCCTGATTTGTTGTACTTGCCAATTTCCATGGAATATATATTCCCATTATGGCTGATTTCAAACTACAAATGTGAAGTCATTGAACATGAAATTAAGAAGAGATGTGCGTAAAGTGTCCTAGAGAGTGGATGTGAGTTGTATCCACACACACTGGGCTAACTCCTACAAATTCTGTAGATGCTGGCACAGCTGTCCCTTTCCCTAAGAAGACTTTCTTGGTCTTGCTGCATGCGTCCACTGCAGATGTTCTTAGCTTGTTCATTCACTTATCATATAATATTGCAATTTCCCGTGCACCTCTCTGACTTTACTGCTAGACTTTAAGCATCTTGAGACTGAGAATGTGTCTTTTTCACCACCGTGTCTCCAGAACCTTGTAAAATGCTTGATACATAGTGGACATTCAACAAATAATTGTCAGATAAATGAGTGAGTTGCTAAAAGTGAACACTAATAATTGACATGAAGTACTTTGTGCCAACGATTGTATTAATTGATTTGCTTGAATTGCCTCATTTTATTGTTCTCAACCTCTATGGTAGGAATATTTTATTATTGCCATTTTACAGATGAAGAAAACAGAGGCTTAGAACAGTAAAGTAAATTGCCCAAAGTTTCAGTCAGAAAATGAAGGAATCAAATAATAATTCACAGGGTATGACTCTAGCTTAAACTTATCCACTATGTTATACTGAATTATTATTATCTCAGATGGAATAAAACTAATATGTTTACATAGTTGGTGTTTTAGTTTCCCAGCTTCTAAAACAAATACCGTGTAATGGGTTGGCTTAACACAAGGTATTTATTGGCTCATGATTTCAGAGACTAGAGGATTTGCTTCCTCCTGGGGTTTTTATCTTCTGGCTGGCTGGCAATTTTTTGGGCTCCTGGCGTTTCTCTCATATGGCAATGCACATGGCAATGTCTTCACCTTCCTCCTCCAGGTTCCATTGACTTCCAGCTTCAGTTGCTCCCCATGGCTTCTTCTGTGTCCAATTTCCTTTGCTTATAAGGACTTCAGTCATATTGAATTAAGGCCCATTCTCATGTAGTTTGGGCATATCTCAACTAATAACATCTTCAAAGTCCCTACTTACAAATGGGTTTATATCCACAGCACCTGGAATTGGGACCGGAACATGTCTTTTGTGGGGGACCTAATTCAATCCCCAACAGTTATGTTCTGTTAAGAAGATTCAAGATCTTAGCCATTTTTATTCATTCAGGACAACTACAGAAGGACACATCCTCTCAAACACTGTCTTGACATTGTAAATTATTGGAAAGTTAATGGAAAATAAGTGGCTATATTACCCTTTACATATCCATTTACTTTTAATCAGTAATTCTAGTTATTAGAAGATAATTAGAAATTTGGACAACATTTTGTTAACAAAATATGATTCTGATGGATAATTAGAAATTTGGACAAAATTTTGTTAACAAAATATTATTCTGATGGCTCTTGAAATAGCCTTATACTTTGGAATATTTTAGATTTACAGGAAAATTGCAAATAGTAAGGAAAGTTTTCATGTACCCCACAACCAGTTTCCCAAATTACTAACATCTTACATTAGTATGGTATATTTGCCACAATGAATGAACTGATATTGATATGTTCTCTCTCTTTTTTTGGCATGGGCAGGCACCAGGAATTGAACCCGGGTCTCTGCATGGCAGGTGAGAACTCTGCCTGCTGAGCCACCATGGCCCACCCTGATATGTTCTTTTAAATTAAAGATCATACTTTATTCAGATTTCCTTAGTCTTTACCTAATATCCTTCTGTTCTAGGATCCCATTTAGTTGTCTTGTCTCCTTAGGCTCTTCTAAACCATGAACATACAGCTTAGATGAAATGAACACATTTCAGACTTTTCTTATTCTGATGCACTTGATAGTTTTCAAGAGTATGGGTCAGCTGTTTTGCAGGATGCCCTTCTACTGGAATTTGTCTGATGTTTTTCTCATGATTAGACTGGAGTTAGGGTTTTGGGGGAAGAGACCACAGAGGTAAAGTGCTATTCTCATCACATCATGTAAAGGAAACGTATTGTCAACATGACTTATCACTGTTGATGTTAACCTCGGTCACCTGGCTGAACTTGGGTGTGTGTTTTCAGGTTTCTCCAATGTGAAGTTACTCTTTTTTCTCCCTTTCTATACTGTGCTATTTGGAAGTAACTTACTCTATGCGGTGAACACTTAAGGAGTTGGGGGTTATGCACCTACTTTGAGGGCAAAATATCTGTTATAAATAATTGGGAATTCTTCTGCAGAGAAGAGTGGTTTATCCCCCTATTTACTAATTCGATCATTTATTTATAAAAATATGTATTCATACATATGTACTCTGTATTTTAATCCAATACTGTATTTTGTTATTCAAATTGTTCTAGCTTTGGCCATTGAGATTTCTTTTAGTTGGCTCCAATATCTCTTCGACATACCCCATCATTTTATATATTGAAGCATCTCCTAACTTTCTTGCACTCCAAGGTGTACCAGGCTCACCTTGTATATTTCCTGCTGCATTCTATAATCAGCCATTCCTCCAAGGTGCCTAGGTTCCTTTTGTCAAGGAATGGTATTAGAAACCAAGATATTAAGTGTGCTGTTACCACTGGAGTGTTAGTGCTTTCAGATCCTGTCAGCTGTCAGAGCATGGAAATACATGTGTGTATACTAACCTGTGTATGTACACATATCTATAAATATTTCTATATGTAACCATCTGTATCTATATTAAGCTAAATTTGAATTTATACTGTCTCCAACTCTACTTCATTTCTTCATGATCATTCCAGCCTCCATCACTTGCTTATTTGTAACCTTCCACCCCAACAGTGAGAAACCTGATTCCATACTCCACTATCCGTTTATTTAATTGTTTAATTCCAGCATACACGTTTGGTGGATTCAGAATTGTCAATCCATGCCTTTAGTCTTACAAACTCCACTCATTTACAAAGTTACTTAGGTCAGAACCTTTCTTCCCACCCTCTTCAATGAAGTTGTTTCATGCATTTGCAATGTAGTCAGATCGTTTTGTAGCATTCTGCACTCCATCCTGGGATTCCTGATGCCTAAATTACTTTTGTTATTTTTATTATTGCATACCTTAAGGTTTGCTGTTTTCACTTTAAAGTTTCAAATGTTTTGACTAATGCAGAATATCAAGTGTCCATAATTATAATGTCACACAGAATAGTTTCACTGCCCTAAAAATTCCTCTGCAATTCACCTTTTGAAACTTTTTTCCTACCCCTGAAGTTCTGGTGACCCTTGATCTGTTTACCATCTCTATAGCTTAAACTTTTCAGAATGTTATATAATTGGAATCATACAGTATGTAGACTTTTTTTCCACTTAGCAATGTGAATTTAAGATTCATCCATGTCTTTGTATGGATTGAAAGTTCATTCCTTTTCATTGCTGAGTAGAATTTAATTGTCTGGATGTAGCCATTCACCTATTGAGGGTCATCTCGGTTGCTCCCAGTGTTTTAAAAAATAATTTTCTATCGTTAGAAATAGCAGAAATTTTCAGCATTGAGAAAATATTTGGGTACCCAATATCAAGATGTGTACTCGATACATCAAAGGAGTTTTTAATGGCATTGGAAAAAGTAAAATAAATGTAGGACACAAAGATTGTACATTCAGTATGTTCTCAATTATGTGAAACATGCAATGTATTTCTATCTGGGAATGTTCACCAGCCTATTCTCTGGGATTTGGAATAATAGGTAATAGTTACTCTTTAAATAGTTTTGCGTATTTCATGCAGGTTAATTTTTACTTTTATAAGTACAAAAAACCAAACCAAAGTCATTTCTAAATCCTAAATCACATTCCAGATTCTGTAGAAAATGCAGTGTGAAGGACTTTTGGAAGTTCCCTCCTCTCTCTCTATTTCTTGAGGTTTGCTTTTCTAAATCAGTTCTTTTATGCTTGAGATTCGTTTTTATCCTTCTCATTCTCCAAAATATCTAAGGGTTTTTTAGTGCAATTTTGTGTTTTCCCTCATTTCTTTCTTTCCTCCTCTCATTAAAACCATGGCAAATATCACAAACAAGACTCTCATTTTTTTCTAGTCAAAGCAGTACATTTAATTGTGTGGCAGTTGGGACCTTAATTTCCTAGAATATCTTGTCTAATATATTTGAGCAAAAATATTTACATTCGCTTGGTACTGGGTGTCATAGAGCTTCTAACTTGTTACCTTTCAAGGTATTCTTTAAATTATTTTTGTAGTAAAGGGATAAAGGGCACAAGGACCACCATCTCACATGAGAAGAAAATAAAATACTGAAGTGAATGTAGAAAAACTTAGCATACCATTTCTGAAGGTGTAACTGCTTCTCTCACCTCAGGTCACCTGTATTTTTCCATGAGGGCAAAGCTAATGAGGAAAGATCATTGTGGGTTTGTAGCTGGATGATTAGAAGATTAACAGTGCAGGTTCTCTACACTTGCATTTCTGCTTCAGATTTGAAAAAGTTTGGTACAGCAATTACTTCAACAGAATACTGGCAAAACTATTTTGACAAGGCTTATTTCTTTTGGAATATTATAAATTTATTATGTTTTCACCAAATTTTAAAACTTTGACGTTAAGATTTCTTCCGTCTCAGTGTTAGGGACACTAGGAAAAAATGTTTGTATTAATTTCAACTCACATACCTAACCACATTGGATGTTCTGCACCTGATGAAAATGGATACATCCAGCTGGCTGCCAATACCTGATCTTTGTTTTCTGCAGATTAATTTTGAAAGAACACCTTTGCAATGGGGGAAAGAACCACTCACCAATAAGGTATAAAAAGGTACTTGCCAGTGTCTGATTCAGCAATAGTTTTCCACAAATTCTAAGGCTTCTGGAAACATGAGATGGTTCCAAATCACTGGAGATTGGTAAACATTTTCTGAGCTGCTTTTCCATTACAGGCAGAAGGTTAAATGCTAGGTTTAGGAAGGTGAATAATCTTTAGTGAGACTGTCTAGTGAAGGCATTCATAGTCAAGAAAGAGAAATGGGAACAGAAATTTAGCTCTCTGTAAAAGTATGCAATAAATGATGTTCTAAGGATAGGAAACATGAGTTTGTGGTACTCACGGGAGAAGGGCACTCCAGCATGTTTCCATGTCTTTCTTCTAACTTGTTTGCTGCTTTGTGAAAGAAGGACATGATTATGTTTTCTAAATTCAAGGCAGATTTTTGAGGACAGGTCATTGTCAATATTTCACCATGAGTCAGGAATCAATAGGTCAACATCACTGTCACTACCTCTGAGGAAGTAAAGGCACTGGGAAGGATCTGACAGAGCCATTCCTAACTGCTCATGCATAGCCATTCTTTAATTTTATATAATTTCTGGTTGGTAGAGGTGACCTTAGAATGGCATGGATAATTTCAGAGCTGCTAAGCATTTGGGTAATTTTACAGCTAAATGCTGAGAATTCCATTATTTTGCTTTTGCAGAGGAACATCTAATATCCATCCTCTGGAGCACAGATCTAAATTTGTTGAAGGAGAAAAGGAAGGAGCTACCTTCAGTAATGAGGTTGATTCATGCTTCAGAGGAAAGCACCCCTACTCCAGGCATGAGCTTTGCCTTGTTGTGACTTCGGCTTATGCTTAGAGGTTTAGCAGCACAATACAATGGAAAAGCACTGACTATATATTGCCATATGTGTTTAGAAACCTGAGATTGTACTCGGAATGAAAGGCTGGTTTGTGATAGTCTTGAGACAACTTCTACCAGTTGTAGAAGGCTAGCTCTCAGGTCAGTACGTGGAAATGATTTATCAATATCAATAGATAGATGCTGATGTAAGAAAGATGTTTCAATAAGCAGAGATGCACTTTTGGGTATTTATTGCCGTCTCCAGTTCCCTTCCTATAATTTTTATATGACTCTTTCCCACTACTATAAATTAGTAACGTTGTGAATTACTGTAAGCCAGAAATCCTATCATTATTTTAGCTCTGCTTTGACAGGCCATCCTTAACTTATAAGGACTCTGCTTACTAGGAGTTATGGCAAAGGCTATTGTCTGGGCCTCCTTTGGTGTTTCCTCATAGTAGCAGTACTGGAGATATGAAAGCAGAAAGTGGAGGCCTTTATTATTGGATTAATTGCAGAAATGGCTTGTGCTTCAAACTGCGTATCCCTTAATATTATGCAAATTTCAAACATAACATAAAAGCATAAAGAATACTATTAAAAAACATTGTTCAGGTTGAGAAAGTCATAACATTTTGCCATATTTGCTTCAGATTTTTTGTGGTCCTTAATTATCTTGAAACTAATTATGAAGAAAAGTTTTCTTGGCAAGAAACAGGCTCCATTACTGTTCATGACAAGTTCAAAAGTAACTTCCTTGGTTCTCTACAGTTCTCTAAACTCTGAAATTGACTGAAACAAGCTTTCATGATTTGACTTTGTTTATCTCTCTAGTCCCATCATCTTTCATCCTCTGTCTCTCACCGATATACTACACTCCGGCCATACTGAATTTATTTCAGTTCCTGGAAGAAGTCAAACTTCCTCCTTTCCTTACTCTAACAATGGCTTTCCCTTGGGTTGGAGACTCTCCTCCTGTTTCCTCTCCTGAGGGATTCCTACTCATATCTTCATTAATCTGTCCTCTGAAAAGCTTCAGCTGACACCAAGTCAGGTGCCATCTTAAGGGTAATTTCACAATGGAGCCCTTTTCTCTTTTCAATGTCACGTGCTGGCTAAAACAGTGACATTAATAAATGCGGTAGATAATAGCTAGTAAAAAACCAAATATACATACATATATTATATATATTTTTATATTTATTGCTGAAAATGTGTTTTAAGGAAGTTTTCTATTACAAATGACTGATTACTTCAAAGTCATATGTAATACATAGTTTCTTCATTATACTCATGTAGCTTTTCTCATACACTTTGCTAGTCTTTCACTGCCAATAAAATTCCACAGAAATGCAAAAATACAAATTGATGACTTAAAAACATGTTGGGGTGTCTCTCATCTCTCTCCTATGAATACCATGGTGTCATATTTCTTATCTCTAGACTCTAGAATATCAGTTATTGCCTAATTTTACAGTCATTTGACTATATATAATTTATAGTATTATGGTATATTATATATCCAAGTAGAGTAAGTTCTGAGTTTATACTCTGTGTAATATTTACTAATGTATGACAGAATATCTAACATAACATCAACACATTCTAGTTATTCAATGAGTTATTGGCTTACAAACACATTTTTAAAATGAAAACAATGATAGCCAAAGTAAACCAAAAAACTGGAAAATGAATTGAAAATGCTTAAAAAGTGACTTTCCATGATGGACTTGAGGAACCAGGTGTATCTTACCCTTGTGAACTTGTTAATTCACTCTACAAATATTTATTGCAAATTCTATGATTTAGGTCTTGGATTCACAATGGTGAACCAAGCAAAAATTTTTTAATCTGGTGGGATCTTAGAGATTTAGAAAATAAATAAATTATTTAGAACAAAGCAAGAACAAATAAAAATATGAAAGAGATTGATTCTTTAGATTGGATACTAAGGAATATATTTGACTTGGGAACTGAAATTTGAATAAAATGGGGGTATATTCAAATATAAATGTATGTTTTTAATATTGAGGGAGAGAAAGGGAGTGAAGAGTGAAGTTAAACAATATGTAAATCATACACATCTTTCTAGTAAAGTTAAAGAGAGTGTAACAGCAACTAATTCTGAGGCTCAGTGAATTAATGCTATTTTTTCCTCCTTTGTGCAAGTGTATGGATATATCCTATTACTCTAGGTGTGGTTTTAAGCTGAAAACCAACTTTAGATAGATGTTTACCTTTAAAAAAGTGATGTATGGGATTACTATCATTATTTCCAAGATGTATTGTGAGCAGATATGAAGGGAAACCCAATCTGCAACTCTTTGGGAGGTTATATCATGACTTCCAAAGATGCTTCCAATGTCTTCCTTTGTCATTATAGCAGTCTTGGTGATATAAGGATGTTTGTGTTTTTGTCTGTTTTTAGAATGTGTTTTGACATCTATTGATTCTGAATTCTATCAAATTAGAATATATCCTGAGCATTGGAAAAGAGTTTTAAGATACTGTAAATCAAGCACCAGATCTTATTCAACAATCCACATTGTCTCTCAGTTTCTACTTTTATGCCATTAGTATTAGGAAGCTTATTACCTCCCAAGTTTGTCTGCTTCATCATTAGACAATTCTAATTTGAAAATATTTTTTATGTTAGTGTACAACCTTGTATCTTGTAAACTCTACTTATTTTGTTCTTGGAGGAACACGGAACAAGTTTACTTCTTTTATTCAAGGGAATTTTAAATATATGACTGTGATTTCTATATTATTCCTTTTTTTTTTATTAATTAAAAAAAGAATTAACAAAACAATTAGAAATCATTCCAATCTACATGTACAATCAGTAATTCTTAATAACATCACATAGTTGCATATTCATCATTTCTTAGTACATTTGCATCGATTTAGAAAAAGAAATAAAAAGACAACAGAATAAGAATTAAAACAATAATAGAAAGAAAGAAAAACAAAAAAAATAAAAACAAAAAACCTATACCTCACATGCAGCTTCATTCAGTGTTTTAACATAATTGCATTACAATTGGGTAGTATTGTGCTGTCCATTTCTGAGTTTTTATATCCAGTCCCGTTGTACAGTCTGTATCCCTTCATCTCCAATTATCCCTTCTCTTTTTTTTTTTTTTTTTTAATTAACGGAAAAAAAGAAATTAACCCAACATTTAGAGATCATACCATTCTACACATGCACTCATTAATTCTTAACATCATCACATAGATGCATGATCATCATTTCTTAGTACATTTGCATTGGTTTAGAAGAACTAGCAACATAACCGAAAAAGATATAGAATGTTAATATAGAGAAATAAATAAAAGTAATAATAGTAAAATCAAAACAAAACAAAACAAAACAAAACAAAAACCTATAGCTCAGATGCAGCTTCATTCAGTGTTTTAACATGATTACTTTTCAATTAGGTATTATTGTGCTGTCCATTTTTAAGTTTTTGTATCTAGTCCTGTTGCACAGTCTGTATCCCTTCAGCTTCAATTACCCATTGTCTTACCCTGTTTCTAACTCCTGCTGAACTCTGTTACCAATGACATATTTCAAGTTTATTCTCGAATGTCCGTTCACATCAGTGGGACCATACAGTATTTGTCCTTTAGTTTTTGGCTGGATTCACTCAGCATAATATTCTCTAGGTCCATCCATGTTATTACATGGTTCATAAGTTTATCTTGTCTTAAAGCTGCATAATATTCCATCGTATGTATATACCACAGTTTGTTTAGCCACTCTTCTGTTGATGGAGATTTTGGCTGTTTCCATCTCTTTGCAATTGTAAATAATGCTGCTATAAACATTGGTGTGCAAATGTCCGTTTGTGTCTTTGCCCTTAAGTCCTTTGAGTAGATACCTAGCAATGGTATTGCTGGGTCGTATGGCAATTCTATATTCAGCTTTTTGAGGAACCGCCAAACTGCCTTCCACAGTGGTTGCACCCTTTGACATTCCCACCAACAGTGGATAAGTGTGCCTCTTTCTCCGCATCCTCTCCAGCACTTGTCATTTTCTGTTTTGTTGATAATGGCCATTCTGGTGGGTGTGAGATGATATCTCATTGTGGTTTTGATTTGCATTTCTCTAATGGCCAGGGACATTGAGCATCTCTTCATGTGCCACTTGGCCATCCGTATTTCCTCTTCTGATAGGTGTCTGTTCAAGTCTTTTTCCCATTTTGTAATTGGGTTGGCTGTCTTTTTGTTGTTGAGATGAACAATCTCTTTATAAATTCTGGATACTAGACCTTTATCTGATATATCATTTCCAAATATTGTCTCCCATTGTGAAGGCTGTCTTTCTACTTTCTTGATGAAGTTCTTTGATGCACAAAAGTGTTTAATTTTGAGGAGTTCCCATTTATTTATTTCCTTCTTCAGTGCTCTTGCTTTAGGTTTAAGGTCCATAAAACCGCCTCCAGTTGTAAGACCCATAGATATCTCCCAACATTTTCCTCTAACTGTTTCATGGTCTTAGACCTAATGTTTAGATCTTTGATCCATTTTGAGTTAACTTTTGTATAGGGTGTGAGAGATGGGTCTTCTTTCATTCTTTTGCATATGGATATCCAGTTCTCTAGGCACCATTTATTGAAGAGACTGCTCTGTCCCAGGTGAGTTGGCTTGACTGCCTTATCAAAGATCAAATGTCCATAGATGAGAGGGTCTATATCTGAGCACTCTATTCGATTCCATTGGTCGATATATCTATCTTTATGCCAATACCATGCTGTTTTGACCACTGTGGCTTCATAATATGCCTTAAAGTCCGGCAGCGCAAGACCTCCAGCTTCGTTTTTTTTCCTCAAGATGTTTTTAGCAATTCGGGGCACCCTGCCCTTCCAGATAAATTTGCTTATTGGTTTTTCTATTTCTGAAAAATAAGTTGTTGGGATTTTGATTGGTACTGCATTGAATCTGTAAATCAATTTCGGTAGGATTGACATCTTAACTATATTTAGTCTTCCAATCCATGAACACGGTATGCCCTTCCATCTATTTAGGTCTTCTGTGATTTCTTTTAGCAGTTTTTTGTAGTTTTCTTTATATAGGTTTTTTGTCTCTTTAGTTAAATTTATTCCTAGGTATTTTATTCTTTTAGTTGCAATTGTAAATGGGATTCGTTTCTTGATTTCCCCCTCAGCTTGTTCATTACTAGTGTATAGAAATGCTACAGATTTTTGAATGTTGATCTTGTAACCTGCTACTTTGCTGTACTCATTTATTAGCTCTAGTAGTTTTGTTGTGGATTTTTCCGGGTTTTCGACGTATAGTATCATATCGTCTGCAAACAGTGATAGTTTTACTTCTTCCTTTCCAATTTTGATGCCTTGTATTTCTTTTTCTTGTCTAATTGCTCTGGCTAGAACCTCCAACACAATGTTGAATAACAGTGGTGATAGTGGACATCCTTGTCTTGTTCCTGATCTTAGGGGGAAAGTTTTCAATTTTTCCCCATTGAGGATGATATTAGCTGTGGGTTTTTCATATATTCCCTCTATCATTTTAAGGAAGTTCCCTTGTATTCCTATCTTTTGAAGTGTTTTCAACAGGAAAGGATGTTGAATCTTGTCGAATGCCTTCTCTGCATCAATTGAGATGATCATGTGATTTTTCTGCTTTGATTTGTTGATATGCTGTATTACATTAATTGATTTTCTTATGTTGAACCATCCTTGCATACCTGGGATGAATCCTACTTGGTTATGATGTATAATTCTTTTAATGTGTTCTTGGATACGATTTGCTAGAATTTTATTGAGGATTTTTGCATCTGTATTCATTAGAGAGATTGGTCTGTAGTTTTCTTTTTTTGTAATATCTTTGCCTGGTTTTGGTATGAGGGTGATGTTGGCTTCATAGAATGAATTAGGTAGTTTTCCCTCCACTTCGATTTTTTTGAAGAGTTTGAAGAGAATTGGTACTAATTCTTTCTGGAACGTTTGGTAGAATTCACATGTGAAGCCATCTGGTCCTGGACTTTTCTTTTTAGGAAGCTTTTGAATGACTAATTCAATTTCTTTACTTGTGATTGGTTTGTTGAGGTCATCTATGTCTTCTTGAGTCAAAGTTGGTTGTTCATGTCTTTCCAGGAACCCGTCCATTTCCTCTAAATTGTTGTATTTATTAGCGTAAAGTTGTTCATAGTATCCTGTTATTACCTCCTTTATTTCTGTGAGGTCAGTAGTTATGTCTCCTCTTCCATTTCTGATCTTATTTATTTGCATCCTCTCTCTTCTTCTTTTTGTCAATCTTGATAAGGGCCCATCAATCTTATTGATTTTCTCATAGAACCAACTTCTGGCCTTATTGATTTTCTCTATTGTTTTCATGTTTTCAATTTCATTTATTTGTGCTCTAATCTTTGTTATTTCTTTCCTTTTGCTTGCTTTGGGGTTAGCTTGCTGTTCTTTCTCCAGTTCTTCCAAATGGATAGTTAATTCCTGAATTTTTGCCTTTTCTTCTTTTCTGATATAGGCATTTAGAGCAATAAATTTCCCTCTTAGCACTGACTTTGCTGCGTCCCATAAGTTTTGATATGTTGTGTTTTCATTTTCATTCGCCTCGAGGTATTTGCTAATTTCTCTTGCAATTTCTTCTTTGATCCAGTCGTTGTTTAGGAGTGTGTTGTTGAGCCTCCACGTATTTGTGAATTTTCTGGCACTCTGCCTATTATTGATTTCCAACATCATTCCTTTATGGTCCGAGAAAGTGTTGTGTAAGATTTCAATCTTTTTAAATTTGTTAAGACTTGCTTTGTGACCCAGCATATGGTCTATCTTTGAGAATGATCCATGAGCACTTGAGAAAAAGGTGTATCCTGCTGTTGTGGGATGTAATGTCCTATAAATGTCTATTAAGTCTAGTTCATTTATAGTAATATTCAGATTCTCTATTTCTTTGTTGATCCTCTGTCTAGATGTTCTGTCCCTTGATGAGAGTGGTGAGTTGAAGTCTCCAACTATTATGGTATATGAGTCTATTTCCCTTTTCAGTGTTTGCAGTATATTCCTCACGTATTTTGGGGCATTCTGATTCGGTGCGTAAATATTTATGATTGTTATGTCTTCTTGTTTAATTGTTCCTTTTATTAGTATATAGTGTCCTTCTTTGTCTCTTTTAACTGTTTTACATTTGAAGTCTAATTTGTTGGATATTAATATAGCCACTCCTGCTCTTTTCTGGTTGTTATTTGCATGAAATATCTTTTCCCAACCTTTCACTTTCAACCTATGTTTATCTTTGGGTCTAAGATGTGTTTCCTGTAGACAGCATATAGAAGGATCCTGTTTTTTAATCCATTCTGCCAATCTATGTCTTTTGATTGGGGAATTCAGTCCATTGACATTTAGTGTTATTACTGTTTGGATAATATTTTCCTCTAACATTTTGCCTTTTGTATTATATATATCATATCTGATTTTCCTTCTTTCTACACTCTTTTCCATATCTCTCTCTTCTGTCTTTTTGTATCTGACTCTAGTGCTCCCTTTAGTATTTCTTGCAGAGCTGGTCTCTTGGTCACAAATTCTTTCAGTGACTTTTTGTCCGAGAATGTTTTAATTTCTCCCTCATTTTTGAAGGATAATTTTGCTGGATATAGGAGTCTTGGTTGGCAGTTTTTCTCTTTTAGTATTTTAAATATATCATCCCACTGTCTTCTAGCTTCCATGGTTTCTGCTGAGAAATCTACACAAAGTCTTATTGGGTTTCCCTTGTATGTAATGGATTGTTTTTCTCTTGCTGCTTTCAAGATCTTCTCTTTCTCTTTGACCTCTGACATTCTAACTAGTAAGTGTCTTGGAGAACGCCTATTTGGGTCTAATCTCTTTGGGGTGCGCTGCACTTCTTGGATCTGTAATTTTAGGTCTTTCATAAGAGTTGGGAAATTTTCAGTGATAATTTCTTCCATTAGTTTTTCTCCTCCTTTTCCCTTCTCTTCTCCTTCTGGGACACCCACAACATGTATATTTGTGCGGTTCATATTGTCCTTGAGTTCCCTGATACCCTGTTCAAATTTTTCCATTCTTTTCCCTATAGTTTCTGTTTCTTTTTGGAATTCAGATGTTCCATCCTCCAAATCACTAATTCTATCTTCTGTCTCTTTAAATCTATCATTGTAGCTATCCATTATTTTTTCTATGTTTGCTACTTTATCCTTCACTTCCATAAGTTCTGCGATTTGTTTTTTCAGTTTTTCTATTTCTTCTTTATGTTCAGCCCATGTCCTCTTCATGTCCTCCCTCAATTTATCGATTTCATTTTTGAAGAGGTTTTCCATTTCTGTTCGTATATTCAGCATTAGTTGTCTCAGCTCTTGTGTCTCATTTGAGCTATTGGTTTGTTCCTTTGACTGAGCCATATTCTCAATCTTTTGAGCGTGGACAGTTATCTTCTGCTGCTGGCGTCTGGGCATTTATTCAGATTTCTCTTGGTGTTGGACCCAGCAAGGTTGTAATATTTTTCTGTGAAATCTCTGGGTTCTGTTTTTCTTATCCTGCCCAGTAGGTGGCGCTCGTGGCACACGTTTGTCTGCGGGTCCCACCAGTAAAAGGTGCTGTGGGACCTTAAACTTTGGAAAACTCTTGCCGTCCTGGGGGTTCGCTAGCCGAAGCGGCTTGAGCCGGCCCGGGGTCCTAACGCAGGGAGGGTTGCTGGTCGCCGCAGCCAGGGAAAGAGCCCGTCCGAATTTCCTAGTTGGCCCTGGGCAACAAGCGTGGCGGGAGGGCGCCAGCGGCAGCGGCCCGCCCGAGAGAGTGCACGTTCCCCGGGAGTCACGGGGTCACCATTCTCCACGGCCTGGGGGTTTCCGATCCAATTCTCTCAGTTGGTCCGGGGGCTGCGCGTGGTGTGGGCGCCAGTCACCTTGGTTTCAGGGGACCACCTCTCCAATTCTCCCAGCCGGCCCGGGAAGGGGGAAGGGAGTAACTCCGGCCGCTTGCCACCCCGCCCGGTAAGGCCCGCGCGCCTCGGCGATCTCACCCGAGCTGCTTCTCTCAGCCAGCCAGCCGTTCCAGGATGGGATATGCTGTCTTTTTTATCTCTGTTGTGGCTTTGGGCGCTTTCTGTATCGTTTCTACTCCCCTAGTAGGTGTCCTGGAGAAGAAACTAAGATCCGCGCGTCTTACTAAGCCGCCATCTTCCAGGAAGTCCTCTATATTATTCCTTTTGCAGTTAAACATTTTTTCAGCCCTTTTGACTCTTATAGAATTGGTCTGTCTATCACCGAGTAGACAATCTTCCTACATCCTAGATAGTCTACACTTGACCTCATAGAATTACCCTTTTCCAGTCACTCCAAATCCTCGGGCCAATTCAAATGATCATTTACAGCTCTCGTGGTACTTGTTAATTTCCTTCCTAAGAACATTTTATTTTCTTTCCAAGGAAAATTTAAATATTTTTGACCTTTAAAGAGCTTTGATTTCTTCAAGAATTTTGTGAACTTCAGCAGCAATAAGTTCTTCCTCGATAATTTTTTCTTTAATATTATGACCATCTAATATGTTTACAAATTCTACCAAATTGAGATTCCTGGCAGAGAGGTTTTATCAGTGACTGTGCCTAAAGAAATAAAGGCAGCGTTTCCCAGAAATAAGTATTTCCATAGTCTTCTATTGGGTAAAATCTTGTTCTTTCCTGTAGAGTGATTTTAAAAGGAAAGTTAATGGGCCTCTTGTAAGTGGGCATAAATAGTGCCTCCAGAAGACAACTTTGTATTGGGAGTGAGTTAAATCTCAAGTTGAGTTTAGCAAGTTTCTCAGAGTTACCCACACAGCTGCTGTGTACAAGGGGTGGCACATACTTCAAACTGGGTTCATCAACTTTTATCTGTTTTTTCAACTGGGCTTTGGCATAAGATCTAGTTGAAGAGAGGCTGAAAATTATATTTAAAAGTATTGGACCCTTCCGAATATTCTGGATCATATTTTGGGATTTTTCCTTCTAAATAGTGGAATATTTTCGTTAATTCTCTTGCTAACATTGAGCTCTTTGTGGTGCTGGGGTTTTATTTATAACAATTAGTAAAGATGCCACATGTAAGAACTAATGACACCAAATGAAGAAGTAAGGATTAAGAATAGGTAACCTCATGAGTTGCTAGGACCCTGCTGTCATGCAAATATCCCTGGCAATGAAGAAAGGGGAATGAAATTATAGTTCATATAACTGTATAGAAACCGAATTGTTCCTATAGAGAATGCTTTCTAAAGGTTCCCTAAGGCTTGTACAGCTCTTTAAATCAGCAAGCCCCTTTTATTTTCACTTACAAAGTGGGAAAAAAGGACCTCCTTTTCTCTTTCAAGAAATCCAAAGTGTAAGTATTGTTGAGTCACCTTATTCCTCTTTGAAAAGAGAAATGCCGTCCCTTTGTAGGTTGAATGTAGAAGATTTATAAAATGAAAAAAGAGTAGAGATACAGATCATAACAACATTGGATTTAATATTTTCTTCCTTTTACAATGTTCTGCCTTGCTTGACATGTTTACTTTACAAACACTTATATTCCTGGCTCAGAGTTGCTTTCTGAACACCACGGTGCATAATTAATGTCAAGGTGGAAGGCGATTATGCTGCAAATGCTGCTCCTTCTGTTCTGAAAAGCATTTTTAAAGCCAATTTAGGTCACACATGGTTCAGTCTCTTAGAAATTTTTCTTAATTGTTCAGCTAAAGAGAATGCTGCAGGGTATTTATTAACAGACATTCCAATGGGCTGCCTATCCTGGGGTGTGTGAGTGTGCTGGGAGCAGGGCACAATATCTCACTGGGTAGGGTGGGGGATGATTGCTGCAGGAAAAAAGCCCAAGAAAGTTATTTTTTTTTTAAAAGCCTTATAGAAATCTAAGCAAAACAACAGAGCGAAGAACACAATGGAGCTAAAAAGTGTGTGAAATTGTGTGCAGTTTTAAAGAAAAAAAGCCATTCTTATTTTTTTCACCTCAGTAAGCTTCTGAGGTTCACAAGGCAAGGAACATGTCAGACTAGGAAACAGATATGAAATACATTTTTAAATGGGCCATTTCTTTCATGTTCAGTTGTCATTTGCTGCTCTTTCTGAGTCCTGTGATGCCTGGCGGGTAGGCTGACAACGCTTCCAGCATCAACCACTGAAGTCAAGGATGATGAAAAGTTCTCAAGCTTCTTTTGGTTTCCACAATCACTAAGGCTGGAGCCAGAAAATGGGCTATCTAGGGTGTTAGTCAATATCTCTGGCACTGTAAGGAAGATAAAAGGAGGTCCCTTTAGTGTTAATATCTGTACAGAAGGCTACAGTAATTTAGATAGAGTAGTACTAGATGGTATCTCCTTCTTACTTTCATTTCTTCCTTTCTACCTCCCCAATTCATCATATAATACATACCATATTTCCATACAGTCCTTTTAAATTATGTATGAACATAATAAATACACTTTATGTATAATCACATTACATCTTACATAGACAATTAAATAGCAAAGCCTAAGAGAAGAATTCTTTTGCAAGGGATTTGGCTCTCAGGTGACATCTGTAAGGGAATAAGAGAAGCAGGAGAGCAGGGAAAGAAGCTCTGCAGAGATGTGGACTCATCTGAAGTCTACGAAGACATAGGGCAGGGGTCAGCAAACATTTTCTGTAAAGGGCCATGTAGTAAATATTTTAGACTTTGCAGGTCAGATGGTCTCTGTTTAAACTACTTAACTTTGCTGTTGTAGCATAACAAGAGCCATAGACAATACATAAACTAATGGACATGGCTGCATTCCAAGAAACTTTGGAAAATCAGGGTTTCTTTTTTGGATAAAAAGCAGTGGAGGTGGGTGGTGGATGGGATTTGACCCACAGGCTATATTATAGTTTGCTGACCCCAGATATAAGGGATAAAACAGAGAAAAATAAGTATTCTCCCCAGTTTTCCATTACTGATAAAAGGCTTATAACCAAGATGTTTTCCAAATTTGGTTCATGTGCTGCAGTTACAAACACCTGTGTCTGAATTCCAGTTCTGCCACTTCCAAGCCACCCATTTCACGGGGTCGTAGTGAGGAATGAATAGGAGGATGCATCTAATGCATTTATGATATGGTGCCTGGAACTTAGTAAGGGCTTAATAGATGGCAATTTGTTATGCTTGTCGTTTACCATGGATTATCGTTTTATTATTGTTTCCCTGTTAATGATCACTACATTTTTTTTTCAGTGTCTGATTAACTTCTGAGACATTATTAGATTGAAAATTAAGTTCTGTGGAATAAATATGAAGGCACAAGGAAAGCCCTGTTTTCCCATATCAAGTTGACCCAAGACAAAGATTCCTGCTTACTAATCTCCTGGTTTCTCCTCTCTTCCTCAGCAGAGATAGATGGAAGAAAGATTTATAACACAGATCCTCATCTAAAGGTGGATTTTATGTTGTGAATGAATTAAACTGGATGGGAGCCTGGTGGAAAATCTGACATATCAATAGATCCCCAGAGGGGGAAATATTTAATGACCTGAGATAACACCTTAACTTTTAAACTCCTGTGGTCACCACTTGCTTCAATTATTCACTGGAAGCCCAGGTTTCTAACTCCACTGAGCATAAATAATAATAATAATAATAAAAACCCTCCCACTTGTTTCATTTACCTTCCATTATATTATGGAAGCAAGCCTTGGATTCAGGGCTTGATTTAAAACAGAGCTGTCTTTCTCTGTTTATCAGGCAGGAAAAAAAATGTGAGCAAAAAGTTGTCTGGTCTCTAAAGAGCCTGTGGAGTTGACCCCTGTTTCAGAGAAGCTGGAAGGTCTGGTGCTGCTGATGCAGATTCATTGAAGAAGTTTACTCCACAGAGGCAAGCCATCCATCATTACTCAGTCTCTGGGCTTTCCCTTCTCAGACAGCTATATAATGTCCAAGTTGCACATACATTTCCACAGCAGCCCAGGGAAAACAAATGGGACCCCTTCAGTAGATTAAATGGATTGGGCCATCCAGGGGAATATGTTTTATGGAATCATTTGGCTTACTGAACAGCCCCATGTTACAGATAAATGAAATCCTACAGGAAAGGAGCCAAATCTGCTTTTTAGTTATTTTTTTTCCAGAAGTAGAAACATTTTTGTTTTTGCTAGAAAAAGTTCAGCTTCATGAAAATGGGGGACATGAACACTGGACCAAGAGAGCACTGGATTATGAGTATCCTTTGCCTTTCAAATAAAATCCCAACTTCTCATCAAGGCTGAAAACCTCTCAGTCTTATGCCACTTCTCCCTTCATCACATTGATTTTCTCTTTGTTCCTCAAATTGGCTAAGTGTATGCCATACCAGGAACCTTGCATTTATTGCCTCTTCCTCCTGAAATACCATTCAGAAGAACTTTTTTTTGGTAATCATTTGATTTCAGCTCAAATGTCACTTTCTCAGAGAGTTATTTGCTGACCTCTCCTTCTAAAGAGGGACCCACATCACTCTCTGGTCCGTTACCTTGAATTATTATCTTTATAACACTATTCATTACCCAGGGCTTTCTTATTTATTTGTTTGCTTGTTTTTGTTCAATTCTCCCTTGGCTTCATGAAAGCAGCATCCTTTTCCATCCTGTGTCCTCAGCTCTTAGAGCAATGCTTAGCACAGGTGATGCTTAATTAGTATTGCTGAATGAAAAAAATTAGAGAATGAGTTAGATCATCTGGATCATACTCAAAACCAGTCCCGTGAAAACTGGAAACTTTCATATTCTTTCTGCGTCCTGTTTTCCTAAAATGAAGAGGGGGAATCGCATAGAATTTATATGTTTATATTTTATGGCTCTCTGGTGATTTCTCTTTCTCTTACTTCAAGTTTTGCTAGCCTACCAAAAAAAAAAAATCGTGATACTGGAGTCAGGAGTCAGTGTCCTGCGTCTTTCCCCGTGGCTATGTTTTCTTAAGGTCAAAGTAACTAATTAATTTCATCAATTCTGTTATTTGACATCAAAAAAGGACTGTTTATTCAGGGTATATAGACCCAATTCAAATGAATAGTTAAAGAAGAGTTTAAATGAGAACAGTCGACCCTTGAAATCCTGGGATAAGAGACAATTTTCCCAACTGTCAGAAGATTATTTCCCATTGAGAAGTGGTCCTTATGGATTGATCACTAGGGTTTAAGTTAATAACATTTAAGAAATAATCAACTTTGATTTCCATTTTAGTTTTTTGAAATACACCTCTCCACATACCCCATCCACTCTGTCATTTATCTTGAAAATCACACTTCCATAAGCAGGATGTTAAATTCTTCTTTCTAGAAGACCTGTAAATTTTGTCCAATTGCGTATTTCTGGACTGAGATCTATATTATGTGTTGGTGGAAGATATTATTTGGTCAGTCCTTTATTAATTTATACTCTTCATTCCATGTAGACAGCAATGTATATAATTTTAGAAACCAAAATATTAATTTTTATTAATTATTTCATTCTTGCTCACAAACCTTTATTAAATGTCTACTATACCCATCACTTTGGGGGATGCAAAAAAGTAGACAACATGTTCCTTGCCCTAGTTTATATTTTAGGTTAGATATAGTAAACACTATTTAAACACCTACTGGTTTCCAGGCATAGACTGAGCACAATTGCTTTAATTATGTCATTTGTTCTTTAAAACCATCATCTTTATAAGTGTTATTTTCCAAATTTTGCAGATGGGAAAACTGAGGTTTAGAAAGTCCTTGCAATTTTCCTAAGATTAAACTTATGTCGAAGCTAGAACTTAAAATTAGTTTTCTGATTACAAGTCCAGTGCTTCACTAGACTACAGAAAGACAAATGATACACTGCATTAATGAAACGACTAAGGAACAAGACAAGTAGCTCTAAATACTGCACCAACCAAGGACCAAAGAATGCTAGGGAAGAAAAATTTGTACTTCTATATCTTTTACTTTGAGGATGTGTGTCGCCCCGCCTCTACTGATATATATTAGTAAAGGTAGGGGTGAAGTTGCTTCTGCCTTAAAATACTTATATCAAGATCCTTTTTTTAAGTTGAGGCAGATGTTTGCTTTTGTTTGTTTGTTTTACACTGTTGGTCATCCATTGCCCTTTCCTACCAGTTCCTGATATCCTTTCAGGGAATCACCTCTCCCCCATTGTTTCTTGTGGGGACTGTAAATCAGGGTACCCACTTTTCTCTTTCTAAAGGGCAGACATGTGACCCAAGCTAAACTCACTCTCTCTGGGATTGTGAGTCATGAATAGGGTGACACCAGGGGAATAAATAGTTGGGTAGACTTATCTCAAGGACAGTGGGTCTTGAGTATTTTCTGCTTCTTAGGCATCTAGAACTGTCTTGCAACTTCTCAAGGCTCTAAACCTGGTTCTGTAGTCTCCCATCAATATCCTTCTGATACATTTCCTTTTTGCTAAGATAGCCGCATGTGTTTATTTTTCTTGCAATGAGAGAACTCGACACCAAAGAATTTTATGTTACTCCACATTTTTGTGTCTGGAATCAGTGGGGATGAACATAAACTGTTTTAGATTTGTACCTAAGATGGATTTTTCAAAAGATTAGGTATTCTTCTGATGCCTGAAATACCACTGAGAATTCTGTAGCAAAGCTGTTTCTTAAGTGCTTTCACTTACATTGTTAAATTTGTCTTGCTTCGAATCATGTGGTCCCCACATCCTGAGGCTGAGACTAAAACAATTGTTTTTGCTTAATCTTCAAATCTTCTTAGAATATTTCTTAAGTGGGTTACCTGGGGTTATTCAACTTTCTATATTGTCTGCTTTAACAAGGAGTAAAATGACTGATTATGCAGCATTTTTCTACCACCTTGGTAGAGTTTCTGTACAGTAGGAATTCATTACTTTGGCTTTTCCAGCCTCAATGTCATTGAAGAGACAACGACCACAAGAGACTAAGTGATTAGATCAATACTTTATAGTATGGAAGGAGATCCAAGAACTTAAGTAAGTTTTCTCATTCCATTTGCTTTTACAACCCAACCATGGTCTCTCTCTCTCATATTGGGCTTCTCTCCTGTTGCTTTTAAATGGATCTCACCATTGCTGCATTTTTGTATTTCAGCATACTATACCTCTGTCCTTTGTTTCTTTTACTCATATTTTAGCAGTGTTCATACTTAGTATACAGTCTCATCCTTGCTTTTTCTTTTATGTGTGTAGTGTGTATCATGGGTAAATCTTTAGCTCTTAAAATCACATCTACAAACATTTAATGCTGCCTTTTACAATCCTCACACGCTACGTTGTTTCTCTCACATTTCATACCTCAATGGTTGTTGTAAATTCCCTGCTGTATAACAACAACCTGGTTCAAACACTTAATCCTTGAATCCATTGGGACATCACATATTGCTCAGGTCAGAATTTTCCCTTCTGTGAAATTATGCAGTTTTGCTCCTTAATACATCATGTACATAGTGTCCAAACTTAGAAAAAAAATTCAAGTAACTGGCCTCCCTATATGGCACTTGAAAATATTCACAGCTCTACAGGGGCAATTCACAGATTTTCTGACCATTCAGAAATGAATGGAGTGCTTAAAATTCTGTATTTCTTCATTGTATATTTCCTATTCTTGGCTTATATCTAATGGCATCTACAACATATTTATCTTTTTAGAGTGCAGTTTGTTTCCATTTCCATGGGCTACTTTAGGCATTTCAAATCAAGCACTTTCATTTGAGCATTTTCAACAACATGATTTAATTCAGCATAACTTTCATCTCTATACTTATGATCCTGGAAATAATATTTTCTTCTTGACCCACATCTCTATTCCCGTAATGAGGGAGAGAAAATGCTGTTTTCTTGGAAGTGGCTGTGGGAAGTCAGTGGGTTTCCAGATTTTCCTCAGGGACCCTCATCCTAAGCTTATGATAATCCCACATTTTCTCCTTTGCAAGGTTAACTCTTCCTGCATCCTCTGGTCTCTTGAATTGCAGTTATCTCTTTCCTTGATTACTTATTTCATCTCCCCACCCCACCCCTTGTCCGACACACAGAGCCCAGCTTTCTTCTAACTGCAGCTATGCTCAGGGCTCTCCTTGTCAGGAAACCATGCCTCTCAAATCATATATACACCCTTGTGTCTTACTTTACACTCCCCACCCAAACTTTGAGTCAAATAGGCTAAACTCACAGGTACTGTTTCCTCATCTATTCATTCCTGAATAGTTTTTAGTAGATTTTTATCTTCATTGCTCTATTAAAAACTGTAAGGAAGAGTGGTTATATCTATTAAGAGGTGGGAATGGAATCTGTAAGAGTTTCACGGAGAAGGTGACTTTTGGACTCAAAGTGGGTAAGGGCATGTTAGAGAAAAGTGGGAAAGGGCAGGGACAAGGCCTACAGGCAGGACTGTAAACACTAGTTTTGCCAGAGTGCAGTGCAATGAGAGGACCTTCAGGTGTGATGGCAAGTTGAGTTTGTAGGAAGTTTCCACCTAGTAAACTCCTAAGGAAAATTGAAAACAAAGCAAAACTCTGACTTAGTACACAGAGGAAAATGAGCAGACTGAACAGTTTTTTGTCTTCTCTGACACAACTCTTCTCATTATTTTTCCATGTCCAAACAATGATTAGAGATGTCATTCCCAAACTCTATGAACCTGTGCACAGGTTTCAGCAACCCTTGGCAGGCTACTGTTTAAGTAGACTTCATTACCTAGAAGCCACTGTCACTGTCTGTAAACTACACTAGCTTATTGATCTGGCTATATACTCCCTGTTAACTACAGCTTTCCTCTGCCTAACAGAGATGATTGCATCTCTTTCTGCAATACACAGTCTGGGAGAATGTTTCCTCTCTGTTGGACACTTATACCTGGAAGCCCACTTCATTTTGTGACCAAAGAAGAAGAATGAACATTAAAAATAAAATTTGCAGGGCAAAATTAAGAACAGCATATTAACAAGTTCAAGTCAGATGGTTTTTAACAATCATTTCTTACTGTTTGGTATATTAGGTAGGAGTGCTCTTGTCAGAATTCTGGGCTCTCCAATTCAGAGATCAAAAGTAATAGTCTCTCCTGATATTTGCTTATGTTGTCATATATTGCTTTCTCCTTTTTCTTCTTCATGATTAGTATCCATGTGATGAGATACCTAAGTATCTGATGACCAATGAGCCTGACTCTAGGGAAAGAATAGTGCAATCTTTAAGAACATGCAGTCTGGTGCACATATCATCTTCCCGCATTGGCCAGCAAATTGAGAACCACTGTTAGAGCTAAGCTTGCTTCCTCTCTTCTCTGTACAAGTAAACATGGTTCCACCCAGTGCTGTGCGTCATGCTTTTGTTGGTCACCCCAACACCTGCAAACCATAGAGTGGGTTGAAGTCCTAGAACTGTTGTTTCTGGTAGCAGACATTGTTACACTCTTTGCTACCCTCCATGTGGTGAGACTCCTCCCCTGAAGGTGGTACTAGGATCTCTCTTTACTTCAGCATAATAACTGTGAGCTCATAAGCAGCACCACCTCTGCTTTCTTTTAGATTATCCCAGGATCTAAAGGGGTATAAGTACTATTAAGGAATCCCTGAAACTGATAATAATGTATTCATAGGCTAGGTCAGAGCTCAATCTTGAACTCCCCCCTCCACCCCCCACCACCCCACCAAATATAATTAACCTTTCAAGATATTTCTTGTATATTTTGGAAACAACTAAGAGGATAGTTGACTAGATAATTCAGGAGAAAAATTGTTGATGTCAGTTTGACAGAGTTTGGGAGCCTTTTTATTTCCCCTCTTTCCTCTTCCATGAATGGATTTTAATCTTCAGAAAAGCTCTTTATCTAGATTTCCTTGTGCCTGGGCTTAAATATTATATATCTTACATATTCCATAAAAATTATTTGGTACTTCTTCCTTTTCTGTCCTCTGTTCATAATTTATTTTCATCTTTCCCTCATGGAGGGAAGATCAGGTAGGCTGTCAACACTTGATATTGCTTTAAATCTCAGTGAGTAATGACAGCACTGATGGGAGTTTTGGGGTCTACTCAACTGGGTTTTTGAAGCACAGACGTTCCTCTAAGAGCTTTCTGAAGCTGGCTGAGCCTCTTCAGAGTGGAACTGGGACTGCAACAATTTTTGTAGGCAGAGAGTATCCCAGCATTCTTGGCCCTTCTGCCTCCAGACAGAGCAGGAAATACTGCAGAGGCAGTCTCTTAGGTGGAAGTTCCTCACCTTTTCTTTGGCTGGTGGCTTAGAGTTGCAGCGTGACTCTTTAAAGCCAACAAAGAAATCAGTCAGGGCTCCATCCAGTGTTGTAATTGGGAGGTTAATTTCTTCTGCTGTCCATCCAGCTCTAACTGTAATTTTACTTCTTTCTCTTGGTTCTTACCTTTTTGTCAAGTTCTGTTACTGCAGTCTAAATGAATCTGGAGAGAGAATTAAGTGCTGTAGATGCTTTTTTTTTTTTTTATCCTCTAGCTCATGTCAAAAAGTTCATGGCATTGCGAAATTCTTGAGACAGTTCTCATAGCTAAAGTCTGTGATGTGGCTTTCCTACTAACACTGGGCACAGGAAACAGGTTCAGTGAGAGGTGAGAGACTGCTGAGTGACCTCTGCTTGAAGCCTTGAGCTGAATCAAATATACTTCTGTTGAGAGAAAAACAATGACTGGAATCAATGTCATCTGAAATTGACTCTGCACAACACTCTACACTGTTCCTGAGAGAGATTATAAACTTTCTTCTTGGTTGATAATCCTCTATTTGCTCTAACCAGGACATTTGTTTTGGTTTATATTCAGAAGGAAGAAGAGAGCATTATAAAATTAAAAAATTGGAGGTTTTGGAGAACTGAAAGTGAACTAAATGTATTAAAAATTTATGATGAAATCTACTGTGCATAATTTCAAATAATTTATGTAGATACTCAGCTCTCAAGGAAGTGGAGCAGAACTCTCTAGTCTTTAACTCTGAGCTGTTCATAGTGATGTCCTTCGAAGGAGTACAGTGTGGAAAGGGGGAAAAAGATTACCTTTTCAGTGGAGAAACTGACAGACACCATTCAGCCAGGAGATCAAGGTGAACATGACAGCGATAAGTCGTATTGCTAGTATGGAGTCTGGATAGACTGTGATGAAAAGGGCACCCTGTGATTTCCCTCCCCACAACCCATAACCCCAGATTCATCATGTGAAAAACTTCAGACAAAGTCAAATAGAGAGGCATCCCATTTGTAAGGATTTACTTAAGGACAGTCAGTTTGAGAAACTGTCAGAACAAGAAGATCCGAAGGAGACATGAAGACTAAATGTAATGTGGTAAACCAGATAGGATCCTGGCACAGAAAAAATATATTAGGTAAAAGCTAAGGAAATCTGTATAAGCTATGAACTTACAGTTAATTGTTTTAAAAAAGGGTGTACTGTACCAGACATTTTCTTATATCACAATTGACTCAATTTTCACAATGAAACCATGCTTCTGGAAAGACAGAATATCTGACTAAGGGCTTTAGGTCCTAAACCTGTGCTTATAGCAGTGAAGTGACTTGCCCAAAATCACATAGCTCATGAATGGCTGAGCTGGCATTTAAGTCTAAGACTGCTTGATTCCAGATAACCTATTTGCCATAATCCTATGATGATTTATATATTAATTTCCCATTATTGTTGTAACAAGTTACTATAACTTTAGCTGCTTAAAAAAACACCCATTTAGTACTTCATGTTTCTGTATATTGGAAGGTGGGTATAGCATGGCTAAGCTGGGCCCTTTGCTTTGAGTTCCACAAGGCCAAAATCAAGGTATTGGCAGGTCTGACTTCCTTTCCAGAGGCTCTGGGGATGAATCTGCTTTCAACCTTCCAGGTTGTCAGCGGAATTTAGTCCCTTATGTTCATAACACAGAAGTCCCCATTTCCTTGCTGGTGATAGTCTGCAAGCCTCTCTCAATTCCTTAATTAGGCTACTTTATTCCTCATTACATTGTCCTCCTCAGTTCTCAACAGCAATGGGACATTGAGTCCTCTTCATGCTTGAATCTCTCAGACTTCCCCTTTTGCTACCTCTCTCTGCTCTCAGCTGGGAGAAAGCTCTTATTTTTAAGAGCTCCTGTGAATCTATTGGTCTCACCCAAAGAATACAGAATATCCTTCCTATCTTGTAGTCAACTGACTAGTAACCTTAATTACATCTACAACGTTCCTTTTGCCATATAATGTACTCTATTCACAGGATCCAACGATCACAGTGTAGACATCTTTGGGGTACATTCTGCCTACCACAGCTTATTTAGAAAAAGACGTTATCTTGGCTTTTTGATGTTGAAAATTACCACCCACTGTCTATCCCCTTCTCATTTTCCCCTGATAGATATACACACATTTATACTTGAATACTGTTCTCAAGTAAAGACCTGGACAATCAGTTACATTTGATGTGTCTGCATTTCAGAGTCCTGTCATTTCTTCTCCCCATATTCTAGTTATGCCAATTCAAATGGAAACAACACTCCCACTCTTATTTATATATAATATAGCCAACCAGCGAACCAGTAATTCCTTAAATTCTGGATTATAACATACACACAAACACACAAAACCTTCAATGCCTGGTAAAGTGCTTTATTTTCTTTTGCCTTAGAGTTAACGTCTGTGTACCTGTGCCTAGCATGGTGCCTGACAAGGAATATTGATTTAATGAATCTGCATAATCATGCTCTAATTTGTCCCTCAGAACTGACTGTAGGTGAAGAACTCATTACCCTACTTTATAGAATAGCAAATTCATTGAGAAATGTCAAGCAATTTCTCTACTCCTTCCCTGGGAAGTCCATCCCTGTGGGGAATTGGGTTTGGATTTCACTGTAATTCCAACTCTTTTCATCACGACAGGAAGTGTCCATTGAGGGGAAGCCACAGGATCAGTCACTCAAGGTAACTAATTTATAGGCCATATGTTATGCCCAGATTCTAACCCCAAATGTTTTGTGATAAGTCTATATTTTTTCTTTTCCAAGATATATTGTTTTTCAATTCAAAGTTTCCAAACTCAGAACTTGTTTTAGAATTCTTGCTATATTTAGGTGGTAATATTTTCCCCAAAAGCTGTTAATAAATGTCACTTATGATCTCTCTCTCAACTTCCCACTCCCCAGATTATGGCTCCCTCACTTTTCCCTTCACCGGTGGGCTGGCAGTGTGAGTGGAGCCGGGTCATGTGTCTGTTGTGTGGACTTAGAGCTTGGCTCCGAGTGAGTTTACGATGTAGCCAGTCATTGCGCAATGAGTGAATGAATGAATGACAGCACTTTGGAATCAAGGAAATGGGATATTTTGAGAGGCTCAGGGAAGTCTTCACTTCAAGCTCCCTTCCCTCTGCCTCCTCCCAGGGAGGAGAGGCCAATGGTCTGATTTTTGGGTTCCAGGATTGCAAGTGGGACATGACTTAGGAGAAGGGGGTTGAGAGTTGGGAGTGGGTGCCATTGTACTGAAGGTTAGGGGTTGGCTTTGGGTCTCTCTTTCTGGTGCCCAGAACTTTCCTTCACTATGGCAGAAGTTGTGAACTGATAGTGATAATGTTCTTGAGCAGGCTGGGCCAACTCTCTGGCGTTCTCTTGTCTTGGCTTCTTTCCTACCATGCAGTGGGGTCAAATATGGGAAAATTTGGGTTTGACCTTAAGGGGAAAGAAAGGAGCTTTTTAGGGTGCATGGGCTTGAACTGAAAGATGTCTGGATCTGTATCCAGATTCTGCCCCCAACTAGTTAAGTGAACTTGGCAGAGCAAGTTACCCTCTCTTTTCTCCTTTTCCTCCTCTGTCAAGTGGTGATAATGGTAGTAAATGTGTCATAAGGACAAAACAAGGTTAAAATGAAAGCATTTGTGGTAGGGGGCAGTTTTAGCATGGACTGCCAGCTTTCCCTAGGGCCCACAAATACATCCTGTGCTCAGGACCAGGTATGGCAGCCTGCTGGAATAAAACATAATCCTGTAGTAGATAAGGGTACTACAGGGTCATTCCCTCCTCTATTGTCCCAAACTTGAACATGTTTAAATATTCACCGGAGACAGTCTGATTCTGGTGGGCATGTTTTATAGCATCTAGTTCACACCGCAGTGATATGTCTGACCCTGGAGAGGTGGGTGCATGAACACAAGAGAGTGGTGCTGTGCATAAAACATCTCCCTACATGGGCCACGGATTGCAAGCCACTGGCTATGGGCAACCACCAACTACTGGTGAAGTTGACCTCGCTCTGTCTCTTCTCTATGTGAATAAAACATCTTTCCACCAGATCTTGTGTGAGTTGGGCCTTTGCTGGTGATCCCAACACCTGTCCTGGAATGGGATGATGTCTCTTTAGGTGTCTCTCCTGACTGAGAGCTTTCCAATAAAGCATTTAGCATAGTGTATGGTACCTAAAAAGTGCTTCTTCCTTATATCCACTTGGCTAACATCTATTTCAAGTATTTGCTCATATCTTGCCTTTTCAATGAACCTTCCTTTGAATACCCTACTTAATACTTCAATTACTCCCGTCCCCTAGCACAATTGTCACTCTTTATCTGCCTGCCCTGCTCTTGGTTTTCCTCATTCCATAGCCCTTATGACACCTAAAATTCTAAAAGTTCTTACGGGTTACCTTATTTTTTTCATATAAATTATATTTTGGAGGTAGAATAGGGGCTTAGTTGGGGATAGGGCTACTCTTCATGAAAATTTTGTTTTTTCTTTTCAGGGATTAAAAAGCAAATCAGCAACAAAATCTCTAAGCTAAATACACCCCTATGGTATCACAGTTGAAGCTTCTACAGAGCTTTAATTTAAATTTCAAATCGCCCCCACATGGTAAATAAATACCAGATAAATATCTGCTAGCTTTATGATGTCTGAACCTTTTCACCACTCTGCAATGGTGTCTGCCACCCTATTTCACCCACTAATGTGGCATTTATAAACTTACTTCCAACACCCCTTCCCTCTGGTCATAAGAAACAAAACTAAAATTTCCTTTCATGATACCCTGTTTTTGGTAACTATCTCCAGGGTTAAATCTTATTTAATCTACCCACATTGTGGAAACTTTTACTTAACTTGAAATTATGTTTCAAACTGCCCCCACCTGGTAAATATATACCAGACAAATATTTGGTACTTCTTTCTTTTACAAACCCTTGATGTTATCAGAAACAAGGCAAGATTTAATATATTTCTTGCAACATCTTGTACTTCTCAAGGGAAAATTTGCTTATAAAAGCCTTTCCCAATCTTCTTGAGAACATGTGGCCTCTGCTTTTTGGTTTAATATCTTCATTCAAAATAATGCTCCATTTGGCATTCTTGCTATCTGTTTCTCTTTCTCTCTGTTCTCATCTTAGTCATAGCTAGCTTCCTTGATTCTCCCCAGATTTCTTAATGATTGAATTTCTGTCATCTTCCCCACTAACACTCTCTTTCATATTACCATCCAGCTAAGTTGCCATTCATCATCATACTTGGGAATTTAACTTTCAATCAATGCCCTTAACTTCCTCGTTCCAGTGTGTCCATCTTTACTTATGCAACTAAGATGAAGCACTATGTTAGATAGACATGCTTCACACCCAATTTGAACCTTGTTCTTTGGAATTTCCCTTTCATTTGCAAACCTCTTCAACTCCTTTATTTTCCTCTTAATTACGCCTACCTAAAACCTTATGTTTATTCAAGACTGTGAGTCCTGACAATTCTCTCAATCCATCCTCTCCATTTGGAGTTCATTGCCTTCCCAACCACATCCTACCAATTTCCAAATGTTAACGATCAACGTTCATAATGTTTCTTCGGGTTAGCTGCTCCCTTCCATTCTTACTTCCATAATGTAGTTCTAGGCCTACTTACTTTTCCCCTCAGCCACGATCACCAAACTTGTCTTCAGCCAATCTGTAAATAGTTTATACATTGCTGCTAGATCATTCTTCCCTAAATATAGATTCTACTTTGAGACTCTCCTGCATAACTTCAATGTAATGCCTTTATTGACTTATCCACATCCACTGAGTGAAGATTAGATTACTCCATGGTAATTGCCTTCCATTTTGACCTTTTCTTTGATAAAGTCCATTTTGATTACCCCTTGAAACTTTCTCCTTAAAGTACTACATCATACTATGGAGGCACCCACATTCCATCTTGTTTCAATGATATATGTATGCATCTTCCTTTAGACTGTAAGCTTCTTTATGGTAGAGTCTATCTTATTCATCATTCCATAGTGATTAGTAATAAGACTTGTAAATAATAGGCATTAATGATTACTTTTAATAGAATAGAATGTCAAGGCACTGTACTAAGAATCTGGTTCTTCAGCAAGTCCTTAAACTGCAGTTTTTAAGAAAATGAAGATATTTTACAAGTAATTGAATATACCCAAGTAAGTATTCCACAAATATTTGAATTAACAAAGTCCCACATTGCCACATGTGCCTTTGTTTATATTTAATTTTGTACTATAAGCTTTCCTTGTGCTTTCACCTGCACAATTAATATTTAGAAAAGGGTTAAACAAATGTGATATGTTGTATCCAAAGGAGGAGGGAAAATGAGATGAACTAAGGGTTTATATAAAAAGCCACATAAACCTAAGACACAGAAATAGTCTAATACATCATGAACTCCCACACATTGCAGGCTTTCAAAGGGCAGCTACATTATCTTGTCTGGAGAGAACAAGGGGGCAGAGAACAGTGGAAAGTTTGAGTTATAATCCTATATTGGGTAGAATGGCCACTCCTTAGTTATTCACTAGTGAAACATGCAGGAATAAGAGCCATAGAGTTTCAGAAGTAGAAAAGTTCTTAGAGGTCATCTGGTTCAGTCTCCTACCTGTAGCAGGAATTCTCCCTCCAGTACCACTAACAGATGACATTTGTTGAACATCCCACCAACAGAGATGATTGCTTTCTTGGGTCACTTTTCACTTTACGACAGAACTAATTATTTGGAAATCCTTCTTTATATTGAGTTGAAATATGCTCCCTAGAACTTTTACCCAGTGGCCCTCATTCTATCCACTGGGGTAACACAGAAGAAATCTTTTAGTCACCTTTCTCAATGTATACCCTAGGTCTTCAATGCATCTTCCAAGCATAACTGACAGAAGAGAAAGGGGACAGGAGGAGCAATGCAATCTCTAAAAGGTATATTTTTGCAATGATATTAAAGGGTAATATGTTGTTATCATGGTAGTTAAGACTATGATGAAATGATTTAAGAGTAGTGTGGAAATGAGATACAAAGCCAGGAATTTTTGAGGAGGGCTTGCCTAGGTACATTTTCACCAATGGTGCTAACTCCCTTTTTCTTCTGGCTGGGATGTAAGACCCTGGCTCTCTCTTGCCCTGAATTCTAGAGAATTTGGGGTGACTATAACTTCTCCTGACCATGACAGTATAGTTCTCTCAATGCAGCTGAAATCGCAATGTAATGAATAGAATAGGCTGATAATCATGGCTCATTGTGAGCATGTGTTCTGCTAGGATCTTGGCTTCCTGAACTTTCCTAAACCTTGCTTAAGGTAGGGCACAAACTGTGGAAAACCCCAAATCCTAAATGGAGTTGTTGACTTTTATCCCTGCTAAATTTTATCATATTATTTTTTGGCTCCTTTTTTTTCTTCTTCAATCTTCTAAGTCTCTTATGACTTGAGTCTGTCTTCCAGTGAAAAATTCTGTCATTTTTCATTTGATAAGTGTGGCATTTATGTCTTAATCTAAGCTTTCGATAAAATGATTGAATTGTAGGACCAAGAACCATATGCTTAGGTCTGCCAGATGGGACCTCCCTCCAGACTGAGATAGAGCATTTAATCAATATCATTTAGGTTCCATTGCCCTACTCTTTGTGAAAACACATAGTGTTGGTCTGCAAACATATCTTTATTCTACTCATGAGTTTTCAAAGAATTTCGGCAACTTCCAACAACAATTCCTGACACCAACAGCAAATACTGCAGTAATTCAATCAGTTCAGTTCTGATCCTAACATCCAGTCAAGCCAGACCCCACAGATTAAGAACAGTCTTCTACAAAATTGTCCTTCATGCACCAGTCACAAGTCTAGTGGCCCATGTGCAGTTTTGACCAACTGGCTAAACATTTTGGTGGTTTCCACCAACTCTTTGGATTCAATGATTCATTGGAACTACACAGAGTACTCACTGAAAGTACCATACTTATGATTACAGTAATATGATGCACATAGGAAGAAACCAAAAGAAGAGATGCACAGGGGGAGGTCTGGAAAGGCCTCAAGCACAAGCTTCTGTGTCCTCTCCATGTCACCATCCTGGCACAGAGCTGTATTTTCTCAAACATGGAAGCTGGAAAGAGTTTTGAGTATCCTAAGTTTTTATTATATAACTCAATCTCAACCTTCTTCTCCTCCAAGGTATCAGGGAAGGAGGTGAGCTGATATGAGCTAATGTGACCTGGCTTACTCACATGGTTGGTCTTTTTGGTGTGGCCAGTCCCCACTCTAAGCTGCAGGTGTGGCTTGCTTTGCAATGTAACTATCAGGTGGGTTCCTGGGCCCACCATGAAGAACAAAAAACACTCATCACAGGAAATTCCAAAGATTCAGAAGTCGCTTCCCCAGGAAGCAGTGACAAAGAACAGTCAAGTGTTTCATTACACTGTAAGTGTGTCCTAAAATCCTTTGTCAGAGCCTTGCTGAAGTCTGGATATGTCATAAAAACAGCATCATCTTATCAAATTTCCTTGTCGAAAAGGGAAAGAAGTGTATTTCGTTTTAATGAACACATGCTGTTCCCTAACAATCAGCACATTCTTTTTTATGTATACACCTTCTCTTTAGCTATCTACTTTTTGGCTTTGTAGGTAAAATATATTAAATGTATTAGTCTGTAATTTCTAGAATCTTTACTCAATTTCAAATTTTTATTTTCACTTGGTACTCTTTGCCTTCTATTGAATGTCTGAAAGATTTATGATTGTAACTCAAGGTTCTGATTATTCTGGATTAGAGACTGATTTTATTAAAGGCTTTTTATCATTCAGACATCTAAGTAGTTCTTCTAGGAAAAACAAACAAATAAATCCCATATTCTAGAGCAGTGCTATTTAGTAAAATTTTCTGTTATGTTGAAGATATAGATACATTCTATATTTCATTGTCTAATACAGTAGCCACTTGTCACAGTCAGGTTCATGTGTCAACTTGGCCAAGTGGTGGTACCTGTTTGTCTGGTTGGGCAAGTCTGGCCTGTCTGTTGTGATGAGGACATTTCATAGAATTAAATCATAATCATGTCAGCTGCATCCACAGCTGATTCCATTTGTAATCAGCCAAGGGGCGTGTCTTCTGCAATGAGTGATGCTTAATCTAATCACTGGAAACCTTTTTAGGAGGATTCAGAAGAGACAGGTTCTCTTCCTGCTTTGGCCAGCAAGCCTCTTTTGTGGAGTTCATCCAGACTGTCCATCGGAATCGTCAGCTTCATAGCCTGCCCTGCGGATTTTGGACTCTACATTCCCATGGTTACGTGAGAAACTTTTATAAATTTTATATTTGCGAGTGTTCCCTGTTGATTCTTTTTCTCTAGAGAACCCTAACTAATACGCCACTAGTCACAAATGGCTATGAGCCATTGAAATGTGGCTGGTGCGAGAGAATGAGTTTTTTTTTTTTCTGTTAATTTAAATTTAATGTTAAATGGCCATATGTGGTTAATAGCAATCATATTGAACAGCACAATTCTAGAGTTCTGGACTTTTTATAAATAACATATTCCTTCAGAAGCTCTCTTTGTCTTAATTATCAGAATGGGTTGTGATTATATAGCCAGATTTAAAAAAAATTTTTATAGTGCCTCTCTCATCAGGGGTTGTTTTGGTTTGCTAAAGCTATTGGAATGCAGTATAAAAGAAATTGGTTGGCTTTTCAATGAGGATTTATTGGGTTACAAATTTAAAGTTCTAAAGCCATGAAAATGTCTAAATTAAGACATAAAGAGTAAGATATCTTCTGTGAGGCCAGGCCACTGGTTTCTGGGGCTTCTCTGTCATAAGAGAAGGCACATGATAGCATCTGCTGGCCCTTCTCTCCTGATTCTGGTTTCAACGATTATCTCAAAAATGTTTCTGGGCATTTCTTTCTCTCTTAGCTTCTCCTGGGGAGTTTTCTTTGTGAACACTCTCTCTTTGTGAGCTCTCTTAAAGGGCCCCAGTAAAGGATTAAGATCCATCTTGAATGGGTTGGATCACTTCTCCATGGAAACAACCTAATCCAAAGGACCCACCCAACAATAGGTCTGCCCCCGGAAGGATGGATTAAAGGATGGCCTTTTCTGGAGGTACATAACAGCTTCAAACCAGCAAAGGGAATTAGGTCTGTCTTTTTCTGGAGGTGTTTAGAATCTGCTTTTCTTGGCATATAAAGACATTTCTATTTTTTGCTTTTCTTCAGATTTCCTGGAACAAAAAATTGAAGATTCAGCATGGTAAGGGCAAACCCATTCTAGTCACAGGCAGCTGAAATTTTGCTAAAAGGACTGAATTTTCTCTTATAGCATGTTCCTTCTCTACATTAAACTCTACCTTACACTACAATCTCCACCCTTGCAATTTACAGTTTCGGAGGTTTTAGGGACTGGATGTAGTTTGGATAGGGAAAGATCTTCAATTAGAAAACTATAAGATGTTAACAATAAATTAGTGCTTACTTTAGGTACTCATTTCCTAAATAAATTATTTAAAGTTTGGAGCCTGTGTTGGTTTGGAGCTGTTACATCCCCCAAAAAGGCCATGTTCTCTTAATCCATTCCTGTGGGCGCAACCTATTGTAGGTGGGACTTCTTGACCAGGTTACTTCAATTAAGATATGACCCACCCATTCAAGATGGGTTGTTATTGTTTTAGTGGAGTCCTTTATGAGAGAATAAATCCACATTGGAAGAGCTAAGAGAAGACCCACAGAGGAAGCCACTGGAACAAGAGCTGAAGGCAATGAAATGCGGGAGCAAAGGATCAGCAGATGCCAGCCATGTGCCTTCCTTTGTGACAGAGGTGTCTCAGATGCTGGCAGCCTTATTTCAGAGTCCAGGTATCATCCTTTGGATGCCTTAATTTGGATATTTTCATGGCCTAAGAACTGTAAATTGTAAGTTAATAAATCTTCATTGTAAAAGCCAACCCATTTCTGGGATACTGGATTGTGGTAGCTTTAGCAAACTGAAACAGAGCCACAGAAAGTTACAATGAAAAAGCAACACTTCACTGAAGCTTTCACATGATACAGTTAGAACTGGAAATGTTTTTACACCGGGGTATTTTGGAAAGATGTGGCTTATATCTTTAACTCTGGTTTTGCATCCTGGTTGTTAGATAAGGCTGCCATGACTTGTAAGGGGTGTCGTTATGTGGGTGTGTTTGTTTGTGCTTGTGTATGTTTGCATACATACAAACACAAAGAATCATATAGTATGTATAGACAAATCTGTATCTATGTTTATCCTACCTCTGTGTCTGCCTTCCATATTTCCTTATGAATAATTAATTTTTATGGCAAGAAAACTAAGAGGAGTCCCAGGATTTGTTAAATGTTTCTGAGGTTTTGGTCAGACTGAATGCTTTATTCTCAACAAATTCACGGCTTACTAAACAAAGGGCAATAATAATAGTCTGCTCTGGGGCTTAACTGCGTATGGTTTTACCCCTCCTCCAGCTCTGTTGTGGTTTCTCTGTTGAGGTGGAGATTAGGTTGGTCTGACCAGGCACAGATTGGTTACTCACTGACTCAGTGACAAATATGGGACACCACTCACCCTTGCCCTCACTGTCTTTATTTCCCTGCTAACAGACTTGAAGGATTAGCAAAAGGACCAGATCCATCTCCTAAGGGTTTTCTGTGGGAATAATGCATTTGTAAATGGTCAAGTGCTTTGTAAAAATGTCTCCACTAAGTGTTATTTTATGCCTCCTATATGCACAACCCATTTACAGGCTCAGTTTCTATGTATTTTTTTTTTTTTTGACACAGTTGGAAGAGGAGCAATTAACCCCAGCCATTATATTCTAAGTAATTACTGATTACCCCATACCTTCTTGGAAAATTATGTAGAATGGAAAATAAAACCAAACAGTGACCTGTAAGTGGTTTCTAGTATTTGTAGATAATAAATGCTGCACCCCAGCTTCATTTATGTGTATATTTAGCTCTCCCCAACCAAGGATGATGGACAAGAGTAATGGAGTTCAGAGAAAGCAGCCCTGAGGCCCTTACTGCTTCACTGCGCTAATGGACCCTGAACTTGTTTAAGAAAGTGCAATTAATTCTTAGGCTAGCTTGGCAGCCGAAGCTTCCAGAGCTGACTTCTTTTTATGTCCTAGAATTAAGCATCACATATATACCCTTGGCTCCTTTTTGATAGGGCAAACATACATGGAATAGGAAGATAGAAATAGGAATTGTAGATAAACCTTTTTTCCCCCCAAAGTGGCCTTATTATTGGCATGTATTTGAGCTTCTTGGTAAATTTCCCACCAAAAAGGCAGATTCTATCTACCTTCTTAATAAGACATAACATTGCTTTTCTTCATTCCTTCCACTTTTCCCCCTTCCTTCCTTCCCCCCTCCATCATTCCTTTTATATTTTCTTCCATCCATTCATTTCACAAATATTGACTGATTACCTACTATGTGTCAGTCACCACTCTAGGGAGTGCGGAGGTATAGTGGTGAATGCAGTGAGTGAATATATAAGGAATAAGGTGCACTTGAAAGGCAACGGTCTGTTACTGTCATTTCTCCAAATTACCTTCCCCTACACAGGTTCATGGAGGAAAGAGGTGCTGATTTTAGGAAAAGAAAGGAGGTTTGCTTGAACCATGTGAGACTTGGAGATAGGAGGAGAAGCTGAAGTTGAGGAAAGGAAGCAAGGCATTAATAGTCTTTAAGTAACACATTTAAAGGTTGGCTGCTTTTGTGTGAAAATCATTAGACATGATTAACACTCTGGAAACTTGATAAATAAGACCTTTGGCTTCTTTGAAAGAATTCTGGGCAGTGGGTGGAGAGATCAGAGGGAGAAACATAATTAGGGGGTAGGTGGAGAAGCAGGAGGGCCCTTCCAAAGCCTGTACTTGGGGGGCTTGCTTTTGTCACGTGTAACTCAGCCAGTTCACCCCTCCATTAATACATGCTAAATGATGCTTTATGCTTGTTCCATAATTGAGGGAGATTACAGTTTAGAAGTAATATTTAAAAATGGATTATCTAAATGAATACTGCTGATTTTGTTGGCTTAGTGCGTTATGTATATAGGTTGTAAAACGTTTTAAGGATTAAGTTGTAATTAATTTTTTATTGATTTAATTTCATAAGTTGTTCCCTCTGCCCTCTTGCCTGAAATATGCTCTAACAGGAATTTTCTAAGGACATATGATTTTTTTTTTTTAAAATTAGAGCAGTTGTAGTTTTACAGAACAATCATGCATAAAATATAGGAGTCCCATATACCCTCTATTATTAACACCTTGCATTGGTGCAGTACATTTGTTACAATTGATGAAAGCACATTTTTATAATTATACTAGTAATTACAGTCCATGGTAGAGTTCACTGTATAGTGTAATTCCATGGACTTTTTATTTTTAAATTTTTATACAAGGCCATATGTACAACCTAACAGTTCTCCTTTTAGCTACATTCAGATATATATTTAAGTGCTGTTATGTCCACAATGTTGTATTACCATCACCACCATCCATTATCAAAACATTTCTATCATTCCAAATAGAAACGCAGAACATTTTAAGCCTTACATTCCCATTTCCTATCCCTACCCCACCCCCTGATAAACTATATTCCAAATTCTGATTATGAGTTTGATTATTCCAATTATTCCTTGTCAGTGAGATCATACAATATTTGTCCTTTTGTATCTGGCTTATTTCACTTACATGATGTCTTCAAGGTTCATTCATGTTGTCACATGTATCAGAATTTCATTCCTTTTTATAGTTGAATAGTATTCCATTGTGTGTATATACTATATTTTGTTTATCCATTTATCAGTTGATGGACACTTGAGTTGCTTCTCTCTTTTGGCAGTTATGAATAATGCCAGTAACATCAGTGTACAAATATGTCCTCATGTCCCTGCTCTCAATTCCTTTGGGTATATACCTAGTAGTGGGACTGCTAGGCCTTATGGTAATTCTATACTTAACTTTCTGAGGAACTGCCAAATTGTCTTCCACAGTGGCTGCACCATTTTAAATTCCCACCAGCAATGAAACAAGAACATTTCTCTACATTCTTTCCAACATTCGTAATTTTCCATTTTTTTAAATAGTAACCATTCTGAGGAGTATGAAATGGTGTCTCACTGTAGTTTTGATTTGCATATTGGGCATCTTTTCATGTGTTTTTCTGACATTTATATCTTTTTTGGAGAAATACCTATCTAAGTCTTTTGGCCACTTTTAAAAGTTGGTTGTTTGTCTTTTTTTGTTGTTGTTGTTAAATTTAAGGATTTTAAAAATATATTCTGGATAGCATATGCTTATCAGATATGTGATTTCCAAATAATTTCTCCCATTGTATAGTTTGTTTCTTTACTTTCATGATAAAGTCCTTTGAGGGACAAAAGTTGTACATTTTGATGAGGTCCTACTTATCTTTTGATTTTGTTGCTTGTGCTTTGGGTGTGAAGCCTAAGAAGCCAATGCCTAGAACAAGATTTTGAAGAATCTTCCTTATGTTTTCTTATGGAACTTATGATTGTTTTGGCTCTTATATCTAGGCCTTTGATTCATTTTGAGTGGATTTTTAATATGGTGTGAGGTAGGGGTATACCTTCATTCCCGTGTTCATGGCCTGGAAGTCTAAATGTTGTTAAGATGTCAATTCTATCTAAAGCAATTTACAGATTCAACACAATCTCAATGAAAATTCCAACAACTTACTTTGCAGAAATGGAAAAGCCAGTCATGAAATATACATGGAAGGATAAGGGGCCCTGAAATGCCAAAGCCATCTTGAAAACCAAGAGTGAAGTTGTAAGACCCACACTTCCCAATCTTAAATCTTATTAGATACTAGAATAAGATCAGACATCTAGATGAAAGGAATTGAATTGAAAGCTCAGAAATCAGTGTTTTGGCCAACTGATTTTTAACAATGGGGCAAAGACCACTCAATTGGGAAAGAATAGTCTCTTTAAGAAATGGTGCTTGGAAAACTGGATCTCCATTTGCAAAATATATCTGAATGCTTTCATCCAGTAGTTAAGAAAAATGTCTTGAGAAGACTCATGTAGAACCAATCCAGACGAAGGTGTTACTACAGCAGAAAAAACAAGGAGCTTTCTTTAACAAAATTGTTTTCCTACATAAATTACAGGTTTATCATAGAATT
Organism: Tamandua tetradactyla; assembly: GCF_023851605.1. Classification (NCBI taxonomy): domain Eukaryota; kingdom Metazoa; phylum Chordata; class Mammalia; order Pilosa; family Myrmecophagidae; genus Tamandua; species Tamandua tetradactyla. The sequence goes on from NC_135338.1 coordinate 41,482,767, forward strand.
TCTTAAACTATCTGTTTAAGCTAGATTTTAAATTGAAATGATGGGTACTGGGAATTGAGTGGTTGTGGGATTTATTTCATTTAAGTAACAAGTAGGACGCACATTGTAGACACAGTAATTGTTCACCAAATTGGCCATAAATGAGAGGTTTCCTCACCATGACAATAATTTGTTATAATATATTTAATTTGAGGGATTTGCTAGATTAAAGTCAGTATCTTAACGGCAACCTGGAAGGCTCTTGTACTATGGATTTCAATAAAAAAGCAAAAGCTCAAAAACTTATGAGCCAAAATGCTATCTCAAAACACAATTTCCATAGAACTATAATAGTGTGATTTTAACAAAATTCCTTGTTAACTTTATAATTATACTTATGAGATATTGTATCCCAAGGAGCTCAGGGAAATTTCAAAAATTTCTTGAGAACTTTTGGGAAAATGGACATGACATTCTTCTTGCTGTTTCATCGTTTGAGAATAAATTAAGATGATAGGCTACTAGAACTTTAACTCCTCACTTAGTCTAAACCCAGCAACTGCTCATTATTCTAGGCTAAAATTCTTTGTACCCATTTTCCAGGTGAAAATAGGCTCCAGAATAGACCTTATGCACTGAGGATTGGTGTCTGGTTTTGCTTATTTTATTTTATGGCAACCTTAAAGTTCATGTTATGAAATGACCTGTGAGTTAGCTAAGGTACTGATTTGAAATTCACAGTCTGAGACTGGTGTGGGTGGAAGTGAGACTCTTAGCCATCTAAACCACAATGAAGCTTCATGATCCTGAAGCCATGTTAAGGGCAAAGTAATGTTTTAGTTGTTTTCACGTATTTTAGGATTCCTTTGGAATGCTGGCCTTCTGTTATTTTCATTAGCTTCCCCAGCACTCAAGACAGTTCTTTATATTCTATATATCCTCTGCAGGCATTTTCTTTAATACAGCAATGAAAAGCAATTACATCATGAGGCTTCCTGCTACAGCTCTTGAAGTAAAACAGTTTCATGGCTCTTTTTGCTGGATTGATAGCAAAGTGGAACCCAGGTAAATAAAGGGAGGCAGCCTCTTCCTCTTGACTCCTCTCCCAAGGTCAGAGTGGGAAAAGAGTGCCTTCGCTTTGCAGAGCATTCTTTTTTTTTTTTTCTTTTTCTTTTTTTTTTTTAATTAACGGAAAAAAAGAAATTAACCCAACATTTAGAGATCATACCATTCTACATATGCAATCATTAATTCTTAACATCATCACATAGATGCATGATCATCATTTCTTAGTACATATGCATTGGTTTAGAAGAACTAGCAACATAACCGAAAAAGATATAGAATGTTAATATAGAGAAAAAAATAAAAGTAATAATAGTAAAATCAAAACAAAACAAAACAAAACAAAACAAAAACCTATAGCTCAGATGCAGCTTCATTCAGTGTTTTAACATGATTACTTTACAATTAGGTATTATTGTGCTGTCCATTTTTAAGTTTTTGTATCTAGTCCTGTTACACCGTCTGTATCCCTTCAACTCCAATTGGCCATTATCTTACCCTGTTTCTACCTCCTGCTGGACTCTGTTACCAATGACATATTCCAAATTTATTCTCGAATGTCTGTTCACATCAGTGGGACCATACAGTATTTGTCCTTTAGTTTTTGGCTAGACTCACTCAGCATAATGTTCTCTAGGTCCATCCATGCTATTACATGCTTCATAAGTTTATCCTGTCTTAAAGCTGCATAGTATTCCATCGTATGTATATACCACAGTTTGTTTAGCCACTCTTCTGTTGATGGAGATTTCGGCTGTTTCCATCTCTTTGCAATTGTAAATAACGCTGCTATAAACATTGGTGTGCAAATGTCCGTTTGTGTCTTTGCCCTTAAGTCCTTTGAGTAGATTCCCGGCAATGGTATTGCTGGGTCATATGGCAATTCTATATTCAGCTTTTTGAGGAACCACCAAACTGCCTTCCACAGTGGTTGCACCCTTTGACATTCCCACCAACAGTGGATAAGTGTGCCTCTTTCTCCGCATCCTCTCCAGCACTTGTCATTTTCTGTTTTGTTGATAATGGCCATTCTGGTGGGTGTGAGATGATATCTCATTGTGGTTTTGATTTGCATTTCTCTAATGGCCAGGGACATTGAACATCTCTTCATGTGCCTTTTGGCCATTTGTATTTCCTCTTCTGATAGGTGTCTGTTCAAGTCTTTTTCCCATTTTGTAATTGGGTTGGCTGTCTTTTTGTTGTTGAGATGAACAATCTCTTTATAAATTCTGGATACTAGACCTTTATCTGATATATCATTTCCAAATATTGTCTCCCATTGTGAAGGCTGTCTTTCTACTTTCTTGATGAAGTACTTTGATGCACAAAAGTGTTTAATTTTGAGGAGTTCCCATTTATTTATTTCCTTCTTCAGTGCTCTTGCTTTAGGTTTAAGGTCCATAAAACCGCCTCCAGTTGTAAGACCCATAGATATCTCCCAACATTTTCCTCTAACTGTTTCATGGTCTTAGACCTAATGTTTAGATCTTTGATCCATTTTGAGTTAACTTTTGTATAGGGTGTGAGAGATGGGTCTTCTTTCATTCTTTTGCATATGGATATCCAGTTCTCTAGGCACCATTTATTGAAGAGACTGCTCTGTCCCAGGTGAGTTGGCTTGACTGCCTTATCAAAGATCAAATGTCCATAGATGAGAGGGTCTATATCTGAGCACTCTATTCGATTCCATTGGTCGATATATCTATCTTTATGCCAATACCATGCTGTTTTGACCACTGTGGCTTCATAATATGCCTTAAAGTCCGGCAGCACGAGACCTCCAGCTTCGTTTTTTTTCCTCAAGATGTTTTTAGCAATTCGGGGCACCCTGCCCTTCCAGATAAATTTGCTTATTGGTTTTTCTATTTCTGAAAAATAAGTTGTTGGGATTTTGATTGGTATTGCATTGAATCTGTAAATCAATTTAGGTAGGATTGACATCTTAACTATATTTAGTCTTCCAATCCATGAACACGGTATGCCCTTCCATCTATTTAGGTCTTCTGTGATTTCTTTTAGCAGTTTTTTGTAGTTTTCTTTATATAGGTTTTTTGTCTCTTTGGTTAAATTTATTCCTAGGTATTTTATTCTTTTAGTTGCAATTGTAAATGGGATCCGTTTCTTGATTTCCTCCTCAGCTTGTTCATTACTAGTGTATAGAAATGCTACAGATTTTTGAATGTTGATCTTGTAACCTGCTACTTTGCTGTACTCATTTATTAGCTCTAGTAGTTTTGTTGTGGATTTTTCCAGGTTTTCGACGTATAGTATCATATCGTCTGCAAACAGTGATAGTTTTACTTCTTCCTTTCCAATTTTGATGCCTTGTATTTCTTTTTCTTGCCTAATTGCTCTGGCTAGAACTTCCAACACAATGTTGAATAATAGTGGTGATAGTGGACATCCTTGTCTTGTTCCTGATCTTAGGGGGAAAGTTTTCAATTTTTCCCCATTGAGGATGATATTAGCTGTGGGTTTTTCATATATTCCCTCTATCATTTTAAGGAAGTTCCCTTGTATTCCTATCTTTTGAAGTGTTTTCAGCAGGAAAGGATGTTGAATCTTGTCAAATGCCTTCTCTGCATCAATTGAGATGATCATGTGATTTTTCTGCTTTGATTTGTTGATATGGTGTATTACATTAATTGATTTTCTTATGTTGAACCATCCTTGCATACCTGGGATGAATCCTACTTGGTCATGATGTATAATTCTTTTAATGTGTTGTTGGATACGATTTGCTAGAATTTTATTGAGGATTTTTGCATCTGTATTCATTAGAGAGATTGGTCTGTAGTTTTCTTTTTTTGTAATATCTTTGCCTGGTTTTGGTATGAGGGTGATGTTGGCTTCATAGAATGAATTAGGCAGTTTTCCCTCCACTTCGAATTTTTTGAAGAGCTTGAGGAGAGTTGGTACTAATTCTTTCTGGAACGTTTGGTAGAATTCACATGTGAAGCCATCTGGTCCTGGACTTTTCTTTTTAGGAAGCTTTTGAATGACTAATTCAATTTCTTTACTTGTGATTGGTTTGTTGAGGTCATCTATGTCTTCTTGAGTCAAAGTTGGTTGTTCATGTCTTTCCAGGAACCCGTCCATTTCATCTAAATTGTTGTATTTATTAGCGTAAAGTTGTTCATAGTATCGTGTTATTACCTCCTTTATTTCTGTGAGGTCAGTAGTTATGTCTCCTCTTCCATTTCTGATCTTATTTATTTGCATCCTCTCTCTTCTTCTTTTTGTCAATCTTGATAGGGGCCCATCAATTTTATTGATTTTCTCATAGCACCAACTTCTGGTCTTATTGATTTTCTCTACTGTTTTCATATTTTCAATTTCATTTATTTCTGCTCTGATCTTTGTTATTTCTTTCCTTTTGCTTGCTTTGGGATTAGTTTGCTGTTCTTTCTCCAGTTCTTCCAATTGAACAGTTAATTCCTGCATTTTTGCCTTTTCTTCTTTTCTGATATAGGCATTTAGGGCAATAAATTTCCCTCTTAGCACTGCCTTTGCTGCATCCCATAAGTTTTGATATGTTGTGTTTTCATTTTCATTTGCCTCGAGGTATTTACTAATTTCTCTTGCAATTTCTTCTTTGACCCACTCGTTGTTTAAGAGTGTGTTGTTGAGCCTCCACGTATTTGTGAATTTTCTGGCATTCCGCCTATTATTGATTTCCAACTTCATTCCTTTAAGGTCCGAGAAAGTGTTGTGTATGATTTCAATCTTTTTAAATTTGTTAAGACTTGCTTTGTGACCCAGCATATGGTCTATCTTTGAGAATGATCCATGAGCACTTGAGAAAAAGGTGTATCCTGCTGTTGTGGGATGTAATGTCCTATAAATGTCTGTTAAGTCTAGCTCCTTTATAGTAATATTCAGATTCTCTATTTCTTTATTGATCCTCTGTCTAGATGTTCTGTCCATTGATGAGAGTGGGGAATTGAAGTCTCCAACTATTATGGTATTTGTGTCTATTTCCCTTTTCAGTGTTTGCAGTGTATTCCTCACGTATTTTGGGGCATTCTGGTTCGGTGCATAAATATTTATGACTGTTATGTCTTCTTGTTTAATTGTTCCTTTTATTAGTATATAGTGTCCTTCTTTGTCTCTTTTAACTGTTTTACATTTGAAGTCTAACTTGTTGGATATCAGTATAGCCACTCCTGCTATTTTCTGGTTGTTATTTGCATGAAATATCTTTTCCCAACCTTTCACTTTCAACCTATGTTTATTTTTGGGTCTAAGATGTGTTTCCTGTAGACAGCATATAGAAGGATCCTGTTTTTTAATCCATTCTGCCAATCTATGTCTTTTGATTGGGGAATTCAGTCCATTAACATTTAGTGTTATTACTGTTTGGATAATATTTTCCTCTGCCATTTTGCCTTTTGTATTATATATATCATATCTGACTTTCCTTCTTTCTACACTCTTCTCCATACCTCTCTCTTCTGTCTTTTCGGTTCTGACTCTAGTGCTCCCTTTAGTATTTCTTGCAGAGCTGGTCTCTTGGTCACAAATTCTTTCAGTGACTTTTTGTCTGAGAATGTTTTAATTTCTCCCTCATTTTTGAAGGACAATTTTGCTGAATATAGGAGTCTTGGTTGGCAGTTTTTCTCTTTTAGTAATTTAAATATATCATCCCACTGTCTTCTAGCCTCCATGGTTTCTGCTGAGAAATCTACACATAGTCTTATTGGGTTTCCCTTGTATGTGATGGATTGTTTTTCTCTTGCTGCTTTCAAGATCCTCTCTTTCTCTTTGACCTCTGACATTCTAACTAGTAAGTGTCTTGGAGAACGCCTATTTGGGTCTAATCTCTTTGGGGTGCGCTGCACTTCTTGGATCTGTAATTTTAGGTCTTTCATAAGAGTTGGGAAATTTTCAGTGATAATTTCTTCCATTAGTTTTTCTCCTCCTTTTCCCTTCTCTTCTCCTTCTGGGACACCCACAACACGTATATTTGTGTGGTTCATATTGTCCTTGAGTTCCCTGATACCCTGTTCAAATTTTTCCATTCTTTTCCCGATAGTTTCTGTTTGTTTTTGGAATTCAGATGCTCCATCCTCCAAGTCACTAATTCTATCTTCTGTCTCTTTGAATCTATCATTGTAGGTATCCATTGTTTTTTCTATCTTTTCTACTTTGTCCTTCACTTCCATAAGTTCTGTGATTTGTTTTTTCAGTTTTTCTATTTCTTCTTTATGTTCAGCCCATGTCTTCTTCATGTCCTCCCTCAATTTATCGATTTCGTTTTTGAAGAGGTTTTCCATTTCTGTTCGTATATTTAGCATTAGTTGTCTCAGCTCCTGTATCTCATTTGAACTATTGGTTTGTTCCTTTGACTGGGCCATATTTTCAATTATTTGAGCATGATCCGTTATCTTCTGTTGGCGTCTGCGCATTTAGACAGATTTCCCTGGGTATTGGATCCAAAAGTTTGGAAGATTTTTCTGTGAAATCTCTGGGTTCTGTTTTTCTTATCCTGCCCAGTAGGTGGCGCTCGTGGCACACGTTTGTCAGCGGGTCCCACCAGTAAAAGGTGCTGTGGGACCTTAAACTTTGGAAAACTCTCGCCATCCTGGGGGTTCGCTAGCCGAAGCGGCTTGAGCCGGCCCGGGGTCCGAATGCAGGGAGGGTTGCTGGTCGCTGCAGCCCGGGAAAGAGCCCGTCCGAATTTCCTAGTCGGCCCTGGGCGACAAGCGTGGCGGGAGGGCACCAGCGGCAGCGGCCCGCCCGAGAGAGTGCACGTTCCCGGGGAGTCACGGGTTTGGAAGGGCCACCCCCACCCCGTCGCCATTCTCCGCGACCTGGGGACTTCCGATCCAATTCTCTCAGTTGGTCCGGGGGGCTGCGCGTGGTGTGGGTGCCAGCCGCCTTGGTTTCAGGGGACCGCCTCTCCAATTCTCCCAGCTGGCCCGGGAAGGGGGAAGGGAGTGACTCCGGCCGCTTGCCGCCCCGCCCGGTGAGGCCCGCGTGCCTCGGCGATCTCACCCGAGCTGCTTCTCTCAGCCAGCCAGCCGTTCCAGGATGGGGTACGCTGTCTTTTTTATCTCTGTTGTGGCTTTGGGCGCTTTCTGTATCGTTTCTACTCCCCTAGTAGCTGTCCTGGAGAAGAAACTAAGACCCGCGCGTCTTACTAAGCCGCCATCTTCCAGGAAGTGTCTGTCACCATTATTATTCAACATCTGCAGAGCATTCTTTATGCTGCTGTTACCTATCCCGTTGGGCTTAATTCTGTTCTTAATGAGCTGCACACCTGTGTCCCTGGCTGGCTGCCCTCCACACAGTGGGAAGAGGCGAGGGAGGTTGAACTCTTCCTTCATCCTGAGCCCTAGGATTCGGAGTGGTGCCCGCCTGCGTTTTGTTGAGCACACTATCCATTTGTAGGGTGGTGTTCTGAACACCTTCCCATCTATGATAAGCAGCCAAGATCGACTTTGTTAGGCAGATTGAGGTTAGAGACAGAATTTCTCACTTATATCCAGGAACACCACAACTCAAGCATATTTCTCAATTGCACAATGTGTTGGAAGAAATCATCCCTGACTTCAAAAAAACAAATCTTTGTTTCTAGTTAATGGATGCTAATTTCAGCTCTGGGAAGATGATGGTGGGGATGACTCAAGTCTTGAGCCTTTTGAGGATGGCTGCATAGTGAAGAAAAAAGTCATTACTGAGAGCAGTCATAGACTTTTGTCAGCCTACTGTTCTTTGTATTATCTCCTTGGTAAGGCCTGGAGTCAGGAGGGTGCCCTGTAGCATATCATCTGGGTTTTTTTGTGTGTGTGATTGTTACCAGATTCCAAGAAAGTGGTTGGATAATTTTTTTTTTTCAAATTCAGATGCTACATTTGGCATGGTAGAACTCAAAAGGTAGCCTATATCAGGTATGCAGAATTCACTTCTAGGATACCATGGGAGCATGTTAAAGAGAGAAGCAGTCTGTCCCTGGAGAAGCTGAAATGGAGACACCAAAATGATCCTGTGTGTGTGTGTGTGTGTGTGTGTGTAGGGGGAGAATCTGAGGACAGGAGCTAGACATATTGAAATTTGGAAAGCAGAGGAAACAGGGTCTGTGATATGAGTGCAAGACCCAAACTTTGGAAGAACACTGATTGCAGCTGCTGGTTCATGAATGAGTTTCTTCTCATGAGAGAAGCTCTGCATTGCAGCGTCCAGGGCGAGGGTCAGCATGGGTACTATCTCAAGTCCACCTGGCTGCAGCCGAGTCCATCCAACACACCTGTCTAAGCCTGCATTCTCTCTCATTTTTTCTATGATCTTGCTTAAGCCATTGGTTACCAGATCATACATTCTTATTTGTTTATTTATTTTTGTTAATAATAAAACAACATACATACACAAACATTCTTAACATATAAACATTCCATGTGTGGTATACAATCAATATTGTATACACAATATCATCACATAGTTTTTTTTTTTTAATTTTTTATTAATTAAAAAAAATTAAAAGAAAGAAACACAAACATTCCCAACACATACACTCAGCAATTCACAATATCATCACATAGTTACATATTCATCATCATGATCATTTCTCAGAACATTTGCATCAATTCAGAAAAAGAAATAAAAAGACAACAGAAAAATAAAACAAAAACAGAAAAAAAAAAAATTTTACATACCATAACCCTTACTCCTCCCTTTCATTGATCATAGCATTTCAAACTAAATTTATTTTAACATTTGTTCCCCCTATTATTTATTTATTTATTTATTTATTTATTAAAAAAAGAATTATCAAAACAATTAGAAATCATTCCATTCTACATGTACAATCAGTAATTCTTAATAACATCACATAGATGCATCTTCTTCATTTCTTAGTACATTTGCATCAATTTAGAAAAAGAAATAAAAAGACAACAGAATAAGAATTAAAACAATAATAGAAAGAAAAAAAAAAACAACAAAAAACCTATACCTCACATGCAGCTTCATTCAGTGTTTTAACATAATTGCATTACAATTGGGTAGTATTGTGCTGTCCATTTCTGAGTTTTTATATCCAGTTCCGTTGTACAGTCTGTATCCCTTCAGCTCCAATTACCCCTTCTCTTTTTTTTTTTTTTATTAACGGAAAAAAAGAAATTAACCCAACATTTAGAAATCATACCATTCTACATATGCAATCAGTAATTCTTAACATCCTCACATAGATGCATGATCATCATTTCTTAGTACATTTGCATCGGTTTAGAAGAACTAGCAACATACCCGAAAAAGATATAGAATGTTAATATAGAGAAAAAAATAAAAGTAATAATAGTAAAATCAAAACAAAACAAAACAAAACAAAACAAAAACCTATAGCTCAGATGCAGCTTCATTCAGTGTTTTAACATGATTACTTTACAATTAGGTATTATTGTGCTGTCCATTTTTGAGTTTTTGTATCTAGTCCTGTTACACCGTCTGTATCCCTTCAACTCCAATTGACCATTATCTTACTCTGTTTCTACCTCCTGCTGGACTCTGTTACCAATGACATATTCCAAATTTATTCTCGAATGTCCGTTCACATCAGTGGGACCATACAGTATTTGTCCTTTAGTTTTTGGCTAGACTCACTCAGCATAATGTTCTCTAGGTCCATCCATGTTATTACATGCTTCATAAGTTTATCCTGTCTTAAAGCTGCATAGTATTCCATCGTATGTATATACCACAGTTTGTTTAGCCACTCTTCTGTTGATGGAGATTTCGGCTGTTTCCATCTCTTTGCAATTGTAAATAACGCTGCTATAAACATTGGTGTGCAAATGTCCGTTTGTGTATTTGCCCTTAAGTCCTTTGAGTATATTCCCAGCAATGGTATTGCTGGGTCGTATGGCAATTCTATATTCAGCTTTTTGAGGAACCGCCAAACTGCCTTCCACAGTGGTTGCACCCTTTGACATTCCCACCAACAGTGGATAAGTGTGCCTCTTTCTCCGCATCCTCTCCAGCACTTGTCATTTTCTGTTTTGTTGATAATGGCCATTCTGGTGGGTGTGAGATGATATCTCATTGTGGTTTTGATTTGCATTTCTCTAATGGCCAGGGACATTGAGCATCTCTTCATGTGCCTTTTGGCCATTTGTATTTCCTCTTCTGATAGGTGTCTGTTCAAGTCTTTTTCCCATTTTGTAATTGGGTTGGCTGTCTTTTTGTTGTTGAGATGAACAATCTCTTTATAAATTCTGGATACTAGACCTTTATCTGATATATCATTTCCAAATATTGTCTCCCATTGTGTAGGCTGTCTTTCTACTTTCTTGATGAAATTCTTTGATGCAGAAAAGTGTTTAATTTTGAGGAGCTCCCATTTATTTATTTCCTTCTTCAGTGTTCTTGCTTTAGGTTTAAGGTCCATAAAACTGCCTCCAGTTGTAAGATCCATAAGATATCTCCCAACATTTTCCCCTAACTGTTTTATGGTCTTAGACCTAATGTTTAGATCTTTGATCCATTTTGAGTTAACTTTTGTATAGAGTGTGAGAGATGGGTCTTCTTTCATTCTTTTGCATATGGATATCCAGTTCTCTAGGCACCATTTATTGAAGAGACTGCTCTGTCCCAGGTGAGTTGGCTTGACTGCCTTATCAAAGATCAAATGTCCATAGATGAGAGGGTCTATATCTGAGCACTCTATTCGATTCCATTGGTCGATATATCTATCTTTATGCCAATACCATGCTGTTTTGACCACTGTGGCTTCATAATATGCCTTAAAGTCCGGCAGCACGAGACCTCCAGCTTCGTTTTTTTTCCTCAAGATGTTTTTAGCAATTCGGGGCACCCTGCCCTTCCAGATAAATTTGCTTATTGGTTTTTCTATTTCTGAAAAATAAGTTGTTGGGATTTTGATTGGTATTGCATTGAATCTGTAAATCAATTTAGGTAGGATTGACATCTTAACTATATTTAGTCTTCCAATCCATGAACACGGTATGCCCTTCCATCTATTTAGGTCTTCTGTGATTTCTTTTAACAGTTTTTTGTAGTTTTCTTTATATAGGTTTTTTGTCTCTTTAGTTAAATTTATTCCTAGGTATTTTATTCTTTTAGTTGCAATTGTAAATGGGATTCGTTTCTTGATTTCCCCCTCAGCTTGTTCATTACTAGTGTATAGAAATGCTACAGATTTTTGAATGTTGATCTTGTAACCTGCTACTTTGCTGTACTCATTTATTAGCTCTAGTAGTTTTGTTGTGGATTTTTCCAGGTTTTCGACGTATAGTATCATATCGTCTGCAAACAGTGATAGTTTTACTTCTTCCTTTCCAATTTTGATGCCTTGTATTTCTTTTTCTTGTCTAATTGCTCTGGCTAGAACCTCCAACACAATGTTGAATAATAGTGGTGATAGTGGACATCCTTGTCTTGTTCCTGATCTTAGGGGGAAAGTTTTCAATTTTTCCCCATTGAGGATGATATTAGCTGTGGGTTTTTCATATATTCCCTCTATCATTTTAAGGAAGTTCCCTTGTATTCCTATCTTTTGAAGTGTTTTCAACAGGAAAGGATGTTGAATCTTGTCAAATGCCTTCTCTGCATCAATTGAGATGATCATGTGATTTTTCTGCTTTGATTTGTTGATATGGTGTATTACATTAATTGATTTTCTTATGTTGAACCATCCTTGCATACCTGGGATGAATCCTACTTGGTCATGATGTATAATTCTTTTAATGTGTTGTTGGATACGATTTGCTAGAATTTTATTGAGGATTTTTGCATCTGTATTCATTAGAGAGATTGGTCTGTAGTTTTCTTTTTTTGTAATATCTTTGCCTGGTTTTGGTATGAGGGTGATGTTGGCTTCATAGAATGAATTAGGCAGTTTTCCCTCCACTTCGAATTTTTTGAAGAGCTTGAGGAGAGTTGGTACTAATTCTTTCTGGAACGTTTGGTAGAATTCACATGTGAAGCCATCTGGTCCTGGACTTTTCTTTTTAGGAAGCTTTTGAATGACTAATTCAATTTCTTTACTTGTGATTGGTTTGTTGAGGTCATCTATGTCTTCTTGAGTCAAAGTTGGTTGTTCATGTCTTTCCAGGAACCCGTCCATTTCATCTAAATTGTTGTATTTATTAGCGTAAAGTTGTTCATAGTATCGTGTTATTACCTCCTTTATTTCTGTGAGGTCAGTAGTTATGTCTCCTCTTCCATTTCTGATCTTATTTATTTGCATCCTCTCTCTTCTTCTTTTTGTCAATCTTGCTAAGGGCCCATCAATCTTATTGATTTTCTCATAGAACCAACTTCTGGTCTTATTGATTTTCTCTACTGTTTTCATGTTTTCAATTTCATTTATTTCTGCTCTGATCTTTGTTATTTCTTTCCTTTTGCTTGCTTTGGGATTAGTTTACTGTTCTTTCTCCAGTTCTTCCAAGTGAACAGTTAATTCCTGCATTTTTGCCTTTTCTTCTTTTCTGATATAGGCATTTAGGGCAATAAATTTCCCTCTTAGCACTGCCTTTGCTGCGTCCCATAAGTTTTGATATGTTGTGTTTTCATTTTCATTTGCCTCGAGGTATTTACTAATTTCTCTTGCAATTTCTTCTTTGACCCACTCGTTTTTAAGAGTGTGTTGTTGAACCTCCACGTATTTGTGAATTTTCTGGCATTCTGCCTATTATTGATTTCCAACTTCATTCCTTTATGATCCGAGAAAGTGTTGTGTATGATTTCAATCTTTTTAAATTTGTTAAGACTTGCTTTGTGACCCAGCATATGGTCTATCTTTGAGAATGATCCATGAGCACTTGAGAAAAAGGTGTATCCTGCTGTTGTGGGATGTAATGTCCTATAAATGTCTGTTAAGTCTAGCTCCTTTATAGTAATATTCAGATTCTCTATTTCTTTATTGATCCTCTGTCTAGATGTTCTGTCCATTGATGAGAGTGGGGAATTGAAGTCTCCAACTATTATGGTATTTGTGTCTATTTCCCTTTTCAGTGTTTGCAGTGTATTCCTCACGTATTTTGGGGCATTCTGGTTCGGTGCATAAATATTTATGATTGTTATGTCTTCTTGTTTAATTGTTCCTTTTATTAGTATATAGTGTCCTTCTTTGTCTCTTTTAACTGTTTTACATTTGAAGTCTAAGTTGTTGGATATCAGTATAGCCACTCCTGCTATTTTCTGGTTGTTATTTGCATGAAATATCTTTTCCCAACCTTTCACTTTCAACCTATGTTTATCTTTGGGTCTAAGATGTGTTTCCTGTAGACAGCATATAGAAGGATCCTGTTTTTTTTTTTTTTTGATATAGAAGTCATCTTTTATTTGTGAGCTAAAGAATCTAAAGCCTGAGAAATAAAGTAGCCACACCTGGGCTATGGATAGAATTCCAGTCTAAGTACTCTTTGAGGGAGGCAGACTGTTGACAAAAAAATATGGAAACAAAGTTGAGCCATTTGGCCTGTCTAGCAATAAGGAAGGAATTTAGTCAAGACTGCTCAGTTTATATCACCTTTCATTTAATGTTGATCATTGTGCTTTTATGCGGTCTGATCAGGGGACAGAAGAACGATGAATACTACTTCTTATGAAAAGTTTCAGGCCTTCTAACTCCTCTGAAAATAAATAGTCCAAATACCAGTTCCATTTCTTTCCCCGAATAGTGCTCAAATTTACTGTCCTTTCTTCTGGCCATTCCTGCAGAAAGGAAACAGCATAACTCAATAAAGCAGGGTGATGGACTAAATTTAAACTGTTTTTATATTCTGCTATTCCAGCTTCTTCTAGAATTTTGGGATCAATATGTATTCCTTTATGGCAGAGAACTTTCTGGAAAGGTTTGGACGTCCATAGACAACCAACCATGGTTGTCAAATAGTGGTTAAATTCTTGATAGGTCTTGCTGTTGAAATTGAACTCTGATTTTGCCTTTTGTACTAACTCATTTTTCTTTGCAGCAGTCAAATTTTTATGATACCTGTGCATAATGTAACAGATCTGGTTCAGGATACTGGAATCCAGGCTGAGGAGTGCTGGATAGAAGATCCCAGGAGGAAACAACACCACTAATGGAAGGTTATAATTTATATACGTGTCACATACCTTCTCATAGAAATCCAAAATAAAGTGCAGCAAGAAAGTACTGTTGCTCTCCAAGCGCATTGCAGTAGTGGACAACCACCCTACATAGTCAATCAGTTCAGACACGGAATTCATGGATCCACCTAAAGTTGTCTCTAGAGGACTGCAAATCACAGGTTTCATGTGGATGTCCATAGAGAGCCACAACAGCCAATTCTGCAGTAGTTCTTTCAGACTCTGAAGAACACTACACTTGAAATAAATGGTTGATGTAAAAAAGAGTTGGGCTAGATGGTCAAAAAGAAGTGGTTTCAACTCAGAGAAGCTACTTAAAGGAATCCAGCTCACAAGTTGAAGGAACTGTGACCTACAACAGAAGCCATCCCAGAGTGGAAGGCTTTTGTACAGGAATGCTTCACAGGAATAAAACCCCTCCTGTAAAAAGCACTCTGCGTTGATGATAGTGTTCAGGAAGTTGACAAATTCTTTCCCATATTCACAATTATTCACCTTGTACCAAATACATTCTTCTTGTAATGTTTGACTCAACCAATGATAGAACCTCAGTAAGACTGATTCATCTCTGACACAGTTAATATAGTGAAGTAGCAGAGAGTTGTTTAATACTGAGCCCATCTGAGAAGGCAGCTCTAAGGAATGGATGTTCTGTAAAAGTTGAGGAAAGCTACGAAGCTTTACTAGTGGAAATGATCCATCGCTGCTGAGGCAATCAGAAAGACTCATCTCTTTTTTCCCACACTCTTTATTGTGGCTACTGGGGTTTAGTACTGGTATAATTGAGTGAGAATTCCATTTTCTTTTTACACAACGAACATTAGCTGAACCTAACATCAGCTTTGGAGGAGCTGGAGAAGATCTCTGGTTTCTTTGCCTCACAGCAATGAGAACTGACTTCCATAGATTCTCTGAACTCTTAAAATAGATCTTCCTCCTTAAAGGCAAAGATACAGAAATCAAAGTAGGAACAAAGAACTTAA
Source organism: Tamandua tetradactyla (assembly GCF_023851605.1). Taxonomy (NCBI): domain Eukaryota; kingdom Metazoa; phylum Chordata; class Mammalia; order Pilosa; family Myrmecophagidae; genus Tamandua; species Tamandua tetradactyla. The sequence continues at coordinate 41,497,868 of NC_135338.1, forward strand.
ACAGTGACAACAAAGCCTGAAGATGAGGCTGCATTCCCATCTTAGCCTGAAGATCAAGCAGCTTTCTCACACGAAATGGTTTGACATTCTCTTTTTTGGTAAGTAAATATAACAAATGGCTGACATAAGGGCACAGTGCATCATCTTGCAATGAAGAAAAAAAGAAGCCATAAAGCAAGTTAATTTTCTCCTTGTGATCGATAAAGTCAAACATTGCAACCAGCCAACGATAAAAAAGTACCTTGGTGCTACCAGAACACTTGCCGACACAAAGCCATGAGACAGCCTTAACCACAGAATCTTCTGATATTAGAGTTGTTGGAATCATGCACTTCAATATCCGAGTGCTTATGGCATTCCCAAATTTGCCACTGACTGCCACGTTTAATAGAGCGTCAATTCCTTCTGGAGCTAACCCATTCTCCCAAGCCACATTTTCCACGGTTTTCAAGTGTTTTTCCAAGGTTTTATCTTTACTCCATGAAGTTTTAATGGGACTTTTCTCAAAGAATCTCACTGCTATCTGCAGAGCATCTCCTCCTTCATCATCAGCACGTTGATAATTTCCCTCTCGATTGTTTTGTCCATGTTTCAAGATGCTCTCTGAGTCACTTGGTTTCTCTGTTATTTTCCAGATTGGGAGCCTGGTTTGACAACTTTTACTACCTTGTAGAGTCCTCTTTTGTGTCCGTGAGTTCTTAACTCTCTGAGTTGACATTACCGCATATGTCTGATACAGTCCCAGGCCCCGCCGTCTCCGAAGTCCAGATGCCGCCTCACCAATTCAAATAAGCCAGGATCCTGTTTTTTAATCCATTCTGCCATTCTATGTCTTTTGATCGGGGAATTCAGTCCATTAACATTTAGTGTTATTACTGTTTGGATAATATTTTCCTCTACCATTTTGCCTTTTGTATTATATATATCATATCTGACTTTCCTTCTTTCTACACTCTTCTCCATACCTCTCTCTTCTGTCTTTTTGTATCTGACTCTAGTGCTCCCTTTAGTATTTCTTGCAGAGCTGGTCTCTTGGTCACAAATTCTTTCAGTGACTTTTTGTCTGAGAATGTTTTAATTTCTCCCTCATTTTTGAAGGACAATTTTGCTGAATATAGGAGTCTTGGTTGGCAGTTTTTCTCTTTTAGTAATTTAAATATATCATCCCACTGTCTTCTAGCCTCCATGGTTTCTGCTGAGAAATCTACACATAGTCTTATTGGGTTTCCCTTGTATGTGATGGATTGTTTTTCTCTTGCTGCTTTCAAGATCCTCTCTTTCTCTTTGACCTCTGACATTCTAACTAGTAAGTGTCTTGGAGAACGCCTATTTGGGTCTAATCTCTTTGGGGTGCGCTGCACTTCTTGGATCTGTAATTTTAGGTCTTTCATAAGAGTTGGGAAATTTTCAGTGATAATTTCTTCCATTAGTTTTTCTCCTCCTTTTCCCTTCTCTTCTCCTTCTGGGACACCCACAACACGTATATTTGTGTGGTTCATATTGTCCTTGAGTTCCCTGATACCCTGTTCAAATTTTTCCATTCTTTTCCCGATAGTTTCTGTTTGTTTTTGGAATTCAGATGCTCCATCCTCCAAGTCACTAATTCTATCTTCTGTCTCTTTGAATCTATCATTGTAGGTATCCATTGTTTTTTCTATCTTTTCTACTTTGTCCTTCACTTCCATAAGTTCTGTGATTTGTTTTTTCAGTTTTTCTATTTCTTCTTTATGTTCAGCCCATGTCTTCTTCATGTCCTCCCTCAATTTATCGATTTCATTTTTGAAGAGGTTTTCCATTTCTGTTCGTATATTCAGCATTAGTTGTCTCAGCTCCTGTATCTCATTTGAACTATTGGTTTGTTCCTTTGACTGGGCCATGTTTTCAATTATTTGAGCATGATCCGTTATCTTCTGTTGGTGTCTGCGCATTTAGGTAGATTTCCCTGGGTATTGGATCCAAAAGTTTGGAAGATTTTTCTGTGAAATCTCTGGGTTCTGTTTTTCTTATCCTGCCCAGTAGGTGGCGCTCGTGGCACACGTTTGTCTGTGGGTCCCACCAGTAAAAGGTGCTGTGGGACCTTTAACTTTGGAAAACTCTCGCTGTCCGGGAGGTTCGCTAGCCGAAGCGGCTTGGAAGAGTGCGAGCCGGCCCGGGGTCCGAACGCAGGGAGGGTTGCTGGCCGCCGCAGCCCGGGAAAGCACCCGTCCGAATTTCCTAGTCGGCCCGGGGCGATAAGCGTGGCGGGAGAGCGCCAGTGGCAGTGGCCTGCCCGGAAGAGTGTACGTTCCCGGGGAGTAGTGGGTTTGGAAGGGGCCTCCCCCACCCGTCACCATTCTCCGCGGCCTGGGGAATTCCGATCCAATTCTCTCAGTTGGTCCGGGGGGCTGCGCATGGTGTGGGCGCCAGCCGCCGCGGTTTCAGGGGACCGCCTGTCCAATTCTCCCAGCCGGCCCGGGAAGGGGGAAGGGAGTGACTCCGGCTGCTTGCCGCCCCGCCCGGTGAAGCCCGCGCGCCTCGGTGATCTCACCCGAGTGGCTTCTCTCAGCCAGCCAGCCGTTCCAGGATGGGGTACGCTGTCTTTTTTTTCTCTGTTGTGGCTTTGGGAGCTGTTCTGTATCGTTTCTACTCCCCTAGTAGCTGTCCTGGAGAAGAAACTAAGATCCGCGCGTCTTACTAAGCCTCCATCTTCTCCGGAAGTCATCACATAGTTTTATATTCATCACCATGATCCTATTTTTGCACCCCTCCAGAAAAAGAAATAAAAAGAAAAAAGAAAAAAAACTCATACATACCATATCCCTTACTCCTCCCTGTCATTGACCACTAGTATTTCCATCTACCCAATCTATTTTAACCTTCGTTCCCCCTATTATCTATTTTTTTATCCATATTTTTTCACACATTTGTCCATACCCTGGATAGACACAAGGTTTCACAATCACACAGTCCCAATGTAAATTATATCTTCATACACAGGTGGTACATTCTTAGCACACACCTCTAATATGTTTATTTATTTCTAAATGATACACTTGCAATGCTGTAGCAGTAATTTGTGTACATTTTAAAACACACACAGATACAGAAATTTTAAAATAAAAACTATAAAATAGATTTTCAGATGTTCCCTTCCCAACTCCCCTGTGGATCTCTGTGCCCTCTTCTCACTCTGGAAAGCCAGCTTTCTTTCAAGAGCTAGAGTGATCTTTTTGAAATGCAGAACTGATACTATCTCTCCTCTGAAAATGGAATCCAAAGTCCAAGAGGAGGCCAGCAAGCTCTCCCCAGCCCTGCTCTACTCTAAACTGTTTCCTTCTCCAAACTCATCCAACTCTCTGCCACTCTGGCATGTGCTCTTTAGGCTCCTGCTGTATCTGCCTCTATTCAGTGTCAAAGGCTGCAGGCTTGCTCCTGGCTCTGGGCTTCCACCTAAGTTATTTGACAGCTCTTATCTCTACTCCTCACTGGACTAATTTTTACTTCTTTCATGTCATCTCCTCAAAGAAGCTTTCTCTGATCCCAGTTCTCCCCCCACAACTAATCCAAATTTGATTTTCCTATAATAATCATCTCATCTCATTTTTACAGTTTTCCTCCACAACATTAATTTTAATGAGAATGTATGCTATATTATATATATATATAACAGCACACATTAGCAGCATTGTTGGTTTAATATTTATTTCTACTAATTCTGTATGCCCAGAAACTATATCTTTGTATTTTTGTTACCATTTTACCCTGGTGCTTAGCAGAATATTTGACACATATTCAGCACCTGATACATTTTTGTTAACTGTACAAATCAACAGTGATTATAATTTCTAAATCAAATACCATGCATATGGTTTTGGGGGAATAAGGACACAGCATATTTGAAGTAGATACTTTCCTGGAAAATCTAGTGTACAGGACTGGTGAGCTCCATCTTCATTCTTGTCAACTGTATAGTAGAAAGTATCTGTAGCTATTATGATCTGAATAATAGAGAGAAATTAGATCCAAAGAATACGCATACAGGAGGATGCTGTGAAATACTGCTTCTCCTTCCAAATGGGTTGATCACTTCCCTTTTTTTAATGCTGTCATTTTTGCAGGGTTGCTGCTGATCCTACATGTCCACATCTCGCTTTTATTCAGTTGTCTTGATTAGGGAACAATCTGGCATTCCTAAATTATTCACAAGTTCCAGGAATTGCTGAGGACTAGCAAATGTCAAATAGGGTAATCATCAGCCAGGCAGGAAGAGAGACCTGATTTAAATGTATGCAGTTAAATTAACAGTAAAAGCAGAACTGGAAAAGCACCCCCTCCTCCCTTTCCTTAAATGCCCAGACAATTAAATGCAAATGGAATTTCCCCAGGGGTCTCATGCCAGCTGTTCCTCATCCCTCTCAAATAGAAAGGAAAATGCCATTCTCAGTATAATCCTAAGGCAGAGGGTCTGACATTGACTGAAGACTAACTTTCAGAAGCCCTGGTAGTGTTTGGTCAGTGTTAATGCTGCAAAAATGCAGGTGATGGAAACTTATTTTGAAGTGTTGAATGAGACTTTTTTTTTTACCTGCCCTCTGTGATCATCGGATTCCTTCACATGAGTCCTGGTGCATTTCCTACTTCAAACCAGACTCCTGCATGGCTTGATGGGGCAGGCGGATGGCAGGAGGTTTCACTACATAAACAGAGAACAAAAGTCAAGGACATTTAGCTTTCATTCATTCATTTCTTCAACGAATAGTTATTAAGTCATACTAGGAGCTCCCGGCTTTAAGGATATAGTGTAATTAAAATAAGGTCCCTATTTCATGGAGCTTATATTCTACTTGCAGATAAAGTTGATAATAGAAGCTAAAAGATAATTAATAAAAATGATTTATCAATAATATTAATAATAAAACAAATAAGGTTAAAAAAGACAGAGTGAAGGAGGTGAGATTGTTTAAATACCTCATTGAATAAATGTCATTTAATAGGGTTACCAGATTTAGTAAATAAAAATACAGATTCCCAGTATGTATATTCAGGGGGCATACTTATACTAAAAAATTATTCATTGTTTTATTGTTTATCTGAAATTCAAATGTAACTGGGCATCCTATATTTTATCTGGCAACCCTACCTTTAAGCCACATCTTGAATGATGTGAAGAAGCTGGTCAAGGAAAGACCTCGAAAGAGGCTGTGCAGGCAGGAGGAATTCTAGTACATATAAATGCCCTAAACCAGGAATAAGGAGGAGAGATGGATTGGGGATGGGGTCAGGTAGTGTGTCCAGGCGAGGCTGTGTAAGCCCTTGGGCCATAGCATGATTGTGAATTTTATTTTAAGTGAGATGGAAAGGGCAAATATGATGCAGGTTCTATACAACTCCCTTGAGGTGGTTCCCAATGCTGAATAGACTGTCAGTCTTAAAATCTTTCCCTTTTAAAAATAGAAAACTTTTGGGATGAGGAATGTTATGACCTGCTTTTTCTTTTCAAAATATCACTTGCCTTCAGGTTTGAGAACATCCTGGGATGTAAGAGAAGGAAAAGCAATGGAAGAGGCCATTGCGATAGACCTGGCATGAGATGATGGAGCTTAAACATGGGAAGGAGTGGTGGAGGTGATGAGAAGCATATTAGATTGGGTTATATTTCAAAAGTAGAGCTAACAAGAATTGCTGGAGGACTGATTGCATATTGAGTTCAAGTAAAAGAAAAAACAAAAATTATTTCCAAGATTTTAGCTTGAGAAACTGTTTTAAAACTGCTAATGTCAGTAGGAAAGGCAAATTTGTATTTAAAGTACCAGTTTTCCCAGCTCTGTTTAAATAAGAGATAGGCTGGAGATGAAATGAGAAGTGACAAGGAGGAATGCCTAGTTTTTAAAATGGAAAGATTTTAAGACTGATAGAGTATTCAGCATCGGGAACCACCCCCAGGGAGTTGTATCAAACCTGCATCACATTTGCCCTTCTGGTAGTCTTCTGATGAGAACTATCAATTGATAATGCAGTAGAGTGTCTGCTATGTTCTGACACTTGGCTTAGCTTTGCTTCTAATACAGCCCATATCTCCATCCAATGGCCTGAGCAGAAGTGTTTCCTCTCCTTCACCCTTAATAGAATGTAGTAAGATGATGAGAAGGCAAAACCTATATGAATGATGGCCCCTCAAAGATGTCTATATACTAAACCTGGGAACCTAGCAATATGTATCATTATTTGGTATGGTGACTTGGAGTTATGTACCTCAGAAATACATGTTCTTAGCCTTAATCCATTCACATTTACAATGTGTAAACACATTGTAAGTAGGGAATTTTGATGAGGTTATTTCAGTTAAGGTATGGCCAGACTGAATTAATCCCATTACTGGAAGCTTTATAGAGTGGGTCACAGAGAGAAAACCCATGGGAAGCAGTCAGAAGCCAGAAGCCAATGGAGCCTGGAGGAGAAAAGAGAAGACACCATCATGTGACAAAAAGCCAAGGACTAAGGATTGCCAGGAGCCAACCTGGGAATACCAGTTTTCATTGCCTCGATGATGCTTTGATTTTGATCTTCTCCTAGACTCAAAACCATGAGTCAATAAATGTCCACTGTTTAAGCCAACCCTTTATATGGTATTTGTTCTAGCAGCCAGGAAACTAAAACACAGGACAAAGGGGAATTAGATTATAGATGAAATTAAGGTTGCTAATCAGCTGATCTTAAAATAAGGAGCTTTTTCAGAATTATCCAACTGGGTCTAATGTAGTCATAGGAATCTTTTAAATATGGAAGAGGGAGGGAGGCAGAAGAGTTGGTGTTAGAATGATGAGAGAAAGAGATGAGAGAAAGGTTGGACAGGTCATTCCTGACTTTGAAATCGAAGGAGCTTTGAGCTCAGAAACAGAGGCAGCTTGTAGAAGCTATAAGAGGTGAATAGATGTATTCTCCCCTAGAGCTCCAGAAAAGAAGGCAGTTCTGCTGCCACCTTGATTTTGGCCTAGTGAGACCCATTGTGGACTTCTGACCTCTGTAACTTTGAGGTAGTAAATTTATGTTGTTTTAAGCCACCAAATTTGTTGTAATATATTACAGCAGCAGTAGGAAATAATATACTGAGCAAGGTAGGAGTAGATAAGACCAAGTGAACATCTTCCATTGAGGAAGACAATGGTAGAACCTGACCCACTTCTTATACTCCTTTCAAATTTGCCCTGGTAGAGGGAACTGAAAGTGAGACAATTACCCAGATGATGATGAGGCAAAGATAAAAATACCGTATTTCCTACTATTTTCCAAATCCTTGCCTTAGTTACCAGTTCAGCTTTCCAGAATACATCTGAAGATTGTGGACTTGGTCTCTTCTACAGAGAACATTGACTCTTCTATGACCCTCACCCCTGTAATGTAAGTTCCTTCAAAAAGAAAAACTATTCTTATTTAAAAGTTTTAGTCTAGAACTTAGCAAGTGATGTGTGCTCAGAAAATGATCATTGGACAAATGGATGGATGGATGGATGAATGAATGAATGGATGGATGGATGATTCCCTTCCCTTTAAATTTTGATATATGAGTATGATAGGCCTGTGTGTGTATAACAATCATGTGTAGGAAGATCACAAGTTAAGCTTGAATTCTTGCAAGGTATTTTGCGAGGCATGGCTTGACAGGTCCATTTGTTATGCAAGGTCATGGTGTTATAATTGTTGTCCCTTAGCATAAATATGGGCCACGAACCAAACATTAAAATGCAGTAAGTCCTTGGCATTTTATCTCTTCCTTTGTTGCTTGACCTGATATCTGACAAGCTGGAGAACCACTCGAGAAGTCATCTGTAGCCCTGGCAGACTGCTGTAGAGTGACAGCTTTGACTCTTGAGTGGGAGCTGGAGGACATGACGGGTGATACAGTCAGTTTGCAGGGGAAATTTGAACTCAGTTGGCCTGGAGAACTGGGACAGAGGGCAAGCAGGGCAGAATGGACAGAGGGCAAGCAGGGCAGAATGGAAGAACATTAGAAGAACCGTGTGAAGCCTCGGGTTGTTTCAGGTTAAATGTGAGATGCATTCATTTAATGGTTGTTTGCTTTACTGAATACATTGTGCAAGGCACCAAGCAAAACATCAGAATAGCATATTAGAAGGGAAGCCATAATGAATAAGAACATTTTACATTGATTTCCTACTTATTATGTGTCAGGCCCTGTGTAGAGCACTTATATAGCAGTATCTCATTTAATTCCCAGAGCAATTCCATTATATTCATTTAATTGATGAGGAAAATTAAGCTTAGTCACAGTTAGTTAACTTGCCCTACAGCACCCAGTCAGTGGCAGAACTGGATATTCAAACTGAGGTTTGATTCAAAAGCCTATTCTTTTAACCATTATATGTACTAATTATTCACTGAACCTAATAATATAATTGTTCTATTTTTATTCTAGGAAAGGAAATAAGCGATACAAATATAGAAGTTAAAATGTGTGACAAATGATCTCAGCATTATGGAATACTGAACTTTTGGAAATGCAATCCTCACAGGATTTAAGCACCAAATAATAGTAGTATCTATTGTTTGTCATGATCAGATGCTTTACCTCCATATATTTACTCATTTGTTCATTCATTCATTTAAGAGTTGTTTACCACGTACTGTGCATCTGGCACCCTTCAAAGTACTTGAGATACATTAAGCAATAGAGCAGGTAAACATACCTGCCCTCTTGAGTCTTGCATTCTAGTATGAGGAGAGAAGGAGTAAAGAATAATATATATCTATATACACACATACAGGAATATGCACACATATGTAGATATATACATATATGTATATATAGTCTCTCTCACATGCATTTATAAAATTAAAGAGTATAAAATGCAATAGAAAAAGAAAAATGGAACAGGGTAAGAGATATTTTAAATGGGATTGATCATGAAATGGGATTTCCTGATGTATCTCTTTGAATCTACTGAATTGAGGCAGTTATTATTTTTGTGCCCTCTACTGGTTGACGAAACAGGCTTAGAGAGGTTAGTTTGTACAAAAAAGTGATAGAGCTGATATACTCAGGTGATTCCAGAGCCCCGTTCCCTATGAACTCATCCCCTATCTTCTCTCCCCTGGAAAGCTGTGTGTCTCTGGTACCATACTTCTTTCCCCCCCAGAAAACACAGTTTAGTCGTAGGTGGCTGTTAAGCTCTGTTTGGCCTTCCCCAGAATCCACTGACCTCAGAAACACTGTGAGCCCCTCCTTTGTAGGCCCATGTCAGCTTCAGTGGTGGAGCCCATCCCAGCAAAGGCCACAAATGCCTCAGTAGCTTCAGTCCCTACCACCTGCCCATTGGAAGCAATCTCCAGCACAACAGAAAGACATCTGTGCAGCCTCGGGGAGTCAGCATTCATTTCTCCATTTCTCTCCCACTTTCTCATCCTTTTGTTAGATCTTTTGGTTACTAAACCATATCTGCACTCATCATGCCCTTTGGAAATGGGTCTTGGGCCAGCAAGAGACTGTGAAGGGAACAACTTTTGAAGCTGGGTTATTGTTCTCCAGTCTGAGGATTAAAATACCCTTCCTGCAAGCTGTGGTGTATACATATGATGGAATATGTTGTGGACATAGAAAGGAATGAAGTGTTGAGGCATGCAATGAGATGAATGAACCTTGAGGACATTATGTTGTGTAAAATAAGTCAGAAACAAAAGGACAAATATTGTATGGTCTCTTCGAAAATCTCTTAGAAAATACTCTTAAGAAAAGTGGGGCCTAGATTGTAAGCTCTTAGGGCAGTCACATTTATTCCTGAGCTTTAAGTATTACTTCTAGATTCTGAGATGCTGTATTATATGTGTTTAACTAGTATTTCCCTGGAACTTTTTGTACCTGTGTGACACTAAAGACTTAGAGTTGGAGTTCTGCAGCTCTGGAAGTCAGCATTGCTATATACGACAACTGTTAAAGAAACTGAAAAATATATCAGGCTTCATTTGGAGATAAGAACAAAGTTAATTTGGTTGGAACTAAGGGAAATCAGAATATAGGGTAAAGGATGACAGTGTCTGTACTTTAGAACTTTGCCTGCTGTATGAGACCAAAGGAAGAGAGCTTTATTTTGTCCAAAACCTAAATTTCCTATAGCAACACAATATAACTCAGCCTGTCTGGATAGTTTGTTTAAATAACCAAACACTTGTGACCTCCAAGGCAGTAGGCCAAGCCCTAGATCCTGAGGCTTGCTCTTATAAAGCATTGCTGTGGTGGAGAAGCTAAACCAACTTATAATTGTGCCTAAGAGGTATTTCCAGAAAACCTCTTTTGTTGCTCGGATGTGGACTCTCTCTCTCTCTCTCTCTCTCTCTCTCTCTCTCTCTCTCTCTCTCTCTCTCTAAGTCCAACTTTGCAAGTAAAATTATTAACCTCCCCACTATGTGGAATGTGACTCCTAGTGATGAGCCTGGCCCTGGCACAATGGGATCAACAATGCCTTCCTGACCAGAAGGGGGAAAAATATAACAAAACAAAGTATCGGTGGCTAAGAGAGTTCACATAGAGTAGAGAGTCTATTCTGGAGGCTACTCTTATGCAAGCTTCAGCTAGATATTGCTAATTACTACAATTTACCAAACCCCAACCAATATCATTTCTGTTAATCCTAAAGAAGATCCAGGGCTCTCTATCTGAGATTGTACAAAAGTTGCACACACTGAGTTTATTTTTCAGAAATCTAAAACCTTCAGATGGCTCCTAGACCAGGTAAACCCTAAAGTCCAGAGGTACCAGTGTCTCCAAGAACATCAACCAGTTCCCGCCCCCATCCCATATTGTTGACACTACTTTACAACATGAGAAAAGTTAGAATGCAAATAATCCAAATATCCCTAAAGATTGGGTGAAGGATTAAAGTAGAAGGAGGAGTTATAACAAAGAATTTAGGATTTAACAAATGAATATGACCGCTGAATCATTATATTGATATTTCTTTTTAGTTTCAAGTGTCTTAGAGCAGTTAGATGGTAAAGATCAAAATTGTATAATTGTAACCCATATCAAACTTTGAAATCTGTTCTATAAATACTTGGTAAAATGTACTTGGAAATTTATTGTTTTTTTGTGTGTATATGTTGTATCTCACAATAAAAAAATGTTAAAAAAATCATTAAAGCCCTTCCTTTCCTCTTCAAAGACCCTAAGTCCACTAATAGCTTGGGCCACCCTATGTCAGCTTCTACTACGAGATGAATATAGCTGAAGGGGAACTGAATGGAGATCTCCAATTAGCAACTCAGTGTGCTCTCCAATGAAATAGGCTGACTGCCTGGTCTTTGAGCTCCCTTCTAGTGCTATAATTAATCTTTAATTTATAGTTGGGTACTTTTTTGGGTCTTACAAGTTCACTAGGGCTAGCCTCATGCAAGATTATCAAGAAGTTGATGTCTCCATTCATCTACAAAACACAATATTTTGTCATTTACTCAGTATCCAATGAGACTGATAGATTATCCCCGTTTAACAGATAACAAAACTGAGGGACATGACGGTTAAATTGCCTACCTCACTGATGAATCAAGGGCTGGGTTAGAAACTGAATTCTGTCATAACTCCTCTATAATATTGTCTCTAGATGCTGAGGACACAGACACGAAAACATCAAGAGATCTTTGGCCTCAAGGAACCTATAGCCTTGTGGCTAGATAAGCAAGTAATTAAAAATATCAATAAAGAGCCATTTCTTAAAAGGTGGTGTTCTGGTTTACTAGCTGCTGGAATGCAATATACCAGAAACAGAATGGCTTTTAAATAGGGGAATTTAATCAGATGCTAGTTTACAGTTACAAGGCCAAGAAAATGTACCAATTAAAACAAGTCTATAGAAATATCCAATCTAAGGCATCCAGGTAAAGATACCTTGGTTTAAGAAGGCCAATGAAGCTCAGAGTTTCTCTCTCAAGTGAGAAGGCACATGGCAAACACAGTCAGAGTTTCTTTCTCATCCGGAAAGGCACGTGGTGAATGCAGTCAGAGTTCCTCTCTCATATGGAAGGGCACATGGCGAATACAGTGTCATCTGCTAGCTTCTTCTCCTGGCTTCCTGTTTTATGAAGCTCCCCAGGAGGCATTTTCCTTCTTCATCTCTAAAGGTCACTGGCTGGTGGACTCTGCTTCTCATGGCTATGTCATTCTGCTCTGCTGTCTCTGAATCTCTTTCATTCTCCAAAATGTTTATTCTTTTATAGGACTCCAGAAACTTATCAAGACCCACCCAAATGGTGGGGGGCATGTTATCACCTAATCTAGCTTAACAACCACTCTTGATTAAATCACGCCTCCAGGTAGATGTTCTGATTACAGTTTCAAACATAACAGTATTGACTAGGGATTATTCTACCTTTATGAAATGGGAATTAGATTAAAACATGGCTTTTCTAGGGGACATACATCCTTTCAAACCAGCACCAGAATGCAGGTGGAATAATAAAAAAAAAATCCTCTCAATCTGCCAGGGAAGTCAATGGGCTTTCCTTCTTTATCCTCACCCACATTATTTTTGACTCTCCAGTAGCATCATTTGCTTTGCCTGACTCACTCTCTTCATGAAATCTGCCTGGCTATTTCCCATCTCCTGATTCTGTTAGAGGATCATCTGGAAGCATAGCCAGATGAAGAAACCAGAGTCTTACCAACTGATCTGTTCCCTTCTGACATAATTTTCATTTGCTACAGAGCAACTCCAACATTCAATGGCTTAAGCAACAGTGTTTTTGTTATCTGTTATGAGTTTCTGTGATAGGAATTCAGCACAGCATGGCTAGACTATTCTTTGGATCTACATGGCAGTGACTCGGGTCACCTATTGGTGCATAGCTGGTGGCTGGACTAGTCTGGAGGGTCAAGATGGCTTCACTCACATGCCTGGTATCTTGCTCGTTCATCAGAAAGTTGAGATTCCTTTTCACGTCATCTCAGACTCCTCCATGTGGTCTCTGTAGCAGAATAGTTAGAATTCTTATATAGTGACTCAGAGGTACAAAGAAAGACCAAGACTGAAAACTTCCAGGTCTCCTAAAGGCTAAGACTTAGACTGACATTGCATCACTTCAACCTTTCCTCATCAGTGAAAGCAGCTATTGATCAGCCTGGATCCAAGGGGAGGAGAAACATACTCCACTCTGGATGGAATTCCTCATTGGAATTTGTGACCATCTTTAAGCCACTCTTCTAGATGAACTTGTATTGAATTGGCATGAAAAATTCAACATATTTCTACCAAATACTACCTCCTCCCTGAAGAGTGATTGAAGTCTGAGGTGCCACAGACTAAAACAACTAGATGTACTCAGAGAAACGAACCTATGGTGATTGCCTTTTAACCTATAAAAGTTAAATTGTGAATTTCAAAATGGTATTGTGAAAAGTATTGGTGATGTTTATATCTCCATTGCATTTTTGGCAGAGGGAGCCATGGGTTCACAACCACAGGCAGAGGTTTGTGATAGGGAGAGACTAGTTTGGAAAGAGTTGTGGGTTAAAGGAGAACTGTGGGAAGACACCCAGAGAGCAATAGGGCTGCACTCATTCTGAGAAGAGGAGCTATGGAAAGTTCCTAAGCAAAGGCAAAGGGAGCAAGGGTTGAGGAGATAGGATTTGCCTAGGGATCATACCATGGAGGCCAGAGTTCTAGAAGAGTTCCAGGCACATCATAAGTTCCCAGTGTTTATTTAATGGAAACAAAGACAGGGTTATGGAGATAGTCTAGCTTAGAGGCCTCAGAGAAAGTGGACCTAGAAAAAAAAGAATCTTGTTCCTCCTTGGGAAAATTATTATTTGGGTGAATTATTTGGGTGGAATTATTTGGGTGAATCCAAAACAATGCTTGGCTGATGGCAGATATTTTAAAAATAGAAAGCAAAAAACAAAAAAACCCATTAATTTCTTTTCATTCCTAATTTTTTTCTCCGAAAATTAAAAAAAAGGAGCTTTGCTTTGGAATATAAAAGAAAGTGAAGGGTAAGACTAAGAGTAAAGGATAATTTTACTTTTGAAATAAGGGTTAGAGCAGGACTATCCAATAGAGCTTTCTGTGACGATGGAAATATTCTACATCTGCACTATAGAGTATGGTAGTGCTGACCACATGTCCATATGCGACTATAGAACCCTTAAAATATGCTAGTATGACTGAAGAAGCATATTTTAACTTTCATGTCATTTTAATTCATTTAAATCAAATTTAATAAGCCTCATGTGGCTAGTGGCTATTTACTCTATTGGACATTGCAGGCCTGGAGTATTGGTTTTCAACCCCTGTAATGGGGTTGAAATGGTAAGTAGGACTACAGATTTTCATAGCCATTTCTAGTACATTCAAACTAGTTATCATATAAATATTTCTCTCTTTTTTTCTCTTTATAAATATACTCGCTTCTTTTATGGAATGATCAATGGATAATAAACTACAAAAATCTGATTCTGTTTAGACTTGTGGACTAAAATGCAGTGATTGTCAGAGGGGGTATTTAAAAGGATTTATTCTTTGCTTATTTTCAACAAAGTCCAAATATAGGATAGTGCTTATTACCCTCACATATATGTATGATTGTATCCTGAGCTCCTTTCAACTTGTGCAAAATGTAATTGTTTATTGAGTTATATTAAGTAGGTAGGAGAAAAAGTTAAGAGTTATGGCTAATAGGGAGCGAATGTAGAAACCTAAATAAAACACAAAAGGCTGAAAGTGGGATAGCAACTCAGGGACCAGCTGCCCTATAGTGAATGGGCCAAGATTTTGGAGCACCTCTTGGAGCACCTCAGTTAAGTATGCTTTGGAATATTTTGCAAAGAATATTCAGACACATTTTGCAAAGAAGTTCAGAGTGGCTACCACCCTTATTGCAGCAAACTGAGTAAAATAAGTAATATTTGTATTTACCTGGCATAATTCATTATTTGATTTTTTCTAATGGCAATAGTGGAGCTGGAGCAGTTAAACCATGTTCTCCAGGGTACTGGTACTACTGCCAAGAGCGGAAAATTTTCATCTTCCAAAGACTCATTCAGCCGGTTTCTCATCTGCATTGCATAAATCATCAAGAAGGAACCAGCTCATTATCTCAGCACTGGGGACACAAGTCTTTTACATGACACTGAACTTCTGACTACTGCAAAATATGGCAGCTCGCCATCATATCCTTAACAGGTGGGTTGGTTCCTTTAACAGACTGGGCCAGAAGTTTGAGACTATGGCCTGAAATTTCAGTTTGTTATATGCTGTGACTTGTACTAGGCCCATGTCCAAAGGTAATTGGGCCCAGTGGGTCCGTGAAGTTATTTGGATATTTTGTAGTTTTATGGGTTTGGGAAAAGATAAGTAGGAATTTCTGTTCCTGAAGACATTCCTACAGACTAGGAATTTGGGGAACGTCTCTACTGTACTTTGGAAATATGTTTTAAAGTCACTCCTCCAGAGATCTGGGTAAAAGCTCCCTGGTGGAGGCTATTAAAATTTCTTGTATCCTATAGTTTCTTTTCTGAATAAAGGGGCTTTTAGGTTTGAAACCTTCCAAATTACCAGAATGTGATTACCATCCTATTGTCTTAGTTCCCCAGGGTTGCTATGACAAATATTATACAATGGGTTGGCTAACACAACAGGGATTTATTGTCTCATGGTTTTGGAGACTAGAAGTAGAGACTTTGAAATCCTTGGGATTTCTTGGCTTGCATCTCTGCATCTGTCTTCCTTGTGTCTATTGCTCTGTTTCTCTGACTTCTGGTTTTACCTGTCTTCTAGTATCTTCTGACCAACTGCATCCTACTTTTCCTTGCTTATAAGACCTCCAGTCATATAGAGTAAGGTCAACCATCATTCAATGTGGCCTTGAAAGAGCCTATTCACAAATGAGTCCCTACCTTAAAAAGGAAAAGCGTTTCCAAAGTCCTATTTACAAATGGGTTCATATCCAAAGGAATGTAGATTAAGACCTGCAAATATCTTTGGTGGAGGACATGATTCAATTCCCAGCACTTATGATTATCACTAAGATAATCACACTCCTAGAAAAGGTCTCAACTTTAACCTCCCTAAAAACAGAGATTTTATGAAAGTTGCATGAAGGATGTTGCAAATATAGCCAGATGCATGTTTCCTGGTAGAGGAAAGATAATTTGGTAGGAGCAAAAAAGGGTGTACTATATAGCAGTGTAGCAAACTTTTCCTGTAACAGGTCAAAGAGCCAAATATTTTAGATTTTTGAAAGGTGTGACCTCTGTCACAACTATTCAAATCTGCAGTTGAAACCAATATATAAATGAATGAATGTGGCTATGTTCCAATAAAACTTTAATTTTCACATGCCATGAAATAATATTATTTTTTGGAGTTTCTTTCAAAAACTACTTATAAATGTGGAAACCATCCAGCTCACAGGCTATAAAACAAATAAACAAAAAAACCCGCCAAAAACTAAAAATTAGATGATGGATCATTTTGGCTTGTGGGCCCTAATTTGTTGACCCCTACTCTGAAAGAAGCACACATAAATACCTAGAGTTTAAATATTCCACAAAAATCTATTATAGATATTACTGGGTTCTAGCTTTTTAGAGTTGTGGAAGACTATGTGGTTTCACCTTTAATATGGAATTTAAAGCCCTAATTTATTTATAATATGTGTCTTTGTAAGATGGTATGTTTTTTTTTAGAAAAGGAAAGATAAACGAAGCCTATCGTACTGGCAGAAAAGAAAGAAAACGGGTGAAGATCTCAGGAGACCAGAATTCTTTGCTCAATCCTGACACTGACTAAGCAAGGGCTTATTATATTGGATTTTCTCATCTGTAAAATGGGAGTAATGTCAGCCCTCCCACTCTCATAGGGCTGTTACAAGAACCAAATGAAATTGTGCTTTTGAAAATTCTTGGGAAAGACTCAATGTTCTGTGTGTGTGTATGGTAACTTTTCAGAAGTATCCCAAAAGTTCTTAGGTTGGTATATTGTCTAATTTCTCTTAATAATTATGTGGAAAGAATATATCATCATAAATGGATAGATAGATATTTTTATACTCATGCAATGACAATCTGAAGAGAAAAATGATCTACCCTGAATGTTCCATCATTTAGCAGCACTAACAATCTTGCCATAAATGAATCTTTTAAAACCACGCTGCAAACCATTCTTTCATTTAGAATATTAGATCTTCTCTGATTTATCCTAAACAGAAAAATGGTCAAGGGGGAATGAAATATGCTTGCATGGGGGATAGATTAAAACAGTGGGTTGATAATTGTATTAAGAAAGCACGAAGGCTTACATACAAATGGTCCTTCCTAATAAAGAAAGATTATCAGTTGGCAAGATAGGGAAAGCATTCTTCTGCTATTTTGAAAGATATTGGTAAGAAATGATTATTAAAGATACATACATATATACATACATGTGAAAGTGAAAATTTTTCATCTTAAAATCATTTTTGGTTTCATTTAAGTTTAATCAATTTTGTAAAAGGCTTTTTTTGACTGGTAAGAATAATTCAATGAAAGAATATAAAACATTTTTTAAAGTGTGAATTTTTGTTTATGTTTCATAGGATATGAAACCATTTGTCCCTTAAATGGAGAGTTATAATTAAAATAAATGAGAGACCAGGGAAGCGGAGGAGAAAGACATTTAAACTTATTTTTCTTGTGTAAGGTTTTTCATGTTTTCTTCATAAAAATTGAATTTCCCTTCTGGGCTTTGCAGTATAGTATGTTTAATTATTTTGGAGATATGAGAAATGTGAGAGAGAAAATAGGGTATTTAAGAACTAACCCCAAATATATGTCACATCTGGCTGATTTCAATTAACTCTCAAAGCACCACTATAACTGTGTAGATGTCATGAATCATGATGATGTAAAGTTTTATATTTCCCGCTTCTGCCACTCATTTTCACAGTGCTGGCATCTCTGACCACTTGTTCTTATTCTTTCTTCTGTAGATATATATTTGCATAATCCTTACCCTTTTTCATTCTTCTATATTCTTAATATTATTACACCCTTGTTAATAACGTGCCTAACATTTTCTGGCTTGGATGCATTTCTGTGATATTGGCAGCCATGCTCAAGAAATTTGACTTTGGGTGAGACAGACTTAGTTTTTCTCCATAATATGCAGTATGATGAAGGAACCCTTAGTGGGGGGTCAATGTTAAGAAAAATTTTCTCATTAGATATACACCACGGAGTCCTGGCATAGTTGTTACTCAGTTCAGTTTTAGAGGAGATCACATCATACCCTTATATTAAAGTCATACCCTTATATAAAGAATTCCATAAGGATGGAATTCACCATACAAGGAGGTGGTGCACTTTCTGGAGGCAGAAGCCCCATCTCAGGAACCATTTCAGGAATGATTTATTGTTAAGAAGTCTGAAGAATCAGTGTGGGGTGGCTGGAGGTATATTAAGTATTCTTTTTCCTTTTTTTTTTTTAACAAACAAATTTATTAAGTATTTTTATAAAGAAAAGATCATGGGGACTGGGATGGGTGGTATTTAAGCTGAGTCTTAGAATTTAACAGGCAGAGAGGAGAGAGAAAGGACACCAAGGTGAGGGCACATTAGTCTGGGAAAGTGTAAACCATGCCCTAATAATGTTACACACTTCATGTGAAGGGACTGCTACTTTTAGACTATGCACTGATGGCAGTGATTACAGTGTTTTCAAAGAAGATGGTTAATCCATAGGTGGAAAAATAAACTCTCTTCCCAATACATAATTTCATGAGCCTTTGATTCTAACCTAAGTTTTGCCATAGACATTGCCTAACATTGAACAAGATACCCCTCAGTGCTTTATTTTTTTCTTTCTACTTCAGAGAAAGGTTTTAAAAGATAAATTCAGTGTTATAAATGGAGATGGTTAGCATGTTTTGTAGATAACTAAACACTTGCTGTATTAAGAATCTCCAGAGAAACAGAACCTACAAGAGATGAACTAGATCTACATAAAGACCTATGTCTACTTAAAGATATAGGTCTACATAAAGACAAAGGTAAAGATAAAGATTTACTATGGGAAGTGGCTTCTGAGACTGTGAAGGCTGGTAAGTCTGGATTTTGTAGGCTGACCGTGAACTGGAAACTCTGAAAAAGATGAAGTTGAATTCCCCAGCAGAAACTGGCTTGCTGAAGTAGAGGTAGAATTTTTTCCTGTCTTCTGCAATCCTCAGTTCTGGCTTTTAAGACTGCCAACTAATTGCATGAGGAGACTCCACACATTGTTGAGGACAATCTCCTTTATTGATTGTAGATGCAATCAGCCGATCAGCCGTAGATACAATCGACTATTGCAAATCTGTCTACGAATATTCCTCACAGTGACAATCAGGCCAGTGTTTGCATGACCAAACAACTGGACGTAATAACCTAGCCAAGTTGACACATAAAATTAGCTGTCACACTCGCCTAATGATTATCCTGAATCTTTTAAGTCTTTACTTACATGCTCTCTCCTTCACCTCCTTGTTCAGAAATTGATTTTGTGGGAGAACATAATTAGAGAGAATTTGGGTTTTCTTCACTCAGTCTTCAGCGATAAGCCTTATGCCTTCAGAGGGTTTTGGCATGTAGAATATCTCCCCAAAAGTGGCTTCACAACACTGCAAGGTGAACAGAGAATTCAACAAAGGGAGATTCAGCACAGAACATAGAGGTTGACACCCTGAGAGACAGTGGGGCTGGCAAAAAAGACAGGCCATGCCCACTACAGCTCCAGAGAGATTTGGTCAATAGCCTATTTCCTCCACACTGGGAATGTTATACTTCTGAGAACTACAGTATCACCAAAGCAAAACAAAAGCAGGATTTTAGTTGATTGTATGATGTAGGGCTTCAAAGGCTGGTTGCAAGGGATAATTGTTTTGGCAGGTATATATTTTATTCCATAAACAGCCTTTATAAACTTATAAAGTTTATAAAGTGCCTTCGGTGGCTATGTAGAATTTTACTTGGAAGACTTTCCAAAGCCTTAAATATATCTATACAACCTAGAAAGACTAGGCTGGAAAAAAAAGCTGCTTAGAGATATATTGTATATATATACTGGGCTCATCTCATTCCCCATGCCTGAGTGGGTATTTTCACCGGTGTGTAGACCAGAAGGTAATCTGACAAACCAAAGAGAGCAGCATGCATATTTCGGGACGTGCCTTCAGGCTTGAAATTGTCCTTGGAGATTTCCTTGTTCCTCCATGCTGTTTAGTTCATCTTCTTCCTAGGACGGTCCTTGACAAGTCATTTGTTCATAGAAGACACCTGCAGAACTAACCTTCAACATTGACAACAGAGGATCCATTCTCTTGAGGAAATACATGCAGAATATAGATATGCTTATTAAAGAAAAAAATGTTCTGTTCTGAGAAGGTAAGAAACAGTTTCTTTCTCCTTTCTCTTTCACACACAATCTTAGGGGCAGCCCTCTTCCCCCACATTGCTGTTGCTTCTGGGGAGCAGGGGTAGAGGAACAGAGTTATTTACTTTATTGCATTATTTACATTGTCAGATTGTTCCTGGGATTAATTGCTATTGAAGCCCAGATTCAATTAGCATAAACTTCAGTAACAGCTTAATATAAATTAAATTACAAGCCATTTCTCTTTGAGAAATATTAGGATTTATTAGCAGTCCCCCCAAAAACTAATTAGTTTGAGGGAATACATTTCAGCATTAAGCAATGGAGGAAGCTTTATTTTCTATTGTTTGTAATAATATTGAACACATTCCCTTCCTCCCCTCTCCCTTTTTTGTGTCAAACCTCATGATTAGCCTGGGTGGGAGGTGTCTTGTCTGCTCGCCCAAGGCCTTAGAGAAGCAATAATGGTCACTGAGAGAGAAATTAGCTTCACTGTCAGAAAATGGAGGAGAGAGGAGAAGAGCCTGAGAATAAGGAAATAGTCAGGTCAGCTCATGATTTAAATTGAAAAAAAAAAAAGGGTGGAAGCAAAAAGATGTATGAAATGAGCATTTTAAATGCGAGAAGTATGAAACGACTTTCTCATAAATCTCTAAATGGGTAAAAGAAACCGTGGTTAAGCGTTCTTGCTAGTGCTGTGGGCCAGGAAAAAGATAGTGCAGGCTGTGTGCTGCTGCCAAATTAATCTTCCAGATGGAGAATTTAGTCACACCAAGATGTGCTCTGCTCAAGAACTGATGGTTAAGGGAAGGAGTCATGCAAGTCTAAGTGTGTGTCCTACTCTGCATTTACCCTTGACCTTGGACAACCCATTAATCTCTTATTGTTTTAGTTCTCTCATCTGTAAAAAGGGATAATGAGAGAATCTATCCCACAAGGTGTTAGGAGAATTAAATGACATAATATAGGGAAAATTCTTAGCACAGTGGCATATACTGAGAGCTCAGCCAATGATTGTTGTTATTAATATATGTTGTTATTAAATGCTCTCGGCATAGCATTTAAGCTGTTTCATCATCTGGCTTCCCCATATCTTCCAAGCATGATGCCTTGCCATTCCCTTTTGTGGTGCCTACTCTCCAACTAGGCCAGTATCTTATTGTTTCACTTTGCTAAAGGTGCCAGAATGCTATATATCAGAAATGGGTTGGCTTTTACAATGGGGATTTATTTGTTTACAAATGTACAGTTCTTAGGCCATGAAGAGGTCCCAGGTGAGGTATCAAGAGGAAGATACATTCTCTGAGGAAAGGCTGTTGGCACCTGGGACACGTCTGTCACATGAGAAGGCACAAGGCTGGCATCTGCTGGTCCTTCGTTCCTGGGTTGCATTGCTTTCAGCTTCTGGTTCCAGTGGCTTTCTCTCTGAACATCTATGGGTCATCTCTTAGCATTTCTGGGGCGTTTTTCTCTGTGTTCTTTCTCTCCAAACATCCCTGGGTGTTTTCTCTCTTAGTTCTCTTCACTTTTCTATCCTTTATCCTCTCATAAAAGGCTCCAGTAAACGATTAAGACCCACCTTGAAGGGTCTGGGTCATATCTCCAAAACCAAAAGGTCCCACCCACAATAGGCCTGTACCCACAAGAATGCATTAAAAGGACATGGCCTTTTTTGGCATACATAACAGTTCTAAGCCAGCAAACTTGTATTATAATTTGGTGTGCGTCTTCCTCCCTACTATGTGGTAAATCCAGTGTGGGAAACAGACTATGTCTCACTCAGCTTCAGAACTGCCAATGGCCAGGAAAGTCCCTAGAAAATGCTGTTCCATCCCTAGTTATGAAAAGCCATGTTCCCCAAATCCATACATTTAAGTCCATGAGTATATATAGCCAAAGAATTTTAAGAGTTGAAGTTTGTAAGTAAGACACCTCTTTGGCCTTGATTTTTCCTGTACGTAAAATTAAAAGTTAGATCAGATGATTCATCTCTAAACTTCTTCCAACTTAAAAAAATTGTGATTTTATTTAGTCTGTTTTAACTTCACTGTTGTCATATTTTCATGATACTAAACAACACCAAACATCAGACTGAAAAGATACTTTAAAATGTGCAGATGTTTCATATTATATGGAA
Organism: Tamandua tetradactyla; assembly: GCF_023851605.1. Classification (NCBI taxonomy): domain Eukaryota; kingdom Metazoa; phylum Chordata; class Mammalia; order Pilosa; family Myrmecophagidae; genus Tamandua; species Tamandua tetradactyla. The sequence goes on from NC_135338.1 coordinate 41,520,371, forward strand.
AATATCTTTTTAAAGAAGAACATTTTTTTCCATTTTCAATAGAATGCTGGACAGTAGACTATTTTTACTGTGTTCAGTAAAGGAAAGCCAGCCAAAACAAAGCAGATGTTTCAAGGATTTAGACAATGTACATAATCCTATATATTTTTTCTGTTGTATGCCTCCTTAAATATTCCTTACAAGAATGTAGTAAAGGCAAAGACTTACAGCTGTAATGAATTGCCCTCCATTTTCATGAAGGAAGCAACACTTTCCTTATGGTAAAACTGAGAGAGTGTTGACACCAGCATAACACTCCCTCTTAAATAAGAGATGGGCCATTAGTCATATATGCTATAGCTTCACAAAGTTACTGAAGGTATTAGTTTCCAAATTAGTGGATGACCTCATCTCTAGAGGTATGCTGATGACTCAGGTGGGCAAGTATATCCTGAGACCTAGAGTAAATAACCAACATTGAGTAAATTACCTAAATGATTAAATGGGGCAGTGGCTTTCATGAAGTATTAAGTTCACCTCATGTGAATGAGAGAGCAATTTTCTTTCAACAGGTAATTTATTCAACAGTAAATTCGGCCAGTATATGGTAATAGAGGTCCAATCCTATTGAAAAAGGATATGTTGCATTATAAGACTCTTTCAAACTTCTCAGCCAACGGTATGATTCTTTCACTCAATATCCAAACAAATAAAACCAGTAAATAAACCATTTTGGTCAGCTGTTTGTTGGTAGATGATGGGTTATTTGACAGGATGTAAAAATTAGTTCCCAAATAATTGTTACTTTTTTTTTTGGTGAAAATATTGAATGATTTTCAGAAAATACTTTTTTTAAGGTTTCATTTCCTTCAAATTTTGTAAACTTGTATATTTGAAATAGTAATTAATGCCTCTTTTTATGATATTTACCATGTCCCATCTCTTCCCCCATTTGGATTTTAGTTAGAATATATAATAATAAAAATAATACCTATTTCTTATTGTCCTTACCACATGTCACTCTCTGTTCTAAGGAGTTTATGTATATTAGTTCATGTAATCATTGCCATAGCCTCAGTATGAGGTTAATACAAGTATCATCCCCCCATTTTGCACTTAAAGCAACCAAGGTAAAGGATTTTAAGACATTTTCCCAGTCACACAACTTGCAAGACCTAGATGTTATGACTCTAGAAGCTAAGCTTGTACTGTGGTTCTCAAACTTGGGTATTCATCAGAGTCACCTGGAGAACTTGCTAAGTAAGATTGCTGGGCACCACCCCTGTAATTTCTGAGTCAGTGCATCTGGGGTGGGGCTGAGAATTTGCATTCTAACAAGTTCCCAGGTGATGCTAGTACTGCCAATCTGGTGTCCACATTTTTCGATCCACTGCACATTGCCCCTGTAATATCCATGCCCTAGAAAAGGGATGTTATGGCAGAAAAACAGTCAAGGCTTTTACATTTTGAAAGTCCAGCTATGAAGTAACTGCAAGCACAGGACAATCCATCTTGCTCTTTTGGACCTTCAAACTAGAAAAGTTTCCTTGAATAGAGGAGTAAAAGCCTTGGACAGAGGGAAGAAAGGAAAGCTTAAATGCTGGCGGGTTCCTGAGAAGGGACTTTGCACATTTCTCCTCTGGACTCCTCTCCAGGTTAGGGTGGGAGGAAATGGGATAAAAATAGAACCCACAGATAGGTTTGGTAGATCTGGAGCAAAGAAAGTGCTTTTCTCTTCCAGTTGGAGGCCATGGAAGCTATAAGATGTTGGAGTTTCCATTGTTCAACATTTTAGAGAAGGTGGAGAAGTGACTACATGGAGCGTTGAGGTAGAACGGTTGGGGCAACTTTACAGAATTTCCTGAGGCCTTAGTAAAGGGCAGAAGTAGAAAATTCATTCCTGTGAGACTTAAAGTAGTTCAGATACCACTGGCAGATAGCTGCAGGCTTGATGCAATGATGGATTAGAACAAGGCTGACCAGCTGTGATCTGCACTAATGACCAAATGCCATAGGGGAATGAGCATGTTTCATGAATGGTGTGTGGACAGATGACTACACTCAGGACTGGCAGCCCATCCTCTGCTTCACACCCTAGGTGTACCATATAAATCCCCAAAACTGAAAGGCTACTCTGGAGAAAGGAAGTGGAGGAGTGGGTTGTTTCCAGTGTCCTGTGGTTGTTTCTAGTATCTTGAGGAATAAAAGCTTAATAAATTATGTTTAGTTATATAAGTATAAGGAAAGTGATATTTCTTACACATGAACTTGTGAGATGAGATATATATCTGCTACAAACTGGTTGCTGTGTGGAATTTTAAAGAATGCTAGTATGGGGGACATCTGTGCCACAGACCAATTAAGAGTCCCAGGAACAGATTTAAAGTCATACCACTGTGAATTAATAGAGGTGACCCTGTGAGAGGACTGGTGTCTAGAGAAGTCATGGCAGACTGTGGGAATACCACTTCTGGACTGTAAAGAAATAGATAACAACCACATGCTTTCAATTTACAAAGCAGAAATAAAAAGGAGACGGCAAGGAGACCGGGAGGGTGACTGAAGACTTGTAAGAAGTTTTTTGATACAATTCATCTAGGGCTCAGATTTTCTTTTTTTTTTTGGAAAGAAGAGGGGATTTCCAGTGGTATCAGCCCAGGCCACCAAGGTGGCAGGAGACCACTACCCTGTCAAAATAGCACTCATGTTGGTCTGTGGCAAAGCTACGACCTGGGACCTATGTGGAAAGATTTCATTTGTCAAGAAACTAGACCCACAATCCCCTAAACCATAGAGGGCTATCTGTTGGCATAGGGTTGGAATCCATGAGCTACTCCTTACCTATAAAATGGAAATAATGCCTCCTTGAAAAGAGAATTGACTTTTATATGATACAAACATAGTATCATATATGATACTGAAGCTCCTGTCATGTTGCCTCTATTTCTACAAATATCAAGAATAATATGTTGGCATAATGCAAAAAGCAAAGCAATCATGCTTAGAAGCAAGAATATGAATTATATGGCAAAAGTGAAATTGGACACTACTGTTACTTTCTGTTAAGTAGAATATTCTTGATTTGATTTAAAACATCAAGATTCCCAATTTGTTCATACTCTAGAAATAGGAATGAGGTACTTTTTGAATCTAGATTTTTAAAACTTTTTTTATTGTATAATATGACATATATACAAAGCAAAGAAAGAAAAAACCAAGTTTTCAAAGCACTCTTCAACAAGTTGTTACAGGACAGATCTCAGAGTTTGTCATGGGCTACCATACGATTCTCTCAGATTTTTCCTTCTAGCTGCTCCAGCATATAGGAGGCTAGAAGGAATAAATACTTTTTTTTATCATAACTATTGATTTTTTTCTTCTTTGTGAAAACTAACATATATACAAAAAAGCAATAAATTTCAAAGCACAGCACTGCAATTAGTTGTAGAACATATTTCCGAGTTTGACATGGGTTATAATTCCACAACTTTAGGCTTTGCTTCTAGCTGCTCTAAAATACTGGAAATTAAAAGAAATATCAATTTAATGATTCAACAATCATATTCGATATGTTAAATCCTATCTTCTATGTATAACTCTACCATCACCTTTGATCTTTTTATCCTACTTTTTAAGGGTATTTGGGCTATGCCCATTCTAACTTTTTCCTGTTGGAAGGGGCTGCCAATAATATGGGGTAGGGAGATGGAACTATCTGATATTCTGGAGAGGCTGGGCCCTCTAGGTTTCAGGACTTTTTTGACCCAGGGACCCATCTGGAGGATATAGGTTTCTGGAAAGTTACTCTAGTGCATTGAACCCTTGTGGGATCTTATGTATTGCCCTAGGTGTTCTTTAGGATTGGCTGGAATGGTCCTGCTTGGGCTTTGGTAGGTTCTGATAGATAGCGAGGTCTAACTGAAGTTTGTGTAAGAGAAACCTCTAGAGTAGCCTTTCAATTCTATTTGAACTGTCTGCCACTGATACTTTATTAGTTATACTTATTTTCCCCCTTTTGATCAGGATGGAATTGTTGATCCCACGGTGCCTGAATATAGATATTTTGAGGAAGGTATATCTACCACAGTCTGTGGGCCCACTCTAACATCCATTATCTTTTTCTTCCTAAGTAACAGAACTTCTACTTACTAAGGATAGGAATGTACTCAACCCAAATCTATATTTCCCAGCCTCCTTTGCAAATAAGTGTGTCCATGGACTACGTTCTGGCCAATAAGATGTGAGTGGAAGGGTCATGTGGTACTTCTGGAACTCCCTCTCAAAAAGGATGGTATGAAAGTTCTAATAGACTTTACTGTTATGGGAAGCAAAGTCCACACAAGATTGTCCTCACTTCTGACACTAGTTGGAAGTTCAGAGGATTCCCCAAATCATACTCAGTTTCAATAGTTTACTAGAAGGACTCACAGACCTCACCAAAACCTCTTACTCCCATGGTTATGGTTTAATATAGGGAAAGGAGACAGACAAAATCAGCCAAGGGAAGAGATGCATAGGGCAGAGTGCAGGAGGGATCCAAAGGCTTTTGGTTATCCTCTCCCTGTGAAGTTATGAATGATAGAAACTCCTTCTGACTACAACGTGTGATAAGTAATATGGAGTATTGCCAAACAGAGAAACTCACCTGAGCCTTTGGTGCCCAGGGTTTTTACTGGGGGCATGATCACATACTACCTGACTTGGCTGACTTTTCGTCCAGCCACTCCCTGAGGTTGGGCTAACACTTTAATCTCTACTTCCTCTGGGAGTCAGAACTGATGCCACATGGCCCACAGTTCCCAACACAGATCATATTTTAGACAGTTCAATGGCCTAAGCCCCTGGCAAACATGTATGCTTTTATCAGATGGGACATTTCATGGGTCTAGAGAACACCTCCAGTTGCCAATGGCAAAGGCCAGGTCCCTCTTTGGGGAAGGTTAGTTCTTTACTACACACAGGGTCAGGATGCTCGTCCCGCTGCCCTTCTTCCTGTGGCCTAGAACATCAGTTTGGAGGGTGGAGCTTGTACAGTCATCACTGTGGGGAAGTAGCCACATCATAGGGTTGGTAGAATGGAGTCCAGGAAAGAATCTGGGCGTCTGACAGCTTCATGTAGCTGAAGTCCTCATCCACCAGCATGGACTGCCGAGCTCCAAACTCTTTTATGCAAGTGAGAAATAAAAATCTCTCTTAACAATTTATTTTTATTTTTTTCCCTCATAATAATTAAATACCATCTTAATTTCTTGCTTTCAAAATGTCCTTATTTTCAAAAAATGCCTCACTGGTTTTCGGGGATGCATTCCAATTTCCAATCCTCAAAATACACATTTTTGGAAGTATTTTAAATTGCATTTGAAATGACAATTCTTTGTGAAGACAAAAGTTCTCTACATGCTCAGTATATGAGTGGCTCCAAACCTTCATTGAAGTATTAAATGTCAATTTTTCACTGAGGACACATTTGAATGCTTTAAGAAGGCTTAGTTTTTGGAGAACTGTAGTGTTACCAAGACTAATATTTCTCATTGAGTTATTCACAATGTACTTATATCGTGGTGGCTCCCTTACACTTCTCACTCATTGTAAGGGGAAACTTTTAGTGACAGGAGGCAATCGTTTTCTCTGTCGTAACCTTTCGCTGTGCTTGTACATGCTGTCCTCATCCAAATGCATCATTCCCCCACTATCACTCATAAAACAGAGTTATAATAGCCATAATTCTCTTGCAATCAGTCAATTGCTGCAGTTAACAAATGGTTTATTAGAGTGTTAACCTCCATTAACTGAGAGGCTAGGTCATTAACTGCCTCTGATTAACATTTCTCAAGGTTTATGACTTAAATAATCACTTAAATAATGACTTTTATTATTTTTTTCTGGATTAAAGCAAAGTTTCTTAAGAACTTAAAATTCAGGGATAAAGTGAGTAATAGTCTTTAAAAATCTGTAGATTTCGGCCTCCACATTCTTTTTAGGGCCCTGGTGTTTGTTTTTGTAACTCCAAGAGAAGATGAGATGCAGACTCTGTAATTGCTACGTACCAAGGCAGCATTCTCAGTAACAACATGTATTTGTTTTCTGTGGATTAAGGGCATGTACATAAATGAATTGTTTTCCTTTTTCCTTCTATTTTTTCTTGTCCTGGAAATAGCAATTTTAACAAAAGTTATATAGACTCAACGGTCTGTAAATTATTCATTTCTGAGCAAATGTACATTCCCATCCTCCGTTTTCTGTAGTAAGAAGGAAGCTTTCTAGGACTGAGGGATTTTTACTGCTACTCTCCATTTAGCGTGTCTAGTAATTCAAGATGACAAGTCATGAAAAGGGCAATGAGATTCACAGGTCTTATCATGCCACTCCACTGCTCACAGACATTACTAGTTCTATTGCTTGCACAATAAAGTCTTTTATCTGTTGAGAGAAGGTGTTGGTTTGGGTTGCTAACTCATGGAGTGACACAGTTTCCCTGTTTCTCATATTTTTATTCCTTGATGTTTTGAGGATGAAATGGGCTAGTGCTTATAAAGCACTTATTAATGGAAAGAGATGTCAAAATTTCACTTCCATTTCCATATTGCTAATGTGTTTAGATTTTAATGTCTTAGGCAAGAATAATCCCTATTTTCTTACTGCAATCGTACATTAACCAATTTCAGTACTTTCAACTATAAAAACCATACATATTTGCTGTGGGACTAAAAGGTATTTTCATTTTGAAGGTAGACTACATGCAACCACTTTTTTTTTGCTTGACTTGGCTCTTGTGCAAAAGGAGTTTATTCATCAAAGGACAGTCATGAACCATTTATTTTTCATCTCTATGCTATTTTCCCTGGCACCATTTCTGTCCCACACTAAGTTTTAAATAAAAAGTTTTTAGTTCCTAAATATACCTGATCGAAGTTAATCTCTCTTTTTTGGTAATCCTTCAATGATGGCATCTTTATGAATTAGATTTCCTTTTTCACATTCTGTCTTGTGTCAGATTTTTACACTCTGCCTACCCTGCTAACTGTAGAATTATTAAGAACACAGACAGAGTCTGTTTCTCTTTGTATCCCTCATAATGCCTATCATCGTGCCTTGACTAAAGTGTAGCATTTCCCAGAGGGTGTTTCATGGAAGACTGACAGAATGAGAAGTTCAGTTTTCTGTTGCTGCTGTAACAAACTAACCATGAACTTAGTGGCTTAAAGCAACACAAGTTTGTTATCTTACAGTTTTGAAAGTCAAAAGCCAAAAATCAAGTTCACCATCCCAAAGTCAAGGGGTCAGTGGGGTTCGTTCTTTCTGGAGACTCTAGGGGGGAATCTGTTTCCTGCCATTTCCAGCTTCTCGAAGCTGTTTGTATTCATTGGCTAGCAGTCCCTTCCTCTATCTTCAAAGCCAGCATCATAACATCTTTAAATCTCTGCTTCCACTGCCTTCTCTCCTTACCCTCTACCTGCTTTTTATAAGACAGCAGTGATTATACTGAGTCTGTCTGTATAATCTAGAATAATTTCCCCATCTCATGATCCTTAATTGAAAAATATTGGCAACATTTATTTTGCCATGTGAGGTAATCTATTTATAGGTTCTGGGGATTAGGACACGGAAAATTGGGGAGACATTATCTAATGTTAATAAGTAATAAGAAGGTAATATAAGGGTTCCATAATCATTTAAGTTTGGAAAACATTTGGTATAAATAACATTGAACATGTGTGCTTTAATGCAGGAATTTGTGAGCCTTTATTTTAACTGGCATTTATTATTATTTTTCCAATAAGGCAAAATAGAATATAATGTTTCCCAAACTTTTTGGTAATAAACGTATAGTATTTAGTGGACTGGTCTTTATGGTGGGGTGGTGGAGCAGAAATCTCAAAACTTTGATCACTTTTCACTATTTATAGATGAACTTAAGGGCCTGAAATGAATAATAAAATTTTTAAAAGGACCCTAAATTTTAATTTTAAAAATTTAAATTTAAATTCTTTAAAATTTGGCTACATCTGATTAAGCAGACTTGGCTTTATTCTTTATTAGCTTCCTTATCAAATTGACCTTATCCAAAGAAAGGATGCTACCATCTTGTTTCAGCTGACGTGTAGACAGTTAGCAATGGGAAGAGAAGAGCAACCATTGTGAAAGATGCCCTGAATCTTCTCCAAAACATAGATTTACTCTCCAGGGGAAAGGACTTTGCCACAGTGCAATTCTGAGACCTGCACTTCCCAGCAGAAGGAAGGGAAATCCTCCCTGTACCTTTTAACTCCCCTTCTCCTTCCTACCTCACCTACGTGGGGAACAAAAACTGCAGTAGACAGGTGACAAGGGAGAGGGCGTCAAGGAAGCAGACTGGGAATGGCATAACCAGGGAAAGGAATAGGGAGCAGGGGAAACGGGGGTTATACCATGGAGGAGAGTCAGAAACACCTGTAAATCCCACTGAGACTTACAGGCCTTCTAAAAGACTGAGACAGAATTGAAACATTACATAGCACTCCCTGTGCTGCACATCCTAGTACAGCACCAAAAGTCTCCAGTGCACTAAAAGTAGATTTTAGCTGAAAGAGGTTCAAGACACAGACACTGTCAGAGCAGCAGTACAAACAGACTCAAAGCCAAGAGCAGAGATAAAACAAAAGGACACCTGAAGAATTTTATCTGGTACTTCAGGTTACAACAAACTTGAAATGCAGCCCGAATTGTAGTCAGATTAAATAAATTCTCACAGTAAAGGCCTATTTGCCTCCGTGCCTATTACTCAAAGCATTCCAGAATGCAAGGAAAGAGTCTGAAGACACAGAACAGTAATCAGAAACAGACTCATATATATCATAGGTCCTGGAATTATCAGACAGGGGATTTCAAATAATTATGATTAATATGTTAACAGAACACCCAAGAACTTTGAGACAATGTAAAAAGTATACCATATACATAATTGGGACCCCAGAAGGATAAGAAAAAGAATGGACAGAGCAATATTTGAAAATGATAATGGCCATGAATTTTCCAAAATTAATGACAGACACTAACCCAAAAATTCAGGAATCTCAGAGAATACTAACCAGGCTAAAACCCCTCAACTAGGTGTGTCATATTCAAGGTGAAGGAAATCAAAGACTAGAAGAAAATCTTGAAGGAATCTGGAGTAAAAAAATCACCTTATCTTTAGAGGAACATGGAGAAGAATTATAGCAGATCTCTCACCAGAAACCAAGCAAGAAAGAAAAAAATGAAATGAAATCAGTGTTGAAATAAAAAAAGATCACCAATCTAGATTTTTTTTTTTTTGGGTGCATGGTACGGGAATCAAACCCAGGTCTCCTGCATGGAAGGTGAGCATTCTACCACTGAACCACCCATGCACCCACCAATCTAGAATTTATATCCAGTAAAATGATCCTTCAAAAATGCAAGAGAAATAGGGGCGTGCAACGGTAGTTCAGTGGTAGAACTATTGCCTGCCATGCGGGAGACTTGGGTTAGATTCCTGGTCCATGCACTCCCCCTCCCCCCTAAAACAAACAAACAAACAAAACAAACAACAAGCAGACAAACAAAAATTCAACAAATGTTGCTGCAATAGTGGGATACTCACACGGAAAAATAATGCAATGTGACCCCGCCATACAGCATACACACATTAAAAAAAGTGAAAGAGAAATAGAGACTTTTTCAGTTGAATAAAAATGAAGGAATTCGTTACCAGTAGGTTTTCCCTATAAGAAATGTTTAAAAAAATTTCCTGAGGCAAAAGAAAAATTACATAGGTCAGAAAGTTGGATCTTTATAAAGAAAGGAACAACATCAGAGATAAAATAAAATCCTTTACTTTTCTTATTCTTAATTGATCTAAAAGATAACTGAAAAAGTAATAATCGTAACAAGATATTGTATGATTATAGCATATGGATAAGTGAGATGAATGGCAGCAGTGTCACAAAGGATGGGAGGGAGAAATTGGGAATACTCTATTGTAAGATTCCTATATTACACATGAAGCAATGTGGCTTTATTTGAAAGTTGATTTAGACAATTCAAGACTGTATATTATAAACTCTCTGCAATGTAAGTAGAGAGATAGAAACTCTACTTCTTTAAAAAGAAGTTAAGGGTGGGTCACGGTGGCTCAGCAGGCAGAGTTCTCACTGGCCATGCTGGAGACCCAGGTTTGATTCCCGGTGCCTGCCCATGCAAAAAAAAAAAAAAATTTAAATGATATAAACTGAGAGAGGAGATAAAATGAGATAATAGAAAATGCTAAATTAAAACCAGATTAGGCAGAAAAAGAGGGAAAAAAGAATCACAGAGTCACAGAGCAAATGCAAATGAATAGAGAAGAGTTATGAAGATGGTACATATTGATCCAATTATATCAATAATCACTTTAAATGTCAATGGTTTAAAAGTATAAATTAAAATATTTGTATTGTTAAAAAGAATAAAAAGATTAGAACAAACTGTGTAATATTTAGACTGATTAAGAGTGAAGAGATGGAGGAAGATATACTATGCTAACACTAATAAAAAATAGATAATTATCTTTGGAAACAAGAAGCCTGGGGTGGATTTCACTTCTATCACTGAATGAACATGGGCAAGTTACTTAACTTTTCGATGCCTCAACTGTAAAATGCAGATAAAAATACCTCTCCAGGCTGCTCATAGATGCATAATTGATGCATGTAGCAAGCCCTAAATCATATTTGATGTATAATAGGTGCAAAGAATAGCAACTCTCCCCTTTCTCTCCCTCCTTGCTCTTTATCTTTGTACTTTACAAATAATTTTCTGTGTTCCTCTCCTATTATTTTTGTTTAAAATCTTTATTTTCACTTATTCTACATTCTTTAGTCTTGGGTGTGACACTTAGAAAGAGTGGTGATTAGATAAAATCCAACAGTTTAGACTCATATTTTGCAATAACAAATAATAACTGACTTTGGCAGTCAGTAAAGGAGAACTAATTTAACCAGTTATCCAGATGAGTTCAAGCAATTCAGTGAAGCTCACTTTCTCTCTCTTTGGATGAGGTAAAAAATAGTGTTTGGAGAGTGTGAGTAGCTGAAAGAGGCTCAGCGTTACACTCTGTGATTGGCAAGGAATGTGGAGGGCATTTGTCAAAGAAGCCTTAAAAGAATAAACAGGAAAATTATTCCTTAAAAATTAATTACACAGATAAAGAAGAATGATATAGTCATCCCATGAAGTCTGAAGAAATGGGTGAAATTAATTCTTAGTGACCAAAAGTAAAATAAATAACTTGCTTTTCTCACACTTATGGCTTGGAAAATAAAATTCAAATCCTCAACTCTCAGTTGCCAAAATGAATAACAATAATTATAGGAAGCCTGCTACATAATGGTCATTTTAATTACCATGTTTTCTCTTCTGTGATATAATTAGTGTTTTTTTTAATCTTGAAGGAGAGACTTTCTCAGCTGGTTTTAGATCTTGTATATTCTAATGGGTATAATTATATCTGCCAAATAACAATGACCAGAGTCCAAGGGAGTGAAAAGGTTTTGATGCTGAACATCTTGTATCATAAAAGAGAATCCACTGACAAGTTTGCTAAAGCCAGTTCTTAAGGTCTTTTTTCAGCTACTAAGCCTATGGGGGAAAAAGTAAACTCCATGCTTCTCTTGTCATTGGCAGGGATGACTGGACATCATGCAAGCTCTCCTTTCCCGTTTGAGTGCAAGACTTTATCCACTGGTCCAGGTTAAACTCTAACATTGAACTCAGTGACCCCCTAAGCAGTTAATTGAACAGAAGGCTATGGAATCCTCTACCATAATAACTCATCCCTCATTGGCTCCTAGAGTTTATAGTTGGTCTTAATGTCATTCTAAACTTTATACCACCGTCTCAATCAGATCATTGACAAGACCACAGAGAGGCAGTGAAGGGACTTGCTGTAGCATAGTTCTAGCCATAAAGGAACAGCTTTGGACCACTTTATTTATTAAGTAGGAAGACAGTTGTATATATGCCACTATGGGATATCTTTTCTGATCACAGTCTGTGAGCAATTAGAATGGGCTGTAAAGTCTGGCAGGGGTTGTACTTGCCTCCTGTACTATGCACTGTGACCACAGTTGCAGTTCCTGAGTTGCTTCCAGGGCACTGAGCTCATGCCCCACAGTAGCAGTTTCTAGAGGCTAATTAAGTATTGTGTAGAAAGTGATATCCCTATATCTGCTTTAAATTTGCTGTCTGTTAATTTGGAGCAGTCCTTGGTTAGGATGTGATGGGATAGTGCAATTAGGAGTAATTTATGTAACATTTATCGCTTTATGACTATGGCAGGATAGAGTTTCCCATTGTTAATGAGGACTCCCCTGAAATGAGGGATAACAAGATGATGATACTTTCCATTTGTAGCTTGCCTTAGTCGTGGAAAAACAAAGATTCTCTTATTATCCTCATCATGTTCCAGGCAAGCGAGGGGCAGAGGTTAATGGGTATGGTTTACCAGTCACAATTCTACAACAGAAAGGGCGAGTGAGTCATCTGACTACTGTGAATAAGTTAGGACTCTTGGAACCTATATAGGTTGCTATTATGTCTTCTCCCTCCTCAACCCTCTGCCCCTTCTTTGCTTTTCCATGTCTGTTTTGTCCCTTTTTAATGGAAAAATGTGTAAAAGCAAGAAGAAAGTGGCAGGAAATATATCCTTGTGTGTTTCTTTCTTGTTTGAAAAGGAAAAAAAAAGTCAAAGGCTTCTATCCGACCTTTCTTTTTGCCAGAAGTAGTCTCATGCCCAATCCTAGATCTGTCACATTCAAAAAGCTGTGACATTGCAGTGAAAACAATTGTGATTCTTTCCCTGGCTTTTGGTACATTGCCAGCGGACAAAACTGGGGTTCTAATGGCCAGGATGAGTGGGAGGAATGGGTAGTTGGCTGAGCATCCAAAATGATGGCCACAGCTACTCATTAACTGTGGCTTCTTTGGAAAGTCTCAAAGCCTCAGTTGTCTTCCAGAATCTTCCTATTTGGGGTACTGGCACATCAAGGCTTTCAGGATACCATAAGGTTTTCTTCAGGCTTCTCTGTGCTGGACTAGAACTGTGTTCTAAAAATACTGGGAATGGTCCCTTTTTCACAGCAGCTTTGTTGGATCTGTGTCTCACACGTCTTCATTCAAAGAGACCGTTTCACAATGCTTGAAGCCCATTTCTCTGTGGGGATGAAACCTAGGCTTTTTGGCTGGGATTTGGAGCAGATACCTCTCTCTACTGGTGCTTTCAAAAGGCATCGCTCCCCAACCTAACTTTCTCTGGCAGGAGATAGTCCACCTTTCCAAATCTCAGTTCAGGTGCAGCTGTACATTGTGTTACCTGGAAAATAAGTATTGAAAAACTGAAGCTAAAGTTGAAGGTGTAATTTTTAAAAGACATAACTTTAGTGTTAGATAGAGGAAAATCCCTCCAGGGTATTTGTTTTGAAGAAACTGATCATAAGTTGCATATTTTGGAAAGATCAGAAATCTTGTGTTGAACATGGAGCTTGGAATGTAATTGAGATAGACCATATCAGAAGCACTAGGGCCTGGAAACTGGTCAGGTTTGTCAGGATAGGGTATTCCTATGATTCGGGCCATGCTTTGGGTAGTGAAAGGAAAATAAGGAAAGAAAATACAGTAGCCAGTGATTCTGGGAGTAGTTTTAGCACATGAAAATAATCAATCAGTGAGCTTTGTTCCTAGCCCAACTTTGTTCATTCCATTCCAGCCTCACTGTCCTTCCTTTCAAAGAGAACTGTGATGCTGCTGCCCTCCTGTTTTATTAGTTTGTACCCCGATGAAAGGAGTGGGATACATCCTTCTCTGAAAGAAGTAATAGTATCCCTCACACCTAAACCGAAGGAGATAGGAAGAATTAATAATGATGGGAGACTGCCATTGCAGTCCCAGGATTGAGCCAGGGATTTTATATAACCCTCGGTTTCAGGTTCCTGTGAGCCTTTTCTATTTTTTTTTTTTTTGTACTAGACTTGGGTCTTAGTTCTTATGACACTGTGCTCCTTATAAACTCTTTTTATTTATCTTGAAATGACAGCAGACCTAGAGTAAGGAGTGCTGTGATTGGCCATGTATGTGTGCCATTGTTGGGGAAATAAAATTAAAAACAAAATCTCCTGATTCAGACAACCTCTCTACAAAGGTAGAAGAGAAAGAAGAACACTTTTGTTATTAAGCATTAAAGCAGAATGTGATGCATTGCAGGCAATCTACTAAAGAGATTTCACAGAAAGAAAGAAATCTCACCCTTTTATATAGCCAAGCAGATACAACCCATTACACACATGTTCTCAAGATAAAGGATAACTAGTTTTCAAGTAAGAAGAATTGACAGGATTATTTGTTAGACACACTCATCTTAAATTTACCTGGTAATTGGTGTGGTCTTTGTGATTGTTAATTGCTTTTATCCAAAGGAAAAATAAAACTTCTTATTTCTTTCTCTATGACAGGTGGATAGTTACTGCTTGGGGCCAGAGGCCTAAGCTAAACTCTCATGGAAAGGGGGTTATAAGGGTACCAACTCTCTTGCTGTTTACATTTAAGAGAGGTTGCTCAAAAGGGTCGGGAAAGATTTTTCTAAAGAATGTTCTAGGAATATGGAATGGAGGAAATTAATATATGTATATATATTATCTACCTTTACCCTTGCACTGTATGTGCCATATCTGTCATGTGTGCAGCATGGGGGAGTGGCAGGAGATAGGGAATATTGCTCATACTTCCCAATGAAAGTTATATGATTGACTTGAGGTAATATTGACTGTTTCCACATTCCTTTCTCTTTGGTAAACTCTAGCATTTTTACTCTGGAGAATAAGGGTCATATTTCTGTTTGGAATTGAACGCCGATGTTAATTGGTTGCTGTGATTTAGAAAAGCTGTAGACCAATGATGAGCACCAGCTCCTGAAGCGCCAGTAACCTAAACTATGTTGCCATAAATCAGGAGCAAAAGGTGAAGATAGCAGAAGTGAGTTAGGGAAGGGGAGAGTAACACAAAAAGGAGAATAACATATGCAGACTAAATGCAGGATACACACCAAGAAGCTGTAACAAAGAAACCCACAAATATAGTAGCTTCAACAAGATTCAAGTTTATTTATATCTCATGTTTCAGTCTGAAGTAGGCAGGACCCTGGGGAGGGAAGCTTTTCTCTCAGAGTGGATAATCCTATTTTTGCTATCTCCTAGCCAAAAGGAAGGGCAAATGGGAAGGAAGTGCACACATTCATCTTTAGTGGCTTGACCCTGGAATGACACATATCATATCTACTTATATCTTATTGGTCAGAACTTAGTAATATGACCACAGAGTATCAAAGAAAGCAAGGAAATGTAGTTTCCAGTGGGATAGCTATGTATCCAATTAAAACTCAAGATAATGGATAGTATTGGACAATTAGGAATCACTATCACACGGAATTTTGGAAGCGAAAGGAAACCTTGAAACAAATAAAAAGAGAATGAAGAGTAGATACTGCTGGTTTCCTATCCAATATTTATCTTATGCTTCTTCCTTACTAATGTGACTGAAATCTTTGGCTTTCAGCATACTCAAAAAAAAAAAAAAAAAATTCACAAACCCTTTTGCAGCCAGTCAACCATATGACTTCTGGGCCATTAAGATGTAAAAGAAAGTTCCTTGCCTCAAGTGTGTAATTTGACAGTGTTTGATTTTTACAATACAACTTTGTTTTTGTTTCTTGTATTATTAACAAATAATAATTTTCATTTAAATTATATCAATCACCATGTCACTGACATCTCCATCAGTTGTTAATATCACGGACAAATGCAAAATGAAATGCAGTGGGTCAGCGTAGCAACCAGCGACCTGAAGTTTTGTTTCAGCCCTGTCAGACACTTGCTGACTTTCCTGTCATCCATTTTTCTTCATGCTGGTAACAGCCTCTACTATTTGAAAAACTATGCCTCTTCCATTTCAGTTTATGAGCTACATGTACCGCTCCTACTTTACAGCTGGGTACATATCCCAGCTACAACGATTGGTTCAAGGAGGACATTTTGCCCTCAGAGAACTATTGAGTACAATGAATTTTTGCTGGTAATTATGGTGCACAGGTAATTAAGTTTCCTTCCCACTGGACTTCAACATGGCAGGCATCTTGGACTTTAAGAAGAGAACCTGCCTGAGAATGAAGCTGTGGTATAATGAGCTTAGTTGGTTATTGCCCCTGATTCCTGGTAGGTAAGCATTGGAAGTAGTTTTATTAGTCTATGGCTAATAGGGTTCAGCTGAGTAACCTCTGAAAGTCTGAGCCCCAATTAGGGGCTGATATAAGATATATAGACAGAATGGCTGTTAACGTTTTCCTAATATGGGAACTGACTACACTCGAGGGAGGTGACTGGCTGCTTGCTGGTGGCCAGAACCAGGAAAGGTTGTGAAAGCTAAGTTTACAGGAGCAGATGAGCAGTTATGGGGGGAGGGGCCTGCTTGCTGCCAGGAGCTTGCTTGCTACAATATCACATGATAAAGTGTCTTTTGTTATCATGGTGGGCCCCAGACTACATCTATAATTCATGCTAGTGAGATGGCCCAGGGTGGGGCCAGCCTCACCAGTAGCCTCAGAGTTGGAATATGGCCACACCAGAAAAACCAACTGTGTGGTTGGGGGATACTTTGAGCTATTTTATCAGCCCAACCTCCAGGGAGGGGAAAGTGAATTAGAATTGAGTTCAACTGCATGGGAATTGATTTGATCAATCATGCCTATGTCATAAAACCGGACACCTGAAGTTCAGGGGGGTTTCAATGATTGATAATATACGTGGATGTGCTGACAAGGTGACACATCCTTATTCTATATGGAGAGGACTTGGAAACTTTGCATGTGAGATCCTTCAAGACCTCACTCTATGTGCTCTTATTCTGACTTCTTTTTGCTATAATAGACTTATAATTGTAAATATAGTAGTTTTCTGAGTTCTGTAAGTTGTTCTAATGAATCATTGTACCTGAGAGGGTGGTGGGGACTGTTAAATTTGTAGACAGTAGGTCAGAAGAGCAGGTCACCCTGAGATCCTCTGAATCTGCGACTGGTGTCTGAAGTGATAGCAATGAGGACAGAAGTGAATTCTCCAGAAGAATGGAGGAATGCGCCCTTAATCTGTGGAGTGTAGCCTAACTCCAGGTAGTTAGAAGTGTATTGTAGTTGGTAAATGAAGTTGTTGAAGTACGAGCAGAAGCCAACTAAGAAGATGCAGAATCAGGAGGCCAACAGAAAAGAATTAGGTCCTGGTGAAATTTCTGAGACTATGCATCAAGTTATGCCTGAAGCTAGTCCTGCTCTTGAACTTGAACCAATAACTTCTCTTTTTGTTTAAGTAATTTGCATTGTGTTTGGAGCCACTTGAAACTGAAGGAATTCTTCCAGATATAGCTAGCAACTGACTGTGACTTTGGATGTCTTTTCACCCCTCTGGACCTTTGCTTTGAATCTGAGCTCTGTTTTGGGGACTGGGAAATAAAAACACGGCAAGATGAAGTGACTATCCTCAAGGTCACACAGTATATCCCCAGCAGCGCTGAAATTTATAAGCCCCAAGTTTTGAGTGATTAGTTCTAGTGCAGAAAGAGCATTGTTTTCATTAAGTAGAAGAGTGATGATGTCTTCTACAGACTTGCTTAGACCTGAAAATTCCAATATTTCAGAAAGGAATATGAGCCTTAAGGTAAATTACTTCATATGCTCACCCTGCTGAGTGGGGATGGACAGGACAGTACAAAATGTACTAAGAGCCCTGTGTGCACTCACGGTTGATATTCCATGAGATCTGCAAATTTTACTTGACAAAGGAAATTAAGCTTGGCTGAAAGAAAGCTTTAGGCAGCTCTGAGATATTGAATGAGCTCTCTTTCTCTGTTTTTTAACATCTCAAGTTCATGAACTCATTTTCTTTGCCTCACATTTCATCATCTCTCTAACAGATGGGGTTATTACCCACATTTTGGCTAGGATATGAATGTAAGAATGCCACTTTCCCTGGGACAGGTCCCTTTTCCTGTAGACTCCATTCAACTCTCACACCTGCTTGGTTGAAAAAGACCCCTTCCACACATTGCAGATGTTTATGTTATTTTTTCATTTTTAATCTAATTCTTAGGAAAAAAAATTACCTTCAGGAGCTCCTCCACTTCCACCTTCCACCTGGCAGGAAATGATTGTATCTTTTCACTGTTTTCTGGATGGCTTATACTGTCAGTAGTTTCCCTCCCTCCAGAGATGACTGAAGGAAGTTATTTTGAGTTTTACAAAGTATATTTTCTGCTTGAAACTGGAGAAAAGGAAAAAATTAAACTTGGACTCCCACAGAGGCAGAATTTGAAACCAGTTGGAGTGATCATGAAAAACCCTTAAAAAATCTAGCTCCATCTCTTTTTTTTTACAGATGATTGCATGAAGACCAGAGTAGTGATAGGTGATTGCTCACAATTGTACAACTAATTCCTGGAAAGGTCAGCCCAGTTCAAAGCAAAGCTTTTACCCATACATTGTCTGAACAAAGCCAAAGCTCTTTCTTTGTAGAGAGCTCCTGAGGTTTCTAGTTTTTAAATTAGTAAATATCTAATTATAATGAACCATAGTATCCAGGAGAATGGTGCAGATGGCCAGTTTTACGTAAGATACAGCTGTTGAATTATTTGTATAACCTCTGACTTATTTATTTTTCAATATTTTAATGTATTCTAATTTATTTAAAATGTATTAGATATATATATTTATAATCTTACATAACCTGCTATCCTTCCATTTTCTAACCTTGTCCTTCCTTCTTCATTACTCCCTAATCTTCCTAAATTGCCCTTCACCCCTATACTTCAGGAAGGTAATTACCTCCTTTTTTCCCCATCCTTATCTACTATGTTAAATCCATCAGTGTATATATACATATATTGCATATATAATATATCAATCGAAATAACATTTTTGATATTTGATGCAAAGGTAGGATCACGTTAGACTTATTATAATATAGCCTTCTTAGGCACTGTTTTAATATTTTCCATAGGTGTGACTCCTTTGATTAAAAAATTGAAAGAAGTCTTAGGTGTATTAATTTTAGTAATTTCTTAATGTTTTGCTAGTTGCCTATTCTCTGTTCAAAATATTTTCCTTAATATTTTTTACATATCCTGTTTCAATTAGAATACAGGTAAAGAGTACATTGCATGCTGTATGTACACAATTGTTTCCAAATTGATGGCAGTTTTAAATGGAGATTAACATATAACATAGGGAAATCAAATGGTGGGAGTAGAGTGGAGGTAGGACTTGTCAAGATTTGTAGTGCATGGTGGTTCTGTATTCCAAAGTAAAGAACACTGAAGCTGAAAGGGCCTTACAGCTAGTCAATTCCAGTGGTTCTCATGTTTTGTGAGCATGAGAATCTCCTGAGAAACAAGTCAAGAAAAATGACACCCACAGAGCCTGTTTAAAATTCCTGGTGTGACCAGGAATTTTAAGAAGCACTCTAGGTAGTTCTGTCTGTAGATGATCATCAACCAGACTTTAAAAAAATACTGAGGCCAACTAAGCCCATCATTTGTCAGATGAGGAAAGAAGTCCTGGGAAGCCACTGACTTGTCCAGTGTCAAACCACTATATTTAGTGACTGAACTAGAACTAGAACTTAATTCTCCTTCCTTGAAATCTAGGATTAGAGATTCTTAATGTACCTCGAGGTGCCTCATTTTCATAATCTTTGGTAAAAGCTCTAAAAGAACATTCCAAATGGCTTTCTTTCCCCAACTCCTCATTTGCAAAAAAGCATTCCACTGAATGAGAGACGAGAATTTTAAAGTTGGAATGGTTCTTGGGAGATGGAGTTGAATCTTATAAAATAAGTGTTCTCAAAAGTAATATTACTTTTCAGGTAATCAAATGAAACAGATTTCTGTAAATGACTTGCCTGTTCATTCAAGATATTCTGTCCAAAAAATATTAAATAATTTCATTTCACTTGTGGTTATTTTCACTCAGAATTTCAGGAAAACATCTTTATTGGTAGCTGTGAGCCTGAGTTTGAATCTCTTCTTTTGAATGTGACTTCATGAAGGTGGTAGAGGGAATCATTTGGTAAAATGGAATATGGCTTAGTATTACTAAATTTTGGCAGTTATGTTTTGTATTAATGGTGTATTATAAAATTTCTTCATGTGGCCTTCTGCTTAGGAGATGCATGATATCACCCATACAAGTTTACAAAGCTTTACGTTTAACATAAAATAGTTTAAGACACCTTATCGGGAATCTGGTTTACAATTATAACGTTGTGGATTGTGAGTCCCTCATTAAAAACACAAAGTAAAACTTAACTCACACCATTAAAATACCTCCATTCATTACTAAAAACATGCACCATCTGGGGTTGTTTCATGCCTCCAAATTTCCTATTAGCAGGGGAGAGATAGGGGTGGACTTCCTCCAGAAATCAGCATGTCTTACATAATGCACACATTCACTGCTGATTGCCAGCAGTCCTTAATTACAAATGGGAGCCTCTGACCAAGTGCTAATAATGCTGGAATGTGTCCTTCACCAGTGCTTTAAAAATGACTCAGATCGCAAATTCCTACTGAGGTTTACTTTTCTTCCTAATGAAGTGGCATTTTATGACTTGAAAAAATAAAGTTTAATAATTAAAATTTAAGAACACATGTCCATTTTTCTCAACTCATAATAGGGGTAAAAACAGCTCTTCCTCACCGGGTGCTAACGTTTTATGTACTAGGCACTACACTACCATAATCTTTCTCACCCCCTACACAGTCCTTTGAGCGAGTCATTTCTGCCCCCATCTTGGAGATGGGTAAACAGGTTCAGAGAGGTAAATAGCTTGCAAAGACAAAATAGCTAGTGAGTCACAGATGTGAGCATGATGCTGCTCTGGGGAATTTATATCGTAAAGATATTACGAGAATGCTCTTTTAGGGTAATGGCTACTGAGTATATAAAGGATTAATACAGAGTGATTCCAGCTGCAGTGAAAAACTTTGATATCTTAAGGAAGGGATTATAGTCTGCCTCTTCGCTATACAAAGTGTGGTCCATGAACCAATAGCATCAGCATTACCTGCATGCTTGTTAGAACCACAGAATTGCAGCTCCCACCCCTTCCAGTATCTGTATTTTAACTAGATTTTCAGGTGATTTGTTTGTGTCTTAATGTTTGAGAAGCACTGAACTAAAAGATCTTTAATTTGCCAGTTTGCCAGGAGTATTGTGGTCCATGCAAAGAAGGAAACGCTGTCTCCCCTATTAGAATACACATATCTCGAAGAATAGCAGTGCTGTCTTATATAGTTATGTAGCACTCACCATATTTAGCACTGTGCATTTTCCCTAGGAGTTACTCAATACATTCTTGATAACTAAATGTATACAAGTGATTGGCTTTCTTACAGAAATATGATGATTAGAAAAGTTTAAATATTAAAGAGATCAATGATGGATGTTAAAGCTGTTTTAAATATTTAATTAAACCTTCTAGATACAGTATCATTCCATTTCTTATTTCCCCATTATTTGTTTTTTCAAAATGGAACAAGAAATTTTTTGTTCAGTTAATAAAGTTGAACATTAAATATTTAAGGCTGAGGTTCCAAGGTAAGCCAAGGTTTTTCACTGTGTCTGCTGCTGCCTTTCCCCCTGCTCAGAGTCCTGATTCTACTTCTCTCATTATCGTCTCCATATTATTGATTATAAGCAGCCTCTGATTTGTGTCAGCCTCATCACCCTGACTTTTGACTGATTTTTAAGATTATGAGTAAATAGTTTGGTTTCCCTGGATGCTCCTTCATTCCCATATTTATTGTGGAAGGGATCAGTTAACAAAGTTGACACAGATAGAATTGATAGAGTCCTGCACTTGAACATCCAGAATGGAATTGGGACTTTCAATGAAGAAACAAACAACACGCAAAATTTAACCCTGAAAAATGCAGGATCCTGATTTTTGGGCAAAAGTAATAGGTCTGGGAAGGCTTCCTGCATGAACATTAGAAATCTGTACCCTGAGAGCATCCAGAGGGTGCACTGCAGAAAAAGAACACAAGCAAAACTGTGGTAAATGAGGTATCCTGGAAAGGGGCCTATGCACTGGCCTCCTTGAAACTGGACTGGTTGCAGGACTCTGTAGCAACCGGACTCCAGAGAAATGTCACTCAACCCCCCCCCCCCCCCCCCCCGCCCCACCGCAGCTTTGAAGTTGGCAACAGAGAATGGAGTTGGAGAAGGGAAGGGATAAATGGATAATATGGAGGAGAGAACAAGTAGGAGGACTAAAGCTGGACTGATTTTTTTTGGCTTTTCATCATTGCCATAGAGTTGGGATTCTTTGAAATTGATAAACTAATATATGTTTGGTAAATATAAATTCCTGTTTGGTGTTAATGAGCACTATTTTTAGTGGGCCTGAAAAGCAAAATGCACAGAAATGGAAGAGATACTACAAGGGTATTTTTACTGCTCATGTTTACAGGTGATCTGAGAGTCAAGGTCGTGGGGAGTCATTTTTAGATAGCTTCAGTTTCTGCACTTTATGCTTTGGAAAATCACATTCCCTTGACTCACCACTTCCCCCTATTACTTCCTACTTTATTCTTAAACTCAGAAAGCAGATTGAGGAAAGTTAGGAAAGAAGACTTTATTAAATCACGTGAAGAAAATTTTCTGATTCTTGTTTTCTACTTCCCTTTTCCCTTTATTTTAAAGATCATCAAAAGTAAGATCATGCCAGCTCACATTCCAGAGGCTGGACTGGATAATCCCTTGAATATAGCTGGCTTCTAAACCTGTCTCAATAATTCTCCAGACAATGTTGTGATGGGCAGAATAGAGTAGTGGCTGAGAGGCTGGATTTGCAGACTGACAACCTGGGTTCATACCTCATCTCTGCACTTTCTAGCTGTGATCACTGGAAAAGTAATGAGACCTCTCCATGCCTTAGTTTTCTTCTTAAAAAATTTAGGAGTATTAGTATTATCTATCTCCTAGGGTTATTAAAGAAGATTAAATGAAAGCATTTAGCACAATGCCTGGTGAACAGCAAACACTTTAACCATTGTTAACAATGATATCCATATCATCTATTATTCAGACACATATACAAAACCAAGGATATTAGAGTAAGGTGGCCTTTAGAAATCAACTCATTTATCAACTGTTTGAGATTATAACTGCACTATTCCATATATGTAGAGGATGTTGAAAATAGGAGGGCAAAGACATGGATCCAAGTGAATAAAGACGGATGACATCTCATTTAAGTCTTGCCTCATTCCCTGTCTCTGATGGGAAATTCAAGGCGATTCAGAGATTATTTTTCTTTGGCAATGAAGAGATAACCTCATTGACATCTCTTCTCTGGCTATTTCTTTTTCAAACTCAGAATGAGCCAGTCCTGAGACCTTGTTTTTCAGAGTGATTATATTTGATCTGTAGTGGATATGGAGCCATGTTTTAATATTGTGTGGTTACTACAGCATAGGTGATTATTGTGCAGCAAACGTATACAGCTTAAACTATTTGACATCTGTTTTTGAGCTTTGAATAAATAGGAAAGTAATGTTTGTCCTATGTGCTAACTATAAATGGCTGCGAGATTTATCACACATGGCAGGAGTGAGAATTACACAGGTAAAAATTATCCATGGAAATAATGCTGAGTTTAATTCTCAGCTGTTAGAATTTAACAGAATTACCCTAAGTTAAGTGATAAACCTATTGGTGAGTATTATAAAGAAGGGGTGAATTCATAGAATCTGAACTTAGATATTGTTCAAATATTATGTGCATATTATGTCTCAGGAAATCCACAATCTGTCGCTCTTTTAACACCTTTTCTTTCAATCATCACAAGTATCTTAAGGGATGTTATTCTTATTCATAAATTAAAAAAAAAAGAACACACTGAGGTTCAGAGTTATTCAGTGAGTGAGTGACAGAACTGGGATAGATACTTAGGTATATCTGTTATCAGATCCTCTATATTTCTCACTTTTTAATGCTGCCATCATGGAGGACAGCTTCTTAAATAAGTGGTGGTACCATTTTTGCTAATAAATTTATCTTTTTTTTTGCATAGATGAATATCAAGGGGCTCAGAAGTTCATTTTTGGCTCAGAAAAGTGGCTCTAGGACAGCAGCAAATGATATCACATGAGTTTCTAAGCGAGTTAAGGTTGAGGGGTGGGGATGAGGGTTTGGTGATAAGGGAAAAACCTTCCCTGGAATTCATTTCACCAAAATCTAGTGAGTTTCTACTATGTGTTAGGCATTGCTCTTGTCAAAAAGTAGTAAACAACATTGATAACAATCCCTGCCTTTAGAATGTTCTTCATATATTTTTAACTTCATCAAATGTTTTTGCTTATAGACTAATATTTGAAAAAGTTTCCACTACTTATGCTTCTTTGATACTTTTAGTGCCTACTATAAGCAAATTTTATTAGGCAACTTTAAATCTATCTTCTTTACATTTATTAATTATTGAATCAGGAACTAGCAGATAGTAAGAACTTTAGACATTAAAGCAAGAGTAAACAGAATTTTATCTTTGTTAGATTATTAGGATAAATAGATCTTTTCTTTTATATATGTATGCCATTATAAAATGAGCACCCAAAAGCTTATCTGTGGAGTTTTCCAGAAGCTGCTTATTTTCTCAGTTTAATTTGTTGCAGCAGCCTTTATAATTTTTTCTTCCTGTCACTACCCTCTAGTTTTATCTTTGGATGATTTTTCTTTGTATGAGCTAAGATGCTTACTGATCTCATTAAAAGTGCCTTAACATGTCCAGTACTCAATGAAGAGAGAATCACTATTTACCAGTCAATATAAGGCACTTGAATATTCTGGGGTCAATTTCTTCATATTTTTAGTGTTTATTTTGAAAATTAATGAGAAAAAAAGTGAGATTTTTTTTCAGACCCCAAGACTTGGCATATTGATACTAGTTTCCCATTTTAATTTAGAATTTTCTTTGGAAGTATGTCTTTTGTCTTTCAAACTAAATTATCAGGTATTTTCAGTCATAAATCTTGAATCTCCTGATATAATATAGGTGCTATCAAGACATGTTTGGTTGTATATTGGTTGGCATGGGGAAGGAGTAATTAGAGATAATTTAAGGAATGAATTCACCCACTTTATCTGTTTTCACCCATCAATATGCACAAAGCATTTGTCTTCTATCTGGGAGAGGAAGTAGGAATTTTGGCTGGGGACAAGGTTATGAGGACTATGTGCATGAGGAGTACAATTAGAAATGGCTCTCACTATGTACCTTGACTAATTTCCAGTTGCTGTAAAGAGAAGGTTTTAACACTGGTCTTTAGGAATGTGTAGAATTGCGTTGTGGTTTAAATGGCAAGGCATGGCATGTTAGGGAAGAAGCTGTTCTTTGCACCTTTGTTGGGAGATCAACAAGACTTGGAAAGCACAATGATTGGAAACTTTGGAGCACCGACTGATCACATCCCAGGCATGGACATTGACCCTCTCATGGCAGATTGTAGTAATGTGAACATTCTTTGAACAGCTTCTAAGGCAATGCAGAAGACTGAGCATGAGTCATGAACTCCATGAGCATGGAGTATGAACAATCAGAGTTTCTCATGGTGGCTGAAGTTGACAAAGTTTTTGAGGGTTAAATGACCTACTTTTTAGGGACTCTGAGGCATAACAATGGCACACTATGAGAAGGGACAATTTTTAACATTTAAATATTTGGGGATTATGACTTTGCAAAATGAGATCAAAAAAACAAGTGTAGGGGTAAACTTCTGACTTCAGGGAAAATGGAGTAAATGAACTTTCCCTAAGTACAACTAAAATATCTAGAATATATATATATCACATTATATATATAGATTAGATATGCATTATAACAAGAACAAGTGAGATATCAAGCTGAATAAAGACAACCAATAGATAGCAACAGTGAAATGACTGAGATGTTAGAATTATTTGACATATTTCAAAGCAGCCATTAAAAAATGCTTCAATAAGCAATAACAAACATGTTTGAAATTAAAGGATATAATGCTTCAGCAAAAAATAAACTATATAAGTAGGACCCATATAAAATTTTTAGAACTGAAAAATACAATAACTGAAATAAAATACTCAAGGATGGGCTGACCAGCTGAATGGAAGGGTCAGAGGAAATAATCAGTGAATGGGAAGATAGAACAATAGAAATTATGTAATCTGGAAAACACAGAGAAAGTAGTCTGGGGGAAAAACAGTTTCAGGGACATGTGTGACTTTAACAAAAGATCCAACATTTGTGGCATATGAATCCAAGAAGGAGAGAAAAAAAAGGTGGGGCTGAAAACATACTTGAAAAAGTAATGGCTGAAAATGACCCACTTTGGAAACCTAAAGATTCAAGCAGCTGAAGAAACTCTAAAAAGGGTAATCTTACCGTGATGCATCATAGTCAAACTTTTATAAACCAAAAACAAACAAACAAAACAGAAAATCTTGAAAATAGCAAGAGAGAAACAACATTTTACAAAAAGGAAGAAATAATACAATGCCATTGAATTTGTCATAAAAATTATTGAGACCAGAAGGAAGTAGCACAAAATTTTTCAAATGCTGAAATTAATGTACTGCCAACTCAGATTTCTCTATCCAGTGTAAATATCCTTCAGGAATGAAAGGAAAATCAAGATATTCTCATATGGTGGAAAACTAAGAAATTGTCACCAGAAGAACCTACACTAAAGAATGACAAAAGAAAGTTCTCCAAACATAAAGGAAATGATAGAAGAAGTAACTTTGAAACATCAGAAAGAATGAAAGATAACAGTAAGTTTATTAGCTAGGGTTCTCTAGAGAAACAGAATCCTCAGGAGATATCTGTAAATATAAAATTTATAAAAGTGTCTTACATAACCATGGGAATGTAGAGTCCAAAGTCTGCAGGAGAGGCTGTGAGCTGACAGCTCCAATGGGCTGATAGCAAAGGACTATAAGAGAATAATACCACCAATGTTGCATATATAAATTTGACAACAGAGATGAAATATACTAAATTCTCAAAAAAATGCATCTTACTGCAACTTGTCCAATGTGAAATAAATAATTTGCATAGTCCTAAATCTGTTAAAGAAGTTGAATTGATATTCTAAAAACTCCCTGAAAAGAATTTTCCAGGGCCACATCATGGTTTCACTGGTGAATTTATCAAATGTTTAAAGGAGAATTAACACCAAGTGTACACAACCTCTTCCAGAAAATAGAAGAGTAAGGAACACTTCCCAATTACTTTTATGAGGCTACTTTAACATCCAAGCCCAGACAAAAACAATGCAAAAAAAAAAGATGAAAAATTAATTTCCCAAATATTAGGAAATATAACTCAGAAATATAAAAATGAATTATACCTTATAAATGTTTGGGTTTTATTTCAGAGATGTAAAGCTGATTCAATGTTTTAAAACCAATCAATTTAATTTAGCATGTAAACAAGCGAAGAATGAAAAATTATGTGACCATACAAATTGCTGTAGAAAAAAAATTTAACAAAATTTAACACTTATTCATGCTAAAAATTTTCAGAAAAATAGAAACAGAGAGGACCTTTTCCAACTTGATTTAAAAACCTACATCTTACACTATGTTTAATGATGAAAAATTAATGCCTTTCTCCCCAAGAGCAAGAATAAAGCATGTATGTTTTGTCTCACCACTTTACTTAAACATAGTGCAGGAAGTTCTAGCAGGTTCAGCAAGACAAGGAAAGGAAACAAAAGGCATACAGATCACATATGAAGAAATAAAACTGTCAATATTTGCCCTTGACATTATTGCCTATATAAAGAACCCAAAACAAAACAAAAAAATCTCCTAGAACAAATAAATGAGTTCAGCAAGGAAAAATAAATTGAGATAAACATTAAAAATCTATTGTATTTTTATATACTAGCAATAAATCCATAGACCTGAAAATAAAAACACAATACCACTTAAACAATAGCTCAAAAAATTAAAAAAAATAAACTTAGGGGTAAATTTAACAAACATGTACAGGACTCTTTAGATGAAAACTACAAAATACTGATGAAATAAAACAGAGACGATCTAAGAAAATGGAGAGAATAACCATGTGAATGTAGTGGAAGACTAAACATAGTAAAGATGTCAATCCTTCCCAAACTGATCCACAGGTTTAAGGTAATATAAAAATTCCAGCACTATTTTTTGTAGATATAGATAAGATAATTCTAAAATTTATGGAAAAGCAAAGATACTTGAACAACTAAAGCAACTTTGTAGGAGAAGAATAAAATAGGAGGAATTATCTACTCAATTCCAAAATTTATTCTCTTGCTACAATAATTAAAACTATGTCTTCCCACAATGATAGATAAATTCAGTTGCATAGTACTGATAATTATAATAATGATAAATTCTTAGTTGGATATGACCTTGGAGACTATCCATCCTAACCAAAACCTTTATTATATAGAGAATAAATCTGAATCACAAATAACTGAAGCGTTTTGCTTTTAGTCACATGACTAATTGGTAGCAAATCTGTGACTGAGACTCAGCTCAGTAGACTGAAAAAGGTGAGGATTTCCAGAGCCATGCACACAACTCTTGACCCAGGTTAGTTTTGAGGAAGATGATGGACACTTGTATAGAATTGAACCATGCCTGTGTTATTTCCATTTTACAGATCCAGTAGCTTCTGCAATGTAGTACCAGACCTCACTTTAAAAATTCCACAGATTTCCAGATTTTGCATGAGAGATGGGACACAAGAGCAATCAATAGAAGTGAGAGAGCTCCAGGTTAGGTCCATAGTACTGCTAGTCCATCTGGATCTAATATTCTACTGTATTCCATCCTTCCAGATCTAATTAGCAGTACTTCTTTAAGTTGCAATATTTTTTACGTCCTTAGATAGAGTCACTGTACATTAGACACACTTTCAGAGAACTGTGAAGAAGGAAAAATAAGTTTAGAAAGGCTAAGGAAATGAGAAGAAATGAGCCACAAAGAATATAGATACTATCACCACCGCCATGGCTAACTGATAGTAGAAGGGCTTAAAATCTTACATTGCCCCTCAAGTTCTAACATTATGTTGAGTGTTTTCTCTCTTGCCATAGGAATACATTTGTAATTCTTCCTTATGTGCTTTTTAGGGAAAGTTTGAGTTCCTCTTTCAAATTTTTAATGCTGGTACAATAAGTGATTCAACATGTACATGGTAGAAATAGCAACAACAACAACAAAAAACCAAAGAACAAAACAAAATAAAGAACTGTACAATATTGGTGGAGGGAAAGACACATAGCTTGATGAAATAATAAAGAGAACCCAGAAGTAGACCCACACAAATATGCCCAACTGATTTTTGACAAAGTTGTGAAAATAATTCAATGGAGAAAAGACAGCCTTTCAACAAAAAGTGCTGGAGCAATTGGACATTCATAGGCAAAAAAAAAAAAAAAAAAAGAGCATTGACTTAAACATCACACCTTGCACAAAATATTAACTCAAAAGGTATCATACACTTAATCTATAAAACTTGCAGATAAAATCATAGGAGAAAATCTTCAGTATCTAAAGCTAGAGAAAGAATTTTTAAACTTAATATTGAAAGCATGATCCATAAAATTGAAAAAGTGATAATTTGGACTTTATTAAAATTAAAAATAACTGTTGCTCTGCAAAAGACCCATAAGTGGATGTAAACACAAACTACAAATAGGGAGAAAATATTTGCCAACCACATATCCCACAGAGAACTAGCATATAGATGTGCTGATTTGAGACTGTTGTGCATACCCACAAAAGCCATGTTCTTTTTCCTAGTCCAGTCTGGTGGGGGCAAACTTATTGTAATATGGGGTCTTTTTGATTAGGTTGTTTTGATGGAGCTGTGTCTCCTCTCATTCAAGGTGGGTCTTAATCTGTTTACTGGAGTCTTTTAAGAGGGAACCATTTTGGAAAAAGCTGCAGAGTCAACGCATAGACATTTGGAGATGCAGAAAGAAAATGCCCCTTGGGAAGCTGTTTGAAAACAGGAGCCAAAAGGCCAGCAGACACCAACCATATGCCTTCCCAGTGGATGGAGTTGTTCTGGATGGCCTTTCCTGAATCAAGGTCTTTCTCTGGATGACTTAGTTTGGACAATTTTATGGTCTTAGAATTGTAAACTAGTAACTCAATAAATTCCTCTTATAAAAGCCAACCCATTTCTGGTATATTGCATTTCTGGCAGCATTAACAAAAGAAAATTTTCTCTAGAGAAAACTACAGAGAACTGGAGTGCTATGGTTTGCAAATACTTATGGTGGAATTGCTTTTTAAATGGATAAGGGGAAGATTCTGAAAGAATTGTGAGGAGCATGAAACGAAAGGCCTAGAAAGCTTTGAAGAGACTGTTGATAGAAATATGGATGCTAATGGTGCTTAGGGTTTAGATAGAAATAATGCATGTGTTATTGCAAACTGGAAGGAAGGTGATCCTTGTTTTAAAGTGGCAAAGAATTTGGCAAAATTGACTACTGCCATTGGATGGAAGGAAGAATTTAAAAGCCAAGAACTTGGATATTTAGCAGAAGAGCTCTCCAAACTAAATGTGGAAAATTCAGCCTCACTTCTCCTTGCAGCTTACAGTAAAATGTGACAGGAAAAAGACAAGCTGATAGCTGAAATCTTGGGTAGAAAGAAACCAGAAATTGACAATCTGGAAAATTCTGGGCTCCCAGAAAGGGAGACCCCAGAGAATAGTGCCCCACATGAGGATCTAATCAAACATGGAACAAGGCAGCCATTTCAGATAAAACCAGAATTGGAAATGGCGTTATCTGGAAGGGATTTATGGAAGGTCCTATTGTCTGATAGTGTGATCCCTGTATACTTCATGGAAAAACTGACAAATTTCTTGTGAGACTTGTATAAATGGAACCATTGCCAGTCTGGACTAAAAGGGACAAAAAAAAGGGACAAATTGAAGGAAAAATAACTTCAGAGGTAGAACCAATGGACACTAAAGTCTGGAGCCAGGAAATCTTGGATCAGGAGAGAAGACTCACCATACACCTGGAGAGGGTGAGTTTGCCCCAGAAACAGAGTGTGGGCCTTCTACTTTGATGTTAAGCAAGACTTTTGGTGCTCCAGGTTTCAGAAAGAGTGGAGCATATATCTTGGCGATTGGGGAAGCTTCACTACCAACCCATTGTTCTGAGGGTGTTTAGCATGTGGTCCAGAGATGGTAGAGAGTCCAGGTGTTGCCCCAATGCTTGGAAAAGGTGAATCCAAGAAAAAGATGGTCTCCCCTAAGTTTCCCAAGATTGCAACCCTCATCCCAGCATTTGGAGAGAATAAGGCCACTGCATAGGCCCTTGGAAAGGGTGGGACTGCTGCTTTCTGAAGCCCTGAGGATGAACAACTCTCAGACTTTGAAATCTAATGGAGTTTTCTGCCCTGCAGGTTTTTAGAACTGTTTGGATCTGGTGAACCATGTTTTCCTTCCAGTTTTTTCCTATGGCATTAGGATAGTTTATCTTATGACTATTCGTCCTTTGTATTCGGCAGCAGATAACTTGCTTTAAGTTCCCAGGGCCACAGCCAGAAAGGAATGTTGCCTTAGGACAGACCATGCCTGTAACTGACTTTGATGGGATTTTGTACTATTTCTAACTTTGTATTGTATTTGTATTGTTACTGAAATGGTTTAAGGCTTTGTGATATTGTAATGGAATAAATGTATTTTGTATATGGAAAGAACATGTCTTTTTGGGGTCCAGAGGGTAGAGTGTGCTGGTTGCAGATGGTTGTGCAACTCAGAAAAGCTATGTTCTTTTCCTGGTGCAATATTGTTAGGATAGACTTATTGTAGGGTGGGATTTTTTGATCAAGTTTTTTCTATGGAGATGTGATCCACAAAATTGTGGGTGGGACCTTTTGATTAGGTGGTCTCCATGGAAATGTATCCCCTCTTATTCAGGTGGTTCTTAATCCCCTCACCGCAGCCCTTTAAGAGGGAACTATTTTGGAAAAAGCTTCAGAACCAACACAGACAGACATTTGGAGATGCAGAAAGAAAATGCCCCTGGGAAAACTGTTTGAAACCAGAAACCAAAGGATGAGCAGATGCCAGCCATGCACCTTCCCAGCTGACAGAATTTTTCTGGAAGCCATTGGCCATTTTTACAGTCAAGGTACCTTTCTCTGGATACCTGAGTTTGGCCATTTTTATGGCCTTAGAACTGTAAACTTGTAACTTAATAAATTCCCTTTATAAAAATCAACCCATTTCTGGTATATTGCACTTCTGGCAGCATTAGCAAACGAAAATAGGAGAATATAGAAAGAACCCCTAAAACTCAGCAATTAAAAATCCAAACAATCCAATTGGAAAATAGTCAAAAGAAATGAACGGATTTTCACCAAGGAGGATAAAATGTTCAATA
The DNA here is from genome assembly GCF_023851605.1 of Tamandua tetradactyla. Taxonomy (NCBI): domain Eukaryota; kingdom Metazoa; phylum Chordata; class Mammalia; order Pilosa; family Myrmecophagidae; genus Tamandua; species Tamandua tetradactyla. Next base: position 41,552,852 of record NC_135338.1, read on the forward strand.
TCATTAGCCATTAGAGAAATGCAAATTAAAACCATAATACATATCTGTCAGAATGGTTAAAATAAAAAATGATAAATTACCTAATTCTCATGAGAATGCAGAGAACTGAATTGCTCATATTGTTGGTGAGAACATAAAATGGCATAGCTATTGTGGGAAACAGTTCAGAGGGTTCTTAAAAACTAAACATGCAGCTATCATATGACCCAGCTTTACCCTCCTGGGCATTTATCCAAGAGAAATGAAAATGTATGTCATGCAAAAACTTGTAAATTAATGTTTATATAGCTTTATTTCTAGTAGTTCAAAACTAGAAACAACCCAGATGTCCTTAAACATGAATAGTTAAATAAACTAGTGTATCCATACCTTGTGCTTTACTTTCCTAGGTTGCTGAAGCAAGTACCTGGAAATGGGTTGGTTTAAACAATGGGAATTTACTAGCTTATAGTTTTAAGGCTACAGGAATGTCCAAATAAATGCCTCATCAAAGTGATGCTTTCACCTCAACAATTGTGGTATTCTAGGGCTGGCTGCTAACAATATTTAGCCCCTCGGTCATATGGCAGGAAACATGGTGGTGTCTCCTGGTTTTTTCCTTCTCTTCAGGGTTCTGTTTCAGCTTTTTTCTTCCTTTGGCTTTCTCTCTCTTTGTCAGAATTTCATTCTCTTACAAAGAACTTCAGTAATAGGATTAAGAATTATTCTAGGATTGAGGTGGGCTACACCTTAACTGAGGTAACCTCATCAAATGGTGGTACTTAAGAGTGAATTCATGCCCACAGGAATGGGTTAACTGTAAGAACATGTTTTTCTGGGTACAAACAGTTCCAAACCACTACACCATGGCATACTACTCAGAAATATAAAGGAACAAACTACTGATATATTCAACAGCCTGGATGAATCTCCAGCATTTTATACTGAGTGAAAAAAACCAATCCCAAAAGGTTATATACTATGTAATTCCATTTATATGATGTTCTTGAAATGAAAAAATTATAGAAAGGGGGAACATATTATTGTTTTCCAAGTATTAAGAATGAGGTATATGGGAGATAGAAGTTGGTGTGACTGTAAAAGGGCAAAAGGAGGCATTCTTGTAGTGATGAAAATGGTTTATAGCTTGACTATCAATATCAATATCCTGATTGATATGATGATCTACTATAGTTTGGAATGGTAGCATTCCAAGATGTTACTATTAGGCAACACTGGATAAAAGCTGTGTGGGATCTCTCTGTGTTATTTCTTACAACTGTGTGTGAATCTACAATGAGCTCAAAATAAAAGCTTAAGTAAAAATAAAGCAAAACAAAACATATAAACAAAAAGCCAAGTGTGAGAATTTTATAGACTCAAGGTTGAGGTCTAGAGCATTTGGGCATATGGCTAAGTATCAAGAGATCTTGGTTCTATACTGATTGCCTCAATACCTCTTTATTTACCCAATGCCTAGTGAAATAACCCTTCATATCATAGCTGCTCACTTAAGATCCTGTTGATGATTTAGTTGATGACTTTATCACTGGGTCACTAATTTAGTTCAAACACTTTCTAAGCCAATTGCCCATTCTCAGATGTACACAAATTTACATGCCAGCTTTTCAAGTCTTCTCCTATGCAATAGCCCATCAGCTGTTTTAATGTAACCATGTAATGTTTAAATGTTCTGTATTAGAAGCTAATATTTTTAGCTTAAATGCATTTTAAAATTACAACCATTTATAATTAATCTTAGCATAGTTATGGAACTATATAGTAAAAATTGCGAATATCCATATTATAGAAAATAAGACCCTGGCGACACCATTAACTTTAAGATGACAGCTATTGGTCTGAAAATCAAATCTGTGATACTTAAAGAGGCCTGGAATATTAGCTGTAAATCTGTAAGATGATTTTTCTTTGATTTTCAAATAGTCTTTTTTTATAGCTTTAGGTAGTTTCATAAAACACTTGCTGTTGAAATTTTCAAAAAGAATGTAATGAATGCTTTTCATGCCCCTCAGATGCCTGGTGAAATTATAAAACTTGTGTCTATTTAGGAGGCAAAGAAGAATTGGCTTAATTTGGTCTTATCTCTATGTGCCCTTTTCTTCCAACTATGAACACTTGCTGTTTAACATAAATTGGTTGGGCAATTAAAAACAGATGTCACATGGTCTATGGGTAAAGTAGCTGGATTATACCAAGAAAGAATTTCCGAGCTCTTATGCAGTACCAACAGGCTCATTCTAGGAAATATTATAAAGCTTATATACTTATTTTTAGAGTCAACTCAAGGTCAGAAGCAGACATACTAGAGCACTGACAACAGTGAGACTAGTCATCATTTTATCTGGAAGTCATGTACGACATCAGTGTCTCTTAAGTCTCACTTGCTGGTGGATTTTCGGGATAGTATTTTTAAAAGTTTTCCATTGAATGTGCTGAAACAATGGACTCTTGTGTCAAATGGCAGGAACTTGACCACCCTTACTTTAGAAATCAGCTGCCTAGACTGCTCCAAGTACTGCCCTTGATGCTTAAAGAAAGTCTATAGTTGCGGTCACTTTCCAAACAATCGACTACCTGTACCTCTTTGAAGCTGAAATGTATCCAAGAAAAGCCATGTTATTTTAATCCAATAGTGAGGGGGCAGACCTATTGTTGGGTGGGACCTTTTGATTAGGTTGTTTCCCTGGAGATGTGGCCCTGCCTATTTAAGGTTGGTCTTAGCCCTTTACTGGAGCTCTTTATGAGAAAGAGCTAAGAGAAGCTAAGAGAGAAAGAAAATGTCCCAGGAGAAGCCAGAAGGACCCACAGGAGCGAAGAGAGCCATTCTGAAACCAACTCAGGAGATAAGGGCCAGTGGACGTCGTCATGTGCCTTTCCATGTGACAGAGGACCCACAGATGCATCTGATTTTCTTTAGAGTCAAGGTACTTTTTCTGGGTGCCTTAATTTGGACATTTTCATTGGCCTTAGAACTGTAAATTTGTAATCTAATAAATCCCCTTTCTAAAAGCCAATCCATTTCTGGTATATTTCATTCTGGCAGTTTTAGCAAACTGAAACACCACCCTTAGACAATCCTTCTCTTCCCTCTCCATTGGCTATTGCTCATGCTACAACTCACAGTCTGCAATTCTGACATTCTATAAGTCAATAGGTGGATCAAACTCACTGTAATAAGGATTCTCAGTGTTGGAAAAAAAAACCCTTCAAAATTCTATTCTCTTTGCTGATTAGGGACAGGTGAAACTTCAAATATTACAGTCCAAAATAGTTCGGAACAATGTATCTATTAATCTCATGAAAATAGGAGAAGTAATAAATTCACAGGATACTGTTCAAGCATATCACCTAATTCTACATGTTACTGTATATTAGCTACAGGTCTGACATAGCCAGAACCATTGGGCATATTGGAAAAAAAGTTGAAATCTCAAAAATTACAACAACCTGAATCCCTTTAGTGAAGAATGAAATGGTTCCATCCACCTCAAACATTCTTGCAGATATCACTATATTACTGCGTAACACTGTTTCATGAATATCCTGATGAGAATTAAAAGATCAATACATATTTAAATTATGATTTTCATTTCTGTTTACAAAGTCACAGCAGTAATCTTTCTATAATGAATTACAGTTAAAATGGCTAAAGCAAAAAATGCTTTGATCATTAAAATGAAAGCTTTGAGTAGCTGGAAATGTACATAGAACTTTCCCATTCTTTGATGCAGATACATAAATGAGATACCACTAAAATTAAAATAAAAGCGATACAAATATTTGAAATTATATTTTTCATATTTATTGAAAGTGTACTGTCAGGCTTAGTGCTAGTCTGTTTAGTTGGTCTTCTTTAGCTACATTAAGATATGCGGAAGGAAGAGGGAAAGAAACAGTCTGAACATTTAAGATTATTTGTCTTGTTCAAAGATTCTCATCATCTACCTTTCCTAAAGCTACATGTCGCTCCTTAGTTGAACTGTAATGCAAAGATAATAGGCTAGAATTGAGATTTTATTTTCATCTTGGGTTGAATTCAGTTCTTCCTGAGAACACCAGAGTAGTAGACTTGAGACCTCAGTTCCTGACAGAACTTAAGTTGCTTCATCAAGTCAGGTTTGAGTTACACACTCCATAGTGTGAGCTGCTTCCTACTTTTGCCAAAACTTAACTCTTAGTTAAACTTTATTCTAGATGACCAGTTCATATTTTTTTGGGTTCTTAAGGGTTCCTGGTTATGTAAATATCACCAGATATCTTATGTCATTTTACAAGGGAAAATCATCCTCTAAGTCTTGTCAAGCAATGTTTTTCCAAATAGGAAATATGAAGGGACTGATCCTCATTTATAGTTCAAAAAATATTTATTGAGTGTATTGGCATTGTGCTAAGCACTGGGACGTGGTTTCTGCTCTAATGGAAGTTAATTTCACAAATGATTGTTTTATTAAAATTAGGATATATGTTCTTTTTTAAAATGAACTTTAGATTTCTTTTGATACTCTATTTGATCAAGCAAAAAAAGGAACTTACTTATTCATGGGCCAGACAGAAGTTGTATAATTGTGTAAATGGGGTTCTCAGGCCCTTCATTTTAGGAATTACTCTTTTTGTTTGCTATATAACAGACAAATTGAATTGTATTCACCCACACTTTTGACATCCAGCTAAATACCATCTATTGGAGACTTTTCCTATAACCTGGGCACTTATGTAGTAGTAACCATTATCATTTATGGAATGTCCACATTTGATTATTTACATGCATTATTTAGTTTAATTTTCACAACAATTATAGTAAATTCAATTATTATCTCCATTTTATAGAAGACTAAATAGAGGTTCAAGTGTCATTGCTGTAAGTCACAAAACCAACAATGTCACAGTTAGTTTCCACTTGGTTGCAAAGCCTATTTCTTTCCATTGTGCTGTGCTGCCCATACTGCCCTTCTTGTGCCTTGGTGATCGATCAGGACATCATAACTGAGCAGGTGTGGATCTTATTCAATTAGTGTTTATGCTATCAGAGAGCAAAAATACAGGAGGGATTATATAACTACTCAGTTGGGTCAGAAATCGACTCAGGTTCAGAGTATTCTACAGGGCAATCCTTCATTGCCTAGTCATGTGCAGAATAATCTGATTACAATGTTTTCTGGTTGGGTGGTGAAAACTCACCAACTACTTTATTCCTAGAGTGTTTTAGGAAGAGTTTGCCTGGTATCCTTTGTTTGCATTTGTTCAATCCCAAGGGAGTGCCCAGAGGCTGGGAAATAACATTCTCTTCTAATAAGGGAACAGAGATGCTTCTGGGTGGCTTATAAAAGAGCGCTGGTTACCTCCAAGCAGAAGAATGACTTTTGAGGGCTAAAGGTTAATCTGTTGGAAGGAACATCTCAAAATAAATCTATCAGCGCCTGATTTGTGAAATTCTGTATTTCAAAATGTTGGAAAATATCTCCACTTTGACATCACAAGATACTTTGTCTCTGAATGCTGCAGAACTTATCATCTTAATTTAGAACAATTACAGCAAATTACCTCTTATGGATGGGCCTTAGAATTATTTGGCTTGCAATGAGCTTACTTTAAACGAGTTGCTTGTTTAAATGATATTGCATTGTGTGTACTTGCATCTTTGCCACTCAACGGAGAAACCTGATCCACCGTTTGCTATGGCTACAGAAGAGAAGAGGAAAATTGGGACTGGAATGAGAAAATACATTGAGAAACATAGTTTTTCCTATTTTTTGTGAAAGTTGCCCTTCCATAAGGATTGAAGCCTTGATACCAAACAAAAATATATATATAACCAAATCCCAGTTTCCACCCACCCTCAACATAGGGGAAATTTGAATCTTAACTGTAATTAAAGTTCTATATGGAAAAAACAAAAACCTGAAATTTCAGGATAGTCCTGCTGTTGTTATTTTTCTCTCCTAACTTGAACTGAATATCCCTACTGGGTCTTATTTATCACTTGGTATTCTCCTAAGCTTGCTGGAAAGCCACAGAGGTAACCATACAGACTGGAAGACAACAGTTCTAATTGAACAATGCAGACTCTGAAACAAAATCCAACAAACAATGACAAAATCATCTACCTAATCTGGACTAGTTCCAGATTTTACCCTTAGGTTAAGTGTTTGTAGAGAGGTGTTGACATTTAATAGATACCATTTCTATCCTTTAGAGATATATGCTAGTTTGGGGCTATGTGCTTTAGATTAATATTTTTTCTTTGTAAACACAACCTATGAGGAAGCTGTTATTATAATTAGCCAGATTTTACAGATGAAGAAACGAGTTCGGTGGTGTTAAATAATTTCCTTAAAGCACCCTCCCCCAGTTTTAGAACTGAGATTTTAATCTACTACCCTAAATTTCTCTAGGGCTGGTTATGGTTGAAAGGAAGTTTAATGGGGCTATAGTGAAAAAAAAAAAAAAAAAGAGACAATTGAAATATAGCCTATGCTCCATGACTGAATTGACTAGTATTAGTAGGGGACTAAGTTTATACAAAATTGGTTAACTATTTCAAAAGGAAAGAAATGTGTAAACTTGTCTTCATGATTTCTAAATTCTCAAATATTTGACCTCCAAAGATCTCTCCAGAGTTGACTTTTTTTTTTAATATTCCCTCATCTATTTCCAATTCTACTCAATTGCAGTCAGCACTTACTATTATTGAATATGCCATTTCTGTTATGCCTTGTGCCTATATTCATGGTGCCATTTATGCAAATTCCTCTCATCGTTAAATGCTAAAGTGCTGCTTTTGACATGAGACCTTCCTTGATATTCAATTGAAATGAAATACTCTTTCATTTGGATTCCCTCATCAAGGTGTCATACTGTTATATCACTGTCCTGCATTTGAATTAGTTATTGTATATGTTATGCTGTATGTTATGACTCCTTGAAAGCCAGGTGTTTGTCTCATTCAGCTATATGCTTTCAAAACATTTCTACTAGTTTGAAATGAGAGAAAAAGACAAGCCCTAAATTTGGGCTAATAGAGTCAAAAGAGACACTTTAATATACATTATTTTTTGCATAGGCATGAAAGGAAGAAAGAACTTTTTAAAGAGAACATATGCAGCGTTGCTTTTCTCTGTTTCCAATACCCTTAAAAATAAAGGTCCCTCCTTCGCCATTTGCACTCTGAAAATAAATGTTGAGAATCTTTTACATTATTGAATGAAATTTAATTATGTCCTAGTAATTTCTTGAAAGAGGTAAGGGTTGACTTGGTCTGATACTGACAAGTATTTGGGTCCCTTGTGCAATCACATACAAAGTCTAGTGTGAACACCATTGTGTTCCTAGATAATTGGATCTGTGTTCAGAGCTTTATATACTTGCCCAGAGAGGATTGGCGTAAAGGGAGAGGCAAAGTTTAAAATAGTAAAAAGTAGAAGGAGTAAATTAGGAGGACAGTTTTTTTTTCCTGGTTGTTAATTGAATTATTAAAAATGCCCTTTGAAACAGGGCAGGTAGTGTGTATTAATTGCAGGCATTAAAAGAGCAATAAATGTTACAGCACCTCTTTTAGCCATGAGTGTGGAGAATTGTTAACAGAATTTCACAAGTGGAAGAGTCACCTGATATATTCAATGAGAATTTGTAGGCTCGCATTGTGACTGGCACTGATTTGGCTTTGGAAAAGTTTTATCCTCAAAGAGACTAAGATCTGTTGTGGCAGGCAGACCATAAAAAAATTGGGGAGAGGGGTGTAAATAAAAATCTGGAAAGACAGGGGAGAGAGCAAGTAACACATTTGGGAGAAGTCTGGGAATACTTCACCTAGGAGGTGATATATAAGCTTTATTTTGAAGAACAGATTTTCCCGGGGTGGGGGTGGGGGAGTCATGCAGAGAATTCATGCAAAGGAAATGAACTGTGCATAAGTATGAAGGTACAGAAGGGTGTGTGTGTATTCAGGAACAGTGAAATTTCCAGTGTTGCTGGATATAGGCTCTGGTGCTATTTCCTGTAAAGTGAGGATGGAAATGTAAATTAGAACATGGTGTTGGAACAGAAATGGGAGTAATATAGACAATAGGCTTTACATGGAAATTTGGAGCAAGGGGGTAATCTTATCATTCTGTTACTGGACAAAGGTGATGGATTCTTTTGCTTGATGCATTCAGATGACCAATTCCCAAGACACTTTCAGAGAAAAAAAGTTTATTGCTAGGCATGAAGTAGGAGATCAGATGACCTACTGTCCCCAAAATCTGTCTCTCCAAACTGCAGTTATTTTGTTAGTTTTATAATATCAAAAGATGGGCAGGTTCTAGGATAATGAGCAACGATGGTTCAAGATGATGTAATTAGAAGTGATCTAATTATTGAGCATGTCCAGATTGATTACATGCTAAGTTACAGAATGTTTGTAAGAAAATGGTGGCCTTAATATTGATGATGGACATGATTTTTAGTGTTATAATGAGGTATAAGTCACTTATAGATTAAAGTCTAAGCTCTTGCTTCACAGGTTTGAAGGTATTATGCAGTCCAGAAGAGCCGTGTCCTTTAATCCTCATTCAGTATTGCTGGGTGGGACCTTTTTGATTGTTTCCATGGAGATGTGACCTGCCCAATTGTGGGTGGTAACTTTTGATTAGATGGTTTCCATGGAGATGTGTCTCCACCCATTCAAAGGTGGGGTTGCTTACTGGAGCCCTTTAAGAGAGAACCATTTGGAAAAGACTTTAGAGCCATCAAACCAACACAACCAACAGAGTGGACAGAGCCCAGGAGAAGCTACTGAAGAAGCCTAGAGAGAAAGCTAGCAGGCATTGCCATGTGCCTTTCCAGCTAAGAGAGAAACCCCAAACATCTTCGGCTTTCTTGAACCAAAGTATCTTTCCTTGGATTTTTATAGGCTTAGAACAAACTTGTAACTTATTAAATTCCCCTTTTTAATAGCCATTCCATTTCTGGTATATAGCATTTTGGCAGCTTACGAACTAGAGCAGATTTTGATACTGAGGAAGTGGAGTACTGCTGCAGCTTGCAAATACCAAACATGTTGGAACAGCTTTTTAAATGGATAAAGGGAAGATTTTGGAAGAATTGTGAAAAGCTTGATAGAGAAGACCTAGAGGCTTTAGACAGAAATGAGGAATGTGTCATCACAAACTGGAAGACAGGTGATCCTTATTTAAAAATGGCAAATAATTTGGCCAAATTGAGTACTGGTGTTATATGGAAGTGAGAATTTAAAGGACACAACCCAGGATACTTAGCTGAGAAAATGTCCAAAGTAAATGTGGAAAAGGCAGCCTGGCTTCTCCCTACAGCTTATGGCAAAATGCAACAGGAAAGAGATAAGCTGAGAACTGAACTCTTGGGTTTAAAGAAACCAGAAATGGATGGTCTGGAAAATTCTGGGCTTCCAGAAAGGGAGACCCCAAAGAATAGTGCCCTACATGAGGATTTAACCAAACATGGAACCAGTTAGCCATTTCCGAAAAAGCCAGAATTGGAGATGGAGTTATCTAGGAAGGATTTGTGGAAAGTCTTATAGTCTGATGGGCATGATCCCTGCTTAGTACATAGAAAACAGACAAGAATATTGTGGGATCTGTATAAATGGAACCACTGCCAGTCTGGACTAAAAGGGACAGAAAATGGACAAATTGGATGAAAAACAACTTCAGAGGCAGAAATATGGAAACTAAGGTCTGAAGTCAAGAAACCTTGGGTCAGGAGAGCGACCCACCCAAGAACATGGAGAGGGTGAGCTTGCCCCAAAGTCAGAGAGTGGGCCTTCCACCTCTTTGCTCAGGTAGAGTTGTGCCACCTCAGGCCTTGAAGAGGGTAAAGCACATTCTATGGGGATTGAGGAGACCCTGGCTGCCACCCTATTCTTATGGAGGGATTGAGCATGTGCTCTGGAGGTGGCAGAGATCTGGGTGTGGTCCTGATGTTTGGAGAGGGTGGAACTGAGAAAAAAGTAGTTTCCCCAATGCCACCCCAAGGTTACATTTGGAGAGAGCTAGACAAGCTGCATAATCCCGTGGAAAGGATGGGACTGCTGTTTGTCAAATCTCCAAGGATAAACGACTCTCAGACTTGAAATCTAATGGCATGCAGGTTTCCAGAGTGTTCGGGTCCTGTGACTCCTGTGTTACTTCCGATTTCTCCCTATGGAAATAGGACTATGTATCCCATGACTGTCCTTCCTTTGTATATAGGCAGCAGATAGCATGTACTGAGTTTTACAGGTTCAGAGCCAGAGAAGAATTTTGCGTTAGGACAGACCATGCCTGTAGGTGACTTTGATGAGATTTTGTACTGTTTCTGACTTCATATTGTATTTGTACTGTTACTGAAATGGTTTAAGGCTTTGTGATATTGTAATGGAATGAATTATTTTGCATTTAGAAAGAACATGTCTTTGTGATCCAAAGGGTGAAATGTGCCAGTTTGAAGCTATTATGTACCCCCAAAAAGCCATGTCCTTTAATCCTCATTCAACATTGCTGGGTGAGACTTTTTGATTATTTCCATGGAAACGTGTCTGCACCCATTCAAGGTGGGCTTGCTTACTGGAACCCTTTAAGAGTGAACCATTTATGAAAAAGCTTTAGAGCCACCAGAACCTACAGAACCAACAGAGAAGGCACAGCCATAGGGAAGTCATTGAAGAAGCTTGGAGAGAAAGCTAGCAGACTTTGCCATGTGCCTTCCCGGTTGAGAGAGAAACCTTGAACATCATCGGCCTTCTTGAACCAAAGTATCTTTATTTGGATGCCTTAGTTTGGGCATTTTTATAGACTTAGAACTGTAAACTTGTAACTTATTAAATTCCCCTTTTTAAAAGCCATTCCAATTCTGGTATATCACATTCTGACAGCTTACAAACTAGAACAACTGCACATGTCAGGCTGGCCCATTTTAGTTAGATACAGCTTCAGTTATCAAGGTAGATTTGGACTTGGGGTAGGTTAGGTCTGGGCTGACCTGAGATCCTTTGTGTTAGTTTGCAAGCTGCAAGAATGCAATATGCCAGAACTGAAATGGCTTTTAAAAAGAGGAATTTAATAAGACCAAGTTTATAGTTCTAAACCTATAAAAATATCCAAACTAAAGCATCTGGGGAAAGATACCTTAACTCAAAGAAGGCCAATGGATCAGAAACACCTCTATCACCTGGGTAGTCACATGACTGGCATGTGCTGTTCCCTTGCTCCTGGGTTCCGTTGCTTTCAGCCACTGTTCCTATAAGTGTTCTTCACTTTGCTTCTCTAGGGCTGGGTTTTATCTCTTGGCTTCCCTTGGCTCTCTCTAGGTTCTAGTTTGCTTAAGATCTCATGGCATCATCTGCTGGGCTCCAAGCATCTATAAACATCTGTGTTTCTGTTCTCTGAAGCAACTGTTCTCTAAGCGACTACATCTGCTCTGTCAGCTCTGAGGCCTCTATTGCTTCTGATTCTCTCCAAAATGTTTCCTCTGTTAAAGGATTCCAGTAAACTAATCAAGACCCACCTAGAATGGGTGGAGTCACATCTCCATCTAATCAAAAGGTCACACCTACAATTGGGTATATACAATTGGGTATCTCCACATCTCCCTGGAGAAATCTAATAAAAAGCTCTCATCTACAGCATTTAATCAGGATGAAAAGAAATGGCTGCATCCTCAAGATTGAATCAGAATTAAAACATGGCTTTTCTGGGGTATGTAATACTTTCAAACCAACACACCCTTCATTAATACACATTAGAAGCTGTCTTCAGTGATTACAAGACTCTGAAGTCGAAAAACTGGCTAAAAGAGTACAAATGAAGATTAGTACCAAGATTTTTACAATCACAAGGGTACAAGATAAAGGCTATACAATCATTGTCAGAGGTCAAGTCAGCTAGATTACAATTCAGAAAATTTCAGGTATTTCTCTCTGTCTACTCTAATATACCAGAAAGCAAAAAGGAATATCTATATAATGATTCAGTAATCATAATTATCCCTTAAATCCTAACTTCTCCATTATAATTTATCATCATATTTTATGAGGACTTTTTATTATACTATACACAAGGGATTAAATTCACAAGCATGAAAACAATAATCTAAATCAAGAGGAAGCACCACATTTTAAGGCTAGAATAGAATTGTCATCAACAAAATAAATAGCAGAATTGTTGAGGGTGAAATAGTTCAAACTGTGTCTCTGAGTAGGTTTCCCATTCTCTTTCACTTTTCCCCATGAGTACAGATTGTAAGCTTTCAGGAAAATTACTGCTGCAATTAAAACAATATAGTCAGTAGGTGCTAAATTATTTAAACCTGAATAATTGCCTGATCACTAGTAATTGTGGATGTTGGGAACTTTTATAAAGTTAAACTAAAGGGCTCTGAAAGGTCATAAAGAGTCTCCTGAAGTTTTTCCCCATGTTTAAGTCTTTACAACCAAAGGTAGGAGCTAAGCGGTGAAAGAGGCATGGCTGCTTTTTGGAGGCTGACCTGGAATGACTATATATATCAAAGAGATAATAATGAAAACTGTGTGAAGCTCTTCATTTCTCCCCTTACTCTGGAAGCAGGCCACATCTTTCAGGACAATGAATTGACATGCTGGGAATGTGCAGCCCAATTAGCAACTCCTGCCTCCAGTGGGAGAGCGGGGACTTTTCAGAGCCTTTGTTGACTGTTTCCACACACTCCCATCAGCCCTTCAGCTAAACAGAAGACAATTAAAACCATTTCCCCCCTCCATCTCTTTCTTCCTTCACAGGTCTTTTATGTCCTCGTTTGTGTCATCCCCTGCTTATAAGATGGACTGTTTGTTTTGAGTTTTTAGTAGGAAGAAGAGGATTCTGACAGGATTAGAAGTTGTCTCCTGTGACTTCTGCATTTCCATTCATTGAATGAGTCATAAATCTAAGTGCAGATTTGAGGAACAGAAAATGGAGCTTAGCGGGCCTTTTCCTTTGGTCCCTCTTCTGACTACTATCTCAAGACTATCCTTAAATGAGCTGAGAAAGTGTAAATTTTGAGACCCAATGATTCAGCCCATTGTTTTTCCCCAATTGTTGCCGAGATGAAATTAGGTTTAAAAATTGGCAATAAAATGATACCACTGTTTAATAAATAAAAAAATTAAATTCATCAAGTGCAAAATTGATGGGGAAGCATTCATAAAAAGGCAACATATAAAGCCTTTTGAGATATAAAATGAGAAATAACTATTTCCAAAATGTTCCTTTTTTTTTTTTTTTTTTTTTTACCTTGATAAGGACTGGAAATAGGGAGCAGGGATTTAAGGCTTTAGTATGTATGAGTTTATTCTTTTGAAGAAGCTGCAGGAAAAGTCCTTCCTTTTTTATAGTCTGAATTAAAGTGGAAGACTGGGGAAGAGGATAAAGTTTGGCACCGGGGGTGGGCTCTTCATTTTCTTATAACCTGGGGTAGTGGTACTATTAGTGGTATATTTATTTCCTGTGGTTCCTACTTACTGAACCTTGTTAATGCAGCTTAAGTTGTACTTAAATGGTGTTATTTGAATACTAAATATTATTTTTTGGTGATTACACCTTTTAGTGCAATCATGAAGTATCTAAAACAATTATCATAGGACTCATTTTACTGCCAAGATTAAATTTATAGCCAACATGCTAATCAATTCAATTCAATCAGTATTCACTGAGTACCTCCTTTGTACTCATGCTGGGGTTAGATGATGAATAACAGTCTCCACCTGCAAGGAGTTCACAGCCTAGTAAGATCAAGGAATAAAAATCCAAAGAGCTAAACAAAATGCTACTAAATCTGTATTTAGAGAATGTAGATCCTATAAGACATTCTTTTTTTTTTTTCTTTTGAGATTGGCTCCTACTTGACAATGAATCTGCTTTTGTGGCAAACCTAACCATGAGATGGCATGTGGTGAAATGGTGGCTACAAGCTAATTTAATTTTTGTATGAGCAGTCACTGGGACTCGAACCCGGATCTCCGGCATGGCAGGCAAGAACTCTGCCACTGCATCACCATCGACTGCCCTGCAAGCTAATTTTAATATTAGGTCAACAATAGGTTTAAAAGGAAACCATGAATCCCAAGTACAGAAGTTGGGGTTATCCATGTATGTTGGGAAGAAAAACATGCTGTTTGTTTGCAACAGAGTGTGGGATTCTTCTTAGGGAGAGGTCTGAATATTTTGGGACAAAAAATAGCAGTATTTCAAAACAATCTATAGATTCAACATAATCCCTATCAAAATTCCAGCAGCCACTTTTACAGAAATGGAAAAGCTGATTCTCAAATTCAAATGGAATAACAAGAGACCCTGAATAGCTAAAACAATATTGAAAAAGAACAAAGTGGATGTCTGGTTTATACTCCCAATTTCAAAACCTACTACAAAGCTATAGTAATCAAAGCAATGTGGTGCTGGCATAAGGATGGAGCAATGAAATAGAATTGAGAGTCCATAAATAAATAAAACTACATGCTTATGGCCAATTGATTTTTTGACAAATACATTCAAAGGGGAAAGAATAACCTCTTCAACAAAAGATGCTGGAAAAACTGGATGTCCAAATGCAAAAAAAGAAAAAGCAACAATAAACAATAAACAACAATAAAAGGGAAAAGGAAGCTCTGATACATGTTACTACATAGATGACCATTAAAAACATTATACTGAGTGAAATAAGGCAGATGCAAAAAGACAAATATTTTATGATGTCACTTAATGAAATATCTTGAATAAGTACATTTATAGAGACAGAAAGTAGATTAGAGGTAACCAGGATCTAAGGTGAGGAGGGGATGGAGAGCTATTGTTTAATGAGTACAGAAATTCCATTTAGTGTGATGAAAAGGTTTTGGTAATGGATGGTGATGATAGTAGCAGAATATTATGAATGTAATTAACATCATTGACTTGTGCACTTAAAAATAGTTAAAATGGGAGATTTTGTGTTTATTATATATAATACATATATATGTTACTGTAATACTTTTTTTTTTAAGTAGCGGGTGCTTGAT
Source organism: Tamandua tetradactyla (assembly GCF_023851605.1). Lineage (NCBI taxonomy): Eukaryota > Metazoa > Chordata > Mammalia > Pilosa > Myrmecophagidae > Tamandua > Tamandua tetradactyla. The sequence goes on from NC_135338.1 coordinate 41,567,856, forward strand.
TTTGAATATGAGTCTCCCCAGCTATAGCTTGGACTTGTTGAGAGAGACAAATAGTGAGAGATATGGGGAAAGCGCCCTACACCAGAACAAAGGAGAATTGTGAATATTTGGAATAAGCCAGCTCAGGAGGAGAATAGGAAGATCAATAGAGAGTAGCTGGTGGCCCAAATATATGGCAGAAGCTGAGGCCCAAGTGGAGGAAATGACCAGGAAAATCATGCTGGATGCATGAATAATTGGGGGACCTTGAAAACATTGATTTCTACCATTGATGTCTACCAACAAATTTAAGCTCTTTGCTGGACTGTGCTTGTGAAAGGTGACATAAATTCCCCACCACATTCTCTCCAAGTTGCTTGAATCTTCAGGATAATTTGTTGCAGATAATGTTGACTTGGTGGATTACTCAATAGGCACATTTTGAGACATTGATGGAGGGTAAGAATAAAAGTGAAAGTGAATGTGAGAGAGAATGAGAGGGAGAGGGAGAGAAACAGAGAGAGAAAGGGGGAAAACTTAATTTCTACTAACATTCTGAAATTGGCTCTATGAAAAATTAGTGACGTCTTAATTTCTGCATACATGTGAATTATGACATTTCAAAAATAAATTTTAGGGTGGGCCACGGTGGCTCAACAGGCAAGAAGGCTTGCCTGCCATGCCAGAGGACCCAGGTTCGATTCCCAGTGCCTGCCCATGGAAAAATAAAAATAAAAAATAAATAAATTTTATTTTATTACATGGGCACTGTAATGTTTGCAATGCTTATGCTCTTTAAAGGACTTATGCTAGCCCTGGTCATCGAGACATTAGAGAGTAACAGGTTTGAAGTGATGTCCCAATAGGCCATAAGTAGAGAGAAATGATAACCACACAGAAGGCAAGATGAAAGACAGAAAGTGTTACTTCAGCAGATGTTAGGATCTTGAGGTGCTGAGGAGAAAAAGAAATCCTCTAAGAATCCTGATAACTACTGCTGGGATAGAAATGGAAGTAGATTTTTTACTTCCATCTTAAAGGACAAGGAAATTCGGCAAGTTGAATGGCTTGGAGAAAGCCAAGGCTGACAACCAGGTTACACATGTCCCTGAAGAGTAATGCATGTTAGTCATGGTGCTTTCCCTAAGGAGGCCTGGAAGGGAAGGGGGATGTTCACAAATGGGATTTTTAAAATAGTCTTGTGAGAGCTTTATTAATTACTCCTCTTTCTGAAGGATATTTAAAAAGATAGTGTGGAATAACATGCCACAACAGTGCATCATGGGAAACAGGTCCAGGGCACGACAAAAAACTCTCAGCAAATTACCTCTTTATTACTTACACAGTATAAAGAATCTAGAGAGGGCAAATAATCTCTTTATCATTCATGAAGCACAAAGAGTCCAAAAGAGCAGGAAAAGAAGGCCAGTCTCCAAGGGTGGTCCAAACTGCTCTGGGTAGAGGTTGATGGATGGCAGCTCCACACCCTGCTTTTTGCCAGAGGAGACAAATTTATACTATTTGCACATGGTTTATCCACCTCAGGAGAGGCAGCTCTCTGTGTAGAATTCCTGTTCTAATAAGCATCTGGGGCTGCTTGTGTTTGGGTTTAAGGTCTGGCTGGGTCTTTTCATTAGACTTAACATTTCCCCAGGTTGTGGAATGGTACACAGTAAAAAAAGAGGTGGGGGTAGCAGAAGGCCAGAGAATGGCTTGATCAAGGTGTGGCTTTCTCCCAGAAGAGTGGCATTCTGGGGCTGACTGCCGGTCTGATTTTTGGTCCTTGGCTTTTCTATCACATGGCAATGCACATGGCAGCCTTTGCTGGCTTCTCCTTTCTCTTCTGGATTCCTTTGACTTCATATTCTGGCTGCTCCCTGTGTTTTTCTCTTTCTGTGACCTTCCCTCTAAGGTTTTCAGTAATATAATTAAGACCGATTCTGATTCAACTGAATCACACTCATCAAAAGGTCCTACTTATAATGGGGAGCATCCACAGAAATAGATTAAATTTAAGAACATGTTTTTCTGGGGTATATAGCTCCAAAGCAACACAGAGACAAGGACAGACCCAGGCCATGTTTTGGTACTTTAGTTGATAGGCTTTGCTGGTGGGCTAAGTTGAGGGCATGAGGGAAAAGGGGACTCAAGTATGACTGCTGCAGCTAGGCTGTGGTGGTGGTAACGCTAACTGAGAAAGGAAAGACAGGTTTTGTCCCTTTTGCCAACTCCTTGGGGACTTGGCACTCCTGCTAGAAATTTGGGAGGGAGAGAAAAGCAGCTAGCCAACCTAATTCTGCTACAGGGCTCGTGCACTAGAGGGTTGATGTGAGAGGCAGTGAAAACGGCAGGGAGCTCAGATTCCTGACTGTCCTATGGGGAACTTTTGGGTTTAAAGGAAGAAAAATGTTACTGACAGGAAGCTCAGTCAATGTGACTTGCAGAGAGCCTGAGCCGAGGCCTTGAGTGAAAAGGTGACATTTCCACTCAGGCTCTTCTCTAAGACAGCAGGCAATTTTAGTCAGGTTCCCACCTGGCTTTTCCTTTCAGTATATCCTCAGGCGCAATCTTAATCTTGCATTGTTCAAGCCAGTCAGTCATTGTCACTTCTCCTTGTTTCAGCAAGATTTTTTTTCAGGGACTTCTGATTTTCCTCAAAATGTTTTCAAGGGCAGTGTGCTATTATATGAGTGGCTGCAGAATGTTGATGCTTGGTTCTGAGGCCAAGGCTTGTCCTGGGCTTCTAAATGGAAATACAGTTCTCTGGACATTCAGATTGCTGCCTGCATGACACCATGAGTGAAAAAAGAGCCAAGCAGTTCACAGAAACCTCTAAATAATGTTTTCTGCTTCTCAGTGACCATGCCTTCCCAACTTCCTCCTCAGTCCCGAGTAAATGCTCAGTTTCCTTCAAAGGGTCTGGAGATCGCTTCACACCTGTCCAGGAAAATCTCCTATTCTCCCTCTGACATCACTTTACTCATCTTCCTGACCTCGTTTTCAGCTCTGTGGTCTTGGACCTAATTCATCTTCTTTTTTTTTCCTTTTGAAAAATATTTATTTGTAAAATGTATTTAAATGCAGTTTTATTGAGACATTCACATACCATACATACCATCTGAAGCATATAATCAATGGCTCACGTTATCATCACATAGCTGTGTACACTCCATGATCAATATTAGAAAATGTACCTATTACAAACTATGGACCATAGTAAATTCTAAATTTTAGAATATTTTTGGATTTACAAGAAAGTTGCAGAGAGTATAGCGGGTTCCCAGATACCCCACATCTCATTGTCCCCTTGTTAAATACATAACCGTGATTCATTTCTCACAACTGAGAAACCAACATTGGTACATTGCTAGTTACTAAATACCACACTTTATCTGGTTTTCATTGGCTTTTCTGCTAATGTCTATACCAGGATCTCACGTTACATTTAATTTTCATATCTCCTTAGTCTCCTCTTGGCTCTGAAAGTTTCTCAAACTTTATTTCACTTTGATGACCTTAATAGTTTTCAGAAGAACTCATCAGGTATTTTTTAGAATGTTCCCCAGTGGGAATTTTTCTGATGTTTTCTCATAATTAGACTGGAGCTATGGATTTTGGAAAGGAGACTAGAGAGAAAAAGTGTCATTTTCATCACATCTTATCAAAGGCATGCACTGTCATCATGACTTATCACTGGTGATCTTGACCTTGATTGCTTGGCTGAAGCAATGTTTGTTGCATCTTGCCACTGTAAAGTGACTTTTTTGTTTTTGCCTTTCCATTCTATTTTCTCCTTTTTATTCTTTGGACGTAAGTCAGTAGTTGCACCCACATTCAAGGAAAGTAAGGAAGGGCTATGTTTTACCTCCTGAAAGGGAGAGTAACTACATAAATTATTTGGAATTCTTCTGAATGAATATTTGTTTCTTCTCTGGCATTTATTTACTTATTCAATTGTTTATTTATATAAAAGGACCTGATTTGCATCTTCTTGCCCAGTCCTCTTTCTTAGACTGGATGTTTTGTTCAGCCTACATCTTGATTCTGACATCTGCTTTTCCTTTGGATATTATCTTTGTCTTCAGTTCTTAATTTGCTTCAGATCTTGCCTTGCTTGTTTAGGGGAGGAGAGCAAAGAGGTGAGGAGTTTGATAAAGAAGGGCCAGTGTCAATCTGTGGGATGAAAAGGGTTAGAGGGGAAAGAGTACAGCTGGAGTTAAGATAAGTGAGGTGATGGTAAATGCAGCGGAAACAGGAAATTAGAGCAAGTGTCCAGAGAACCTGCAGAAAACTTGGAAAGAACATCGGAATTTTTTACACTTTAAAGTAAATGTAAATTCTGGAGGACTGGAGGAATTGTGAGCTTCCAGGTGGTAGACATCAAGATCACATATAAAGATAAGGAATTAAGATTATTGAGGATTTAGAGACAAATCCATCTAGTTTTGTGTTTAAAGATGGGGAATCTGTGGACTCTGCAGGCTTGTGGTTTGCCCACTGTCAAAATTGTTCTGGTACAGTTAGAATTAGAGTGAGGTTTTCTGATTTTCCATCAAATTCTTATTTCAGATTGCTGCAACTGCTTCTTTATAAGCTGGTTCTGATTCTAATAGAGCATCCCCTTGAGAAGTTTGAGGTTATAACTACAAATAGGCTGGATGGGATAGAAACAACTCAGAGAGGTCAAATTCCTTTCTTGGTGATTTTAATATTTATACCTTGGCACTTCTCCAGCAATTTGGAGATTAGAAGGCAGCTAAAAAGATGTGCCTATTTAAGGAAACCCCAGTCACTGTTGTTGGTTAAGTGAAGCTTTGCAGTCTTTAAAGTCAGGATTAGAGGTTTATAACAGATTCCTGATGGGACCCAAACATCCTTTCATCTTGTGTCAATAATATTTCTCCTCTTTCCTCTACACTAGTAGATGAGTCCATAACCAGACATCTTTATACTAAAATTCTTAACCTTTCTTTGGAAAGAATTAGACACTTTAGCACAGATATAGTTCAGATAGGTGCTGGGTGAACTTTTGCCTGTAGGTTTTTCCGCCAGGGAATCTTGCTCCATTTTCTCAGGAATATTAGCTGCTGTTGTTTCATTACCCAGCTACTTAGAGCCAAAATTCAAGAGGAAAACAAAACTAAGCTGTTAAAAGATTTGGTAATTTAGTTTACTTTCCACGAAATATCTGGGAATTAGGAACATCTGGATTGTCTGGTTTAAAACTTTCCATTTTCATCTGATTGGATGTTATGTATTCTAATTATTCCTTATTTATTTGGAGGGATTACCAAGTCCAGTTCAGTCAGTTTCAGGCTGTGGCTGGAAGGAAACAGCCAATCCACCAAGTGTGACAATGACCTTGGGTTTAGCAGATCATAAATGTTTGTTCAAGAATGTTTTGAAAGCATTGAGAAATTTAAAAAAGAAAGGGAAAATTGCCAAAGTAGTAACATAAAATATAGTCACTGTATGTATATTATAGTAATATTTTCATCTTTTCCCTGCACATTTTATGAAAACATGGTTTTCAAAAATATATTATACACCTCTTATTCATATTTGTTTCCTTACATTGCAAAGCAACATTTTACATGCTAAGTATTATTTTAATTACTGTATTAATTACACTCCTACACCATAGTCTACTTCCCAATTCCTCCTATTGTTTATTATATAGATGGTTTCTATTATTTGGTTGTATCAGTAACTTTTTACTTTAAGCTTTTTCTGAATTTAGAAGTTTTTATTTGGGTAACTACCCAGAATTGGAATCAAAAGCTATGACTATTTTAAAGGTTTGGTTTGACTAAGTCTTAGAGAGATTCATATCCTTCAGATTTTTCTATAAGACCAAAATTGATATCTGAATCATGATAGTGTAAAAGTAAAAAAACAAAAAACAAAAGAAAACACACAACAAAATAGATTTACGGTGATTAAGTGGCTTAAAAAGGAGTTAGGAGGTCATTCTGGAGGTTACTCTTATACAAGACTCAGCCAGATATCATGAACTACCGAAGTATGCAAAGCCTCAAGCAAAAATGTTCCTCAAAACTCTAAGGACATCTAGATGCCATAAACCACAAAATAAGGAACTCAGTAAACTCTTTAACCTTGAAGACAATTGGAGTACCCAAATATCCACCAACCACAAAAATTTATCTAATCTTCCTTTTCTTTAAAAAGCTTTGCCTGGAAATGTCAAGAATTTGTGATCCCCAAATTGCAATTCTAATACTCCAAATAATTGCCTTTGTGCCTTGCAGTTTAGTTTGTTATTTCTCAGTTGACAGTAGTGATTTTCAAATAGTTCATCCTTCAGGATTTAAAAAAAAAAAACAAAACCTATGTCCTTCATGTTTTAACCCACTTTTTCTGTCCCAAAGTAAAATTATCATATTGATTTCTATTTCCATTTATTTGCCATTAAATGCATATGTAATGGAGAATCCTTGGCCTCACTATCTTCTGGAATCATCAAGATGGGCTCTATCATTCAAGTCAGGGTTTTGAGTTTAGTGGTTGAACTGCTGTTAAATTGGAAAAGAATGTAGAGGTGTGGGGATGAAGTGTGGATGGTGAGTTTGAGCTAAATTCTTTAAAGAGAACCAAAGTTTAAGGTAGGGAATCCAGGTGGAGTTGGCAAGTTAAGACAGCAGGAGAACAGCAGTAATACCAGAATTTCTGTGTAAGAGGATTAAACCAAAGGACATTTAGTATTATGATTAAAAAAGAAGTTCCAATCCAGGGTTGTGTGATGGGTCAATGATGTCATCAATGACTTAGGTTCTTTCTGCCTCAACTCTATCATACTCAACATACTGGTTTTGACTCTTTTTTTTTTGTATACAGTATGGGGGGGTTCACATTTCATTCTTTTTCCATGTGAGTATCCTGTTATTGCAGCACCATTTGCTGAATTTTTGTTTGTTTGTTTTTCTTTCTTTTGTTTGCTTGTTTGTTTGTTTTTTTAGGGGGGAGGTGCATGGGCCTGGAAACGAAGCCAGGTCTCCCATATGGCAGGTGAGAATTCTACCACTGAACTACCCTTGCACCCCGTTGGCTCTGTCTTTATGCTTGACTACCCATGGTCTCAAGATAGGTACATATTTCTAAAAAGGAACCCAAAGGTGTCCACAAGCGTCCAAAAATATGAAAGAAAAAAGTTTTTCCAAGATTTTCTCTTCTCAGAGAGAAAAATATTTTCTTGAAGGCCCTAGCAGACTTTCCCTCAGGTGCCACTGAACAGAACTGACCCCTATATATACATCCGAACCAACATATTAGCAGAAGAGAAGGGTACTCCATGATGGGTTAGACCAATTATGGTTCCATACTCAAAGGAGTGAGAAATGCTCCTCCCTGAGCATCCTGCTGCCCCGTACCTGAATGAAAAGTGGGGCTCTTTTAGCAAGAACGAAGGGGTATCCCAAACATCATCCACCCCAGGCAGCAATGCTGGTTGAAATAGGAGGCCAGGTGATTTTCATTATGCTGTTTTTTAATAACAAACATATTTTTGTTTTAATTTTTAGTTTCTTCTTTTTTGAAATAACTTGTGTGTAGGGAAGGGCAGGTTGATTAAGATTATGGGGAGGTAATCTTCTCCCAAGGCTACACCATAAAACCTCCACAGAAAGGCAGGGATTGAAAAAGGAAAACAAGCCCAATAGTCAAAACCAGGTTAAAGGGAGTAGAAGAGGGACAGACTTTGAAGCAAAATAAAGAAATTTGGAGTAAATTTTATGAACAATATACAGAATACATAATAATGACATATTGCAAGAGCTATCTCTGTATGCATGCTGGGTCAGATGGATATTAAAAGTTCAGGGTTTGGATAGCTGACCAAACATAAGTCAAGAAAAGCAGTTCAATTTCTACTAGTCTGATTGATATATTGAAACTCGTTTATATAATTGTAGGGGTTTGAGAAACCAGGTCAGAAAACATGAAACTGTAGACTTCCCGTTTACTTACTCATTCCCCTCTCACCTACTAAAGTCACTGAGAAAGTTTTGAGGCTCACATGACAACTTAAGAAATTGGGTTTACTACAAAGGATTCTCTTATTTGTTCTCTTAGGCTTAGACACTATCTTCTCTGGCAAGCCTGTCTTGATTTTCAGGGTGATGATAGTTCTCTTCCTGTGGGATCTCTTATCTCTCTGGGATCACTTCTGCAGTCAACGGCTTTGCTATATAGCCTGTGGTTTAGTGCTGGAGGGTAGAGATGCACTCCACCATTGCATCCTAGCGAAGAGCACATGGTAGTTACTATATAAATAATAGAGAACGAATGAACAAATTAATGAAATTAAACAACAGAATGAAGGTAAATAAATGGCAGAATGGAAAAAATGAAATTCCCCTGGTTCTTTTAAGAGACCCAGGATAATCAGAGTAGAAGATTTAAAAATTTATATGCATTTAATACATTTTCTGGAACATTCTTCTTTCATCTCTTGTAATCCTATTTAAACAAATCCTTTATCTTTAATGTAGTGGAGTTTCACCCAGCCCTGAAATTAACAACTAAGTATTCAAAAAATAAAAGGACAGATTGTATTATCAGATTCATGCCCTGAAACCGACCATCCCTTGCCTCTTCTGTACAGTCATAAAGACCTAAATATGTTTGCAAAAAGCCTGTTTACTCAATCTGTATGCTAATAAAGAAGGAAGTCTGGAATTTGACCTTTCTTGTTTAAACACGTTCTATTGGAACATATTTGTCTTTTTAATCTCAATAATGAATAAGGTAATTTTTGAATCTAAATTGGCAAAAACAAAAACCAAGCAAACCAAAAAACCTCAAATCAGATTTATTCAATGTACTAGGACCCCTAAAATCCTAGCCCCTGGTAATATTTATTAATAATATTACCTTAAAATTTATGTCATTATAGTCAACATAATAGCATGCTTATGCCATGTATGGAATCAGATGGTTGCAAAAGATATGAATGTGGTCAGTGTTGCAGGTTTCATTATTGGTATGTGTATTAATTTTATATGAATAAGTATTCTTATAGCCATATAAGAACCTCTTAATATTAAACAATCATCTTGGAAATAGCACTGGCCAAGGAGTTAGATAATTCAAGATTGGGTACTACCTCTACCATTGATTATTTAAAACTTTTTTCTGAGCCTAAGTTTCCTTGCCAAGAAGCTGAAGACAATGCTATGGTTCTCGCCTATCTTAGTGTAGTTTTCAGATCAAATGAAGTGATGTGTCAACAGACTTTGGAGTCTGTAAAGGTTATAAAATGGTCAGCTATAATAACCATTAGTCATAAGAGCCATAGGCAGGTTAGATGAAAGGGCATATATCTTTAAACATCAAATCTATTATCAAGAGAAAAAGACAACAGATTGGTGGAACCATATCCGAGCATGAGGACAAGTGTTTAATTTTTTTTAAAGGAAAAATCATTGATTAAATATGGAGTATATACTTTTGTCTCCATGACTATGTGCTGCTAAGGAGTCTTCGCCATTATTTCCATCGTGACTCATTCAGAGGAGATGTGAACTTAAGGAGACATCTAGAAGGAAAGAATTCATAGTTGGTTATGCATTTAAGAAATTGTTTGGGAAAATAAAACCTAGAGATATTAAGAGCAAGTGGAAGGCGGGGAAAGAAATCTATTTTCTGTTAAATCTTGGATATAATCTCTTTGAAATACGTGTGTCTGTAGGGAAGAAGGAGGGAGCCAAAGAAAATAGAAATAAGAGCATACTGGCTTTTGATGGCCAAGGATGAAGTGGAGCTATTCAATTGCCAGATTGCCCTCACACTGTGTGTATCAATTGTACTGTGGTTGAACTTTAAGAGGCAGTTCTGCTGTGCCTGTTAATTTCAGCACAGTGTGAATCTCCCTCTTACTTAAGGGAATATTTAGTTCAATTGATGCACATTTTACTGAATCCACAAATCAATAAACCACTTGGAAAGAAGTAAAGTGTGAATCTTCCAGCATGGTCTCCTGATAGGAGAGACAAAGAATGGCAATGAGATCTGAAATACCAACGGGGAGTTAAACCTGCTCTCACTTGTCTGGCTTACGGCTGACATCAATTGGCGAAGGTTTATGAATGTTATCTCTATACCCCTCTTTATGTGGGTTTCTCACTGTTCCAGCTGGGTGCCTAAGGGCTGGCTTACAATTTTACCATGGTATCTTGAGAATCAGTGGAGCACGGTTTTTACTTACAGTGGAACTGGGCAGTGGGACAGGAGCTGAAGGAACCAATCCAGTAGCAGGTTCTGAAATATGAAGTTGTTTGATGGGTGAGGTACAAGAGTATGGAATATGGCAATCTTTGGTCACAGTCCAAATTATGGACAAAACCAGTCTGCATAAAGCACAAAGGGGATTCAGAGGCAGGACTCCCGCAATGGGTGCCAAGGCTGTAGTCTCATTGTATCAACCAGGGTTCTTGGTTAAGAAAAACAGAAACCGACGCTGGCTTTCTAAAGCAAAAAGAGAATTTATTATAAGGTCATCTGGGATTTACAATCGATTGAAGGCAGAAAATCAGCCTTAGATAAAAAAACAGAGATATTCACACACAAAAAAACAGTGAATTAAAGACCTAAATGTGAAAGGCAAAACTATCAAGCTTACAGAAGATAATGCAGGAAAACATCTTTATGAATTCAGAGTCAGGGAGGATATTTTGTAACAAGGCACATAAAGTATCATCAATAAAGGAAAAGATCAATTTTTCTACCACGTTGAAATTAAAAATGTTTTCCTGCAAAAGATACCTTCATAAAAGTGAAAAAAACAAGTTATAAGAGTGCAAAAAGACACTTGTGACATTTAACTACCAAAGTCCTAGATCGAAAATATATAAAGAACTCCTATAAAAAAAAGACAAAAAACTCACTAGAAAATTGGGTATAGGAACTGGATGGTCATTTAATAAAATAGAAAATCCAAATGACTAATAAATACATGAAAAAACATTCAAACTCACTTGTAGTAAGGCAAATGTGAAATGAAACAATACATACTCACCAGACTTGCAAACATCAAAAATCAGACAGTTCCAAGTGGCAGTGAGAGTATGAACAAAAGGACACTCATCCAGTGCTATGAAGCATAAACTGGTATAACTCCTAAGGAAAACCCTTTGTCATTATCTCCTCAAAATTGAACCCAAGGACACTCTATGACCCAGCAATTCTACTTCATCTATAATGGAATGGATTTATAACAGAATGAATCCATATAAATTGTGGTAAAGTTATACAATAACTACACAGCAAACAAAATGAGTAAACTATAGCTACACATAACAAAGACAAATGTCATATATTATATAAAATTCTAAAATAGCAAAGAGACCAAACTAAACTGAATTGCTTAGTAATGGATCTCTAGGTGGTAGAGTTATTAAGAAAATAGCTCAAAAGTCAAGGTAGTGATTATTTCTAGGAGAGAGGGAGGGGATTATAATTGGGGAAGGGCATAAGGGGTGGGGGTATGGGAAACTTTGGGATCTGATAATATTTTCATCATGAAAACAAGTACAAATGACCAGGGATAATATATGCCGGCTCTGCTGGAGCTGTGTTCACTGGGGGAAACTCATGCAGACAGGATCTGTGGTCTGTGTGCATGTCCCTGGGCAGCATCTGGATATCTTTCAGAGCCAGATATAAGACCTGGGTGAGGGATCACAACCCTTGAGCTTTGGGGCTTTCTAATTGCAGCATGTCATAACAGAACCTTGGCCCCAAGCCCTGTCCAGGCAATTTAGTGTCTGTAGTTGGAGGTAGCACCATATCTTCAAACTCAGGGCTGGGGTCTAAGCCTTGTGAGTGCAGCTGAATGACATAGCAAGTGAATGACAGGTCTTGTCAAATTAAGAGTCATCCTCCCCTGGGATATTCAAAGGACTGTGAGTTGAGTCTTACAGTTGACCAAATATGCTTGCCTTAAATACCAGGCTGTAGCCCATTTCTGTGGAGCACTACAGGAAATCATTTTTTTTTCTAGGATGGCAACTTACAGGGGATCAGCCTTGGGTAAGTATAACTCTTACACCTAACTTTAATTTTCCTACCTGTTGGTGAGTGTATTAGTTAGGGTTCTCTAGAGAAACAGAATCAACAGGGAACACTCACAAATATAAAATTTATAAAAGTGTCTCATGTGACTGTGGGAATGCAGAGTCCAAAATCCGCAGGGCAGGCTGTGAAGCCAAGGATTCTGATGGAGGGTCTAAGATGAAATCCACAGGAGACACTCGCCAGCCGAAGCAAGAATACAGCCTGTCTCTTCTGAATCCTCTGTTAAAGGCTTCCTATGATTAGATTAAGTATCACTCATTGCAGAAGACATTCCCCTTTGGCTGATTACAAATGGAATCAGCTGTGGATGCAGCTAATGTGATCATGATCTAATTCTATGAAATGTCCTCATTGCAACAGACAGGCCAGCACTTGCCCAACCAGACAAACAAGTACCACAACTTGGCCAAGTTGACACATGTTCCTGACCATGACAGTGAGTTTACACAGTTATATTTGCTAAAATTTATACATATCTACATTCTTTCCTTATAAATCCATCTTTAGCAATAGTAGAGAAACAAAAAATATTGGGAGCAAGAGGATGATGGTACAGACACCACAGCCAAATTTCCCTCTTAAGCAGAGTCTGATCTTCAGACTATTATGGCACAGCCTTATATCACTCCCTATTGACTAACAGTCCCAGGACAGAGTGGAGAATTATCTTGAGGCAGTGACGGACTCTAAATAAACTACCAGGAAGCATATGCCAGAGGCTGTAAAATGGAAAGGCATACAGACCAAATTAAGATGATCAAATGACACAATTTATGAAATCAATGAAAACACACAGTGAGGACAAGGGGAAAGTGATGGGGAAGTTGACATACTAAGGATAGGTGCAATAATAAGGTGTGATGGTTTGAAAGGATTATGTGCCCTAAAAAAGCCATGTTTTAATCCTGATCCATCTTGTGGAGGCAACCACCTCTTGTAATCCCTATTCAGTTCTGTAGGTTGGAAACTTGATTAGGTTATCTCCACAGAGGTGTGGCATGCCCAATTGTGGGTCTTAAACTTTGAATAGAGGGAGATGTGACTCCACCCATTTCAGGTGGGTCTTGATTAGTTTACTGGAATCCTTTAAAAGAGGAAACACTTTGGAGAAAGCTTAAGAACAAGACAGCCATGAGAACCACGAGAGCCCACACAGCCAGAAACCTTTGGAGATGAAGAAGGGATACGTCCCCTGGAGAGCTTCATGAAACAGGAAGCCTGGAGAGAAAGCTAGCAGACATCACACCATGTTTGCCATGTGCCTTTCCAATTGTGAGAGAAACCCTGAACACCATCGGCCTTCTTGAACCAAGGTATCTTTCTCTGGATGTCTTAGATTGGATATTTCTGTAGCTTTGCTTTAATTTGGACCTTTTCCCAGTCTCAGAACTGTAAACTAGCAACTCAATAAATTCCCGTTTTTAAAAGCCATTCTGTTTCTGGTATATTGCAATCTGGCATCTTGCAAACTAGAACACAAGGGAAGGACTACACAATCTGAACCTTGGGGTATGCAGTGATACTATATCTTGCCTTTTTCTGCCACATCAGTCTTCCCCACTGAAGGTGTGGTTATGAGGTTTGAGCAAAGGAGCCTGCAGATGGATGATGTCCTGGGCCAATGTCCTGGGCCCGATGTTTCTCTGTTGGAGAAACATAGGGCCAAATACAACTGGACCTGGAGCTAGAGCTGGCCTGATGGATAGCTATGGATTTTATTTGTGTTTCTTGGATCCAGAATGGGTGTCACTCATGGGTGGTGAACTAAGACCTCATAAATATTAATTGCTCATATAATTAATGTATCCTGAATACTTAGTGCCTTTTGTAAATTTAGTCTTATATATGTTTAGTACCCAGTTGTGCTGGGGAAGTCAGACACATGGCCAGCAGCCATCTCTTAGCTCTCATCTCTCCTGCCCCTTCATTTTTCGTTGTTTCTGTATATAATCATTCTGCATCCAGTGAATGATGTTAGGTCTAATAAGGAGGCCTGACCATAACCTTGAACTTGGAAACTAAGAACAAGCAGCCCCAGCAGTTTATCAGAGTGGGAAATTTCAGTGGCAGGGCTCCCCCCCACTGGGTGGCATAAATACCACACTTGGCAGCAAAGATTGATCTTTCCCCTCTGACATGAAGTGGGTTGTGTGGAGCTGTCATACACCCACCCCACATGAGCAGTTTGGCCTCCGCAGGAGACCAGCCATGATGGGATCTCTTTCTCTGCTCTTTTGGACATTTTCTTCTGTGTAAGTAACAAAGCAGTCATTTGCTGAAAGTTTCTGTGGTGCCTGAACCTGTGTTCCCACAACACATTGATGTACCATGTAACAACTTGCTCCACAAGGTGCCTCATGAATATTAGACACCTGTTGATCGTTTCATGCCTCTATGTTAAGTGCACCCATGCTCTACTTGCTAGCTTCTTATCCTATACTTACTACAAGTCACAATATTGCTTCCATCTAACAACGTTTGTTTACTAGATACTTATCTATACTTAAAATACCTTGAAAGAGTGTGCCTGTTTTACGAACTGCATACTTACCTAATAGAATTGAATATTCTCAGAAACAAATACACATCACTCATCTGATTGGCTGAGACGAAGTCATGTACCCACCTTACTGCTTATACCAGGGCCTGGAGTAAACAATGTGGCCCCTTTGGGTTATGAAGTAGGTATAAGCACTGCTACCCACCAACAGTGCTCATAAAGAATTTCTCTGTAAATGAGATCAGGGTTCTAATAGGAAGGACGGGATCGAATGTTATACATTCCAATAAACAAATGCTTACCTGTACATATAAAAGGAGTAGGCTTGGGAATAAAGTTAGAGCTTAGTTATCTGAAATAAGATATATCTGTGCCAGCCAAGCAGCAGGAATTATTTGAGTCTGAATCTAGGAGTACCGGACTGGAAATACAAGAAGCAATTTCTTTTGGTTGGGATCAGTTATGCCTTTGTCATCCTGAGGGTAGGACTGAATTTCAAGATAGTAAGTGTCTCCAAGTATAAATAGAAGAAGAAATACAGAAGCTATGAGTAAGACCATGCCTGAAAAATGTCTCTTAGATTCCCTGGAGTCCTGGCCAGGCAGGATTTTTTGGGTTTCCACTGATAATTATAATAGACACTCTTCAATGAAAAGTCCAAAACTTTTCACCAATCATTCCTCCAGAATGTCACTAAGATAATAAGGGATGTCTCTTTCTCTCTTACATGCACAGGCATACACACACACACACACACACACACATCTTTCAAAAGGAAGCTATACTAGTATCCTCTCTTAATAGTAGGGTGTTGGTGATGGCAGTATTGGTCATTAGTTCCCTTAGATGATGCCCTGAAGTTCTAGACAATTTAAATAGTCTAGATGAGCTCTTGGGTCCCTTAAGTCTCCTAATTTCTCAGGCTTACTCTCCAAAAGTTATCTTGGAAAGTAGCTCAGAGCATATACTAAGCTAGAGTGCAAGTCGAACTTTGAAAAATGGCTTCTTTAAAGATGTTGCTGACAGCCCTTTGCTACTCTGGTTAATTAAGATATATCCTTTCTTTACTCCACTCTTCGAGTGTCCTTTCCCTCCACTACCCTTCCTCCACCGAACCCCCCAATTCCAGAGCTTTATTCTGTAAGTAACTGATACTGTACTTTCTCTGTTAGTAGAGTCTGAACTATGATATACAAGACTTAACAAACATCTGACTTTTTTCTTCTCATGTTCTTCCCACAGGGGACAATGGAATTTAAGGCCCTGGGGACAGCTCTACAGTGTCTGCTAAGTGTTGTCAAAAGATAATTTCCAGGGAACTCAGAGCAGCCTCAGTCCATAAATTGCTCAGAATCCGTGGTCGGGGTGCCAGAGCAAGTGGCCATGGCCTCCCACATCTTCCAGGAGAGCCCATCAACTGCCACATGGACAAGGACTGGGCACAGATTGCCATGCCCCAATAACTGAGTACACATCTAAGAGAGGACTGGGTGATAGCTGGAAAATATGCCTGCCTTAGTTCAGCTTAGCAATTCACTCTTTGTACTTAGTTCCCAGGACATTAACCAAATCTCAGTTCTGCTTACAGAAATAAGATAACAGAATAGCATCAAGAAGACCCTGTGGCTCAGTGAATCAGCGACTTCCTCCTCAAAAGACAAAAGTTTGACATTCCTGAGGATCAGCTAAGAAAAGCATCATGACTACCCAGCATGTAAGAGCTTGCAAGTCAATATCTAAATCTAATCACTGACGCTGGAACAAAATGTGCTTGAGACAACACAGGATGAGACATTTGCTTTGCCTTCCTCATGAAAATCCAACATCATCACCTGATCTGACAAGGATGAATAATGTGGACATTATTAGTTTTTTTTTCTCTAAACCTTTCCCTTTACCTATAAAAACCCTAACCTGCATCCCGACTTTGAAATGGTTTGGGGAAGATTCCTCCAGTTCCTTCCAAAGTTCACTTTCAGTAAATCACCTTCACACTGGAAGGCATTTTGTCCTTTGTAGGCAGGGTCAGGTGGCCCCTCTATGGAAAGTGCCCTGCCTGCGGGAACATGGGGCAGGGTCGGTCAGGGTGTAAGAGCTAAAGTAGCAACATGGCAGGTGACAGGCATCGACTGGACCCCCAGAGGCAACCGCGTGGTGACCTGTGGTACAGACTGCAATACCCACGAGTGGACGCTGAAGGGCGACGTGTGAGGGCCATATGTGGAAGCCCCAGCTGGTCATCCTGCGGGTCCTCTCCGCCATCCACTCTGTGCGCTGTGCCCCCAGGGCAGCGACTCTGCGTCATCTCCATCTACTATCTCAAGCAGAATAATGCCTGCTGGGTGTGCAATTACTTCATAAAGCCCATTAGCTCTACTGTCCTCAGCCAGGCCTGCCATCCCAACGACGTGCTCCTGGCCCCCCATTCCTGCGACTCCAAGGGTAGATCTTCCCAGCCTGCCTCCTGCAGTTGAGGAACAGCCCTGCATGCCCTTGTGAAACATGGTAGAGTCCAGCGTTAGCTGCGGCTGGGTGCTCGGCGTCTGCTTCTCCGCCGGAGAGAGACGGGGTCAGCCACGACAGCACTGTGTGCCAGGCCGAGATGGGCCGATGCCATCCTGGCCTCCGAAGCACCGCCGCTGCTGGCCCCTCACCTTCATCTGGGAAAAGAGCCCTGTGGAAGCCAGCCCATTTGCTTTCCGATGCGGTTTACCTACGATGGCGCCGCGGGGTGCTCAGCTTGGGCGGGTGGCTAGACGCGCCCAAACAAGGCTGGCACTGCGCGGTCTTGCAGGCGGCGAGCGCTCCTAGAACCTCGAGTGGTGGGCGAGCTTTGAGCGCAGCGTCGCCGCGGGCAGGTGGGCGGGTCTGGACTCTGCGCAAGGCCCGTGTCAGCTAGGTCGCGGTGCTCAGCTGGAGGAAGGCAAGTGCTCGCAGTTCTGCATCCGAGCCTGGACGGAGGCCTGAGCATCTGGGATGTGAGCAGATTGGAGTCAGCCTTGAAGGACCTTAAGATCTCAAGATGAACTGACCAGTGAGGAATATGTTGCCCTCACCCCAGCTTCCGAGGGAGGGGGCTAGGAGGAGGTGTGGAGGCTAAGTTTACTGAATGTTCCTGGGGTGCCCTCATTACCCCCATGTGGGTTGCAATCTCAGAAGTGAGGGTGAGTGGAATTTGGGGGCTTTTCTAACCTATTCTCTGGCCTTTTCTCAGAGAAATGCTTTCATTTATTGTTAAAAAATAAAAGCCTCCCTCCCTGCCCCCCACTCTCTAGTGTCATGTTTTGTTTCAAAACGTGACAATAATTGTGAAGAAAAGAGATAATTTCCAGATAATGGTAGCATAATGACTATTACACAGATGTAGAAATGAACGCACATTGAAGATTTTATTTTACTCCCCTATGAGGGAACCAGGTAGATGTTATAACTGGTTCAAGAGAAAAGTCAGTGATTTGCAAATGGAGGCAAAACTGAGTTTATTTTATTTTTGGTGGTGATGGTAAGGAGCAACTGAATCTCTATCAGACAAGACAGAATTTCCACTTCTATTAGTTACTTACTAGTTAAAAGAGTTCAATGAAACTCAAAAACAAAGGCTAGAATCTGATACCCTGGAAGGAAGTGTTGCATGTAGATAATGCCCAGTTATCCAATGAAACTGTTTTTTTTTTCCTGTATTATGCAAAATAGCTAATACTGATTTGTGCTGCCATCTGAACTGTTCGTATTTTTTTTGACATGCCTTTCCATAAGAGCTCAGTGTGCATCTGGGTTTTATTCCTAGAAGGACTTTTAATATTTTCAAGGTTAATGTGCTGAAGTTTGAGGATTTTTGGAAGAGTCTGAGAAGCCCTCAGGGCTCCTTGAGATTGGATTTTAGTTGCTAGTTTTATAGAACAGGGAAATCAATTACTATGCTAGCTTCCTGGATGTCAGGAATGACCACTGTTTCATACAATCCCTGCCAGATAATGAAGCAGTCAACATTTTCCCCATTCACTAATCTCTCAGACCAACCGTCCAAGTCTGACATTCCCAATAAAGATTTCATTGTATTTGATATCTGTGCCTGAGGTCTTTAGAATTAAGAAGCACTTATATTTTATATTCTTGTATTGCTGATCTGTTTGCATTATCCCCAAGAAAAGGTATTTACTGCTTATGCTGTTTCAGTAGGGGAGTAGTGGGGGTGTAGATTCCACAGAGGATATTGGCAGGTACAAAGGTACAAAGAGTTTTCTTTCTGGTTGCCATGTGGTCCTCTTTAGATCTCCTTCTGCAATTAGAATTTACATTATTTGGTTTGTTTGAAGAGATGTATCTGTGTCCTCAAGATTTGATTGGGGTAAGAAGACTGTGTTCTTTGGGAGAATATTTTATTTTCCCCTCCTTTTGGAAGCATGGGAAATAAAATCCAAAAAACTATAGCTTTCTCATTCAAGGTTGTGCTGGATAACGAATGAATTAATTGCCCAAACTCTTTTCTAAAAAGCAGTTTGCAGAATTTCAAGTGGAATCACATTAATATGGTTTTCATTGCCCTTCTAAATTCTGATTAGCCTTTCCATTGATACTTTTGGCCCTTTCACTTCTGAGTGGATTTTTGTTAAATTATAATTAATATATGACTGCTGGGCAGACCTCATTTATTTTATACATCTGTGCACTTCTTTCTTTGAAGGCAAACATAACCCCCCTACCCTCCCCCTGCCCCAGACACACATTAATTGAGTTCATATAGAGCAGGGAGCAAGAGATGGGAAAGGGAGGGCCGGATGACAATATTCCAAAAGGAAACTCGCTGAACACCACTTCTGCAGAACAGCTTTAGATCTAACAATTGTTCTTGCCATTTTCAAGTAGGTCCTCAGAGGCTGGCACATGCTGTAAGAGATTACTGTTGTAACAGTTTACCCCCACTTTTTAACAATAAAATACAAAAACAGATTGGAGGTGGTCAGGGAGAGTAAACCAGGGAGGAATGTTGAGTTAGGTGTCTGGCTACCCTTAGGCAAACTGAGTTTTGTTTTGTATCAACCTTCCTTTGGAACTATCACCATTTTTATCCCTGTCCCAGTGCAGATAAATAACTTGGCCTCTTTCTGTGCTCAGGAAATGGGATCTGTTCCCAGTCATTATTACTTTTACACAAACTTAAATCCTTACTTTTTTCTCTCAATCATTTTTTTTCATTTTAAGCTTTATCTATCAGTGCAGTATGAAAAAACTTCCCCTCCTAAAGAAATTACAAGCACAACTTAAAGGTACCAAACTTAGGCCAGGTATTAGCCAGTCTGGTTTGAGACAGGTAAAAGCCCAGGAGCATTGAGAGCTGAGGAAATACAGAATAGAGGTTAAGAGTCTGAGTAATACCATTCACTAACAGTGTGAATTTGGTTCAGTTTTGTCTAGGAAAACATTTCACAGACAAGGTAAAACTGGCAAGGATGACTTTATTCAAAGTTATATGCAACTGAGGAGAGAAAGACCAGAAGGCTATTGTGAGAGAAAAAGGAGAGAAACAGGGACAGGGATGGGGAGAGAGGCTAGAAGCTATCACAACAGAGAGAGACAGGGTTCAACTTCTCTGGAGCAGAGGGCAGAAGAGAGTTTAGGAGTGGGGTGAGCACATGCAAAAGGACTGAGGGGGAGGTCAAGCAAAGGGGTGTGTCCATTATATGAAGTTATCTTCTGAGTTTACTGTCAAAACCTGGTGGAACATGTTCTGCCTGGATCCTGTAAAGGCCAAGGTGAAGAGGGTCAGGGGCCTAGAGGAAAAGCCTGTCTAAAGTTTAGGTAAGCTAAGAAGTTAAGGCTGCCTTCATCAGTAACACAATGGGTGAGAGATTTCTTAAACAATGCTGTTTTCCAGGGTCACAGGGTTCAGGTAGACCTCAGTATTGTTAATTTCACAATCCTTCTAAGCCTCTTTTCCCATCTAAAGACAGGAGTAAAAGGACTGATAGTAAATATTTTAGGTTTTGTGGGCCATGCAATTTCTGCTACAAGTAGTTAGCTTTGCCTTTGCATAGCAAAATCAACTGCAGATGATACATAAACTAATGGGCATGCTGTGTTCCAATAAAACTTTGACAAAAAAACTGACTGCAAGTCAGATTTAGCCCAGTGCGCTCTCATTTGTCGAATCCTGATCTATAACAATTTGGACCCACCCCTCTAGTTGGTGAGAAAATGCTATGAGGCACAATGTGTGAAAGATTTAGCATAGTATCTGGCTCAAGTAAGCACCTTTTACAAAGATAATTAAAAAAAAAAGACAAAATTATGACTCTCATACAGATACAAAATGAATATAGGTTAAGGATTTCATTTAATTCTTTATTAATGAGAGGACCAGAAAGATGCTATAGATGTTCAAAGAAGACTCAAAAAAGAGACATTAATAGATCATGAGTAAAATTAATTTGCAAATTTGCACACAACTTGTTTGGGGAAGAAGAGTTGTCCCTCCTCCAGACAGTCTCGTTTGCATATCCATGGTCAAGAATCATTTGTATCACCAACAGTTATCTACATAATTTACAGAGATGAAAACAGATCAAAGAAAGTTGATGAAAAACTTGAATCAAATATCCCAGGAAGGTGTTTTCCAAACAATGACTCATTTTCCTTTGGAGATATCCAGTAATTTTGCTGCTTTTTCTGAATTTCCTTATACACTCAATTCTTAGCTATTACCATTATTGCTGAGATACCGATGAGTGCTACCCTGTTTTATGAGAATAAAATGGAAATAACTTAAATCCCCATCGATGAGCTGTAGGAAAACCATCATTCCTACTCTTGGGAGATTCAGGGGCATGCTCAGGTTTTTTTCAAATCAAGTTTGAATTGATTTGTTCCTGATTTTATTCTGTGTTCATTGTGTTTAATGTCGAACTGAAGTGTATGATGTCCTGTTTTGGCATGGTGTTATTCTATGTGAGATATCTTCATGATGGACTCCATGCCTGAGCTTATTTGAATCTGTTGTGTACTCTAAAAAAACTATGTCCTTTAATCCTCATTCAATATGGTTGGCAGGAGCTTTTTGATTATCCATGAAGATGTGACCCACTCAATTGTGGGTGGTAACTACTGATTTGATGGTTTCCAAGGAGATGTGTCTCTACCCATTCAAAGTGTAGTTTGCTTACTGAAGCCCTTTAAGAGGGATCCATTATGGAAAAAGCTTTGGAGCCCATGCAGGAGACTTTTGGAGATGAAGAAGGAAAACACCCCCAGAGGAGCTTCATGAAACAAGAAGCCTGGAGAGGAAGCTAGTAGACGTCACCATGTTCACAACATCCTTTTCCAGTAGAGAGAAATCCTAATTGGCCTCCTTAAACCAAGGTATCTTCCCCTGGATGCCTTAGATTGGACATATCTATAGCCTTGCTTAAATTTGAACATTTTCACAGCCTTGGAACATGTTAAATTGCAGCTTAATAAATTCTCCCCTTTAAATGGGTTTCCTTTTCTGGTATATCACATTCTGGCAGCTTGCAATTTAGAACAATGCTCCTGAAATACCAACAACCTGGGGCTCTGTGAATGAATAGGACAACAAAATATTTACATCCTGACACTGCAAACAGCTTAAAATGACAAGTTTCCGTTTTTTGCTCCTCTATCTTCAGTAGTTTTTCTACTGGCTGACATTTTCTGTAGACTCCAGCCAGCCTAGACTTTAGCTTTTTCTCTCTTTCTTCCCCCTCACCCAATTTTCTTTCTCTCAAAATCTTAAATTTATGTCCATTTCATATGTTAACTATGGCCCATCACATTATTGAGTTAAAGAAAAGACCAAATGCAGGTTAGAGTAATTTATGGTTCCTTTGCTGAACAAAAACTACTGTGATTTTTTTGGGTTTTAAATAGTTCTGTCTTTCTCTTTTATTACTGTTATTATTGTTATCATTAGGAAGAGACAGATTAGGGATTCAGTAGCATCGTTGTGGATAAGAAGTTATTTATACTGGCTGCTATTTGCCTTTCCACGTTTCTCATTCAGTTGCCATTTCCATCCTGTGCTGTATGTGTGTTGTGTGTATGTGTGTTTATTGAGGTAAATTTCATATAGCATAGAATGAAACATTTTAAAGTGCACAATTTAGTGATGTTAAATAAAATAAAAGAGACTTTTAAGGAAGTAAGATTGGTTTTATGGAGTCAAGACCCAAAGAACTCTTGGAAAAACTGGTCAGGTGTCTGGCTTACAAGTCAGTAAAGACATTACTTCTTGGCAAGCATAGGAATCATAATACTTTGGGGACCTTGAGAAGAGGAATGTTCTAGTTTGCTAACTGCCAGATGCAATATAACAGAAACAGAGTGACTTTTAAAAAGGGGAATTTAATAAATTGCTAGTTTACAATTCTAAGGCTGAGAAAATGTCCCAATTAAAATAAGTCTACAGTAATGTCCAATCTAAGGCATCCATCCAGGGAAAGATACCTTGGTTCAAGAAGGCCGATGAAGTTCAGGGTTTCTCTCTCAAGTGAGAAGGCACGTGGTGAACACAGTCAGGGCTTCTCTCAGCTGGAAGGGCACATGGCGAACACGGCATCATCTGCAAGCTTTCTCTCCTGGCTTCTGGTTTTCCTTTATCATCTCCAAAAGTTGCTGGCTCATGGACTCTCTGCTTCATGATGCTGCAGCATTCTCTGTTCTCTCCGAATCTCCTTCATTCTCCAAAATGTTTCCTCTTTTATAGGACTCCAGAAACTTATCAAGACCCACCCAACTGGGTGGAGACATGTCGTCACCTATTCCAGTTTAACAGCCACTCTTGATTAAATCACATCTCCAGGGAGATGATCTGATTACAGTTTCAAACATACAGTATTGAATAGGGATTATTCTGCCTTTACAAAATGGGATTTTGATTAAAACATGGCTTTTTAGGGGACATACATCCTTTCAAACCAGCACAAGGAATTAACTCAGATCTATAGGTACTGCAGGTAAAATCTGTTTTTCAGTTCTTGGCTTGGTGTCCTTGCTGTGGAAGGCTTTTAAAAGTCCAATTGGAGGTTCCTTGTGTAAACTACTAGCAAAGCAAACTTAAAAGGCCTATATGGTAAATCACCTTTCTTACTGTACCTATGCAAATGAAAGTCAGGCCAAATCTAATGAAACCAGTCTTATTTTATGATTAAGAATAGTCTTTTTGAGGTTATCTTTGATCAAAAATTGGATGACTGTTGAGAAATTTTATGTTTCAGTAGAAAACTATAGCACACTCTCATGATGAGATTCTGTTACTCTTCATTGTCTTAATTACTTTCTATCCCCTTTGTAAACTACAAATAATTGCATGAGGTTTGTTACCTACCTATAAATGGGACTGGATCTTGTGATCTTGCATATATTGTCTACTTTAAATGCCGGTCAGAAAGCTAACTTAGTATCTTTTTACATCAGGCCTTGAACTGACAAAAGAAGGTTAATGCCCCCAGTCCCTTGACCTGCTGTAATACGGAGTTCCACTGTTACATGAACACCATCATACTTTCCCTAGGAACACATTACTTAGGGTGAGCAGTTATAAATATATCTAAGATTATGAAATAGAGCTTTAATACCACCCCAAATGGTCAGTAGTTCCTTCAGGCTGAAGTTGATAGCTGAACATAATGGTCTTGCAAAACAAATGGGCTCTAGATACCCTGACTGCCCATTTATAATGCTGCTTTTATTAATAAGTCTGGCACAGTGATAAATAAGCTAAATATTTTAAAAGGCATTTCATGGTATCAGGTAGTCTCAAACATTTTAATGGATAGAACTATTATCTGACCTAAGTTCTTGGCTTAATGGAATATGGGGACAAATTGATATGCTTGGATTTATGCTTTTTAAAAATTTCTTTATTTACTTTTAGTTTTTATTTTTGGCATGGGCAGGCTCCGGGAATCAAACCTGGGTCTCCAGCTCAGCAGGCGCGAATTCTTGCCACTGAGCCACCATTGCCTACCTGATTTATGCTTTTAATTGTGCTCATTAGTCTATATGTTTTTATTTCTTGTAGAAACTGTGTTTATCATGATTCTGTTCAAATTTCTTGTCACTCTCAAGAAAGATGGTTACTCTTAAGATTACTAATCAAAGGGAAGATGAGCAAGAAATGGAGTTATTCGCAGTGGACCAAGATTAAATAGACACACTGACTTGGAGAAATGACTGTGCTCATAAGCCACTCAACTGAGTAAGTAACCCCACTCCAATGGTTTGTGGTTGAATAGCTGACAAAACTGACTGCAATCAAGAAAGGAAACAAATGTGAAAAATAATAAGGAAAAATGGAACAAAATGACTGACAGAGACTACTCAACCACCTAACAAGTAAAGAAATCAATGGTGGTGACCAGAGTGTTTTGGTCAAGTTTCCAAGGAGATTATTGGAAAAATAACCACAAGGAGGGACGATTGAATGAAATAAAATGGCCGACTGCATTGGGTGTTGCTAGGAGGACCTCATTCTGAGAATTTCTTTCCAGAAGACACTTGACTCAGCGGTTTTCTGAGAAAATGGAACACATTTTACAGGATTGCTGTTAAGCAACATATGGTGATAAAACTAATTTCTGTCCAGTGAAGATAGCTTATAAGAATTGACAAACAAACTGTACAGATCAATGTATATTTATACCCTACTTTGTAAGAACCTCTTGTGCTGGTTTGAAAGGATGTATGTCCCCTAGAAAAGCCATGTTTTAATCAAAATCTCATTTTGTAAAGGCAAATTCCTATTCAATATTGTATGTGTGAAAGTGTAATCAGATCAGCTCCCTGGAGATGTGATTTAGTCAAGAGTGGTTGTTAAGCTGGATTAGGTGACAACATGTCTCCACCCATTTGGGTGGGTCTCGATAAGTTTCTGGAGTCCTATAAAAGAGGAAGCATTTTGGAGAATGAAGGAGATTTGGAGAGAACAGAGAATGCTGCAGCACCATGAAGCAGAGAGTCCATGAGCCAGCGACCTTTGGAGATGAAAAAGGAAAACGCCTCCCGGGGAGCTTCAAGAAACTGGAAACCAGGAGAGAAAGCTAGCAGATGATGCCATGTTCGCCATGTGCCCTTCCAGTTGAGAGAAGCCCTGAGTGTGTTTACCATGTGCCTTCTCACTTGAGAGAGAAACCCTGAACTTCATCGGCCTTCTTGAACCAAGGTATCTTCCCCTGGATGGATGCCTTTGATTGGACATTTCTATAGATTTGTTTTAATTGGGACTTTTTCTCAGCCTTAGAACTGTAAACTAGCAACTTATTAATTCCACTTTTTAAAAGCCATTCTGTTTCTGGTGTTTTGTATTCTGACAGCTAGCAAACTAGAACACCTCTCATATGTGAAATGAAAACTCAGTCATCCAATTATTAAATTTTCTCACTTGCTTCCACATTTGCCCTATTTGAGCTTCTCCTTTCCGCTCCCTCAGCAGAAATCCCTTGTAATTTCTGAAGGGGATGCTGCCCAATTCGTGAATTGCTCGGTAAAGCTGTGAGATCCTAAATTGCATGAAAAGTTTTTCTTTTATCAGTGGCTTTTTTATATTCACAATGGTGTGTGATCATCACCTTTATCTAGTTCCAAAATCTTACCATGATACCGAAAGATACCCTATACCCATCAAGCAGGCACTCTCCATTCTCCCCTGCCCCACACCCGGTAACCACTAATCTGATTTCTATTTCTATGGTTTACCTATTCTGGATATTTCATATAAATGGAATCATACAATTTGTTACCTTCTTTGTCTGGTTTCTTCCATTTAGCACGTTTTCCAAGTTCATCCCTGTTGTAGCATGTATCAGTACTTCATTCATTTCTAGGGCTGAAAAATATTCAATTTTATGGATATTCCACTTTTTGTTTATCCATTCATCAATTGGTAGACATTTGGGTTATTTCCACCTTTTGGGTATTGTTTTTTTCAATTCAATTCCTATACCAATTAGATACATTTTAAACTGTGAAATGGAATCTTCTTTCCTCCATAGGGAAAGTCACAGGACACACAGAGACAATGCCAAATCTCAGCAAAGATACTGAAGTGCTGGGCCATCTCAAGGACTTGCCCAGGCATTCTGACCTTCAAAGGTCAGTTAGTCCTATCTAAGAAGCTATTTAAGCATATAATTATGCAGAGAAAGTAAGCTGGTGTTGTGATATTGCTCTTTTTGATTAAGAAATCAACGTTATGCTTTTATGAAACTTAGGAAGTTCAGATTTTGGTTCTAAAGATTAAAGGATGAAAATAGGCTTCTTAGGTTTAGTGGTCTCAACTAACAACTGGAGATCTAACTGTCATAGTTAGTGTAAAGAAAAACTGTAAAGACTTTTGAATTTTAGTGGGGGTCCTGATGAAAGTCATCCTTCAAGTTTATTTCTGTCTTTGTCTTTGACTAGGCAATTTTATAACAGTAAAGTTGTGAAAGTAATTGCAAAAATCTTCTATCCACAGAAATGCAAATTGTTGCACTATAAAGTGTGGTCAGGGTTCGTTTCTTTGACAAAGTGAGATTTGGACAAAGCCTTGAAGTACATTACAGCTAGCCTAACAGATATTTGGGGAGGAGCATTCCAGGCAGAGGAAATAGTAAAGCTCTAAGGTAGGAGTTTGTCTGGTAAGGTGAAGGAAGAGTAAGAAGGCTAGTTCAATGGCTACCACAGTATCCCCACCCGAAATGTACTCCTCCCATTAAGTGATGGGTGTGTTGCCCTTCCTCTTGAACCTAGATGGACCTTTATGACTACCTCAACCAACAGTGTATGGACAAAATGATGTTATTTGACTTCTAAGACTAGGTCACAAACATGCCATGCACTTCAGCCTTGTTTCGTTGGGACATTCACTCTCAGAGCCCAGTCACCATGTTGTATAGAAAGCCCAAGCCACATGTGGATTTTCCATCAATAGCCCCAGTTTAGGTATATAACAGCCAGTATCAACCCACATACATATGAGTGAGTGATTCTTCAGATGATTTCAGCCCCTGGTCATCAAGTCACCCCAAACTACAATCCACAATAGCCTTTGAATCTTCCTAGCTGAGACTTCAGACATTGTGGAATAAAGATAAGTGGTTCCTGCTGTGCCCTTTTTGTATTTCTGACTATAGGCCCAATTTGTGTACAGTATGGATGTTGTTTTACACCACTGAGTTTTGGGATGGTTTGTCAAACAGCAGTGATGACTGGAACATCTGGAATGACTGAAATTGAGTGAATGAGGGAGAGAGTAGGTAGAGATATGTTGAGAGTGATATTGGTAAGTGGGCAGAAAATGTAGGGCATTGTAAGCTAAAATCAACTTTTATTATGAGTGAAAAGAATAAATGTATGAGTGAGTGAATGAATGAATGGATGAATGAAATGTCAATAATTACTTAGTTATTTGGAAAATGAACTCCAGAAAGAGAGGAATTAGTGTGGCAATAATCAGGAAGCTGTACAATGAAGTGGAAAGACCATGGAATTGAATCACGATACCATCATTTATGCTTTTGGTCAAGGACAATTTATTTAAACATTTTGAGTCTTACGTTTCAATCTGTAAAATGAGTTTATGCTGTGGGGATTAAATGTTACAATGCTTATTGTAGATACCCAAAGTTTATTAGTTTACTTCTCTGCATTCCTTCACTCTTTGAATAGACTTGGATGCCTATCATGCTGAAATGGATTGAATTTAATCTCTGTCCATTTAAAAGAATTAGGGCCAGTGACTTGAACAAAAAGGCCTATTTTATCTTTGCATAAGGGAGGCTAGATAATGATTATTGGATATGGTTGCCTGAGTTGAATCTGACTCCATATTCACAAATTTTGTGGGCTTAAACTAGTTACTTAAACCTTTTAAGCTTCATTTTCCTTACCAGCAAAAGTGATGTTAATTACAGGACCTATCTCATGTGTTTCTATTATATTTAAATATGGTAACCCATATAAAGTGCTTAGAATGATGTTTGAATCCTTGTTGGAGCAAAGATTGCCTTATGAAGATCAACTTCCCTTCTTGGAAATGCTAAGGGAAAAATTACTATCTGAAAAGGATTTTTTTTCATTGATCACTTCCAATTATGAGGTCTGTCTTTTTAGTTCCTTCTCATAAGACCTTGAATTCTTGTGAATTGTGACAGTATCAACTAGATCTTCCATTTTTATCTTTAGCACTTGGACCTAAATATATGAGATAGTGTTGATCACAATGGGCTAAGTTTTGCTATAGTAACAAACAAGTCCCAAATCTTACTGGTTTAACCCAATAAAAATTGCTCATTCTCGTTACATTTCTATTTTGAGTTGGCTGGGGCCCAAGAAGGGCTTCATTCATCAGTTGCTCATGGACTCAAATTGGTAGAGTAAGCCAATATCTCAAACCTTGCCATTCATGTTGCCCGCGGGATGATCGTATAGTCTAAGGAAGATTCTGTGAAGTCGTTGAGGAGCCTTTGATTTAATTTTGGATGACAGGGGAATACTATGTGTTCCAGAAACAGGCCTGCTTTTCCCCCCTTATGCTATTATTGTCTGTGAGAAGCCTTGGCACAAACCAGGCAGTGGATTTCAAAAGAGCAGCTGAGGCCCTCGATCAAGTCCATTCCCTATAGGAGGAGGTCTGTAAGGCACATACACATGGCCGCCAGACACCTGGTGTAGTCTCCTGACTTCAACTAATTAACATATTTATTCCTATTTTATGAATTAGTTACTGAGGTCAAGGGAACTGAATGGATTAAGGTACTGACACAGGATCCCAGAGGAATGAATTTGGAATCAGGGGCCAGCATCACTTAGACCCTGCTGTGGCTACAAATAGACTCATGATTTTCCTAGTAGAAAATGTTTTAGTAAATATTAAATTATGTTTACTTTTTAATCTGCCAAGTACTTCTCCATTATGCTGAGAACAACAGTCCTTTTATCAGTCGTGAAATTTTTGCATGGCAAGGCCTTTCTGCATACTATCTTGCCTGCCCAATGACAACTGAATTGTTCAGGAATGAGCACTCCTCAAGCTGGGCCAATTATATTCCTTTTTGGGAATTTCAAAACTCGAACACCCTCTGAGTGCTGAGAGTATAATTCAGGGGAGTTGTTGGCAGCTGCGCTCCCCATTGGGGTATAAGTTAGTCTCAGAAAATGAAATAAAAATGCATAAAGAAGCAGAGTTGAAAGACAGAGACTGCAGCTTTCATTGTCCTTGAGGTTCAGCTGTACTCTCTTTTCTTCTGGCTTTTATATTACCCAATATCCTTCCAATGATATCTTGCCTAAACCGTGAGTTTCTGTCATTTGCAACCAAGAGTTCCTGACAAATATAATTCCTCAGATCTGCAGACTTTGAAATGTGTTGTTGTACTGCTAATACTATGTGGTGAGAACGCTTTTCTATTTACTACTTTTCTGTTTTGGAAAAACTGCCCTTCATCAACTGTCAGGAATAAGTGATTAACACTTAGGAAGGAGAGGGTTCAACCCAACTTTTGGAAGGCAAGGAGGTATGGTATATATACCTAATGAACCATTAGAGATTCATTACTCCTGCAATAAAGCGATTGATCCCTTTGTTAAAAGTCCCACCTAGCTTCACAATTAACCCTTGTGCAATTAAATGCTGATAGCACTGAGTGTTCACTGATAAATCAAGGTTTTATTTCTGAAAGAAAAAAGAAAGAGGGATATCAACATGCCGAGCACGCAAAGTGATTTTAAGTTTAAAAATCATAGAAAATTAGATTGTTGTTGTGATCACACAGAACTGATATTTTGAATTGGCATGTCACTGATTACATGCTCCATAGCATCTACTTCTTGATCAATAAAAACTAAAGATAAATCTGTCTAGCATTCCAAATTCAAGTGAGTAGATTTCATTTTCGAACTAGTAATAACATAAGTTAGGAGAGCTGGATTTGTGCCCAGTTTGGTATTGCACAGGGGTTTAATCTCGTATCCACTAATTAGGTTCTCGGGGTCTCAGTTTTCCCTTATTTCTAAAATGGGACTAGTGAAAGAAGGGGGTTCTAAGGTCAACTATAATTCTATAATTCTCTGATTTGAAAGAAAATTCAACTTTTGAAGAAGATATAATTAGTGTCTTTCATCTTTCAGTCTCACTTCATATATATGTATATATATACATATATGTATATATATTATTTCTGCAGTTGAAAATCAGCATGTTACCTATGACATATGTGGTAATTTCTAACAATGGGATATATATAGGGAATGGAGGAATGGAGTCCAGGGGAAGCAAATTGATACATGTGAGGTAAGAATTTTTGCCTTTCCTAAGGTGGTAATGTGGCTGGATTTCTTAATGGTGACCTATAAAGAGGTATTGATTTGTCTAAGAGATTCCTTAAGGTATCCTCTAATCTACAGCATATTCTGATATTACTACTACTAAAAATAATGTAATAAATGACTGCATCATTATATATTATGCTGGTCTGAATCTGTGGTGGACCCCATAAAAGCCATGCCCTTTGATCCTCATTCAGTATTGCTAGGAGGGAACATTTTGATTGTTTCCATGAAGATGTGACCCACCCAATTGTGGATGGTAACTTCTGATTAGATGATTTCCATGGAGGTGTATCTCCACCCACTGAAGGTGGAGTTGCTTGCTGGAATCCTTTAAAAGAGGAAACATTTTGGAGACAGTCCCTTTTGGTAGAGCCACGTGAAAGCCAACAGACACCGCCATGTTTGCCATGTGCCCTTCCAGCTGAGAGAGAAATGTTGAACGTCATTGGCCTTCTTGAACCAAGGTATCTTTCCCCAGATGCCTTAAACTGGACATTTCTATAGACTCGTTTTGATTGGGACATTTTCTGGGCTGTAGAACTGTAAACTAGCAACTCATTAAATTACCCTTTTTAAAAGCCATTCTGTTTCTGGCATATTGCATTCTGGCAGCTAGCAAACTAGAACATATATATATATATTTGCTCCATATCTTATTTAGCATAAAACTTTAATTTTTAAAAAGCATCTCTAATAATTTTCCATTGAATTCTTACAGGTTTTTAATACCTATAAATTGAGAAAAAAATTTCTATCTGAAATACTGCTTGCATTTTAAATAGGTTGGCTAGGGAAGAAACCAGAAAGAATTCTTCTTTGAGAGAGAACTGCTCTTCTTTTTTTTCATTTAAAATGCCTGAATAGACCTATTTCCTATGAAGGTATAGCCCCACCCCCACTGGAGAACATTTACTATTTAGTACCAATTTTGACAAAAAGATTAACATTGTCCTAGATAATAAAGTAAAAGGAACTTTGCAACTGCCCATCAGCTTCAGAAAGGGTTTAGAAACCTTGAAGAGGAAATGGGTGGAAGGTTCTAGAGAGGAGTCCCCCAATATGCAAGAAGCATGGGGTGTAAAGATATATGGCTAATGGGACAGGACATTTCCTGGGCAGGATGGACTTGATGGATTTTGAGGCACAGTAATGTCTGAGGTTCAATTTGAAATAATGTCTTGTCAGTACCATGATGTGATTTTCTCTATTAGCAAACTATTAGTAAAAACTTGCTGCAGAAAATATCCTTATTTTTGTGGTGCTTTAGAGAATGAATTAAAAGAGGCAATATCCTAGCAAAGCCACAAGAAGTGAGAATATCAAGAATTCAGTTGGAGAAACAGTTTGGATTTGGAGAGATGCATGAGATGGAGGACCTCAGGGAAGCCTCAGTAAGTGGGGTCGGAGATGGCAATGGAGTTGAGCCATTTTTTGTATAGATAATAAAGAAGAGGATTGTCCTAGAGAAAATTCATTTTCTGGCTTGTGGAAACTAAGACACAGAAATCATCTGACTTCTTTCTGGTAAGAAGATTGTTGTGGGCAATGACAGAATTTAAAACCCCTAAACTTCTCTCCTAATGATAGTGTACACCAGGTGATGCTCTTGATGCAATTGTATGACTAAGTTCCATTTCCACAGTTGAAAATCAGCATGTTACCTATGACATATGTGGTCATTTCTAACAATTTTTAACAGAGCACTTTTATGTTGACTATATATCTTTGAGAACCTATGACATATGTAGTCATTTCTAACATTTCTAACAATGGGATACCTTCCCCTTATGTTCCATTCTATCTAGTGTCTGCTCTGTGTACATGGAGTCAGATAGCACTTGGATCCAAAGTATGCCTGTTAAGACATCTGGCAGGGAAATCTTAGCTTTTGTGGGGTCTGAGCTAATACAATTTAGTTGGACAGGGATCTCTGTTGGGAAAAAACCCAAAATTAATGAATATATAATTAGATATGGAAATGAATTTTTATATGGAAAGAGAAATCACAACCAAGTACACAAATTCAGAAAGGTGACAAATTGCATAAGCATTACAAATCTAGAAAAATAATTATTTTTAGATTATTTAATAGCCTGCCACTTGTCTATCATACCTTTGTCCTACATGCTATTTTGACTGTTTCTTCACACAACAGCATTTTGCAATATCATTTTCTATTGAGAGAGTAGAAAGATAATTTGGTCATTCCTCTAGAAGGGTTGATTGATATTTTAAAATATTTTTGATAATAAAAATGCAGGTGAATTTTCTGTTGGATGGCGTATAGGTTTGAAAATATTATATATCCCAGAAAAGCCATGTTTTAATACTGATCCAATCTTGTGGGGCCAGACCTATTGTTTAGGGTGGAGACCTTTTGATTATATTACTTCCATGGAGATATGACACACCCAATTTTGGGTAGGTGGCCATTTGATTAGACGGAGATGTGATTGCCCCTTTAAAGTGGGTCTGGATTAGTTACTGGAGTCTTTAAATGGAGAAACATTTTGGAGAAGCCTCAGAAATGACAGTTGCTTCAGAGCCAACATGAGACTCAGATATTTGGAGATGCTTTGGGAAAATGCCCCCTGGGGAAGCTGTTTGAAACCAGAAGCCAAAGAACCAGCAGATGCCAGCCATGGGACTTCCCAGCTGACAGAGGTGTTCTGGACCCATCAGCCTTTCTTGAGGGAAGGTATTTTTCCCTGGATGCCTTAGTTTGGACTTGTTATGGCCTCAGAACTGTAAACTTGTAACTTAATACATTCCCTTTATAATGTATTATACCAGAAATGGAATGCAATATACCATTTGCATTCCATTTCTGGTATATTGCATTCTGGTAGCTTTAGCAAACCAAAGCAGATGGCTACAGACCTGTATCCTTTAATCATAGGAATTCTGTTAAATTTTGTTTTGCATGATACCAACAGGAAGAAAAGACATGTATGGTGCTTATAACTGTATAGTGAATCAGGAATATTAAATTTATTGCTGATAGCAGAGCACTTTTATGTTGACTATATATCTTTGAGAATTGAATCTCCTTATAATTTTACATATCATATGCAAAATTATTCATGTTATTGCACATACTAACTTCTGGCTCTATATCATTAAAACCTGTTTTTCCTCTAATTCTCTTATTCTACCAGAGAAAGCACCTCATTTACATTATAATAATAACCATCTAGCTCTGCATCTTTGGTGTCTTTGCATGGGGCAAGTTGACACACTGGGTGATGGGTATTACTGGAAGCTATTCCTATAAGGAGATGGCTTGCAATAACTTAAATATATGGAGAAGTAACCAAGAACCATATAAACATGTCACATAAATCCAAACTAAGTGTATCACCAACTGAACTTCTGCTTAGCCATATTTCAAATGTGCCCATAGCCATGTGAACATCACAAACAAAGTGGGAAGTACATTGGTGGAGAAGGCAGAGTGGTAAGAATGGTCTTAACCAATTGTGATTAAAATTCTTATTTTGGCAAGTTTTACAAAAGCAAATTGACCATGTGAACATATTGCTAGGCCTCCTTGCAGAGGCTTGGAAGGGCTTTGTACGAGTGAGAGCTCCTGAATCTTAAACTTCATTAGCTTCATGGTGAATTCACCTCAGCTGACAGGTCAAACTGCTGCTTATCAAGAGCAATAGCTCCTGTTTGGGTCAAATTCTTTGGATAAATGTGTATTTTGAAAGCAAACTATTTCTCACCTGGGCATTTTTTTTCCCCTAAGGGAATTCTGGCTTTGGCAGGTAGTGCTGCATAATGCAGACTTGTCTACTTTTCTTCCTGGTGAGACTGTTGTGATTAGTCGTGATAAACCTAATCATAACCTTAATAAGAAACTTTCACCTCTTATTATTTGCCTGTGCTGTGTGTGTGCATGTTTTATTGGCTGTAAGCTCTGTTTACTGATTCCTCAGCTCATGAATAAGGGGGCTTAGGGAGAGCTTCTCAGTCAGTTGGTTTCTGTGTAGATCAACTACCATGTGCTCAGATGCTCCAAAGAATCAGAAAAGGGTGTTACTAAGGCACAGAATTGAGAGGGGGCTTCTCCGACAAACACAAAAGTCTTGCTGCTTCTCATCTAAGTCAGTCTTGTCAACTGTGTTCCAAGAATTTTTCCTCCTTTTTCTCTCCCATTTGTTACAATGAATCTCTTTATTGCCTTTGAGGAGTATTAATGAGGTGTTCAACAATAGAGTGCAGTAGCCTGAATCCTAAAAGGAAGTGATAGAGTATGTGAGGACAATTTAGTAAAGGGACTTTTGCATGGGTTGAGCAAGGATAAGGCAAACCAGTACAGGATGATGATTCATCCCCCATCCTAGGAATAACAAGTCCTCACATTTGTAAACTTGGTGGGCCAAGTGGAGGGAGTTATTACTCCTGGAGAGAGCTAGCACTAAGGGGAAGGCCATCTGGTAGCAGTTGTGGCCTTTAGTAGGGAATTCAGATATTGCAAACCTACCACCTGGCAGGGGTGAGTCAGGGAAATAAACACCCTCACCTTCCCTTTTTGTCCATTGATCTTCAGCAGGTGATTCTCATTGGCTGAACCCAATAGGAAACCCATTGATGGAGTAAATAAAGATCAGCTCCCTGGGACACAGCAAAGGTGGAAAGGGTGGCAGGTAGATTTAGACAGAGAAAAAGAAAATACCTAGCACAGAAGGATAGTTAAATTGGAGTTTTACTTTTACAAAATTAGCCTAAGAGGAAAGATCTGCATATCCCTGCCTTACCAATCGGGCTTGAATTCCATATAATATCCTGAAAGAAGGATTTGCTGCCCAGCTGCAGGTAGTACAGTCTGCAGTTAGTTTCCAGGTGTCTGCTCCATCAGGGTTTGTCTCAACACCCACACGCTTCCTTGCCTGAGGTCTTGTGTCATTTCTAGGGTAGGCTTAAGTTGAATAAAATAATTCAAAACCTACTTTCCACTTACCTAATACAATGTGTGTCCTATTAACTGTTCTCCCAACCTTTATTACTTTCCAGTATAGGAGAACTTGCTTCCCGAATATGACCTTAAACCTTTCTTTCGAATATTTTGTACAGGAGCAAGTCTTTCCTTCTTTCAATTCCTGTAAGAAAAGGAATTTTTTTTTGTTTGTGAGAACTATCTTTCTCCCTATTTCAGTCAGGGGTGTTTTTCAAATTCCATATTCTCTGAGTTGGAAGATATACATCAATGTTGATCTTGTTGAGAAATATAGCGAATAAATTTGTGAATTATCAAGATTGAAATGGACTGAAATACTGCTCTCCTCATTTTTCTAATGCTTTATGTGACTTGTTTCAGTTTGCTAAAGCTCCTGGAATGCTATATACCAGTAATGGATTGGCTTTTACAATGGGGATTTATTAGTTTACAAATCTACAGTTCTAAGGCTGTGAAAAATGTCCAAATTAAGGCTTCAAGAGGAAGATACCTTCTCTGAAGAAAGGCTCCTGGTATACAGAGTTCCTCTGTCTAATAACAAGGGACACCACCAGTATCTGCTGGTCCTTTGCTCCTAGGTTTCGTTGCTTTCAGCTTGTGGTCCAGTAGCCTCCTCTCTGAGCTTCTCTAGGGCTTTTCTCTTTAAGTTCTTTGTGCTTTTTTTCTCTGTGAGCTTTTCTTAAATTCCTCTCTCTCAAAGGAATCCAGTAAAAGGATTAAGACCCACCTGGAATGGGGTGGGTAGCATGTTAAATTGAAATGATGTAACCAAAAGGCCCTACCCACAACAGGTCTGTATCCACAGGAATGGATTAAAAGAACATGGCCACTTTTCTGGGGTACATAATAGCTTCAAACCAGCACACTTAAAAGAAATACAGTCTGGCCATGGTCCATGCCACTGAAGATTTCTTGGCATAACTTTATGATAAGTATTGTACACTATCATCCCATGTATGAGACTGTGAGTTAATGAGGATTATTTTGTGTTATTTACTTTGCTACTAGATTTTAGCCAGATTGATGCCTTTTTCATCTCCTATAGGGAGTTATTGAATTTCTTAATTGATATCTTTAAAAATAACTTTCTGAATGTTTTAATGGCAAATGTTTCTCCAGGTCCTGCTATGTACTGATAATAAATCTAAATTTATTTCTTCGTGTGTTTTACTTAAAGTTCATTGCTTGGCTTTCAGTTTTTCCTGGACTAGGATTTTGTTTTATGCCTGCAGTTGGGAAATAAATATGGAACTGCCTGAATAGCTTGAAGAATCACTAATAATAGAGGGCAATATACAATTTTTGTGAAAAAGGTGCATTGATTTTTTTTTACTATAGTTATTTATTAACATATGTCTGTGAAACAAACCCACACACATCATTATCCATCAGTGGTGATAATCAGACCCTGATTCAGCAGAAAGGATCAATTACAAAGAAACCAGGTTTTTGATCACCTGAATGCACATGCATTTTTTTATGATCAAAATTGGATTTTTATTTTATAGAATTCAGAAAAGTTTATAGTAGCTTTACAAATCCTTATAATTATAAATTTATAAATAAATTACAACTTGTTAAATTACAATAGACAGCTTATCCAGGAGGCCAGAAGAGCCTGTACATATGGCAAATTCCCTGACTGAAGTCAAAACTGGGATGCTGACAATTCCTCAACAAACACCAGTACTGAGGGCACCTCTTTGCAAACTTTAAAGATTGCTGTTTTAAAAAAAAACCTCTATCAAGTTTCTTTTATTTTGTGCTATAAGAATTCAGGACATTTCACATTTCCTTGTACTAATGCTACATCCTCTTTGGATCGACAGCACTTTGTTACAGATGCCTTTGCTGTTAGAGGCCCAGCAACTTTGGGTCATGATGTTAGGCTATGTCTGTGCAGTGGGCAGTAGCTATATTATTGGAAGCCATTGCTATACCAGAGATGGATAGCAGTATCTGAGGTTTTTTTTCTTTCATAAAGCATAAGGTTTTTTCCTCTTTTTTGTGAAAAATAACATTGTTCTGGTTTGCTAGCTGCCAGAATGCAATATACCAGAAATGGAATGGCTTCTAAAAAGGGGAATTTAATAAGTTGCTAGTTTACAGTTCTAAGGCCATGAAAATGTACCAATTAAAGCAAGTCTATAAAAATGTCCACATTAAGGCACCAACAAGAGGTTACCTTCACTCAAGAAAGGCCGATGAAGTTCAGGTTCTCTTTTACAACTAGAAAGGCAAAAGGTGAACTTGGCGACATCTGGTAGCTTCCTCTCCAGGCCTCTTGCTTTGTGAAGCTCCCCCAGGGGTGTTCTCCTTCATCTCAAAGGTTGCTGGCTGGTGGACTCTGTAGTTCTTGTATCTCTGCTGCTCTCATCATTCTCAAGCTTTCTCCAAAATGCTTTCTCTTTTAAAGGATCCCAGTAAAGTAATCAAGACCCATCTGGAAATGGGTGGAGCCACATCTCCCTCTATTCAAAAGTTAATACCCATAATTGGGTGAGTCACATCTCCATGGAGATAATCTAATCAAGCTTCCAACCTATAGTACTGAATAGGGATTAGAAGAAGTGGTTGCTCCCACAATATTGATTAGACTTAAAACATGGCTTTTCTAGGGTACATAAATCCTTTCAAACTGGCACAAACATATATACAGAAAAGCAGTAATTTCAAAGCACATTGCAACAATCTGTTGTAGAACAGATTTCAGGGTTTGGTATGGTTTATAATTCCACAATTTTAGGTTTTTACTTCTAGCTGCTCTAAGATACTGGACACTAAAAGAAATATCAATATAATGATGCAGCAGTCATACTCATTTGTTAAACCCTACCTTCTCTGTATAACTCCAGCATCACCTTTGACCTTTCTCCCCCTCTTTATACATTGATTTTGTTAAAGAAAATTTTGTCATATATGAAACAAGAAAGAGAGAGTCAGCAAATATGATTTAGTAAAAATAGCTTTTATAAGATCTAAAGTTAGATTAAGATAAGGCTACTGCATTATAATGTCATTCATATAGAGTTTTAAAAAGTGCTAACAGAATTCTGTTGCTTGGTATCCACACATACACATACATTACACATGTACACCTGTGGTAAATGTAAAAGATATACAGATATGATAAACATTAATTATGAAATCAGTTACCTTTTGAGCAACTAATTACCCAAATGCTTTTTTTTTAGCATGGGCAGGCACCAGGAACCAAACTCAGGTCTCTGGCATGGCAGGCGAGAGGTCTGCCTCCTGAGCCACCGTGGCCCACCCTACCCAAATGCTTTTAAAGGATAATAGAATTATGAATGGATACACAGACAGCTTCAGTTGTAATTGCATTTTCCATCTCTTTTTCTCTGTCAAAAGCTTCAATCTGGCTATATTCTCCCTATTTATTTTCTAGTTCAATAATCCTCTCTTAATGCTGATAAACCCATCTACTATTGTTTCAGTTACTGTATTTTCAGTGCTAAGATTTCCATTTCTCAATTGCTTTCTACTCTTTGCTGAAATTCTCCATCTAATTATCTAGTTTCTGTCAAGAACTCTGAAAGGTTTGAGATTTTATCCTACTTTCAAACTAGCAAGTTAGCATGCCACAGTCTGATGGATCCTGCAGACGCCGTAAGACCCCTGGGTCAGGGAAATATGACTATTATTCATTGCACAGCCAGCAGTCTGTACTTCATGGTTGCATGTATTTCTCTTGATCCCCAAGTCCCTTGGGGGTGCTGAGGAAAAGTCCAGGTGGATGCTAATAATGTCACTGCTGAGGTTCTCCAACTTGGGAAACCACAAGCAAATCTTCCCCCTTTCCCAGGAGGAAGACATTGTCTTTATTATACTGTACAGTAATCCAACCTGTCTTCTGTTTCAGAGGGAGATATTATCACTCTCTTCCAAGGCTGTTTTCTATATAGATAGCTTTGAAAATATCGTCTCTTTTATTGTCTGATTTTTGTCATTGGTTTTCATCTCTTATTCTTGTCTCTTCTTATATGAGCTAGTTTTGTACTAAATACAACCACTGTGTATGAAAAATTATAAAGGTAATTTGGGGTTCTAGATGATGTTGATCCCCTTAAATTAAGCAAGAACTAAATAATTGGATATTGTGCTTTAGTTTTTTGAGGGCTGATCTATTTTCAGTTTGGTCTTTTCACACCCCACATGAAAGTCAGAGATGTGTATAGTAGAGCTTTCTCTTAGTGAAGACCAAATTGCAGTTTAGTTCAGTTTGCAACATAATGTTACTGGTAGCTGGGCTCAGCTTTTCTAGTTTCTGCTTAAAAATTTTAAACATTTCAAGGGGAAAATGACTTCAAATATGTGACTCCTCTCTAAGTACCTTTCTTTTCTCTAAAATCTTGGTAGCTCAAGTCCTTATTGCCTTGATAGTTCTCCAATGCCTTCAAATAGATTAAGGATGATATTTGTATTCAGCTTTCTATTTGTCCTCAGTTGAAGGGTGGGTTGGCAATAAGCTTGTCCACCCCCATTAGATATGGAAATCTCTGATGAGGTTTGATTATATTTGTGATATTTAATTCTTAAGCTGGGTGATAGGTACCCAGATATTTTATATTATTCTTGATACTTTTGGAATGTTTGAAATATTTTATAATTTAGAAAGCAGAGTCTACCTCAAAGTCTGTTTTAAAATATGGACTTATTTCATTGGAAATATGAAGTATGTATTTTTCATTTTGTTCTCTTCTGACACATTTCTAGTCTAATTGATGGTCCTTGTGACTCAGTGTGATTTACCACTGTTCTTCACGTTTGTAATGATATACATGCTGTGTTGGTTTGAAATGGTATATGTACCCTAGAAAAGCCATGTTTTAATCTAATCCCATTTTGTAAAGGCAGCTGTTTCCTTTAATCCCTATTCAGCATTGTATGTTTGAAACTGTAATTAGATCATCTCCCTGAAGATGTGATGTAATTGAGAATGATTGTCAAACTGGATTAGGTGATGACATGTCTCCACCCATTCAGGTGGGTCTTGATTAGTTTTTGAAGTCCTATAAAAGAGGAAACATTTTGGAGAATGAGAGATTCAGAGAGAGCAGAGCAGAATCACACAGCCATGAGAAGCAGAGTCCACCAGTCAGTGACCTTTGGAGATGAAGAAGGAAAATGCCTCCCAGGGAGCTTCATGAAACAGGAAGCCAGGAGAAGAAGCTAGCAGATGACACAGTGTTCACCATGTGCCTTTCCAGATGAGAGAGAAACTCTGTGTTCACCACATGCTCTTCTACTTGAAAGAGAAACCCTGAACTTCATCAGCCTTCTTGAACCAAGGTATCTTTCCCTGGGTGTCTTCGATTGGACATTTCTATAGACTTGTTTCAGTTGGGACATTTTCTTGGCCTTACAACTGCAAACTAGCAATTTATTAAATTCCCCTTTTTAAAAACTATTCCGTTTCTGGTATATTACATTCCGGCAGCTAGCAAACTAGAACAGATACAAAAGGTGAGGCACTACATGAAGATGAAGGATTATTATTATTTTTAAAATTTTTATGTTACTTTGAGGATATCAATGAGGTATATGTCTTTAATGAAGGTAATCAAATATTTCTAATTCTCTTTCTGAGCTTTCATAGGATTGTACTTCTCTTCTGCTTGTTATGGCCATATGATTTGCATTGGACAATAAAGGGGATGGAAGTAATATGTGTACCTTCCAAGAGGGAGTTTTAGGAACTAGTGCATACTCTTTTTTTTTCAGCTTTTGAAATTATGAAGGTTTAGAGTCTGGGCCTCTGAGTGAGGATGAGGAAGAATAGAATAGATCCTTCCTTTCCCCACTTCCCCTGCAGTCTGAAGCCAATCACCAGTTGTCATAGAGGGTGATCAAGGAGTAAACTTTCCATTGTTTTACGTGTTTTTTAGGGTTGTTTGTTACTACAGCATGCCCTGGTCTGTTCTGACTGATGCAGAATCCTCTTTTTTATTGTTGTTACTGCTTATCTTAGTTTTCTAGAGCTTCTGTAACACAGAAACACAAACTGGGTAGCTTCAAACAACAGAAATATATTGTCTCATAGTTCTGGTGGCTAGCAGACTGAAATCAAAGTGTCAACAGGGCCATATTTCCTCTAAACTCTGTAGCATTCTGGTCCTGGTTTACAGCATAGTTCAATCTCTGCCTCCACAAATTGCCATCTTCTCTGACTCTCTGTGTGTTAGCTTCATCTTCTTATGAAGACATCAGTCATATTGTATTAGGGCACTCCCTAATCCTGTTTGGCCTTATGTTAACTACATCTTCAAAGACTCTATTTCCAAACAGGATGGTATTCATGGGACTGTAGATTAGGAATTGAACAGGTCTTTTTGAGGGGACATAATTCAATCTGTAATACTGCTATTTTTTTTTTCCAGTAGATACTCAATGAGTTCTTCCTGAAGCAAAATGGATATGTGGAAAGATTTTTTGAATTTGAATAGCAAAGTGTCTACATGTTTCCACGTGTAGTACTTCCAGACCTACTTTCTACCTTTTATATATTTCATTCCAGGAAGGAGAGACGTATTTGATTGATGACATTAAGTCTATAAACTTTTGTCTTTGGTCTCTTCTCTCAGTTCAGAGCATCCTGCTTTCAGGAGCACCTATGTTCTCCTTCTCTTACTGTTCTGAGTTGCTGAGGGCAAAGGCCTATGATTGTCTAGTGCTCTGCTATGATAGGTATGTGCTTAATTCTAGGAGGAAAATACAGAGAAGCCCAAATATGGCAACAGGCCAAAGTGGGTTATCTAATGTAGCTTTAAAGGTAACCAAAGAAATTTTGAAACTTTATCTGCCTAACTTTTCTGTTTCTCAATTGATTATACATAGTGGTGTAAAGTGATGGATTGTGAATCCATCGTTTGCTTATAGTGCTTCCTCTTTGGGGGGCCATTTTGCATATTGCTTCATGTAAATTACTACAAACATGTATAGGAGTGGAGAATAGTGAAGTCAGACTTATGACGAATAATATGAAGTCACATTAATGATATTCAGTCATTAACTAACTCACTCAACCCTGCTACCCTCCCTCAACTTTATTCATACTGAAAGCTCAGCAAAATGAAAATGAAGAGTCGAGACTTTCAAAGCTGCTTGTAAATGATCAATAACGTAAAGGGTGAATTCACAAATATCAACGGTGATTTGTGTGTGTGTGCCAGTGTGTGACTTAGATAAGTGCAGAAATGACATGAACCTTGTAACCCCCTTAACCTGCTAATTGAAAGTCAGTGGAATTTAGGCTTGCACATGGGGTTTACTCTTTTTGGCCAGAGGGCCTTTTTCTTCAGAGTTTCTCTTTTTCAAGAACCACAGACATTTATTTTATTGCCACTCTATTCTGTTGCACTGTTTTTCCCTGGGCTAAGAATGGAATTACTAACATTGCTCGTTCCATGCTCTGAAAATCGCAGTCAGGTGTGAATTAAATGTTTTATTGAAGATTTGAGCTCCTTCTCATCAGTCACAAAGGGAATTTTTATGGAATAATACTTGTTGGCACTAATATAATTCTTTTCGTGTTAGACTCTCTAAGTGCTTTGTAACTGTTCTCTCTCTGCTATCTACATTTCAATGACTCCTATCACCTCTCCATCTAGGGTCTTTGACAGCAGCTTTATACTAACTCCCTCAACTCCTTCAGAGCTGCTTTCAGTGGAATGTAAGTTGAAAACATTTGAATAATTGTTTCTGGGTCCCTAGAGGAAGGAATAGACCACTTTAATGATCTTCTGGCATATTGTGAATTCAGAATTTAGGAAGGGTACTAAGGTTAAAATGTATTTTCTTTGAGCTGACAAGGCAGAGAGAAAAGTGAACATTATTCTCTATAGGATTTACTATATAGGAGATTAAACAAGCAAAACAAAACAAAAAATGAAAACACAAAACAAAACATTTCTTTATCTAAAAAAGTTACAAATGGAGCATTTACATTATTCTGAACTTCCATATGGGAGCTCAAGCAATAGCTATTTTTCAGTTACTTCCAGTCATAAAATGTCTGAATTAAAAGGGTTGTTGAACACATTAAATCCAGCCAAATCATTCTATAGATGAAGCTTCTAGGTTCAGAGATGTCTATTGACTTATTTATTTAAGCACAAAGCTAATTAGTGCAAAGCTGTGTCGCTGGGCACTTATTGTTTATTCCCCAATTCCACACGGACTCTTTTTTTCTATATTCTTCCTTCCCTTCTCTCCATTCCCCTCCCTTTCCCTTCCCTTCTTTCCTGTTCATTTCTTACTATCTTCATTTTAAAAAATGTTCTATGTAGATTTCCAGCACATGGACAAGGGTTGTTTTCAAGAGGAAAAATATATGTTAATTAAAATGTAGCCAATAACTAGAAAAATAGGCTCTTCCTTGTCATCAGGAATGGTTTTTACTTAAACATTCTGTCTTCAAAACCTCATGTTATGTCATATGGCTTCACCTCATTACTTAAGGATTCTACAGAACATAGGTTGCCATGTGAGAATAAAGTCTGGAATGTGCCATATCTTGAAATAAGTACTTTAGGAAAAATGGTTTTAGGGTATGATATAAAATAACCATGGTGATCACATTCTTCAATGAATGGTCATCATCACCTTTTATTCACCAGTGATTTTTACCTTCTTAGCTTCAAGCCATCCTTTAGAGATTGGACCATTTAAAGTTAAAAAAAAATTCATTTATTTTAAAAATCCTGTGGAATAAGCAGTATTAGGTGTTGACAGCTAAGAAGGCAGGAAGCCAAGGGAAAAAATTTGGTTGGCTAACATTTTTAAGGGGATCTGCAATGTGTGCTTCTAACTGCCTTTCCTTAGTGGTCTAGTGTTCCTTCTAATTCCTGTGTGACTTATATAACCCTCAATTACTGTGTAGCACCTGTACAACAGAATCAGGCAATGTTAGTGCTAGCAAGGGACAAAGACATCCGAAAACTTTCATTTCATTGATGAGATTCAGAAGGGTGAA
The DNA here is from genome assembly GCF_023851605.1 of Tamandua tetradactyla. Taxonomy (NCBI): domain Eukaryota; kingdom Metazoa; phylum Chordata; class Mammalia; order Pilosa; family Myrmecophagidae; genus Tamandua; species Tamandua tetradactyla. The sequence continues at coordinate 41,612,706 of NC_135338.1, forward strand.
ATGACGTGCTCAAGGTCACCTTTTAATTCTTCTCTTCATTCTGATTTTCTTTGGATAGAAAGGTAAGTTGTTTCCATTCTCCACTTTCTGGAAAGATTGAATTTCAATATAAGAAAAATCATTATGGCAATTTGGCCCTGGAGAATTTAAATGGAGCAGGAAATTCCGAATTATGATTCCCACAACAGTTTTAACTTGGCCATAGTCATCATACTCATTAAAGCAGAGTCTGGGATTGCTAGGTGTTTTCTTTTCTTTTTAGGTTTTTTTTTTCTTTATTGAATTTTAGGTTATATGTTTACTTGATAGCTGCCTTCATTTAGTGGAGAACTTTTCTGTCAAGGAAACATATTGTCTTAGAAAAAAACCCAAACAAACAGAAAGGACAAAAGTCACTCCAGAGAGTCGGACCTGCTTAAACAAAGGGCCATCTTTGGCTGGGGGATGAATGGAACTGAGTCCAGGCAGAATCATCCCTGAGCTACTTTCCCAAGCTTGTAAAATGTTCTCTTATCTGTCATAATCACCAACAAGTTTAGAGGGCATTTTGTAGTCCCTTTCTTGGGTGTCAGAATTTTAGGATTTTTACACAAGGTAATAGTTCTATCTTGCTGCAATTTGGCTTTTCTTTCAGTAGGTACATAGTGTGTCTCAGAGATAATTGCAAATAATTCTAGAACTTAAGCAGGGGATTAGAATTAAATAGTCTTCAAAAATCAATGTGAGATAGTTAAAGGAAAATGTAATATATCCCCAAACAAAATGAAAGATTAAACAGATTTTTAACTTTCAGTATTTTTCTCAAGATTTTGAGAATTCCTTTATACGTAATTTCTTCCTATTCCTTCAATTTACAAAAATGAAAACAGAAGTGTGGAGATGGTAATGGTCTTGGCCAAGATCAAGAGGGGAAGAGAAAAAAACAAGAAACTAGTGTGGTGGTTTGAAGCTAACTATACTATAGAAATACATATTCCTAAATTTAATCCATTCTTGAAGGTGTAAACTCATTGTAAGTAGGACATTTTGATCAGGCTACTTCAGTTAATGTGTAACCCAACTCATTCAGTATGGGTCTTAATCCTATTACTGGAGTCCTTTATAAAAGAGTGAAATTCAGACAAAGAGAAAGTTATGGAAGAAAGAAGCTGAAATCAATGAAACCTGGAAGAAAAAGGAGAGACCAGAAGATGCCGCCTTGTGCCTTGCTATTTGGGAAAGATGCCAAAGATGGTGTTTCAGATGACCCCTATGAAGTTGATTCTTCTGACTCGTGTTCAACTTGAGACACTTGAGTCCTCATTCACTAAGGCATATCCAAGGTCGGTGTCTTTCCACGTGGTTGAACAGGCTCTTCAATCAGTGTGTTAATTTGAGATTGCTGAGAGTGCAACTCCCTATCTAGTTGTTTCTTTTAACAGGGACATTTTTAATCAGGCACCTAATTTGGTCCTGGGGGACCTCACTCTGCTTTAATAATACATGTGACAAAATTTACCTCTTTGCTTTCAAAGTTGTTAATTATGGAGTGCATTTCAAATGAGCTATTGCAGCCAAGAAATCATCCCTTTTGGATGCTTGCATACTTTAATGCTGGGAAGAAGTAATAAGCAATAAAGGGTTATGAAACACCTCTCCATATGGACAGTAGTGCTCTGGGGCACTGAACAGGGAAGTCATGAAGACTTTTTGATGATGAGTTTATATTGAGTTGTATTTCAGGTTATATTACTAACCCTACATAACCTAGAGGGTTTAACCTTCCTGTCAAAGTGATAGAATAAGAGCAGATGTAGGTAGGGAGACTTTTAGACAGATGAGTGGGCTAGGTTACTGATCTCTGTGAGGAAGGAGAATCATTGCTTCAGGGGAACTGGGTTTAATGCCTTTCGCAGTGAGGATAGCCTATCAAAGGCTGCCCCAGGTTTCTGGTGAACTTTCTCTTGTATTTTCAGACTCACATGTGTTGCGAATTCTTATGGTCGCTAAAGCTGTTACTTCTACCTTAATAAATTAGCAGTAGGTTTCCAACAAGTTTGCTGCAGGGTCTCTGGTCTTCGGATGTACAAAGCAGTTTAAATATTGATGCAGTTAAAAACAATTAAACCATCATTTAAATCACTGAGCCTTAAAAGCATCAGAACCCGGCCAACCATTTGCACATTTAGCCTCAAAAGATGGCTATTAGTGACTCAGTTCTAGAGCTTCTCCTATTATTTCCCCATTTTCTGAAATGATTTCTGGGCTTTGCAAATGACTTCAAGAGCCATATGAAATATTTACCTTCACAGTCTTTGGGGTAATATTCTAGAATCCTATTGCTCATTAGTTGAAGTGTGGAATAGTTCATGAGGTAAGCATTTTATGTCACCCATTCAAAAAAAAAAACAACTTAGTTTCACACCAGGAATGAGATAGAAGACAGAGCTAAGAAAAGCTTTCTACTTTGTTTTATGAGACAAGCCAGGGATTTTTTTTTCTTTCTATAAAACACAGACTGAGCACAGTTTTACCATGCATTATACAGACTTGAGGGAAATTATCTTCATGGACCAGTGCAATGTGATGTTACCTTTGTGTACCCATCAGTGACCAAAAGAGTAGGTTAACTTTTGGAACATGTAGGTGACATTAATTTTCCTTCTGGGAACTGAGAAATATTACCAGTAGAAACTAGATGTTTTGAAGAGTGATAAAACTGTGATAGAATAAGGGTAAAATCTGACTAGTATTGAGTTAGACAAGGAAGATTGAAATCCATCACTCCTGTGTGACATAAGGGGAAACTATGGAGACAATGAAGGGCTCTTGGCGTGGACGATTCACTTAACATCTCTTCCTATTTATCAAATGAGAAATTTGGAGAAGATGATGACACAGGAGGGCCTTTCCACTTCAAACACCTTTAAGGTACGGACAGTGTGAAGCAGCACAGAATAATCAAGAGACCACTGCTTAGGTAGATACAAACTTGTCATTAAATTATTGCTACTAGTTTTGGACATTTAGAGTATTTCCAGTTTCTCACAGTAGTGGTAGACTAAATATTCTTCTACAGGAATCTTTTCTTTGGAACAATAAAAAATTATTATTATTTAAAATAAATAATAATGTAATATTTATTAAATTTCTAGAAGTTAGATCAAAAGTACACATCCATGAGACTCATATTACTAAAACAAATCCACCAGATTATGCTTTCACTAGAATATATAGTTTTGTCCATTTCATGACTAGTTCCTCCCCAATAGGTATATTATAAAAATAAATCATGATCAGCATGAGATTTTTGGAAATGAATTATGGATGACAGCAAAAAAGATCTGAATGCCTTCAGAAAATTTAGATGATTTCAAGTATTAATTTGTGAGTTTTAAAACTTGTCTGTGGCTAATATTTTTACTAAGAGTGTACATGTGCGTAATTTTTTTCTCTCCCTCTCTCAATTCTCTGGCATGATTTAAATCATCTCAGTCCGATCACAGGAACTTTGGTGGTATCTTTGTGATACAGCAGTGACAGATACCAATCAAGTTTGGGAACAGCAAGAATGTCTATCCCTGTTCCCAATATCCTGGTATCGCAACAGAGCCCTTCTATTATAGGAAAGAGAAGTGTCTCCCCAGCAGCGTCTAAACTCTCTGCGTCATCTTTTATATACACATCCCAAATTTCATTTCTATAACGGTTATTCCCAAATCTTATCTAATCAGCCTTTTTCCACAGTGTACATAGAAGGAATCTTGAAAGTCAGAAAGGCCAAGTCATTTATTAGAATGGAAACCAGAGCCATCAAATGGCCACGTGACACAGCTCTTCCTAAGCAAATATAGGTAGTTCTGGATTGAGGAAAATTTGGGATGAGTTGTCAGGAAGGCATCTAAAAGGAGATAATGTAGGTAGCATACAAGGAAGCAAAATACTGAGCGATTTCTCATTTAAAAAAAAATTTCTTTAAAAATACCCTTAAGATTTGATATACGTCCCAGACGCATCATTACGAGAATCGTAACAACCTTGTACAAGTCACATCGCTGCTCAGAATCTCAGTTTTCTCAATTACAGATAAAATATTTTAGATTAGACACAGTCTCATTTCTCTTTTAAAGTTAAGCATTTAAGCATTTTCTCTAGCTCATGTTGATTGTCTGTTGTAAAAACTGTTGTATTCAGAGAGAATTATTGTCAGTCTGGGAAATACAAAAAATTTCATCTTCATGCATTTTTTCTAATTGTCAACAACAAGAAAGAGGACAAAAAAATAATTGTATTTTACTTTCAAAGTCCTGTAACCAGGCTAGATTTTAGATACAATTTTGAAGAACAAAATAATAATCTACCCTATTTAATTTGGGCTTGGGTCCTATAGTAGAAATGATTAGACTTCATGGGGCATAGAGTAAGGTTGGTTTGTAGGTAAATGTTGGAATGTTTTTGGCCAAAATGAATGTAACAGACTTTCAGACAACTTCCAAGGAGGCTATAATAGAATTGCAAGTGTTTTAGACCAACATCAGCAAGTCTTACTTTATCTTCTAGGCTTAGTTGAACAAAAATATGTAATTAAGATATAGACTATGATCTTAAAGAACATAGTAGTACAAGGAATAAATGTATATGTGGCAAGCATAAAAAAATTTAATGAGAAAACTAATAGAGGAGGAATAAATTATAAGCGATCATCGGATCCTAACTACACTAGCTATGGGAGGGGAAACATAACCAGGGAAGGTTTCTAGGGAAGGCAATACCTAGATATGCTGAGTGACTTGCCAAAGGTGACACTGCTCATTGGTAGCAGAACAAGCACTAGAATTCCAGTCAGTCTCTTTGTCCAGTGTCTGAGTTCTTCTACTTTAAGGCAATTGAAAAGGGGAAAACTTGGATGATGGAGTATTTTTTCCCTCTTTCCCATACTACCTCCCTAAGTACACAGAAGATTTGTCAGCTAGTAGCAAGAAATAGGTAAGTATCCTCAGAAGGAAGTAATTGCTCTGTTATTGTCAAACCTTTCTTTCTTTAATTAAATGCTTACCTATTTATTGATTTGATGCATGCTGTCTATCTGCAGAGGGTGCCACATTTCAGGAAATAAATCGTCATTTCTTTGCTCTTTCACACACCATATTATGTGTGAGTTGTATTAGTTGAGTTATACGTTGACCAAGGGTGGGTTGTCTTTGTTCCCATACATGCATTTTAATTGTGCCCTTTATTCTAATTATGTAATATTACTTAATGTTATGTAAGTCAATCACGTGTTAGAGAAGAAACTTGTGTTAACAAAATTAATTTGAATGCTTTATAAAGACGTGATAAATGAAAATTGTTAGAAAGATTGAAGTCAAAGTAGATGTTGGTGAGAACTTTTTGAGAGACAGGAACAAAACTGAATTTGTTAGGATTTGCGTCTAGATTCTTTTTAAATATTTAAGTTCTCCCTTTTCTTTAAATAAACTAGAATTGGAAATATTGAATGATACTACATGTGGTTATGCAAATGAGGTGAGATGAAATTTCAATCATTGGAGACATTCTCAAAGAAAAGACTTTGCTCTTCAATGGAAGATTGCTGAGTGAATGCCTATTGATGTGTTTAAGGTATATTAAAATGATTAATTTATGTTTGTTTACATTTTATAATTTGTTTCTTTAACCCGTCCTTCTGGTTAACTCAACAACAATCATCCCAATCCCCTTTTTTAAGAATGTTATAAATTAGATACTACACTGAAAATTCCTCCCTCTTTCCCTCCCTTCCTTCTTTCCTTTCCAAATATTCCAAAGTTGTTAGTGTAAATTACAGGTACCAATGTTAGAACAACCTTTTCTTCACAATGGATATGTAAGAGTGAACTTTCTCCAGTTAATAGATTCGCCGTTTGATTAATAACCTTTGTTCTGTGGGAGAGAATTTGTTAGTCCAGGTCCTGGTTTCTAAGCTCTGTCCACTAAGCTGCATTTTTCATTAAAGTTGGCTGTATTTCGTGAATGCCGGAAGCATCTGTGTTTCGAACATTTTTTGTTTTTGTTCTCACAAAATCATACCTCAGAATCATCTGGATTTGAGCAAACCAGTAGAAAAAAAAAGTCAGTCACAGCACCCTTGTTTTCTCCTGGCTTTTGGTTGCCATCAAATGGAACCACCATATACATTTTCTACCTGAAACCCTAAATCTTTGCAAACTATTCATGAAACAAAGCCAATTATGGGGAAACACCAGTAACATTTTCCTTGCATCTGGATTTGGCTTTGGGTTTGGGAGAACTTGGATTCATTTCAGAATTTCTTCAGAAAATATTGCCTATATTAATTGGTGAAACATGTTGCTAGTAGTGGTTTTTGAGATGCTGTTGGTCACAACCTTGAAACAATTCTGAGCTGAATGCTTTGTGGCATTTTAGGACCAAAAATCAATCTCTAGGTGATGACATTCAATCACCACTGACTAAGGCTGGAATTGAAAAGAGAGCTCCAATTGGAAAAGCAACCTTCACACTACATTCCCCATAAGTCAATTGCTTGGAGTGTAGGATTTAATGTCACAAGGAAATCCAGGAGCCACTCAGCACCACCTCACCAACGATTTGGGGCACATGTGAATAATTTGTGAAAGAAGGGAGTTCTGGCTCAGACATTTTGGTTATTCTAGTTCCAAGAGTGTCACTTCTCACCTGGATAGAAAAGGTAGACAAAAGGGTTTGACTTTAATAAAATACATAGATTCTAGACAGCTTTTAATACAGAGATTTGCCTTGGCCCATAAACCAACAAATTCAAAGACTCTGGCTGACGGCAAAAAAAATCAAGTAATGCTTTCTAGAAAACTGAATATATCATTCTAATTTGGGATATTATTTTTTCAATCAAGTTTCTTTATATTTTGAGAGAGTGGGTGAACTAATTCAACAAATCAAATTTATTTCTTCCAGAGAGAAACAAAGAGATTCTTGGCTTGTGGTATGAAAAAATGACACAAAAACACTGACTATGGATAGGATGTTTTGACATATGTAAGCATGCATAGGACCAATTAAAAAAATAGTAGGCTGACAAAGAATCTTGAAGATCCAATTACTTTAATTAATAAGATTCAATTGATAAATCATCAGAAAAGGTATCCATGAGATTGGTTTAATATTTCTGATATAAACTATGCTAAGGTGTATTTGGAAACATCCCTTTAAAAACAGAAAGAAACCCAGATGATGTAGTTATGGCACACTGGAAAGTTGGTGGGTTGGGAATGAGTCCAGGTTATGCTACTTCCTAGAATTGAGACATTTGAGTAATTCTTTGGGGGCACCACGTTTTTATCTGAAAATATAGTCAACCTCACTGAATTGTTAAGAACATATTACAACATAATACACAACAACAATCTACATTGCTTTACTCTTTACATTTGATTAGAACTTCATAGTTGATCGAATGGCACAAATATTGATGAATTTTGATGTTCACTTAGCACTTAGTTGTCTAAATGTTGCCAGCTTCTTGATGGAATTATTTGCTTTTAATTACAAGGGTGGTTGGTGTTTTGCAGACAATGTTAGAAACCGTGACACTGATACTGACTGAGAGGAAAGTATGTAAGGAAATTACATCAAGCTCTGGACCATCCTTATTCTGTACAGGGTTCAGTGGTCTGCAACCCATATGGTTGAAAAGCATTCTTGTGCTCTATTGCCAGGCTGCCCTTAACGACCCGAGCAGATGAAAATCACTGGTTTCTTTGTCTTTTCTTTCCCACAAGCCCAACTGTCTTTATGCCTAGAAAAATCAAAGTGAATAATATATTGGTAACCGATAAACATAAACTCCTTCCTTTTTCTATTTTAATTGGACCCTCAAGCAGGAAAACAAGAAGTGAGTGGCAGCTACAATACTCAGCCTCAGATGCTTAATGTTTTGCCTTCTGTATATGGGAACAAAGAGTCTTTTACTCTGTTCTCAACATGGTTATTTTTACATAGAAAGGGATGAGAACAGTTGATATAGATAGATTTAATCCTTGTCTGATTTCATTCCATCACATATCCATTTTTCCTTCTCTTTCACATTAATTCTTTAATTTTTACTTAGACATATTTGATATTATAGATGCTTTTTATTGATATGTGATTACTCAGCCAAACTCTACCTGTTTTACTTTGTTACCTCCTTTCAACAAATTTAGCTCAGTTGTTAAGCAAATATGCTTTGGAATTAGACCTGATTACAGTTTTCCCATTTATTTTGGGATATAGTATTGAACCTTGGGACATACCTCCCACGCCTCAGCTGCCTCAAAATAATTGGGGATAACAATAGTATTATTCTAAAGAGGACCATTCTTCAAAATGATTAAATTAAATTACTCCAAAATGATGACTAAGTCCCAGTTAATATGCTAAATTGTTCAATAAAAGTTATATAAACAGATTTCATTTCCTCATAACTGACTACCTTAAAATTTCCCTATTTCAGGTAGGCTTGAGGCTTCAGTAATTTATACATGGCAGTTGTACAGATGGAGACTTTGACATTCGTACAGGTTCACTGTTATCAAGGTTGATGGTTATTTCCAGTCAAATAGATTGAGAAGGCAATGTTTCCCACCCCATCACCTTGGGAAGAATCACAGATTTTACATGCTAAGGACTGCTACATAAGAGAGAAGAGCTAACTGTATGTGGAGTCTTCTTTTATAGCATCTTAGGAAAACATGAAGTAGTTAGCTTTCTAACTCTTCACTAATTCCACAGCTTGAGAAAGTTATGCTAATGTTGGCATAATTGTAATGTTTTAGGATAAGCTATCTGCTAAAACATTCTTGTGCCATTCATTGAACTTGTTACCCAGTGGGATATATCTATACACTTCATGAAAAAATCAGCAATCTCACTGATTTTCATTTGAGGTGAAGTATATTTTCTTGGTAAATTTCAGCATTAAGATTCTGTTTTCTTAAATTAAGGTTGGACTGAAGCAGAAAAGGCAAAGGGTGATGCAAAAAAAAAGCAATGTAAAACTAAATAGCACTTTCTCATTCTACCTATGTCTGCTCTCTCTGGTTATTATACACAAGTTTATGACTCAGAGAATGCTTCCCCTTGCCTTGCTATCCCCCCACTTTCTCTTATCTCCCTCCTCCTAGAATGAATTTGGCAGAAAACTAATATCATGAGAGAATGAGCGCTATTCATTTCTGAGTTTTTAGCATCTCATATCACACAACCCAAATTTGTCTCTAAACCTGGTGGCCCTCATTGGCCATAAGGATGGAGAATATCTGGTTGGAGTGCTATCTGGTTCACCTTAATTTGATTCAAAGGCCAGCATGACTTCTGAAATTAGTAAAATTTCAATCAGTCACATGGGACCTCATTGAGGAAAACTGAGCTAGTAGCTGGGAATGAGGAAGGTGGTAAGGGCATTTTGCCACTAGGGCAAAGCCAGTATCAAACTGGCTCTTTTCCCATTTTGTTCTGGATGGATCTTCACACGTGATGGAAGAACAGAGCTGCCCTCCCCACGAATTTTTTTTTTGACGTACTTACATTGAAAAAAAAAAGGCCATTTGAGCAGTAGTATAAGTAAAGTCTTTGAAAGCTGTAATTTAAAAAACGATGTGGGTGGCATGCTGTTTAAGAAGGGGAAGAAAAGATAATTACGGGGGAAAAACCCAGACACACAAATCAGGAGATGCTAATTACATAAGACGGTTAATTTAGGAAATACAGCTGAATTAGAGGGAAATCTGATATGACTTAGATCTTAACGCAGCAGTGAAGTCACCACGCGCCCTGAGGTGGACTGGCATATGCTTTAGAGCAATAAAATTAATAATACTAGTAATGCTTAACATTTATTGAGTGCTTATGTGCCAGGTGTTATGTGTTCTTTTAAAGTTTTATTCTCTTTATCCCTGAAAGCAAACCTTTAAAGTACATATTAACATTGTTTTTTTCTTATCGGACAGACAAGACAACCAAGGCATGGGGAGGTTCCTTTACCTAAGAGCCAGGGCTGGCACTCAGGTCTTTCTGACCACAAAGTCTCTTTTAGTTACCAAGAATTCCGTCTCAGCAAATATTACTATAGTCCTGCCAATAAGAGAAATTTCCCAGGGAGCCGAAACCGGACTCTAGGATCTTGGATTCAAAAGTACCCAGAAGCTGAAATGAACCTGTTCTCCCGTCACCTTCCTCTGGTAATAACCTTAATTTTCGTTCTTACTGTTCTGGGTCTTGTGATTACTTCATTAAACAATGTATAAACCCCCAAAAGGTATTATTTAAAAATCAATAAAGATATTACTCCTTAGCAGAAATCTAATGCAATACCTTTTATGGTTAGACTAAATCAAAATTAAATCTATCTTTGAGATGCTTGAGGTATTCAATATGTAACATGAAATAAAATTTCCCTGGGAGAAGGTAAAGACATCAATACCTTATGTACCTTTTGGAATCTAATCTCTTTCCTATCTTCATCTAACTTTCCTCCCAAAGAAGTTCAGAATCTAGTGAGAGACTTGGAACCCGCATGTCCATATCGATAGAGTACTTCCCCGTATTAAGACCAACCTCGCTTCATCTCTTCAAAAACATATTCACTGCTTTCAGCACAATGATTTCAATTTTTTTTTTAGCATCTCAAATATTTATGCCAATTTGTCAGCAGCAAGTATCAGTGACAAGCGGAGATAAAGCATTATTTATGCTGAGATATCCAATTTTTATTTTTTTGGCTGCTTTCTTGAAAGATGATGCTTTGGAAAATAAAATGCAACATTTATCATTGCTCGTTTGGCTCTGGGAGGTGGGGGATTGCTGTCTTTGCTGGGAGCCAGTTAGTTCATGGAGCACAGCCCTTTCATGGAGCACAGTCCTTTCATGGAGCACAGTCCTTTCACGGAGCACAGCCCTTTCACGGAGCACAGCCCTAGCAGGCCCACCAGGCACAGGGCTGGAAAACCCCAGCACAAGAGAGGCATTTACAAGCCGTTTTCTGAAAGGCAGAGCAGTGTTATGAAAAGCTAGTTTTAAAACCATGTTGGAAAATCTACCCTCTACAAGTTGCAACCTGTTTCAAAGCCAGAGGATAATCACAATTACAGTTTTTGGATTTGCATAGAGAGTGCAACATCACAGGGTACTAAATATTTAAGGATGGGAGGAGAGGGAAAGTGTGAATGACAGACAGAAAGGAACAAGATAGCTGATAGAATTTCACAGGGGTGGTATGAAGGATTGTCTGCCTATATATGACCCTCACATAACACTTTCGTTTATGGAATGTTTTGAAGAATAACTTAGTTTATTCATTTAATTCATCAAATATTTATTGGGCACCAGGCACTCTTCTACAATGTAGGGATATAGCAATGAACAAAAGAGACACAAAATCTAAACTCATGATATAGGAGAAACAGATAACAAATAAGAATATATTCTGAAGGGGTGAATGGCAGCTGAAAACACATATGCTTAGTTCCATAATGGGCAAAACCATTCTCTTAATCTGACGGTGACAACTGGAGAGATTAGCAAAAGTTACTGAGTCTAGGCCTCTGCCCTCATGGTGCTTCCAATTTAATGAAGAGTACAAATTTGCACATACCTACAAAGAATCTCTTCCACCTGACTCCTCCTTCACATTACCCAATTCTTGATTGAAGATTGGATGGATTCTTTCATTTAAACAAATCATTAGACTCATCCCTTTGCTAACTTTAATTTTATTAAGCTTTTTAGTCTGGGTCTTCCCTCCTGTTTTGCAAGATGCTGTGCTCATTGATTTTCTCCTGCGTTGGAATACCTGTGCCAGTGACTAGTCGATGATGTAATGTGAATGTTCCAGATCTCAGGTTTGGAGCCTCAGAGAACATAATGTTGTTGGTGAAAGACAAAGACATATAGACTTTGCATGTGAATAACTGATTCCCATGAATGCAGTGTGCAATACGTAAATTGCTATGTTAGTTTCCTTTTGAACATTTAATTTTTGTCTGAAAACGCCAAGGAGGATTGATAATCATAGCCAACTGCTCAGTGCATTGTGCAAGAATAATGAAACCCATTTTGGCTTACATTTATTACTGTGGCAGTGTTAGACCTCGCAGAGTAACCTATTTACATATAGAAGGTTGATATGAGGCAGAACCTGTGATGTGGGTTTTGTTAACCTTGTTTTAAAGTTAACTACCTTCTATTTTTATCCAATATGTTGAAAAGGACCTGGAAACATTGTGCATGATGGTAAAGAGAACAGAAAATAGTTTCTTCCCCTTTTTTTGTTCTCATTCAATTATTCATTCAGTGGTCAATTCTGATTTGGTATATTGTGCTAGATACAGGTGGAGGTGGGTGTTTTAAAAAAATACTAAGTTCTTATAATTAAAGAACTAGGTGTCATCGGCCAGGTAAAACTAAATCAGTTTGATTTACATACTTACTGGTATGTAAGTAAATGTTAACCAGTGTGGTTCAATGGTGTTGAATTAATTCATAGTTCTTTGTTGCAAGCAAGGAAATAGTCTAGTAGACTAAGCAAATGGAGTTTATTTTAAATCTATTGTGTATCTCACAGAATTACTGTGAAGATGGAATAATTAGATCCCAGAATAATCATCCTGAACAAGACCTAACAGCATCGGAACATGCCTGATGAACAAATTCCTGCCTCTGCCGCCAAACACCAGTTTCTAGAGTTGGCATCACTGCTAATTCTGGACCAGACTTTCAGCAGAACACTGCTGCTAAAAGCAAAGCGAAGCTTCTCTTCCCATCTCTCTGGTATCACTAGCTACTAGGTCAAAGTTGAGTTTGGATGAATCTGATTGGAAGAGCCTCAGCCAATGCCTACGCCCTAAAAGGAAGGGATGTTAGAAAAGAAATTAGTAGTATTTCCATTTTCTAAAGGTGGTCCTTTTTGTCCACTAACACTAATAAACCGTGGAATTCTTCAAATACGGAATGGGGTTCAGATCCTGAGCAGCCAAAATAAGTGGTGAATTTTCACTTTAAGAAGCAAAGAAAACATTTCCACCCAGGCATAGTTGATCCATACCTACACATGGTGCTAACAGGGATTTTAGATGTTATTCCTTCACTTTACTGGTTTGCTCTTTAGAATATTTCATTCATCCAGACAACCACCCAACTTTTATCCTTTTATCTCTCTTTTTTATGGGAGGGGTTCCCAGCTTATAGACAGCAAATGGAAAACTCAGACTTGGGTGGTTACTGGAAAAATTATAATTTTTTCAGATTTTGTGTATTGATTACAGAAAATATTCTGTCAGATAGCAAAAGAGTTTCAGATTCTAAAACACTCAAATATTCCAAACAAAATATATATATATTTTTTAATTTTTTTATTAATCAAAAAAAAGAAAAGAAATTAACACAACATTTAGAAATCATTCCATTCTACACATGCACTCAGTAATTCTTAGTATCATCACATAGATGTATGATCAGCATTTCTTAGTACATTTGCATCGATTTAGGAAAAGAACTAGCAAAACAGCAGAAAAAGATATAGAATGTTAATATAGAGAAGAGAATTAAAATAATAATACTAATAATATATATATATAAAAAGGAAAAAGAAAAAAACAAAAACAAAAGATACAAACACACAAACAAACAAACAAAAAACCATATTTCAGGTGCAGCTTCATTCAGTGTTCCAACCTAGTTACATTACACTTAGGTATTATTGTGCTGTCCATTTCTGAGTTTTTGTATCTAGTCCTGTTGCACAGTCTGTATCCCTTCAGCTCCAATTACCCATTATCTTACCCTGTTTCTAACTCCTGCTGGTCTCTGTTACCAATGATATAGTCCAAGCTGATTCTCGAATGTCGGTTCACATCAGTGGGACCATACAGTATTTGTCCTTTAGTTTTTGGCTAGACTCACTCAGCATAATGTTCTCTAGGTCCATCTATGTTATTACATGCTTCATAAGTTTAGTCTGTCTTAAAGCTGCATAATATTCCATCGTAGGTATACGCCACAATTTGTTTAGCCACTCGTCCGTTGATGGGCATTTTGGCTGTTTCCATCTCCTTGAAGTTGTAGATAATGCTGCTATAAACACTGGTGTGCAAATGTCCGTCTGTGTCCTTGCCCTTAAGTCCTTTGAGTAGATACCTAGCAGTGGTATTGCTGGGTCGTAATCCATTCTGCCATTCTATGTCTTTTGATTGGGAAATTCAGTCCATTAACTTTTAGTGTTATTACTGTTTGGATAATATTTTCCTCCACCATTTTGGCTTTTGTATTATATATATCATATCTGATTTTCCTTCTTTCTACACTTTACTCCATACCTCTCTCTTCTGTCTTTTCGTATCTGACTCCAGTGCTCCCTTTAGTATTTCCTGCAGAGCTGGTCTCTTGGTCACAAATTCTCTCAGTGACTTTTTGTCTATAAATGTTTTAATTTCTCCTTCATTTTTGAAGGACAGTTTTGCTGGATATAGGAGTCTTGGTTGGCAGTTTTTCTCTTTTAGTAATTTAAATATATCGTCCCACTGTCTTCTAGCTTCCATGGTTTCTGCTGAGAAATCTACACATAGTCTTATTGGGTTTCCCTTGTATGTGACAGATTGTTTTTCTCTTGCTGCTTTCAAGATCCTCTCTTTCTCTTTGACCTCTGACATTCTAACTAGTAAATGTCTTGGAGAACGCCTATTTGGGTCTATTCTCTTTGGGGTGCGCTGCACTTCTTGGATCTGTATATTTAGGTCTTTCATAAGAGTTGGGAAATTTTCAGTGATAATTTCTTCCATTAGTTTTTCTCCTCCTTTTCCCTTCTCTTCTCCTTCTGGGACACCCACAACACGTATATTTGTGCGCTTCATATTGTCATTCAGTTCCCTGATTCCCTGCTCAAGTTTTTCCATTCTTTTCCCTATAGTTTCTGTTTCTTTTTGGAATTCAGTTGTTCCATCCTCCAGTTCACTAATTGTAGCTTCTGTCTCTTTAGATCTACCATTGTAGGTATCCATTGTTTTTTCCATTTTTTCTTCTTTGTCCTTCACTCCCACAAGTTCTGTGATTTGTTTTTTCAGATTTTCTATCTCTTCTTTTTGTTCAGCCCATATCTTCTTCATGTCCTCCCTCAATTTATTGATTTGGTTTTTGAAGAGTTTTTCTATTTCTGTTCGTATATTCAGCATTAGTTGTCTCAGCTCCTGTATCTCATTTGAACTATTGGTTTGTTCCTTTGATTGGGCCATATCTTCAATTTTCCGAGCGTCATCCATTATTTTCTGCTGGTGTCTGGGCATTTGATTAGATCTCCCTGGGTGTGGGACCCAGCTGGTTGAAAGGTTTTTCTGTGGAATCTCTGGGCTCTGTTTTTCTTTTCCTGCCCAGTAGGTGGCGCTCGTGGCGGTCGTTTGTCTGCGGGGCAGTCGGCCCGGGAAACCGCGCGTGGAGGCGGGGGTCGCTGGCCGTGGCTTGGGGGAGTGCCGGTCCAAATTGCCCAGCTGGCCCGAGACGCCAAGCGTGACGGGAGGGCCCCGCTATCCAATGTTCCCAGTCAGACCGGGGAGCCATGTGCGTGGAGGGGACCCCAGACGCCAGCCACCCCAGCCGGGAAAACGTGCACCCCTCGGGTATCTCACAGCAGTGGATTCTCCCTACCCGTTCAGCCGTTCCAGAATGGGGTACGCTGTCTTTTTTGGTCTCTGTCGTGACTCCGGGAGCTGTTTTGTATTGTTTCTGTTTCTTTAGTTGCTTTTCTGGAGGAGGAACTAAGACCCGCGCGTCTTACTAAGCCGCCATCTTCTCCGGAAGTCCCAAACAAAATATTTTTTAAAAATGATTTTAACCACTTGGATTATCTTTATCAGGTAAGAATAAATAGAACATTTTTAGTGAAGTAACATCAATTTCAAGTGGCACAAAAGAGCACATAGGATTGAAAAGAAATATTGGATCCTCAATGAAAACAGACATATGTCTTGGAATATGTTCCAAAACTTCCATATAGCCCTATATTGTCCAAACTATGAAAATGAATATATCAGGTTGGGATTTATCTTCCCCTAATCAAAAAATTATTTTTTTTTGACTTAAGGAATAAAATCTACATGACAAACCATTTACTATATTATTGGAGTACTCAAAAGGAGCTACTTACATAAGGGCTGAAGAAAAAATAATTTTTTGCCAAATACTGAAAGAATTTCATTTAGAAGCATAGTTCTTGGGCTAAACATTTTCAAGGAGCAATATCAGTGACATCGGATTAAATTCAAAGTATCCCTTGTTGGAGGGCACCATTTTCATAATTCTTTTTTTTCAAAAGAGTGTAGTCAGCATAAGGAAACACACAAAAAATTAGGTACTGAGTCTACCACCCTACGACATATACTATTGACTGGCTTTTGAACTCAGCCTAAATTTCCACATAGTTGGGGTTCTGAACCCAAAGGGCATTGAATTTCAAGTCTTGTGTAATGTTTCTCAGTGACCACAACACCCATGCTGAACAAGGTTGCTTTGTTTTGTGATGCTGAACAAGACTGTTTTGTTTTGTGATGCCATTTTGCAATGTTCAATATCCTTGCATATGTCTTATGCCCCTTTGATGGTTCCGGAATCCACTGGATGAACAGTCAACAACTAAATGAGGAACGAGAGTCAGAGAACCAAGCGTTAAACCTTCCACAGTTGCTCACAGATGAAGTCTGTATTTAGTTTTTCTATCATCTGTGGTCTAAAAAGTAACTCTTGCCAATATGAAATGTCTCTCTGGTCATAAGAAGAGGTTTTACATCTTTCTTCATCAGTGTTTCTGGTTCATTTTTCTGAAGCCAAACCTATTTTGAAGAGATTTTGTGTCAGGAAAACACAATTGACAAAAATCAATGGTTTTTCTCACTGTTTCCATTATTCTCTGGCTATTCCTCAGTTTGCTCGGTAGGCATGTTGGTGGCTGTGGCCTCTGCTCCTGCTTCAGCCAGTTCAGCTCTGCTTTCATCCTTATACACTTGGAATTTGTGCATGATTTCATTGAAAAAAAATTTGTTGTTAAAAAT
The DNA here is from genome assembly GCF_023851605.1 of Tamandua tetradactyla. Classification (NCBI taxonomy): domain Eukaryota; kingdom Metazoa; phylum Chordata; class Mammalia; order Pilosa; family Myrmecophagidae; genus Tamandua; species Tamandua tetradactyla. The sequence goes on from NC_135338.1 coordinate 41,629,754, forward strand.
AAAATGCAAAAATGTTGGAAATCAGCATCAAAAAGGGCTTTTTTCTAAAAAGTGAAAGTTTTCATTCCAAATGTTCTTTGCTTCTATAATAATAACTAACATATGGTGCTTACTACATACCAGGCACTGTTCTAAGTAACTCACATATATTAGATTCATTTAGTCTTTCAAACAACCCTATAAACTAGGTACCATTTTTTTTTTTAATTCTTACTTTACAGGTGGGGAAATATAAGAAAAGAGAAATTAAGTGCCTGCTCAAGGTTACACATCTAGTACTTGGCACAACTGGGATTTGAACTCAGGTACACTAAGTTCAGAATCCATCTACATTATTATATGCTGCTTTGCTATATGCTGTCTTGTGTCATAGTGCTTCTCCATCCACCCTTACAGCATCTTTTTCAAGCAATGATGTGGTCTTGGATTTAAATGTTGTTCAGAAGAGGTAGGGCCTTGCTATAGATTTTAGCAACATAGCACCCTGCACAGTTGTCACCTTTATTAACCAATTCCTGGAAACTTAGTAAAGGACTTTCATAATGGACCTGTGAAAGAAGACGTAGCATGTTTTTTTATTTCCCCAAATCCTCTTAAGAATGGTGATTATAAGCCTAAAAAAAATCCACTTATAGGTATCATCTATTGAAATTTAGTAAGAAATAGTACTGTTTCTATTTCTATTCTCCTCTCCATCTATCTCCCAAGAACATATCTTTCTTTTCCATCTGGATCTGCATATCTGGCCAAATCAAAAGTGTTGCTCATAAAACAAATATATGTGACCAAATGAAATGATCTGAGTATAATCATTTAAAATCTCCACATACATTCATTCTTTCAGTGATCTAGGTCTTAAAGAATTATTTCACAGTCTTTCAGATTGTTTTGATAACTGGACTGTAATTCTGATATATCCTGCTGTTCACTTAGACTAAATCAATGCAGAGATGTTTCTGATCTGTGTGGTTACCTTTTTCTCTTTGGCATTTCTGTACTTCATCCTTTCTCCCTTCTTGTCACAGTCATCCTTGAGACACACACACACACACACACACACACACACACACACACACACACACACACACACACACACACACACAATGAATTTCTAAATCCCCAGAGAAGCTTATGAGCTAGTGAGGTCATCCTGGATGGCAGTTTCCCCTTTGGAATTGTTAGTCATTTACAATGTAAATGTAAAGAAGAAACTTCTTAAAAGAAACTTTTAAGAAAAGGTAACAGCTGATCTTATTGAGAGCTAGGTCTTTTCAAGGAAATTTTTGCCTACCACCACATTTAATTCTCATTCCAGCATCTCAATAGATGTGTGTTGAATAAATGAATGAACAGTCATACTATGAAACACTATTACTATTTCCCACTTTCTGTGTAAAGGAAAGATGCTTAAAGGGATTAAGTAATTTGCCTGAAGATTCAGGCAGATAGTAATTGTTAGTTTAGTATAACACCAAAAACCCACATGAGCAATCAAATCATTATGCTATTCCTCCTCAGTTTTAAGCTTCAAAGAATGAGTATCCATCCAACTTATTTGGACACATTATGGTTGAAGAAACAAGGAGTTAGTGGTGTCCCTTCATATTATTAGAATCCCTGGATTATAGGGGAAGAGTGTTATTAAACATTTTCTAGTTCAAGTTACATAGGGTTCTACGACTGGCTGTAGAAATTCCTTTTCCTGGGGATTTTCTTGTCTAATAGAGCTAAAGTTTCTCCTGTCTCCAACTTTCAATTCTCATCTTCATTGGAGGAAATTCAGAGGTATATGTTGATCTTTCACTGAAGACCAGTAGATGGCAGCAAAAGTCCACCCTAGAACCCTGGAATTTTGACTGCGCATTAGCACAAAGTGAAGCTGGAGGCAGCTTTTAAAAATATAATCACCCGTGCTTCTTACCTGACACGTTGGAAGGGCTGATTTTCCAGTTCACACATGTCTTATTACTTTTAAAAATAATCATGTGGAAAGGCTTTTCATTGTGTTTGCTGCTACATTTCTCTGCACAGTGGTGACTGTCATGCCAAAATCAAACTAATAGCAGCCAAAAAAAAAAGGCCGAAGAGAAGTGCAAATGATTTCCGTTAAGAAATATACCTCATGGGTTTTCAAAGAAGTTTTCATCAACAGATCTGATCAGTGAAACAGTCTTGCTCATAAATTATTTATCAGTCCTCTATCTTCTTTTTCCTTCTGACCATTGAAACAGGCAAAATCCAATTTTGGATGAATTCTCTTTTAAGAATATCTGTAGAGAAAAATTTCTCAGCACTCTTCACTGCATAATGTGCCCCATAAACAACAAAGGATTTCTTTGTTTTTTTATTTTAATCAGAAATTTCTTTTCCAAGGAAAGTTACCCTTGGCATTCAACATTTTGTCTTAGTGTTAATTTGATTTTCAGCCTCTTTCTGGCTCATTTTTCTAGGGAATTTGCTGTAGATTTTATGGACTGTGATTGGTCTGAATTTGAAATGAATTAGTTCCCTGACTTGGGAGAAGGACCTTCAGAAAGGTCTAAGGTTGCTACTGCTTAGCTATCAGACAGCACACAGTCTCCAAGTCTTTTTTTTGTTTTCTCTGAAATGGGGAGGATAAAAGCATCTCATAGGATTATTGTGAGAATTATATAAAATTAAATTTGTTAAAGTAATGAAATCCCTAATTTAGTACATGTTATAAAAATCTACTAAGTTAGCTGAATCTGAATTGAGAGGATGAGACTGGTGAAGCCAAGATTCCTTCCCATCTTAAGTACCTATGATTCTGATTAGTTTCTTTCCATTTAACTGCAAACCAAGAGCTACCAATATTCATATTAAGAAGGAAAGAAACACTTGGAAGACACTGAGATGAAAATGTTCTAGAGGATAAGAGGTTGATTCATCATGCATAAAGGTGGTTTCTATATTCACTATTAAGAGGGGTTAATAGTTCATCTTTGACAAAAGCTCATCATCCAACAATGAGAACTGTGAGAGTTAGGTTCAGGTGTCACCTTGGCCAGGTGAAGATGCTCAGTTGTGTTGGACTTAAATCATCAGCATGTGAATTTCATTGATGGCTGATTACATCTGCTATAGGCTAAGGGGAGGGGAGTGCCTTCTGGCAATGAGTGAGGCTTCAAATGAGAAGTCAGAAGAGAAAAGTAGCTCAGTACAGCCCAGCACAACACAGCTCAGAGATCAGAGCAGCTCAGAACCAGACATCTGGAGATGCAGAAAGGACATGTCATGGGGAAAGCTTGTTAGAACCCAGAAGCTGGTAGATACAGCAGCAGTTGTTGCTGTGTGCCTTCCCATGTGGCAGAGAAAGCCAGAGTAAAGTTAGCTGCCTTTCCTCCAAGAAACTGTAAACTTGTAATTAAATCTGCTTTATAAAAGCCGGCCCATCTCTGGCGTATAACGTTCTGGCAGCTTTAGCAAACTAAAACAAGAACTAATGGAAAAAAGAAGGAAAATGACACCATGAAGAAGAGGATAAAATGAAAAACAAAGGCTCTGAAGGAACAGAAAGGGTATTGTTATTATTATCTGCATTTTATCACCACGGAGAAAATTCAAGAACTTGGTGAATTACAAGCAAAATATAGAAACTGTCACCCAAGGGTCTTTTATTTTAATTTTGTCATTCATTTTTTAATTTAAATCCTGCATCAGGAGACAGAAAGACTCCTCAACTTAACAAGTTTGATATTTTCCCTAACACCCGAGATAATCCATTCTTTTTTATGCCATAACAATTTACAGACATTACTGCATTGCTTCTTCATATCACTCAAGTGGGTAGAGGTTTCGAGTTCCATCTTGCTGATGAGGAAACAGAGATTTAGAGAAATTGATTTGCCGATGATGGCCTACCTGGAGTTACGATTGGATTTTAGGGATTTGTGGGCTTCCCTTAATCCCACTGCCACTCTATTACTACAATGGCTACTAATACCATTAAGAAATAGTGGTCAGGCATGAGGTCTTTGAAGGCAAAGTGACTACAGGGTTCACATCTCCTTTGCCATTTCTGGACTGTGTGACTATGGCCAAGTTACTCAATGGGGTTGATGAGTTTGGCACTCATGGTGGACATGAAGACTGATATTTTTACTACTTGGCGGAGGTTACAGCTCATCTTTGTTCATCCAACACTAAGTATTAATAAAAAAAAGTAGAAGAAACAATGCTTTGAAGAAGACAAAATAGAATACTTTTTTTGTATGCTGTATGGCAGGTCACATTTCATTATTTTTCCATGTGACTCTCTCGTTATTGCAGCACCCTTTATTGAATTTTTTTTAACCTTATTTGTCTGTTTTTGCTTGTTTGTCTGTTTATTGGGATGTGCATGGACCAGGCATCAAACCTGGGTCTGTCACATGGCAGGCGAGAATTCTGTCACTGAATTACCCTGTACCCCCCAAAATAGAATACTTTTGATAAACGAAGACTCTGAAGGTAAAAGGAAGGGTACACTGTTGTCCCTGCACTTGGTAAGTAAAGAGGTAATTTCCCCAGATTTGATAAAAATTGAGACCAGTTTTTAGTCAAACCTTGGTTCAAATCTTGATTTCTAACCAGCCATGTAAGTTGACCACCTCTCAGACCCTCTCATCTCAAAATGGAAATGGTAACACAATATCCCCCATCAAGTTGTTTTAAGTGTAAAATGAACTTATAGGGTGAAATGCTTACCACAATGCTGTCATATAAAAGGTGCACAATAGAACATGATAGCTGTTACAACTACTGTTAAAATCAGATCTGTAAGAACATTACAGTTCTTGCTAAGGAATAATTTGAACTTGAATGCTCGACTTGTTCAAACTAAGTGGAATCAGTACTAAACTTAAAATTTCAACAAAAATGCCTTTAAAAAATTATTCAGGAGCAAGTAAAGTGTTATAGCTTCATCTTGGCCTTCAACTTGAAACACATTCTTGGGATCTGTATAATATAATTGCCTCTCTTCACCAGTTATCAGTTAGGATTTGGATTTCCTGCCTCTAGAGATGGTCTTGATGATAAAAATGACAAACAAGTATGAAAAAGGAGTCTGCCCTATTTTTCTGAGAATGAATACTCTGTTTAAACTTGAAATTTTTAATTAATGCTTCAATGCTGGGTGTTATCTTTTTGATGAATTCCTGAAACTTTTGACCTATTTCCTTATCTGAAAAATGTGGGAACCACACTAGTTCCAACTACCATATTTTTGGCATTTATCATGTGCTAGGTTCTGTGGTAAGTGTATTATGTATATGATGTATATATATATATATATATATATATATATATATATATATATATGTACACTCTTTTAAACTGTCAGCAATCTTGTGAGGTATATGTTCTGTTTTATAAAAGAGGAACCTTATGCTTAACATTTAAGTAAGCAGTTCAAGGTCACATGACTAGTCCACAGAGCAGCTATGATTTGTACCTAGATCTGACTCCAAAGCTTGTGTTTTATAACAACTGCATAAATATAACATCATTATGAAGATCTCCATTTCTCTTGCAGTAAGTACTTTGCAATTAAAAATACTGTTTTATATAGTAGGTAGAAGGGTTTTTGACATACTGTCTTCAGCTTGAGGGGGAACAAGACAATTGTATGAAAATAGACTAAGTGTGTCAGGTATAAATGTACACATTGCCATTTGGGCATAGAACTATAAGTTTTTAGCTTTCAATAACTGAAATCCATTTTGTTCTCAAGTTTCTTTAAGCTGCTTAGAGCACACGACTTATTTTATGGCATTCTGGTTTATTCAGTCCAATCTAGTTGAATTTTTCAGTCAAATTTCAATATTATTATTATAGCCACAATCCAGTTTGAAGCTTCGTCACCCTTGAGTAAAAACGCAGTATTTCAGGTTTTGGCTAGCTTGCTTTTGTTCTCCCCTTTTCTTTCTCTAAGGGGACTGAATTCTGGGAAAAGCTATGCCCCTTTGTCATGGAGGGGAGAGGTGCCCCTGGCCAGGGTGGGAGCCTCAGAGTCCTTGCTGGCCAACGTGGTTAATGAAACTGTTCCTACCTGGCCTATCACATATTGTTCCATCTGCTATGGATGATCAAGTTTCAGGAACTCTACCCCTTTTTATTCTGACCCTAGATGCCATTCAGTAGAATTTCAGCTGTCATGTATCCCTCCTGAGACATGTGGGAACTAGTGGAACTGCTGCAAGAGACCCTAGTGGTCAATGGGGCAGAGAGAGAATCTCATCAACCCTTTTCTCTTGCTTGTGATGACGTATCTTCCTTTCAGCTACAACTATGGATGTCCCACCTTGGCATGTCTCCCTGTTCCAGGACAAAAAACAAGGAATTTAGAGTCAGTTGAATTTAGAAAATACATTTTACCCTTGTCTTGTTCCTTTTGAACATCTCTAAGTTCCTCCACCCACATGCACTCCTCCCTCTCCCAGGATGCAAAATGCTTTTCCTTTACTTTGGGGCAGGAACTTTCTATATGTCATATCCTAACTCTCTTCTGCCTCTATTTATTTTATGGTCAGGTCTTGATGCTGTGTTTTATATCATGTAAAAAGTTAGCCTTCTGATATTTCAGGAAACCCTTTTCTCTTTTTTGAAGGCTTGATTACCAGAATATTGTTTAATTATGGATTTAGGGAAGTCTACTTTGAAACAAAATGTTAAGTAATGGCATCCCCATTCTTGGGGTGTCTGCCTATCTCCTGAAGCAGTTACAAATGACTTGGCTGTCTTTTATTGAAGAGCAGAAATCTTTAGGGCAATTAGGGCCAATTAGCAGTTTCCAGGTGAGGCATAGAAAGCTAGCACCTCCAAAAAGTCATGCCATCTTCTTGTGCTGATTTGAAGCTGTTATGTACCCCATAAAAGGCCATGTTCTCTTAATCTCTCCCTGTGGGAGCAGACCTGTTGTTGGGTGGGACATTTTGATTAAGTTGTTTCCGTGAAGATGTGACCCAGCCCATTCAAGGTGGATCTTAATACCCTAGCTGGAGTCCTTTATGAGAGGATAAAAGATAGTTGAAACTCAAAGAGCTCAGAGAAGGTGAGGGAGAAGCTCCTTGAGACATTTGGAGGCAGCCATTAATATCAGAACCAAGAGAGAAGGACCATGTGACATCGCCATGTGCCTTCCCATGTGACAGAGGAACCCCGGATGCCAGAACCTTTCCTCAGAGGAGGGATCTTCTTGTTGATGCTTTAGTTTGGAAATTCTCATGGCCTTAGAATTGTAACTTGTAGCTTAACAAATCCCCATTGTTAAAAGCCAACCCATTTCTGGTCTATTGCTTCTAGCAGCTTTAGCAAACGGAAATACCTTCTATAGTGCAGTTTTCACCGGAAAGTGGCTGTTTAATCGGCATCTATATTTCCCACCTACACTAAATGTGGCCATATAATTGGTTATGAAGAGTCCAATGACAGAGCAATTCTGTACATCAATTCCAGGTGGGTCTGGTTGATTAGTATAGGGGTGTGCTTTCCTGTGCTTTCTTTGTCCCCTGTCTGCTAGCTAGATATCAGTGTCAATGATAAACTTTTGAGTCTGTGTTAACACTGCTTGATCCTCTATAAGCTTGGGTTTCTTCTTGACTGTGTGGAACAGTCAGTGTCTGCCCATTCCCTATTGGGTTAAAAATAAACTTCTATGTTGAGCCTTCTGAGAGTTTGAAGTTCAGTTCATAAGAACTAGTGCTACTTTAATAAAGCAGGAGTAAAATAGACATAATTTAAAAAATTATCCCAACTAGAATAGCCAAATAAAAATTTCCTTAAATGAATCAAAGGGTCTTCAGGAAAGAAAGAGAAATGATCCCTTACACTCTTTAAGTAAAATATATGTACCTAATTTATTTCAGTAGTGGATGTAAATGAGGGGTGGGCAATTCTAGCTTGTGGTCTACTTTGATATGGCTAATAGGCTATAAGAAGGTTTTGGCATATTAAATCAGTTACAGAAAAAGTAAAACAAAACAGAGAATAATACATGACAAGAGACCATATGTGACCCCCCCAAATATAAAATACTTATTATCTGACTGTTTTAGTTTCCTGACTGCTAAAACAAATACAGCGATATCTCAGCAACATCATGTGTTCACACCTAGACCACTGTAACAAACTGAGTATTGCAACAAAGCAAGTCATACAAATTGTTTAGTTTCCCAGTGCATTTGAAAGTTGTTTACACAATACTGAAGCCTATTAAGTGTGCAACAGCATTATGAAAATACAATGTACATACCTTAATTAAAAATACTTTATTGTTAAAAAATGCTAATTGTCATCTGAGCCTTCAGCAAGTCTTAATCTTTTTGCTGGCCGAGTGTCTTGCCTTGCTGCTGACTGATCAGGGAGGTGGTTGCTGAGGGTATGCATGGCTGTGACACTTTCTAAAAATTAAACAATGATCAACAATTGCTGCATTGATTGACTTTTCCTTTCATGAGAGGTTTCTCTTTAGCATGTGATGCTATTTAATAACATTTTACCCACAGAAGAGCTTCTTTCAAAATTGAAGCCAATCTTCTTAAATCCTACCACTGCTTTATCAACTTCTTCCCAACTCCTGTTAATACTGATAATTTTTACTTCCTCCCATGAATCACGAATGTTCTAAATGGCATCTAGAATGTTGAATCCTTTCAAGAAGGTTTTCAATTTACTTTGTCCAGATCCATGAGAGAAATAACTATTAATGGCAGCTATAGCTTTATGAAATATGTTTCTTAAATACTAGGACTTGAAAGTTGAAATGAATCCTTTGATCCATGGTCTCTAGAATGGATGTTGTGTTAGCAGGCAGGCATGAAATAGCATTCTTCTCTTAGATGACCAGGTGCATTGTCAATGGCAGACATATTTTGAAAGCAATATATATTTTTCCTTAGTGATAGAGCTCAATATTGGGCTTAAAATATTCAGTAAACTATGGTGTAAACAGCTGTCATCAGGTTTTTTGTTCCACTTATAGATTGCAGGCAGAAGAATTATAGCGTAATTTTTAGGGGCCCTAGGATTTTCAGAATAGTTAATGAGCATTGGCTTTAATTTAAAGTCACCAGCTGCATTAGATCCCTTACGAGAACCAGGCTGTCCTTGGAAGCTTTGAAGTTGTGCATTAATTTCTCCTCTCTAGTAGGGAAGTCCTACATGGTATCTTCTTCCAATAGAAGGCTATTTTTGTCTACATTGAAAAGCTGTCTTTTAGTGTTGCCACCATCATCATCTTTTTTTTTTTTTTTTTGCTAAATCTTCTGGAAAACTTGCTTCAGCTTCTACATTAGCAATTGCTGCTTCCTCTTGCACTTTTATTTATGGAGGTGGCTTCTTTTCCTTACACCTCATGAACCAACGTCTGTTAGCTTTCAACTTTTCTTCTGTAGCTTCTTCACCTCTCTTAGCTTTCATAGAAGTGAAGAGAAATAAGGCCTTGCCCTGGATTCTCTGGGTCATCATTCTCTGGATGAGGCTTTGGCTTAAGGAAATGTTGTGGCTGCTTTAATCTTCAATCCAGACCACTAAAACTTTCTTCATATCAGCAGTAAGGCTGTTCTATTTCTTACCTTTCATGTGTTCACTGGAGCAGTGCTTTTAATTTCCTCTAAGAACTTTTCCTTTACATTCACAATTTAGCTAATTGTTTGGTGCAAGAGGCCTACCTTTTAGCCCATCTCAGCTTTTGCTATGCCTTCTCTAAGTTGAATCATCTCTAGCTTTTGATTTAAAGTGATAGACATGTAACTCTTCCTTTTTTTTTTTTTGTTTTAAAGCACTTAGAGGCCATTAGGTTATTACTTGGCTAATTTCAATATTGTCGTGTCTCAGGGAATAGGGAGGCTTGGGGAGAGGAAGACAAACAGGGGAACTGCTGGTCTGTGGAATAGTGAGACCATTTATTGATTAAGTTCACCATCTCATACGTGCACAGTTCATGGTACTCCAAAGAATTCACCATGACAAATATAATAATAATGAAGAAAGTGAGCATATGCTGTTGGGAAACTAGTCCTGATGGACTTTTTTGACATAGGTTGTCATAGACCTTCAGTTTGTAAAAAGACGCAATATCTGAGAAGTGTAATAAAACAAAGCACAATAGAATGAAGTATGTCTGTACCATACAATGATTTGTTTTAAACAATGGGAATTTATGGGCTCAGAGTTTTGAGAATAGGAGAAACCCAAAATCTAGTTGTCAGTCAGATGATATTTTTTCCTTGAAGAGCTGTGGCTTTCTGGAGCTGACTCCCAGATGTCCTTGGTCTTTGGCTTTTCTATCACATTGGAATGTTCATGGCGTCTTCTCCTTTCTTATCTGGTTTCCTTTGACTTCTATCTTCTGGCTTCTCCCTGTGTCTTCTCCTTTCTGTGCCTAATTTCTTTACTTATAGGTAAAGAAGCCATGTTGGATTAAGGTCCACCCTCATTCGGTTTGGCATACCTTAACTAGTAACAACTTTTAAGGTCTTATTTGCAAATGGGTTTATGGTCACAGGACCAGGGTTTGGGATCTGAACATGCCTTTTGTAGAGATCATAATTAAATCTTCACAGATTTACAGACAATTTCTATCCACTGATGTAAGTGGTGGTGAATTCAATGACTTTAAACAACATTGTATACACAAGACTGTGTGGAACATAAATAATTGGATATTCTATCCTGAATTGAACTGGGACATTATGATTTAGGCTATTGAAATTAATAGTAACATTTCTGGGGAAAATGTACACCTGATCTAACAGCCTTAGTGGAAAAGTGGAACCATTTGCTCTAACTTTATTTCTAGGTCTGTAGGAATAATAGCAGCTTGACTTGTTCATATAAATAACTGATTATTTTTAAGTTGATAGTCAATTTGATATTGTACAGACCCAGCCAGAGAGGGGAAACTGCTCTTTTTTTTTTTTTTTTTTTTTTTTTTTTTTTTACTTTGGATTGATGCCTCCCTAAACCAAGGCCAATGACTCTTGGATTTATAGGGTGGATGAAATATTTTCAATACTTCAATGAAAGAATGAAATTCTCTTGAGACTTGAGTAATGGAGACATGGTAATGCTCTTTTCTTCCTCCATTTATAGTCTCAGAAAAGCCAAGCACATTTGTCCAGAATAATCTAGAGTAACCATCAAGCTCTAAATTTATTATAAATACACAACAGTTTTTGAGAGGTTTGCAGACAAACCTACCCATTTTATCCCCTGGGTCATTGATAATAATTAAGAAGCTGTGCTTATGGTTTCCAAGAAGGATCAAGACTCAAGATTAAGTCTCTGCATATAATATGTGCCAATGAACAAGATTTGTTTAAGTTGGCAGATTTTATTGCTTGTGTGAAATAATTTTTATTTTCCTGCAACTAATTATATTATGATTAAGTTACAGCCACTGGAGTGTAATTATCTATTGCATAATACTTTTTATTCATAGGTCCCTAGACAGTTTCCACTTCAATAGAGCTGACTGAGGGTTTGCTGCACCTTCTTAATGATAAAACTTTCTTTCACACAGTTCGGTTTATCTTCTTCTCCCTAGGAACCCCTTAATAATCATTTTCAGAGGAATAAAATCCTAGTGTAAGATGTTTATCTTGGAGATAGGATTTTTCATCTGTCCCTTATGAATTCCTTAGTAATCATGATTGTAGAGGGTCTCCAAGTGCTGCCCACTCAGCAGTGGAAATGGGAAACCTCTCCAAGAGATGGCACTGAGAGTTCATTTTCATTTGAATTTCTGTTTTAATAGTTTTGAGTTTTGTCAGGGTCAGAGACCAGTGGAATGTGGATGTATATTTCATAGTTGATATCACCTATTTCACTCACTTTTAAGTTGTATATTAACTCTTGTATTTGGTAGTTTCATAATTTTATTTTCCTCTGGGACTGTGGGACTTGGTTCATTGGGTGAGGGGGAGTTATGTTCACTTGAGCCGTCCCAATCTTGAATCCTTCTTTCTCTCTTTCCCACATTTAAGCCTAAGGATCATGATGGCCAAGTCAATGTCAGCACTTTTCACATTTGATTTTTAAGGATCTAGCACAGTGCTTGGCACTAAATAAAAATTTGCAGAAGAATTAGTGAATGACCTTTCTCCCCTGCAGCGCCTTCCAACAGCCTTCTCAAAAAATTATTTTACCTCTCTAGAGCTAACTTTATACTTCCGGGAATTTAAGAATTAGATTTGATCAACTTCGAGGTTTTTTACGGCTTTAAGATGCTGTGACTTAAAATATGTACATTATGATTGATTCATTTTGTTCAATTATTCAGTAATTCAAAAAATATTTATTTTGCACATGCTGTGAGTTAAGTAATGTTCAAAGTACATTGATAAACATAGTTGATAAGGTTCTTGGTTTCACAGAACTTGCATTTTTGTTTGAGAGAACATAAGACTAAATGAATCACAAAAATAATAGATAGTGATGAATTCTCTGAAGATAATGAAAACAGAGTTTCTGAAGGTGGGGGCAACTTTAGATTAGGCATTGGAGAAGACTTCTCTATGGAGGCAGCATGAGCCAGCCATGCAGAGATGAGGTGAAAGAGCATTCCAGGCAGAAGAAAAATCAAAGGCAATGGTTTCACAGCAGGAACAAGATTGGCACTTTCAAAGGTCAGTGGGGTGGAGCATATGGAATAAATGAAAAACTGAAGCTTTGAGCAAGATTTGGATGTGTGTGGGTATGGAAGTGGGAATCACAGGAACCTTATCAGCCATGTTCATCAATGTACTTTTGTGGTAGGTAGATTCAGTTGTCAACTTGGCCAGGTGAAGGTACCTAGATCTGTTGTTGTGGACATGAGCCAATGGCATGTGAACCTCATCTGTTGCTGATTACATCTGTAGTTGGCTAGGAGGCGTGCCTGCTGCAATGAATGATGTTTGATTTAATTGGCTGGTGCTTAAATGAGAGAGCGCAATATAGCACAGCCCAAGCAGCTCAGCGTACCTCATCTCAGCACTGACAGCTCAGACCACGCCTTTGGAGATGCAGAAAGGAATCACCCCAGGGAAAGTTGTTGGAACCCAGAGGCCTGGAGAGAAGGCCAGCAGAGATCACCCTGTGCCTTCCCACATAAGAAAGAACCTCAGTTGAAAGTTAGCTGCCTCTCCTCTGAAGAACTAACTAAATAAATCCCCTTTTTTAAAAAGACAATCCATCTCCGGTGTGTTGCATTCTGGCAGCTAGCAAACTAGAGCAACTTTGAACATTACTTAATCACAATATTGCATAATAAATATTTTAGAAATTATTGAATGAATGAATGCAATAAATCACTTGTAATGTATATATTTTAAATCATCATACAACTAATGATTCAACCTGAAAACTTTAGCAGGAATAGTATTTGAAAAGCATTATTGAATTAAAAGGAAAAGGTTGAAAATTAATCCATGATCTTAGTCCATCTTCCACCATACATCCTTGAAAGCTGGACACACCTTGTACATACCTAAATGAAATATAGCATACGAAAGTACTTCAAAAAGGATCAGAAAATAAAAAAAAAGATAGAAAATTCTACAACATTTAATCCAAAACAGATTCACAGGAGAAGGTCTTTCTTCTTGAAAGCAATTATACTTTACAACATGTTCTTTTCCCTGGTGTTTCAGCTTCCCACGATGCCTGACTTCATTAAAGCAGGCAGGAAACGGAATTCTCTGTGATATGCTGGTAGAATTGTATCTTCCAAGCTGCAACTAATTGTTTTGATGAAAACAAAAAACACAGTATAACACTATATGAGAAGATCAATGCTTGCACACTGTCCAAACTCAGAAAGAAAAAAACAGAGAAAAATAACAGAAAAACAACACAGTGTTTTATCTGTCATACTTTGTTTATATAAAACATAAAACTCAGAGAATGCTTGGCTTAGTATACAGATCAGAATACTATTTGAGAAAAAACTCACTGTAGCTTTATCCGTGTGTGTGTGTGTGTGTGTGTGTGTGTGTGTGACTTCTCAGGAAAGTTATTTGCTTATTCTGTTACCATCTAGGCTTCCTCAGTTTTAACAATGGGGATAGGCATGTTTATCACAACAAATCTCAAGGAGTACTGACAAGATACAGTTGTGGTTAAAAACGATGTCTTTATTCTTATTATGTTATCTTTACTTTCCTCTAATAAAAAAAAAAACATTAAGCTGAGTGCCTCTTCATAGGTATGAGGAGAATTGGGCTCTAGTCTAACTGCCACCAGGTAGGGTAAGCCTTGGTCAAGTCTCTTTAACTTTAAGGGCTCTATGGGGGATTCTTTGATTTTGATCAGATCAACTTTGAGGGCCTCCCCTGCTCTGAGGTTCTGTAATTCTGAATATGTTCAAGTTCTTAATAGTCACGCAATTTATTTGACTATAAGCAGCTGCAGGGACACATAATTTTCTTCCCAACCAAATAATCTGATAACTGTAACCAGATGAGCATAGGGAGTGATTAAATGAAGATGGTTTATTTGGAGTCTGTTTTTGGAGAGTACAAAGTCTTTATAGCTACTAAATCTTGTCTATTTCTTGTCACTATTAAAAGGAAACAAAATCATCATTGGAATTATGTTGGCATGTTTTTGATCTTTGCTGTTCAAGTGTGGTCCATGGTTCAAAAGCATCAGCATCCCTTGGGAGCTGGTTAGAAATACAGAATATCATGCACTAACCCAGACATATTGAATCAGAATATTCATGTAGCAAGGGTCCTAAGTAGGAATATTTGAACATTAAACATTAAATTTCTGTCTTAGATGAGTGACCAATAAGGGGGATGGTATTAGCTAATTATTCATTTTAATCCCCCAATGAGTAAACACATTGTTATTAGCAGATTTTATTGCTGCAAGAGAATCAGTTGTGTTTGCTTTTGGCTGACACCTTGAAATTTGTCTTCCAAAACACTTGCAAAATATTGTAACCTCCAATAAATGGTACATCTCTTTCCACTTTAGACATGAGTCAATGACCCATTTTGCTGTTAGGAGTTACCCTTTAGTCTTTTAAAGTGTAACTCACATTTCTGCTTGTGGAGATGAACATATCTTGAAGAAATGCCATGCTGGAAAAAACATTCATCTCATTCCCTTAGTTAAAGACTGTAGATAAAAATAAAATCCCCTTCTTCTCTCATTATTTTATTTAACTATCTTTTTATTTAGGCAGCATTGTATATCTACTCATTGCACAAAATCTTTAGAGAGCAGTGCTCCATAAATAATCTTGGAGTTTCAATAAGGAAGACCAAACATAAGTGAACATCCCTTAATTTTAGAAATACAATTTAGACCCATACTAATTTGTCTCGTCTAAATGGAAACTGAGAATAACTACTCACCACTAGTCAATCAATGTTCCATGCATTTCCATACCAGGCACTTTCAGAAGTATTTTCACATTTCTAATAGCAATTCCCCGTCGGTGCTGCAGCATACACTTAACTCTGTTGTACCTGCACTGTCCTTCCCT
Organism: Tamandua tetradactyla; assembly: GCF_023851605.1. NCBI lineage: Eukaryota > Metazoa > Chordata > Mammalia > Pilosa > Myrmecophagidae > Tamandua > Tamandua tetradactyla. The sequence continues at coordinate 41,645,232 of NC_135338.1, forward strand.
TTCCTTCCATGGCAGGCACTAGCAGGCCCCTGCATACCCTTGTTTTTAAAGTAATATTCAAAACCAGTTTCCCTTTCATGTACATGCATTAAATGCATGTGTGTATGTGTGTTTACTCAGGAAAGGAAGCTGGTGAATATTGACTTCTTTTTAACTAAAATATACTTAAACTTTGTCTATGCTTAGGGTCACAATGCACAGTGTGGTGAACTCGGCAATGATTGGCTGTGAGGGATATTTTCTTTCCAATTACTAGGACATGGAATTGAATGAGTGGTTTTCTACCACAGAGGTGGTTACTTCACCATAGAAGGTAATATGAACCATTTAGAAATTTGTTCCACTGCTCATTTCACCTGAGGTCTGCAATGTGGCTTTGGGAGGTTAGATGTACTTTTAATGTATCACCTGGATGCTCCATTCTTAGAGAAAAATGACCAAAGAAATTCAAATCAATGCATGCCACCTGTGCCCCTGACTTAAACAGAAATAGACCACAGAACACACAGTGCAGAAGAGAATCTCATGGGCAAGAAGTGGAAAAATCTTCGTTAAGTCATCAGGGCAATATTTGATGGCAGTAGAAGTCAACAGACTTCAGAATTCTGCTGAAAGAGCTGAGTATGTCTTAACTGGCATGGCACACATTGTAAAGTTCAGAGCTGACCACAAGCTGTTCTGGTCAGTTCCATCTAGGTAGGGGTCTTTTCAGTAAATAGGAAAGCACAACAATAAATCTGTTTTTGAGTTCAAAACTCCAATAATAACCCAACATATGCAGATATTTGTCTCTGAATAGATGACCCTATGGGGGAAAAAATAAGAAGAAGTGATCCAGAACCATTGGTTAATTATAGTCATATGTGAAAGACCTATGTGAAAGCTTCATAACCTATTAGATTTCCTGGAAGAAACCATGGAGATCTGCTATTGATTCCTTTATTTTACAGAATAATGAAGGAAATTCCCAAGAGTTTGAATGATATACAAGTTTACAGAATTGGTAGGAGAATTAGGACCAGAATTCAGGCTTCTTGAATCTCAGGGCATTGCACTTTCTGCTCCATTAGAATATGTAGGGGGACGTTAACCCATGAAAGTTTCGAGAAAACCCAAAGGTTACAAGAATTAGGATCCAAATGTCCCTGACGGCAAATGTCCATTTGCCTACCAATTATTGCCATGGCATGGGGGTTCTGAGCTGTTTAAGTCTGGTATATGTGTGTAGGAAAGGTATCCACGACAAGGCACATCAACAGACAAGTACTTTATAATGATCTGATATTAGGAAAATCTGTTTGACCAGAAGGAGTTGGGAGATAGAGAGCTGTGAGGGTGCTTTCCAACCATTTAGTGTGCATTCATTTGCTCAACAAACCTATCTTGACAATGAACCAGTGTCCAAGTTAAAGCAAGAGTAATATAAACATGAACAAGACACTCTGTTCTTAAAAAGCTTATAATTTAAGTGGAGAAGACACACACCCACTCACAGGTATATAAACATGAGATTTATTTACTCAATTTATTTTGGGTCTTTATGTGTTAGACACAGTACTAGTCATGGGAGATACAAGAAAGAACATAACAGGGCAGGCAATGGTGGCTCGGTGGCAGAGTTCTCGCCTGCCATGCCAGAGACCAGGGTTCAATTCCCAGTGCCTGCCCATGCAAAAAAAGAAAAAAGAACACAATAGACCCAGTCCCTGCTCTCATGGCCAGGATAACAATATAAAAAAATTCACAGATAATTAGTACTGTGATAAAACTTTTACTTCAGTACTACTGTGGGCACAGAGTATGAGCAAGTGACATAAATGAGGATGGGAGTCAGAGAAATGCTTTATTTGGACTCAATCATGAAGATCAGTTATGAAGTAAGCAAGAGATACCCCTTGGAACTAATGATGTCCCTAGATTTTTCTGGGCCCTTTCCGTAAGCTCCGAGTGACCTTGAGAACATATATAGATGGAGATAGACTTGTTTCTCTAGCTTGAAATAATTCCTTCTCACTAGGGTCCTGAGAGTTGAATGAGGCAATCATTTCTGTTGATTTCTTTGGCTAGGAAGAGAGGATTTTTGGCCCTTTCCCCAGAAGGCTGTTTTCTGCATGCATTACTTTGTGTGACAGCTTGGCCATGTGATTAGCAGGTATTGATTTAAGCAGGAAACACCTTGCTGGATATAACTGGACCACAGGGATTATTGTTTTGAGCTGTTTCCATTGGAATAATGGAGACCTGAGATGGTTTGTTCTCTTTCCCAAAATGCTTCTGTCTGCAGCTTTGGGATCTGAGTCAGGCTCTCAAAGACTGTTACGATTTCTGGAGAGTCTGTGGATTTTTAAGTAGAGAAATTGTACCTCAGAAGATTATTCACAGATGAGGCAACTGAAGCTCAGAGAGGTGTAAAGAAACTGTTGAAGGTGAGATGAATTCATGACCAAGATGCCTGTGTCCATTATTCTTGTCTCTTGACTGCAGTCCAGACTTCTTTATTTTGTTTCCTGTGGAGAGAGTCCAAATCCACAGTCATTTGCAAAGAAACTCACTGAACAGCTTTGTCCCTGGGGCATTACAGAGAAGACATATTCTGGGTATCACTATTTAATGCTATTATCTTAAAGCACAAAATCATATAGACAACTGAAACTGGGTACTTTTCATCCTTGTATCTTCAATGCCTAACACAGTGATGGCAGGTGGTAGGTGTTTAAAATAGTTTATCAAGTGAAAAGAAAAATAAAATAAAATTTTGGGCACAGGTGTTTGAAATCTTGTCCCATTAATGATCTTAGCTTTCCTAAGCTTCTGATCTCTTGTCATTAAAATGGCAGCATTGATCTAGTCATTCATTTAAATATCTATTGATCTTTTACTGTATTTGAAGCAAGGTAATACATTCTGGAGAATCTGTGGTTTGTAATGGAAGAAAGAGTTCCCACCCAATTTGGTTGCCAGTCTAATGGGGATGAAAGACAGATAAAAAGCTCATGTAATAGATGCCAGCTCACCTATCATGATTGGGACCATTAGTTACCTGATTAATTAAAAACATTTAGTTAGAATAAGGAATTACAGAAAATAACTCCATACGCTAAACATTTTATCTAATTTAGTCATTCTTTATTAGGACCGTGATAATAAAGGGAAGTTTTCTGTCTTTGTTCTTCCATAAGCCACACCTGTAAGTCTTCTCTAAAATTTCCAGTTTGGGTTGCTTTAATGTGGAGAGAAAACCTAGATACTTATGAAGCAATGTGGGTACAGAATTCTAGATTCTTTTCCTAGAGTTTTTCTAGATTCCTCTCCCTTAGTCCATTAGTCTTGTCCATATATAATTAAACTGATTCTTTTCTAGCCACTTGTTTTTATCTAGTGTTTTCAGAGCATTTCATCTAATTTTTATAGATAACTCTTTTGCACATGCTGTTTATTTAAATAACGTAATTAGAATAACAAGCACACATGACATCAAAAGATGTGGGAACAAACACAATTGGCTTTTTGTGGGCATAGTTTCAGATTGTGGAAGCATAATGGCTTTAGGACTTAAAGAGTAGCCAGTTAGCCAAGAATGAGCAGTACTCTTTGTGCATTAGTTAGTGTGTTGTCAGGAGTTGAAAGGGTTAGTTAATCTGGTGGATCACTTTAGTGGAAGTTGTTTAAAAGAATTTCTTGTGTTAAAAAAAAGTGATGTGCTTTTAGAGGGTTACATCCAGAAGGATTTAGAAGCACAGGTCCTAACTTACCATATGGGTGAGAAAGTACTTCCTAGTGAAGGTATTCATATTCATCTTGAAAGGAGGGAATTTGGCAATGAAAACTAGAAAGGATGTTGTAGGTAGAAGGAATAACATGTATAGTATGAGCCAGCAAAAGCATCAGGAACATTTAAGTACTTTGTTATAATAGGAGCAAAAGTAGCCTCTGTTCATTTATAAAGGGCTTATTATATGCCAGGCACTGGAGGATACAAGCATGAGCAAAATAGATGTGGCTACTACCCAGTGAAGCTTACAGTGTAGGGGGGGAGACAGAAACTTATTAAACACAGGTAAATATGACACCACGACAAATGCTCAAAAGGGGAAAAAGAAGGTGCAGATGAGAATTCATAATATCAGGCAGGCAATGTGACCCATTGATGAGATGTCAGCAAAGAGCGCTGGTTAAAATTTGATAGGGTAGGAGGTGAATATTGGAGAGAAGTGCATTCCAGAAAGAAGAAAGTGTGCAAGGCCAAGTGGCAGGAGACTGGGGAAGTAAAATAGTAAGACAGATAAAACTGGGAAACTGGACAAGTGGTAGAGAAGTTTCTGGTGTCATACTGAAAAATTGTAAGATTAGAGCTAGAAGGGCTGTGAGCCCCCTCCCCATCTCTATAACTCTCATTCTGCAAATGTCATATTTGCCAATGAGTATATTCCTTCCTGCCTTCATCCATTCTGCAATTGTTTTGCTTACAAGCTTTTAGGGAGTCAATGAAGGCACCTTAATTGTATGTTAATTCATATGGGATTTAATGGCTTGTCAAAGAAAATGAATTTCTGGTTACTTAAAAGAGAAATGAGCTCTTTTTAAAAGGCAAAGGCTTTTCAACATAGTTTCACTTTGCTCTACATCAAGTACGGGAAGACACCCAACGCAGTTTCCTGAGTTCATTCTGGATAATTTCTATTGTCTGACAAACACTGCTGAATCCTAATTTGTTGTGTACCATCAAATGCAGGAAACTCATTGCTGAAAGCAAATGAGGTAGATGTTCCCTCTTTGCCCTTGTACATAGCACGTGTATCACAGTAGAGTAAGTGATGGTGGCTGAGATGGTGGTCTACCCTCAGCCAATTGGCTCAGTTTCTCTGGTAGAATAATTATCCTCCACTTAAACATTTCTTTCATTGAATGCATTCTTTGCGTCCAAAATGTCCCTGTTGTTAAAAAAACAAAGAGCTAATAGAAACATTCCGGTGCCCACCCAAGATGGAGCCTTATATTGGATTTTGTTTCTTTATAAAGGCAAACTAAATATTGATCCTAAACATTTTTAGGTTTACTTTGTGTATTCTTCCAGGGGTCAAGAAGGTGGGCATGAGAGATGTCATAAACCATCCGTATTAATAATATTTTTTGACAATGTAATAATAGAAACACTATATAATGATAATGAAAGCAGGGAAAATAACATTTGTTCTACCGCCACGAGGTTGAAATTCTTTGCCTTAATTTTTTTAGATTTTTTTTAAATGTGATAAATTGCTTTATTCACATACCATACAATCCATTCTAAGTGTACAATCAGTGACTCCTGGTAGAATCACATAGTTATACATTCACCACCACAATCTGTATGAGAATATTTACATATCTTCTGAAAAGAAAGGAAAAAATCCCATACCCCTCCCTTATATCCACTATTATTGACATTTAGCCTTGGCATAGTCTTTGTTATAACGTTAGTGTTAACGGTAGACCTTAGTTGGCATTAATTGTATTTTCCCATACCCCATCCCATTATTAACACCTTTTAATAGTGATGGACATTTGTTCTACTTCATGTAAAATTTTTCTTATATTCATACAATTAACCATCATCATTGTCAGGTCTACTTTTCAGTCCCAGTTTTTATTCTCTAGCTCTCCTTCTGATGACATACATGACCCTTTCTTCCTCCTTCAGTTATATTCACCCTCAGTTTTGCTATTTACTCTCACAATACTGTGTTACCATCATGCAGTATTGTATTATTCATTTCCAAACCTTTACAATCAAACTTATTAAATAATTCTGTACTGCTTAAGCATCAATTGCTCAATCTCTGACCTCTTTTTATCTCCTGATAACCTAAGCTCTAAAATTGCACATTATAGTAGTTCGTATTAGTGTGGCCATACAATATTTGCCCTTTTGTTTCTGGCTTATTTTGCACAACGCAATGTCCTCAAGGTTCATTGATGTCATTGCATGCATCACTATTTCATTCCTTCCTGTAGCTACACCATATTCCATCGTGTGTATGCACCACTGTTCACTCTTTCACTCATCAGTCAATGGACCCTTGGGCCACCTTCATAGACACCTTCATCCATTGGCAATTGTGAATAATTTCACCATAAACATTGGTGTGCAAGTGTCTATCTGTGTTCCTTCTGTCAGTTCTTTCAAGTACCTTCCTAGTAAGTGGATTGCTGGATCATATGACAATTTTATACTTAGCTTCCTGAGGAACTGCCCTCCAGAGTGGCTGCACAATTCTACATTACCACTGATAGTGGCTAGATATCCTCCTTCTCTACATGTTCTACATCATTGCCTTAATTTTTAATATGAAATGCATTTTAAGAGCTCTGATACTTTCCAATATTTTGCTGCTTAATTTCTGGATTTAATTGTGAAATACACTTCCTTGCATATCATTGTGTACTAATTAAACTTTGTCACCTTTGAACCTTCCAGTTGCTGTACAGCAAGGGGATGCAAGTGTTTGAATAGTGCAGTTGTAGCAAACTCTAATCCTGTGAAACTGCTTCTAGTTTCCTGAACATGAGGAACTTTCTCATGCCTATTTTTAGCATGCTCTTTCTTCTCCCTGTAATGTTCCCCTTCGCACTTAGTGACCACTCATCCTTCAAGACTTAGATGTCAACTCCACCTTGAAGATTCTCTGCACTCTCCTAATCATATCCCTCTTTCCTGTTCTCATAGGCACATGCGTATAATTTGTCATTTTACTTATCAAAGTGATTCATCCAACAAATAGTTATTGTACTGTATTTACTGTTTTTACTGTTTGGGGATACTACAGAGTTGCCTTTACAATTTTATCTACAGGTTTGTGAACTCCTTGAGGCAGGAATTGCCTTCCCTGACACTGAACAGGAACTCAATACACTTGTTGAATGTATAGATCAATGGTAATAAGTGTGGATAGCCTGTATTGAATTATTATTTTCATGCAAGGTAAGCTTCTTACTTGCATTAATTCATTTAATGTTCATGACAATTCTTTGGTGAAGGTATAATTATACCCATTTGACTATTAAAATATCTAAGACATGCTGAAGTTAATTAATTTGTCCAAAGTCACCCACTTAGCAGAGGGGAACTAAGGTTCCAAACACCATTTAATCTGCCTTCTACTGATATGATCTGTGCTGACATGGGCAGAAAACAATTGGAACAGTGATTAATAATAACTTACACCTGTATAGCACTTTACCATTAATACAACATTTTAATGTGCTTATTATCATTCATCTACAATTTTATAACTTTATCACATGCATAATACATTTCCAATTTAGATGAATTACAAATAAATTATACATAAACTAAAAGAAACACCTCCAAAGTTCACCATACAGAGATAAGTTCCATCAATACCTCCATCGATACTTTGGTGAATATTTTCTCTCTCTCTCTCCCACTTCCCCCCATGTGTGTGTGTATATATGTGATATGTATGTAACATATATGATGCTATGCACACTGTCCTTCATGTCCACAGTGATATTTCATGCTATTTCCCACTTGGGAGTTGTGCCATATTTTGTTGTCATTTGTGTTGCTCCCTGTGGTCTCTTCTGATAAGGCAGGAGAAATCAGGCAAGCTGAGTGGAGGCAAGCATTACTCTGTCATTTACATGGATTATCAGGCATGCTGTCAGATCGTTAACTCATTTGCATGTGCCTTTTCTCATTATAGTATTACTAACATAGTGACCTATGCTCAGACCACAGATCAGTCTTTGTTAGACCCTGTGGGGTGTTAAACTGTATGCACCCAGGAGAACATGTTCTTAAAGTTCTTCCATTCCCGTGGGTGTGACCCATTAAAGTAGGAACATTTGATGAGGCTACTTCAGTTAAGGTGTGACCCACTTCATTTAGGATGGGTCTTAATCTTCTTGCAGGAGTCCTTCATAAATGGGATGAATACAGAGAGAGAAAGCCAGGGAATAAGAATTGAAATGAATGAAACCCAGAAGAGAAGGGAGAGACCAGCAGACACTGCCATGTGCTGTGCCATGTGACAGAGGACTTAAGGATTATTGGCAGCTGGGTTTTGGGAAGAAAATATCTCCCTGAGTTGGACATTTTCCTTGCCCTTAAACTGTAAACTGTTAAATTCTCACTGTTAAAAGCCAACCCATTTTACGGTGTCTGTTTCAGCAGCTTAGCAAACTAAGGCAGAGACCCATTGCTCCATAGGTCAAACAGCTGGGTTCCTGACTCTCCAACTCCTGTGAAGGCCAGCATGCTGACATGCTGTGATTTCTTTCTTGTATGCTTCCTAACTTGCACATGTTTTTTGGACTTCCCTGACTCAAACCATTTTTTTGTGTGTCAATTGAACATAATCAATTTTTTTAATCCATAAAAGAAATTCTCCTTTGGATGAATACAGCCCCAAAACAGTTTTTTGTAGTTTGCAAAAATCATTGCTTTTTTAAAATGCAATTTTATTGAGCTATATTCACACACCATGCAAACCATCCAAAGTATACAATTACTGACTCATAGTATCATCACATAGTTGTTTATACATTCCACGATCAATTTTAGAACATGTTCATTATTCCAGAAAAGAAGCAATAAAGAAAATCCAAATCTTCCCATACTCTTTATCCCCACTATTGCTGACCCACAGTATTGATGTGGTACATTTGTTGCTGTTGATGAAAGAGTATCAAAATATTACTGTTAACTGAAGTCCATAGTTTGCAATAGGTACATTTTCCCCATATAGCTTTCTATCATTAGTTCCCTGCAATAGTGTGTCTATTTATTCTAATTCATGAAAGAACATTTATAGTTCATGTAAGAACTTTTATATATACAGTTAATCACAGACATTTCACCACAAGATTCACTGTTATACATTCCCATGCTTTAAACTCCAACTTTCCTTCTGGTGACATATATGACTCTAAATGTCCCTTTTCCCCTACATGCACACATCATTCAGAGCTGTTAATTATTCTTACAATAACATACTGCCGTCACTTCTATCCATTTTGAAATGTTTAAGCTCAACCTATTTAAACATTCTGCACATATTAAACAACTGTTTCACATTCTTTAGCCTTATTCTATATCCTGATAACCTGTATTCTATATTGTGTATCTATCAGTTTACATATTATAACTAGTTCTTTATATCAGTAAGATTATACAATGTTTGTCCTTTAGTGTCTATTTCATGCAACATAATGTCTTCACCTAGTCACATGCCGCATAACTTCATTTCCTTCCTGCAGCCACTCAATATTCCATTGTATGTATACCTCGCAGTACTTGAGATATTCAATTTTGTGGAGTTCCCATTCATTATTTTTCTTCTACTGTTTGTGTTTTGTGTGTAAAGTCTAAGAAACTCCTGCTTATCTTTAGATCTTGAAGATGTTTTCCCACATTTTCTTCCAGGAGTTTTATGGTAGTGGTTTTTATATTCAGGTCTCTGATCCACTTTGTGTTAATTTTTGTATAGGGTGTGGGCTAGGGGTCTTCTTTCATTTTTTTGATTATGGATATTCAGTTCTCCCAACATCATTTATTGAAGAAACTGTTCTGTCCTAGTTGAGTAGACTTGGGAGCCTTGTAAAAAGTCAATTGACCATAAATCTGAGGGTCTACTTGTGAACTCTCAATTTGATTCCATTGATTGATATGTCTATCTTAATATCAGTACCATCCTGTTTTGAGCACTGCAGATTTATAATATACTTTAAAGACAGGAAGTATGCTACCTCCCACTTCATTCTTCCTTTTCAAGATGTTCTTGGCTATTCAAGGCCCCTCACCCTTCCAAACAGCGTTGATAATTATCTTTTCCATTTCTGCAAAGTACCTGTTGGAATTTTGACTGGTATTGTATTGAGTCTGTAGATGGAATTGACATCTTAATGACATTTAGCCTTCCAGTCCATGAACATGGAATGTCTTTCCATTTATTCAGGTCTTCTTTGATTTCTTTTGTAATGTTCAGTTGTTTTCTATGTACTGGTCCTTTAAATACTTGGTTAAGTTTATTCCTAGATATTTGATTATGTTAGTTGTTGTTGTAAATGGGATTTTTTTCTTTCGTTCCTTCTTGGGTAGCTCATTTTAAGTGTACAAAAACACTACAGATTTTTGTGTGTTGATCTTTGTATCCTGCCACTCTGCTGAACTCATTTACCAGCACAAGTAGTTGTGTTGTTATTTTTCAGGATTTTCTAAACATAGAGATGTCATCTGCAAATAGTGTCAGTTTTACTTTTTCCCATCCAATTTGGATACCTTTTATTTCTTTTTCTTGTTAATTGATCTAGCAAGAACTTCTAGCACAATGTTGAATAGCAGTGGTAACTGCTTGTCTTGTTCCTGATCTTAGAAGGAAAGCTTTCAGTCTTTCACATTTGAGTATGATATTAGCTGTGGGTTTTTAAAATATGTCCTTTATCATGTTGAGTAAGTTTCCATCAATTCCTACCTTTAGAATTGTTTTTAATATAAAATGATCTGAATTTTGTCAGATGCCTTTTCTGTGTCAGTCAAGACAATCATGTGGTTTTTCCCTTTTGATTTGCTAATGTGGTGTATTACATCATTTGATTTTCTTGTGTTGAATCACCTTGCATACCTGGAATAAAACTCACCTGGTCATGGTGCATAATTCTTTTAATATGCTGATGGAATCGATTTGCAAGTATTTTGTTGAGGATTTTTATATCTACATTCGTAAGAGAGGTTGGACTGAAGCTTTCTTTTTTTGTAATATCTTTATCTAGCTTTGCTATTAGGGTGATGTTGACTTCATAGAATGAGTTAGGTAATGTTCTGTCTTCAATTTTTTGGAAGAGTTTGAACAGGAATGATACTAATTCTTCCTCGAATGTTGGTATAATTTGCCTGTGATGCCATTCAGTCCTAGGCTTTTCTCTGTTGGTAGGTTTTTGATGACTGATTTGTGATTGGTTTGTTGAGGTCTTCCATTTCTTCTTGAGTCAGTGTAGGCTAATTTGTGTATTTCTAGGAAGTTGTCCATTTCATTGAGTTGTCTAGTTTGTTGGCATACAGTGGTTCTTAGTAACCTCTTATGATCCTTTTTTTATTTCTTTGCAACATGTGGAAATGCCCCCTCCTCATTTCAGATTTTATTTGTTTGCAACTTCTCTCTTTTTGTGTTTGTTAGCCTAGCTAAAGGTTTGTTGATTTTACTGATCTCAAAGAACCAACTTTGGTTCTATTAATTTCCTTTATTGTTTTCTTCCTCTTCATTTCATTAATTTCTGCCCTAATCTTTGTTATATCTTTCCTTCTGCTTTTTTGGGGGGATTAGTTTGCTGTTCTTTCTCAATTTCTCCAGTTCAGTTAGTTCCTTTGTTTTAGCTTTTTTTCCTTTTTAGTGTAGGCATTTAGGGCTATAAATGTTCCTCTCAGAAATTCCTTCACTGCATCCCATAAGTTTTTTTTGTGTGTGTGTGTGTGTGTGGTGGGGGAAGGGTGCATGCTCCAGGAATCAAACCCGTGTCTCTTGCATGGAAGGCAAGCATTCTACCTCTGAACCACCCCTTGTACCCTCATCCCATAAGTTTTGATATGTTGTATTCTCATTTCATTTATCTCAAGATATTTACTGAATTCTCTTGTAATTTCTTTTTTGACGTACTGATTGTTTAAGAGTGTTGTTTAACCTCCATATATTTGTGTATTTTCTGATTCTCTGTGACTCCAGCTTCATTCCATTATGATTGGAGAAAGTGCTCTCTATAATTTCAGTCTTTTAAAATTTATTAAAAGCTGTGTTGTGCCCCAACATATGGTCTGTCTTGAAGAATGTTCCATGAGCACTTGAGGAGAATGCATATCCTGCTGTTTTGGGGTGCAATGTTCTCTATAAGTTTGTTAGGTTTAGTTCATTTACAATATCATTTAAGTTCTCTATTTCTTGATTGATCCTTTATTTATATGTGGTATCTATTGGAAAGAGTGGTGTGTTGAAGTATCCCACTATTATGGCAGAGTTGTCTCATACTCCCTTCAGTTTTGCAAGTGTGTACCTAATGTACTTTGGGGCATTTTGATTAAGAGCATAAATATTTATGATTATAATTTCTTCTTGGTGAATTGCCCCTCTTATTAATATATAGTATCCTTCTTTATCTTTTATAACATTTTTGCATTTAAAGTCTATTTTAAATGATATTAGTATTGTGACCTCAGATTTTTGTTGTTGTTGTTGTTGTTACTGCTTGCGAGGAATATTTTTTTCCATCTTTTCACTTTCAGCCTGTTTGTATCTTTGGGTCTATAATGAGTCTCTTGTAGACAGCTATAGATGGATCGTATTTTCTAATCCATTCTGCCAATCTGTGTCTTTTGATTATGGAGTTTAATCCATTAACATTCAAAGTTATTACAGTAAAGGCATTCTTACTTCAACTATCTTATCCTTTGGTTTTTGTCAGAGCTATTCTTTTTCTTTCATTTTATCCTTTAGTTACTGTTGCTAATTCTCTTCAATTCTGTAACCTTTTCCATACACCTCTCGCCTTTGTTTTTTTTCATCTGGCAGAACTTCATTTAGTAATTCTTGGAAGGCTGGTCCCTTATTAATGAACTCTCTCAGCTTCCGTTTATCTGTGAATATTTAAAACTCTCCATCATTTTTGAAGGACAGATTTGCTGGCTAGAGAATTCTTAGCTGGCAATTTTTCTTGTTTGGTATTTTAAATATATCATACCACTGACTTCTCACCTCCATGGTGTCTGATGAGAAGTCAGCACTTAGTCTTATTTCGCTTACCTTGTGTGGTGGTGAATCACTTTCTTTGGAGCTGCTTTTAAAATTTTTTCTTCTTCAGCATTTGACAGTCTGATTAGTATGTGTCTTGCAATGGAGCTATTTGAATTCACTCTGTTTAGAGTACATTGGACACCTCAGATTTGTAAGGGTTGGGAAATTTTCAGCTGTTATTTCTTCAGATATTCTTCCTGACCTTTCCTCCTTCTCTTCTCTTTCTACGACAATGATGTTGTGTATGTTTGTGCCCTTTGTGTTGTCAGTCATTTCCCTGAGATCTTGCTCAAATTTTTCCATTTTTTTCTCCATTTGTTCTTTTGGCTATTTGAATTCAGTTCCTCTGTCTTCCACTTCACTGATTCTTTTTTCTGCCTCCTCAAATCTGCTTTTTTTGTGTCTCCAGTATATTTTTAATTTCATCTACAATATTTTTATTTCCACATCCTTTATTTTTCTCTATAGTCTTTCAAATTCTTTTCTATGCTCCTTTAAATCTTTATGCATGTTTTCCTTCATTTCTTTGACTTTTTCAGGAGATTTGATTGAATACCTTGATTAGTTGTTCCAGATTCTCTGTCTCCTCTGATTTTTTTATTTGTTCCTATGACTGGGCCATTTCTTCTTGAATTTTAGTGTGCCTTGTGATTTTTTGCTTATTCTGGTCTGTGGATTATCTTTATGGGTCTATTCTGAAGATTTGTTTCTCTTTCTTGTCTAGAATTTAGTCAGTGCCTAGATTTGCATTAGGGCATTGCTTTGACAGTTGGGTCATCAGTATTTCTCAAACAAAACAGAGATGGGTATCTGTATAGGGGGTGTAAACTAACTCCAATTGACCTGGGATAGGGCCTGGAGAAACTGAAAAATCCTGCGGTTTTCCCCTGCATTTTACAGCCTGGCCAGAAGATGGCACTCTTTTGTTACTTAATCATCCTCAGAATCTGTTTATCTCTTGGAGCTCCACAGCATTTGACCAGGTGGGGTTGAAATTGGATGCTTCCTTTGTATTCATTTTCCCAGCCAAAATTTTGCTCAGTGTGAGGCTGTGTTCCCCTCTGTGTTCCCATTCTTCAGCTGTCCCTAGGCAAGGATTGGGCTTCCTTCTGCTGTTTTCCTCTTGGGTTGGGGATGTGAACCAAGACCCACAGCTGGGATTACAGTCTCTGTCCATGTTTTCTCAGACCGTTCATCCTGCACTTACCTGGCCCTTCATATTTCCTTCCCAGTCATGCAGGACCCTAAATAGTTAATTTGGGCAATTTCTGTCTAGCTACTTACCTCTTTGGGGGAAGATTCTATAGTTCCCTTTTGAATATTCCATTTGGAAGCTCTTTCTTCCTGCCCTTTTGTATTCCACCCCTCTTAGTGGCTTGAATACTGCTGTGGGTCCCTGTGACCTTGGGTCACTGTGGGGAGGGTCTTATAATTGTGAGATTATAAAATCTCTAACTACTGTGAGAGATTTTATACTCTGTGTCCCTGGTAGGAGGTGAAAGAGATCCAGGCCACTGCCCCTGGGCACTTCTTGAATTGTGTGAGACTGAGTGCAAGGGGAGGGAAGAGGATTGGCTGGTTCAGGACAGAATTTTCTTACCTGATATTTTTCTCTTTCTTCATTTCAGCATTTGTGGGCTCCTTCTACAGTCTTCATCTTCTTCCAGAGTTCTGAACAAGTGAACTTTGTGAATTTTTTCACTGAAACTCTGGGGAGAGGTTTTCAGTGACAGTCCTATGTTGCCATGTTGATGATATTCTCTGCAAAAATCTTTTTTTTTTTTTTCCCTATAATCCTGTGAGTACTTTAGGGCAGATATTAACTTCACCACTAATTGACAGAAAAATTGTGATGTGTTGAGAAAAGTGAATGAGTTAATAAGTTTTGTGAGATAACAAATTGTAATTTTAGAACCTTTCCCAGACCTCTTAACTCTAAATGTTGCATGCTTTCCTTTTAACACACTGTCTTTAATCATGAGCATTATTATAACTTATTATAAATTTCTGGACTATAAGGAGAAAATATGGTTTGATGGTAAGGTTATGGGGTCCAATTGGCCAAATGATGATGCCCAGTTGTCTAGTCAGGTAAGCACTTCCTGCAAGGATATTTCATGGCTAGTTGATAAACCAGAAGACTGGTGTATTGAATCATCAGTCAACTGATTTCATCTGTGGCTGATTACATCTGTGATCAACAAAGGCCCAGTTCCTAGAACTGAGATAATCCAATCCCTTGGAGAATTTTCAGAGAGGAAGAGAGACTTTTTCCCTCTTTCTTCAGCCAAGGAGACTCTCCTGTGGAGTTCATCCAGACCCTTCATTGGAGCTGCCAACTTCACAGCTTGCCTGTGGATTTTGGACTCTTCATTCCCATGATTATGTGAGACATCTTTATAAATCTCATATTTACAGATTTCTCCTGTTAGTTCTGTTTCTCTAGAGAACTCTGACTAATATGCATACCTGTCATTTTTTAAAACTGAGGTGAAGTTTACATACTCAAATTTAACCATTTTAAACTGTAAAATTTAGTGGCAATTAATACACTCATAATGATTGTGCAACCATCACTTCTACTTAGCTCCAAAACGTCTCTTACCCTCAGAGATAACCCCATACTCATTAAATGTTTTCCCCATCTCTCAGACCCTGGAAATCACTGATCTGCTTTTTGTCTTTATGGATTATCACTTATGCTATATTGCATATAAATATGTGGCTATGGAAGTTTGGAGCCATGTACTCCAGAAAAAACATATTCTTAAACTTAATCCATTCCTGTGAGTATGAACCTATTGTTAGTAAGACCTTATTATGAGTATACTTTGGTTAAGGTGTGATTCAATTCCATCAGGATGAATATTAATTCTATTACTGGAGTCCTTTATAAGTAAAATGAAATTCAGACAAATAGAAAACCACAGAGGGAGTAGCCAGAAACTGAAAGTTAATGGAACCTTGAAGAGAAGGGAGAAGTCAGGAGAGGCCACCATGTGCATTGCCATTTGACCGAAAAGTTAAGGAGTACGAATCTCCAGCAACTAGCCCCAGAATGCCACAGTATTCTGGGAGAAAGCATCATCTTATTAATGGCTTAATTTTGGACTTCTCCTAGCCTCACAATCATAGACAATAAATTCTCTCTTCTTCTTTTTTTTTTTTTGGGCAGACACCAGGAAGCAAATAAATTCTCATTTTTTTTTAACAAACCCATTGCATGGTATTTCTTTTTTGGCAACCAGGAAACAGAAGCAGATTTTGGTACCAGGAGAGTGTGGTGCTGCTCTTGAAAATACCAAAAAAGAGTGAAAACTACTTTGGTATTGGGTAATGGGGAGATGCCATAAATCTCATGATGTACTTGATGTGATGTACAAAGCAATCTATGCTTTGAAGAAACTGTTGGTAGAAATATGGATGCTAAAGGTGTTTCTGATAAGTCCTTCAAAGGAAATAACAAATGTGCTATTGGAAATTAGAAGAAAGGTGATAAGGTAATTCTCGTTTGAAAGTGGCAGAGAACTAGGCAAAATTGAGTTCTGATGTTAGCTGGAAGGCAGAACTTGAAAGCGATGAACTTGAATACTTAACTGAGGATATTTTCAATCTAAGTGTAGAAGGTGCAGTCTGTTTTTTCCTTGCAGCTTACATTAAAATACAAGAAGAAAGAGGTAAGCAGAGGAATGAACTCCTAAGCACAAAGAAACTAGAAGTTGGTGATTTGGAAAATTCTGAGCCTATCCAGAATGTTTGCTCTGAGATTATGGTCAGAAGCACCTCTATCAGAAACATCCCAAGCTTCTGAAAAGTGAGTCCCTGGAGAATAAGACTCCATGTGAGGGAGCCAGCCAGCTCGTTCAGTGGAAGTCAGGGTTGGAAATGTACTCATACAGGAAAGATCTGTAGAAAGTTCTATTGTCTGATGGTTTGGACCCCTCTGAACTGCATGTAAAGCTGGCAAGATTTGTGTGAAATTTGTATAAGCAGATCCACTGCCAGCCTGGAATGAAAGGGACAGAGAAAGAAAAAATTGAAGAAAGAAAGACTTTAAGGGCAAAACCATGGAAACTGAGGTCTGGACCCAAGTCTTCTCCTCAAGCCAAGGGAGTAGGCCCACCCATGAGTGTGGAAAGGGCAGATTTACCCTTGTACTTGGGATGGACTGGTCATTTGCCTCCCCAGTGCTCAGAAAGGGTGGAGCCTGTGCTCCAGTGTTTAGTAGACCCTTGTTACCATGTTTTAGTTGACCCTTGTTACCATCTCAGTGCTCAGAAAGGGTGAGACCTGTGCCCCAGAGTTTGCAGAGAGCCTGGCCACCAACCCAAAGCTTAGAAAAGGTAATGCATACACTCCAATGTTTAGCAAGAGCAGAGCCACTGGGGAAGGGATGGGGCTGCAGTTTCCTCAAGCCCAGAGGACAAGACATAGAACCACAGATGACTCTCAGACCTTAAAATATAATGGAGTTTGCCTTTCGGGTTTCAGAATTGTTTGGAACGTGTGACCCCTGTTTTCCTGTCAATTTCTCCTTTCTGGAATGGGAATATTTATCTTATGCTTATCCCCCTGTTGTATGTTAGAAGCAGATAATTTGTTTTCTGTACTTCACAGGTCCACAGACAGAGGGGAATTGTCCCTCAGGATAGACCACACCCATAATTGACGATTGTGAGAATTTGTATTTATCACAGTTACTGAATGGCTCATGACTCTGGGGATTTTCTGATGGAAGGAATGCATTTTGCATGTGGAAAGAACATGTCTTTTAGGGGTCTAGGGGGCAAACTGTTGCAGTTTGGAAGCTGTGTATCCCAGGAAAACATGTTCTTAAACTTAATCCATTCCTATTGATGTGAACCCATTATATATAGGATCTCTTGATGAGGTTACTTCAGGGAAGACGTGGCACAACCCAATGGGGATAGGTCTTAATCCTGTTACTAGAATCCTTTATAAGTAAAATGCAATTCAGATAGATAGAGAGAAAGCCACATAGGTATCAGCCAGAAGCTGAAAGCCAACAGAAGCTAGAAGAGAAGGGAGAGGCCAGAAGAGGCTTCCATGTGTACTGTCATGTGACAGAAAACTATGCACAAAAGATATCTAGCAGCCAGTTCCAAAATGCCACAGTCTTCTGGGAGAAAGCATCACCTTGATCATGACTAGATTTTGGGCTTCTCCTAGCCTCGAAACCATGATCCATTAAATTATTATTTCAGCAAACAATGATAATTTATGATATTTGCTTTGTTATCTAGGAAACTAAAACAGTGACCATTTGTGTTTGTCTTCTCTCTTAGCATAATGTTTTCAAGTCCATCTGTCTTGTAGCAGCTCTTCTTTCTTTTTGTGACTAATATATGTATATCGTATATTTTGCATATTCCTTCTATCATTTTTTGATTGCTGAGTAAAATCAGTTTCAAATTTTAACTGACTTGATAAGTGGTTATCTGGTCCTGACTAAGAAGAGAAACTGATATGGATGTGAACCCTGCTAATGAACTTTCAATGGCATTGTATTGCTTACATGCAGGGTAAAATTTAGTCATTAACTTTGCATATAAGATACTCCTCTATCTGGGTCCAATCTTCTCTTTCCCACCCTTTCCTTTATTATTTCTGAACTACTTTGTATTATTAGTAGTTCTGTATTATTACAGAACTACTTTGACTCATTTAAAATTTCTCCTCTTATTCTGTAAATGCTTCATGGTTGCTGTTTTTTCCATATAGCTTTACAATCATCTCTCCCCCATGTTTAGCTATCAGCAAGTGCCTTACATAAAACTGACCAAAGTCTGAAGCAACCACTATGAAACCTTTTATGACTAGCTTAGGTAAAAGGGATTGCTTATTTGATTTGGCATCTCTTGATTTATATCTGTGTGTCACATGCTCTTGAATAGGTTATATATATTTAGAGATACCTCTTTTGCACATCAAATGATCTACTATCTCTAGCCCTACCTGAATGCATTGCATTCTCAACAAGCATTTTTGATTGCTTGTCTGGATAAGAGATTTTAAGCATCAAGGAGAACTCTAAGTAAAGACGCAAACAATTGTTTAATTTGATTTTGTGAGTATAAAATTTGTCTTACTGTCTCAAAATAACTCTTATCCTCAGTGATATTCTGGAATGTCTTGTAAAGAGTCAAAGTAGTTACATGAAAATAAAAAAAAGATTTGGTTTCTCATTTTATAGCATATATTAAAATAAATTAAGGATGGTATATTTGTTTTCTATTCTGTACAAAAAAAATTATCCCAAACATAGTGGCTTAAATGACAAATATTAATTCACTCATAGTCTGTGGGTCAGGAGTCTGGGTAAGATACAGCTGGGACTTCTACAAAGCTGCAGACAAGCTGTTTATCAGGACTGGGCTCTCATCTAGAGGCTTGACTGGGGATAATCAACTTGCAAGTTTTCACAGGCTGTTGGCAAAATTTATTTCCTTGCAAGCTGTAGGAATCATAGCCAAAATGGACAAACTCTAGAGTGAGTCTGCTAGCAAGATGGAATGTTATATAATACAGCGTAATTTCCTCTGCTGTATTCTGTTGGTTTAAAGTTAGTCACAGTTCCTACCCACATTCAAGGGAAGGGGCCATCCTAGGTATGAGTGCCAGAAGGAGTTGCTGATGAAGGAGTTGAGGCCCAGGCTGCCCTCTGGCCTCCAATGATTCATATCCCTCCTACATGCAAAATACATTAATTTCTTTCCAAGGTTTCTAAAATTCTCATCCCATTAAAACAGCAGTTCAAAGTTAAAGCAAAAACAAACACAAAAACAAAACAACCCATCAGCTAAATCAGGCCCAGGTTTGGATGAGAAACCTATGTGCTAATCTGTTAAATTACAGTTCCGGAGACAAAATTCCTCTCTGTGGACCTGCAAAAATAAGCAGACAAGTTATCTGTCCCCCAAACACCCAACATAAATGGGTGAGTTAGGCATAGGGTAAGAGCTATTAGATAGACACTTTGGTTAAAAAATGGGAAACAAGGAAAGTATGAAGGAGTCACTGGTACATCAGTTCTGAAATCCAGATGGACAATTTTGGGAATTCCTTGATTAAGTTTCAAGGCCTATAGAGTAGTTCTCTATGGTTTCCAGCTCTCCCTTCTGGGTTCTACTTTCAACCCTGTTTTGTTCTTCCTTTTTCATGACAGTTGGCATATGTTTGCAGTTGAATAGTTTTATCAGCCTGCTTCCTGCCAGTAGAATTTTGGGGGCTCAACAGAACCATTTTGTACTTTTTCCATCCATTTCTGTTCAAGCTGTCAGTGTTTCTGCTGAAATAATTTTCTCAAGAATCTTGTGTGTCTCCTTGAGATTTCAAAGATACTCATTCCATTAGAGAACAGTCACACCCACAGATCTTTTCCAGATAATTTCTTTTCTAATCTGGAATTCTGCTGAGATTGCTGAAACATTACAGAGATTGAGAGGATCTGTGAGGTAGACCTTTAATCTCTTCAATGAGCTTTTTAGTTGACTAAATGCTCTGAATTTTTAGCAAAAAGTTATACAGTCACATCCTCAGCTTTTCTCCACAACATGTTGTCTTAAATTTGGTATCTTTTGCCATCTGGAGAAGCTGAGAGTTTTCAAAATCATCAAGCCCTGATTACTTTTTTTAAAACACTTTTACTCACGCTCCATACAATCCATTCTAAGTGTACAATCAATGGCTCCTGGTAGAATCACACAGATATGCATTCACCAAACAATCAATATGAGAACATTCCCATTTCTTCAAAAAAATTCCATACCCTCCCTTATAGCCCCCATTATGGATATTTAGCTTTGATATAATGTCCATGTTACAATTCATGAAAGGATATTACAATGTTACTGTTAACTATAGACCTTAGTTTGTGTTAGTTGTATTTTTTCCCTAGGTATTATCCCTTTATTGACACCTTGTATTAGTGACATACATTAGTTCTACTTCATGTAAAAACTTTCTTATATTTGTACAATTAACCACCACCGTCGTCCATTCTAGGTTGTACTTAGCTATACAGTCCCAGTTTTTATCCTCTAGCTTTCCTTCTGGTGACAGACATGACCATAATCTTCCTCTTTCAGCCATCCTCATACTAAGTTTTGGTAATTGCACTTACGAGATTGTGTTACCATCATACAGTGATTGTGCTATCCGTGTCCAAATTTATACGATCAGCCTTATTAACCATGCTATACTTGTTAAGCATCAATTGCCCAATCTCTGCCCTCTTCCTATTTCCTGATAACCTATCCTCTCAAATTTAACACCCAGAGTTTAATTCATATTAGTGAGACCGTAAAACATTTGTCTTTTTGTTTCTGGCTTATTTTGTTCAACATGATGTCTTCAAGGTTCATTCACATTGTTGATTGCACCACGACTCCATTCTTTTCTGCAGCCACACAATATTCCATCATATGTATATACCACAGTTCACTGTTCCACACATCTGTCAGTGGACCCGTGGGCCACCTCCATCCACTGGCCTTTGTAAATGATGCCCCCATAAACATCAAGATGTAAAAAGTCTTTTCATGTCCCAGCTTTTAGTTCTTCCAGGTATATACCTAGCAATGGAATTGCCAGACCATACGGAAATTTTATACTTAGCTTACTGATGAACTACCACTCTGCCTTACAGAGCAGCTGCACAATTCTATATCCCCACCAACAGTGAATAAGTGTACCTCTTTCTCCACATCTTCTCCAGCACTTGTAGTTTTCTATGCATTTTTAAACAGTTTTATTCATATACTATACAATCCATCCTGAGTGTACAATCTGTGGCTCCTGGTATTATCATATAGTTATGCATTTACCACCACAATCTATGTGAGAACATTCTCATTTCTTCTAAAAAGGAAGAAAAAAAATCCCCTGCCTCTTCCTTATATCCCCTTATTATTGACATTTAGCATTGATACAGTCAGTGCCTCTGTTAAATTAATGAAAAAACTATTACTTTACTATAAACTATAGAACTTAGTTTTCATAAATTTTATTTTCCTCATATATCATCCCATTATTAACATCTTGTGTTAGTAGCATGCATTTATTCTAGTTTATGTAAAAACTTTCTTATATTTATAAAATTATCCTGGTTATTTTATTTTGTTTAACAATCCTTTCTTCAATTTATCTCTCCACTCACCTTATATTATAATCAGCATGAAGAAAACAGGCAGTACCTTCAACAATTTAGAGATCTCCTTAGCTAAATATCCAAGTTCATCATTTACAAGTTCTTCTTTCCACATAATTTCAAGAGACAATTTTGCTAAGTTACTTACCACTTATCAACAAGGATCACCTTACTCCAATTTCCAATAAAATGCTATTCACTTCCTTTTAGCTCTCACCAGCATCATTCTCCAAGTCCAAATTTCCGTTTTCAGTCTGCTTAAGGACATTTAGGCTTTTTCTATCATAATCCTCAATGATTTTCCAGATTCTGCTTAATTACCAATTTGAAAGTGATGCTCAACAATATTGTAAGTATGATGAACTGAGTGTGAGTATGGCTGAAAGAGGAAGATGAGGTCATGCATGACACCAGAAGGAAAGCTAGAGAATAAAAACTAGGACTGTATAGCTCAGCAAAACCTTAGAGTGGTGAATTGTACAAATATATGAAAGTTTTTATATAACATAGAACAAATATATGTCATTATTATAAGGTGTTCATAATAGGGTGGTAAATGGAAAAAATACAATTAGCGCACACTAGGGTCTATAGTTAACAGTAACATTGTAATATTCTTTCATGAATTGTAACAAAAGCACTGCACCAAAGCTAAATGTCAATAATGGCTATATAATTGAGGAGAATGGCTTTTTTTTCCCCCCTTTTTGGAAGAAATGGGTATGTTCTCATTTACATTGTGGTGGTGAATGCATAACTATGTGATTCTACCAGGAGCCATTGATTGTACACTTAGGATGGATTATGTCATGTGTGAATAAAACTATTAAAAACCCAGCAACACAGCAATTCAAGAGAATTGTAGGATTGAGCAAATGAATGAATGACTGGCTGAATAAAAAAAATAAATAAATGTCGTGCTCATTTTTAGGTTTTGTTACCTCAGCATCCCACTGCTAGTATAAAAATAAGCATTAGTTTTCTATGTTGTTTAACAAATCACCACAAACTCAGAGGCCTGAAACAACACATTTTTATTATTTCACAGTCTGCATGGTTGAGGATTCTTGATGTGGCTGAACTTGGTTCTCTGCAATTCTAAAACCAAGGTGTCAGCCAGGTCTGGGTTCTCATCTGGAGGAAGGATTCAAAGAAGTGCCTTAAAAATCTGTCTTCCATGGATGATCTGAAGAACTATAGGTGAAATAAGCAAACAAATGAATATGCAAATAGGTCATTAAGGGAAAATTAGCCAAAATATAAGTGAATATTTATCTGACCTGAAATGATGAATGATACTTTAAATACAAGGGGATAAGAAAAGTTAATAAGAGAAAATAAAATAGATTTTACTATGTAAATATATAAAAGTTTGGGTTGTAAAAATGATGAAAATTTTTAAAAATATAATGAGACAAGTGATTTCAACAAATGGGAGTGACAAAATGTTAATATCATTAATATATACAAAGTTCACACAGATTGATAAAGAAAGCCATAGATATGCAATAAATAAATGGGAAAGAACATGAAACAAATCACAAGAGGAAAATATAAATGGCTTGTAAATGTGTAAATGTTTAGCCTCATTGATAATTAAAAAAATGATACTTTTAAGCATCAAATTAATAAAATAAGATACAAATTTCTCAATATTGGTAAAGATGTGGTACTTTGGGCTCTCTTTTGCAGTTGCTGAGTGAGTGGAAAATTAGTATAACCTCCATGAAAATAATTTATTAATCTGTTTCAAAAGACTCAAAAAAGCACTTACTGTTTTACCTAATAACTCTTCTCCTAGGGATCTATTATAATGAAATAATCAACGATACAGACAAAGATTCATGCACAGTGATTTTCTTTGAAGCACTGCTCATAATAATAAGACATCAAAAACAATCTAAACATGTATCAAGAGGGGAAATGTTGAGTAAATTATGGTGTATCTATAGTATGGAATGTTGTGCAGCCATTAAAATGACATTTAAAATGAATATTTAGTAGTGTGAGAAATGCTTAGATAAGTTAAAAAAAATTAGGCTGCAAATTTGCTTATACTGTGGAACCAATATGTAAGATAATTTGCTATTAAGAGGAAATACATAAAGATATCAATTGTAGTTTTCTTTGGGTTTAGGAATTGTCCCTGTCCGACAATTGTATTTAATAAAAACACAATTCTTGTATTGCCTTATTTTGGAACTTTTACAAATAGGGTGTTCCTTCAATCTTCTTTTCTTTTTTTTTTTTTAAACAACAAAAAAATAATGTTTGGGGAAGACCCATTAGTCTGAAGTGAACTCCATCAAAGCTACTTTTGAATACTTGTAGAGGTCATCTGATAAAATTTGTGAAAATGGAAGCAGAGAAGTTGACCTTGGAGACAGTAATTATTTTAGGGCATGGTTTTACGATTACCACTATAGAATGGCATTGAAAACAATCCTTGAGTGTAAAACCACTTTAAAAAATAATAGAGTTAAAAAGGCTTAAGGTTTAGTTAATTTGTTTGTATTGTGAATCTATCACCTGTGGGAGCAATAGGAAAATAAAATACCCTCATATATGTGAACAGATACTTTTAGCTTTGAATAAATCAACTCGCGAGCCCCACAAATAGAATTCGAATATTGTTCCTGAAACAACTTGGTGGGAGTAAAGATGATTTGTTCCAGGACACTGTGTTAGATGACCACGTGAAGTGCTTAGATAAAATGCTTTCAAGGAACGTGATACAGGAAGAGACAATATTTCTAAGTTCCGTATATGCAATTTAGATATGCATATATAAATAAAATTAAGTAAATATTTAACTTGGCTAAAAATAGCAATAGGAGCATCAAAAAATTTTTTAATGGTCTCCCCATTGTGAAAAAGGACAATTGTCTAAATTTCAGGGTCATTTTATATCTGGCATATACTGTTTACTATATACATTTCTTTTCTTTTCTTTTTTTATGTGAACAGGCACCAGGAATTGAACCCGGGTCTCTGGCATGGCAGGGGAAAACTCTGCCTGCTGAGCCACCGTGGTCCACCCCATGTATATTATATTAATATATATATAATATATATTAGTACTGCAAAAAAGTGTAAAGAAACTTCTAGTTTATAATTTGGTAGGGGCCTTAACGTTGCAAATACCCATAGAAAAGGAAAACGTCCTTAATTTCACTCTAAAGTCAAATAAATAGATCTCAAGTCTTTCCTATATAAGTGCTTTGAAAGTGTGTAAGAGACATAGAAATTCTAGGGAACCTAACATGGTGGAGAAAAGAGAATGGAGGGAAGTATGCAGAGGGGTACTGCTATTATTATTATTAATTTTACAATTCTTTTTAGAGTTTGTTCTTTCACTGGAAACTGATACAGCTTTTCTTTTTTTCCTCCTTAACAGTCCAATTCAATGCTCAGAACCTGTTTGTTTCTTATGCTTACCTTCACAAAGATCTGCAGAGAGAATTTCTTTCTCTAGGAAGAGTGATGGGCCACATCCAGTCCTTGATCTGGAAATGAAAATCAGCCCTTTGGATTGACTGTAATGATGTTTCAAGTCCTTCTGTTGTAACCTGCTACCTTTTGGATAAAGAACTCCAGTTAACATAGCTAATACAACATTGTGGTCTTACTTGAGCCTATTTGAAAATTGGTCATATAAGGTGGCCAATTTCCTTCTAGGTCTATTTGTATGAAGTTATAGCCACATAGACTTTCTTTTTTGTTTTATTTTTTTTGGCTGATGGAGGGAGAAGTGTTTTTGATGGATACTTGTATCAATCCAGTATTGCTGTGTAACAAACAACAATGAAATTCCAGTGTCATAAAACATTCGGCATTTGTTCTCATGCACCGGCTGGGTTTCAACTGATAAAGGCTCGATTGGCCTTGCCAAATTTCAGATTGGGTCCAGGTCTTCTCCACATGCCTCTTATTCTCCAGCCAAGGCATGTTCCTCTCATGGTGATGGCAGAAGTTTAAGAGGACAGGCCCAGACATTCAAGTATATCTCAACCTACTGCTTCTGTGATTTGGCTTAATACCACTGGCCAAAGTTTGTCACAAGGCCAAGCCCAAAATCAAGGGGTGAAGATGTACCACCAAAGTTTGTCACAGGGCCAAGCCCAAAGTCAAGGGGTGGAGATGTACCCTCCCTCCACTCAATGTGAAGGTTGGGCCAGGAACTAAGCTATTCTCTACCACAGCTGCCCTCCTGTATGAAACTTTGCGATGCTGATGTTAGGATACTGATGACCACATTTCTGCTTTGCCACCTGGATTCCTATTAGGCTCTGCCAATAGGGAGCACCAGAGGAGGATGGCAAGCTGGGAGGAGGGAGAAAGAACTTGCTCTTTCCTGTCAGCTCCTTGTGCTTCCTACTGTCATTAGCAACACACAGGCTCAATTCTCTACCCTGACAATAGAAGATTGTTTAATAGCAGCAGGTGAATCCAGCTGGCAGAGTTCCCAACACTTGTAGAACCAGACTCATTATGCACCCCTCAGAGGTTCCAGTTACATTGAGTCTTCTTCTCAGAGTTTAGGTCCCAGTTCTGGGATAGCCCTTCTCCAAGTTCAGAGATAATAACACCAGCTACATTCAGAGATCTGAGGTTAGGCTCTGAGGGTTCTTCCTTTTAGCTTCTAAATTTGAATCATTCCAATCCCTTTCTTTTTGTTTCCTCAGCCCTACGTGTGGTGGCTGTCTCCTGCAGTTGCTACCTCCATTTTACCTTAGCGGACTCTTATTTCTTCTCAGTTACCTAGTTAACAATTCTTTACAATGAATTATACTTTCTTTATTTCTCTTTATTATCTCTTTAAAAATTGCTGATATGCTTTCTATCTCATGACAAGACCCTGACTGATACAAAGTTAATGTCACACTGCCAAGCCCTACAACAGTAGAATGGGCAAGTGCTCTCTTCTGTGGAGGCATGTGGCTGGGGTACCCTCTTCTACTTCTGCCAGGGATGGAACGAAGATTTTTGAACAATCAGCTAATGCAACTCAGGGAAAGAGATGATTCTTTGTCATTTTTCCATTTAGGCCCCAAGGACCTAGACCTGGCTTTTTGAAGTAGAATAGTGTATTAGTTAGGGTTCTCTAGAGAAACAGAATCAACAGGGAACACTTGCAAATATAAAATTTATAAAAGTATCTCACCTGACCGCAGGAACGCAGAGTCCAAAATCCACAGGGCAGGCTGTGAAGCTGACGACTCCGATGGAGGGTCTGGATGAACTCCACAGGAGAGGCTCACCAGCCGAAGCAGGAATGGGGACAGTCTCCTCTGAGTCCTCCTTAAAAGGCTTCCCGTGATTAGATTAAGCACCACTAATTGTAGAAGACGCTCACCTTTGGCTGATTACAAATGGAATCAGCTGTGGATGCAGCTGACGTGATCATGATCTAATCCTATGAAATGTCCTCATTGGAACAGACAGGCCAACACTTGCCCAATCAGATAAACAGGTACCACAACTTGGCCAAGTTGACACATGTTCCTAACCATGACGAATAGTTACAGTTGGGAGCAGAAGGGAAGTTTTGGGTTGGTTTGAAATCCATATAATGAAAGACAACGGTGATGGAGAAACACCAAGTAGAATGTCTTCTTCGCCCCAATTCTTTCTTATTTCCTCCAGATTTCTCTGCTTTAAAATCAAGGATGTAAAAAGAAAAGCTCTTTCCTTGAAGAATTAAACTCAAATAAAATATTCAGAAAAACTCCACCACCCTAGACAAACAAAATAATTTATACCTGTCCTCAGTCTTCTTCCTCCCTTTTTCTTTTCAAAGGGAGGATAGTTAGATAGAGTATGTTCTTGCCATTAATTTTTGGTTATAAAACATGTGATGACTTCTGTCAAATTGATAATTTGTTAACTTTGAGGTATTTATGTCTTAAACAAGCTCCATGTAATGGATTATATACCATAACATCACTGGGGCTTAACTTTCATCATTCCTATTAAGATGTCATTTTGAGGCAGGTTAGAACAGGAAGAGGGGGCGAGGAGATAACATGAAGGAACCCTTGAGTAAGGATGGCTAATCAAATTTAGGAGGGTCTTTAGGAGTAAGAGAATGGACAAGTGAACTGAAAGTATTTGGCCAAAGAGATATGGACTTGAGTGTTCATAAAACAAAAAAGCATAGACTCCAAAATAATCTAAATCTAAATGGTTTTCTCTGTAAAGGTGTTGTGTAGGAAAATGTTGGTGGAGGGGAGGGAGTTATATGAGTTATAAGATTTTCCAGGGCTACTGAATCAATTCTGGTATTCAAAAGGTCCCCCTGTAGCTGCCTCTAAAAGGCACCCACAGGACTCTTTACTGAGAAAACATGTGGAGGAGAGGAAGATGGGAATTCAGCTTGAACTATGTTGAGGCTGAGAATGCTCTCACTTCCTACCACCTAAGTCTGTGAAGAGGGTCTAAGAAGAGGAAGCAAGAAGGTTTTCTTCATTCTACTTCATAGCACACCACTTCTTTTCTCTCCAACCATCTGTCAAATTCTGACCAGCCATAAATTATTCAATAAATACACATTGAACACTTTTAAGCTCTATAAGGCATTGCATTAGGTCCTGTGAGGGATAGAACATGCACAGAGACACAATTCCTGTCTATATAAGATAGTTTAGGACACCAGACATGCTTAGGAAAAGGCCAAGGAATAAACAAGAGATGTGGTTCATTTGTTTGCTTGTTTGTTTGTTTTGTCCTTACTATCTCATTACCAGCCTTACCCATCCATCAACCTGTCAGCCGTGCTCCTTCTAGCTCCTAATAAAAACAGTAGAAGGGAGGCTATGGAAATGCCAGATTCAGTTTCCTTGGTTCTTGGCCATGCCATGATAAAGAATTCAAGAGCACAGCACAGCACAAACAGCAGAAAATTTATTAAGAATGCATGTGAAAGGAACATGCGGGCACTCTCATAAAAACAGAAGTGGGAGAAGCAAGAGGGCCTGCAACATTGGGCCCATCTGCTTTTACTGCTTAGCTTTACTTGCTCCCCTTCCCCCTCCCTTGTTTGGGACACTTCCTCCTACCCTTCCTTGTCTCCAGGATGGTGCTCAGTAGTAGATAGTGCATTTGGACAGGTGGGCTGCTGCTGGGTGTTTTGCCTAGGTGGGTAGCCCCTGGCAGGTTGATATATATCTGTATAAAGTATATAGGAAAAGCTTGAGAAAAATGCAAATGTTAGATTGTTTGGTAGAGATTAAAATAAAATAAATATACAAAGTAAATGGATAATCACAGTGGGATAGGCTAATCAGGAAGACCTCAGAGGCAATTAATCCATTACGATGTTCACTTCTGTTTATTCAGGTTGCTGAAATTATTTTTCTTTGGTTTACTCCTGAGTTGCTGAGTTGCTCTTACACTAATAGAACAATGGGCATGATAACCCTTAGGGAATATCCAATTTTTCTCTTCAAGTTTATTTCCAAAGATGGAAAAATATGAGAAAATTATCTAAAGGATGGGAGTGTTGTGGCTTGCTTTGGTAAGAAGTCTAGATATTTAATAGAGCAAAACATTTTAGGATATTATAAAAATAGAGAATGGCCTTTGGGAGGGAGAATGAGAGTTATCTAGTAGGAAAAGAGAATCAGGAAAATAGAAGAGACTTCAGGGAAATGGCAAACTTTTTAGACGCTCACATGGTGAAAATGATTGTGATCAAACAGGTTTCGAGCTTTCCTTTGCATTTTAGTGCAGGGAGGATCTTAGAGTTCAGTTTTAGTGCAGGGGGGATCTTAGAGTTCATTTAATTCAATGCCCTTATTTTACAGATGACAAAGCCAGGATCCAGAGAGGTTAAAAGATTTGCCCATGGTCACACAGTGGTGTGGGGCAGAATTATAACTGTATTTCAGGTTGTCTGATTATTAACCCTGAGCTCTTTGTATTACATCTCATTGCTGCATCCAGCTAATTCCATTTTGCAAAGTAGGCATCCAGGGGCTTCAGGAAGATGGACCAACAGGAAAGAGGAGAGTATAAATAAGAGATCTGGAGACACTAATCTGGTGGATAGACTGGGACATGCTAGGACCAGTGGACAAAACTCTATGAAGTGTATGGCAAACTTTGATTTGGTTCTGGCAGAAAGCAATGCTGGGGATTCAGCACAGTGAACAGGGCAATGGGAGAAAGACAAGAACAATTATATTAAATGATGGAACCTAAGGTTTGAGATCATTTTTTAAAAGATGGGCTCTAGCTTTGGGTTGAGGTGACAAGACCTATCTCAGGTGACTGCTCTGGGAGGGACTATAAAGCATACCAGAACCTCAGCAGGCTTAGGACAAGGCAGGACCAAGTCCAATTCCATGATGGAACTTAGGTATTTATTAGGGAAACCTGTTGACTCAATGTTTTACCAGATAGAGAAAGGTTGAAACTTGGAGAGAAGTTGAGTGATTAGGGATCATCCCTATTACATGAATTGAGCAACATTCCCTTGTTAGTCTGTGAATGTGGTTGAGCTTTATTTCTTCATCTCATCAGGACTGATTATTTAATAAGAAGGGATGATCATGCAGATTTAGGACCTGTTAAATTTAGCTGATGGAGACTGTAGAAGACACATAAGTGGCATTGTAGGCATATGTGTACTGTATCAGCCAAGATGCTCTCTGCTTCAATTAGCAGATCATTTGTTTACAATTGGCTTGAACCAGCAGGATGCTTATATTTTACTTAGCAAGAAGTATGGAGATAGGCAATCATGAGGTTGTTTTGGTGACTCAAAAGTAGTCATTCAGTTTTGCCACTCTGCCATTCTCTTAGTTCCTCTCTTAGTTGTAAGGTGGCAGCTGCAGCACCAAGCATTTCTCATCAGCAAAGAAAATTATTTCCCAGAGGCTCTTCTTGGGGAGTTGTTCTTACATCTCATTGTCGAAAACTGATTCATCTATTAGATTTATACATATTTTTGCTCCGTCAAAATTTGGTCCTCTGGGTATGGAATATAGAAACAAAGTCAACAGTGGGTCACACTTAGTTAGCTACCTTAATATTTCTCTGTTTTGAGTCACACTTTACTGCAGAAAGTGTTTGGTAGCTACAAAATTTTCACATTGTTTCACCTAACACATCTTCACATGAGAAATAAAACCTTCAAAGCAAGTTTTTTGAAGATTCATCTATAAATTCCCGTCTCCCTTTGATTTAATATAGTAATAAAATAGTGAATGAAATATGTTGGAAGCTATAAAAGTATTGTATATCTTCTATCTCCAATCTAAGTTGAATAGTCAAAGAGTATGAGACTGAAAATCATGTTATTTCCCCTTTTCTGCCTCATTCCTAACATTTAAAAATTCTATTTCAATTAATAATATAGCACATTTTCATTTTCATGGGCAAAAATGTTGAACAGTTATATTTACAAAAACATGGTGACATTTTAAAATTTTCATTAACAAATGTTATATATGTGTACTGGAGCATTACATTTATTTAATTGATTTTAACATCAATGTTGTTAGTGCATCTCACCAATGGAAGGTTGAGAATTGGATAATTGGCTTGTATGGTTACTACTGTGATGCAGTAAATGTAGTCACCAAATCCTGTAGCTTGACTATACTCCTTGGACTCCCTTGCAGAGGGGGTGGGGGTAGAGGATATGACTGAATTATTCCCAGTGAAATGGCTGTGGGAGTGAAATACGCTACTTCCCAGGCCTATCCATAAAACACTAGCCATCATTATCATCAGTGTGCTATCTCTTCTCTCTCTTATTTACCAAAAGCAAAATACAGTAGAAATCAGAATCAGAGAGCCACTATTTGGAAAGAGCTTGGATCACTATCTACGTAGACCAGAACTTAGCCCATTATGTTCTATATTGGACAGTGATATGAGTGAGAAATAACTTTTGCTGTCTTAAGCCCTGACATTTGGGGTTGTTTATAATCATAGTTAGCCCCTTTGATTGACTATTTCATCATTCTGATTGGCCATAAAGTGTGAGATGGAAAGATTGTAAAATTAGTGGTAATCACAATGTAGATTATTTTAGAGTTCTCACATTTGTAGATGCTGCAGATGCTGTGAATTAAATAATTCAGTATGTTGTCTGCCTACATAGGAGGCAATGTCCCGTTGTTGGGACATTTTTCTATCTTAGGTCCAACAATAAGGACTTGTAAAGATCCCACACTCTTTTGCCTCATAAACTGAAAAGATATTTGAGAGAAGATATGGAGAAGGATATTGACTTTGATTTGTGAGTACAGAGCTACCCTTTTTTCTCCTTTAATAATATTGTGCAAATTAGTAGATTGGTACTTTTGGTGCTTTGTTGTTTTTTCTGAAATTAAAGAAGAAAAGGAGGAAATTTCTGTTGATATTTGATTAATTTTTTGTAAACATATTCCAGAAATTCAGGTAACTGTTGATCATATCCCCTTACCTCTACTATAGGGCATATTTAAGAAGGATTTTAGATGTAGAATATTCATTTTAGCCATTTTTGTTTATTTGCTTGGGAACACAAAAAGTAAATTATTAAGAGAAAGCATGCCGAATTTTAGTTAGATGCTACCAGCAGGAAATACTACCTAGGACTGTAAATCAGCCACCTATATTTGAGACCCTCATTGAACAGTCACTAGTTACATGACTTGGGGGGCAATTTGCTCAGTCTCTTTAGTCTCCATTCTGTCATTTGTTGTAAGAAGGATTAGAAGGCTTTTTAAAGGTGTATGGAGAAGCTAAAGCTTTCTAGGTATTTCCTCAGGCCCTAACTCAAGAGGGTTCTGCCAGAGTCAATTTACCTTTACATATTTTACACAGTCAATTTCAAGAACAAACAAGCATGCAAACAAAAAATATATAAACAAAATAATCCTTTGGTCAAGGGATTCTATGCCAACAAAGGTTTGGAAACTATTTGTGTATATAGTAAATATCCAATATAACTTTTTCTTCAAAACTGATATTTTTTCCTATAGGAATGCTAACTCCACCAGAATTTATAATTTATTAGGTATAGAGATAATTCCACCAAATCAAATGAACTCCTGGTTTCAGTCAGCCCTGGATTTCAGAAGCAGAGCTGGATTATGATTAGCAAGACAGGTTGTGGCAAATACTCCAGCAATGTGCTCAGAATTAGTAGCTCCATCCCTCAGATCAGTGAGTGCTTCACTACTAAATGATTTAGAGAAAACACATGTCTCAAGGTTGAGGAAGTTAGCATGCTGTTGTGCTTTCCCTAAATATTGGAATGTCAGAATGGAGAATGGTGGCAGGGTGGGATGGGGACAGAAGACATTGCAAGCATTCTTTTCTTCCTTTTTACATAAGGCACTTTCTCAAGGGTTGTGGGAGTGGAGTTTTGGGGGTTTTATGGAATGATTGGTGCTGATAAATTCCTAAATAAATTATTCATACCTTGACTAGCACCCAGAAATTGTGATTATGGCTTTTGATCTTCAAAGAATTGCATGTTCTTTTATCTTTTTCTAAATGTATAGATAACATGTGTGATGGTTGCCTGAGCTTCCAAGTGAGTAATCTGGAATATATTTTCCTTCTATACACCTTTTCTATGCCTCACATTCAGTATCTGTCTAATTGACAGGCTGATGAGGAATGTTTCTTCTTTGAGACTGATTGGAAGAGTCTGAGCAGTCACAAAAACCTTTTGTTGTTTTTATTTGAGCTTTCCCATATGACAGAAGCCCATGATTAACCAAATCTCTTTTCGTTATTTTGTGCCTTAGAGAGGAGAAACTTTAGAGACACATCTCTAGAGCTGCCAAAGGACCTTCAGAGAATTTTGCTTCCTTATATTAATTGGGAACAATATTTGCATGGCATTAAAAGTTTACCATTTTCTAGTTACAAAGCAGCACATAGTAAAATGGAATGGCTGTTCATATTTTTCCTCTTGTATCTTGTGAAACAATAGTGCCATTATATATGAATGTGTTTTATTTATGTGAAATAACTGGCAGTGAAAAAATTATTGGCAGTGGAATTTCTCTTTAAAGCAATGTCAAGCTATAAATATTCCGAGAAAGAATTCACCAAATCTAAAAGTTCAGTCATAATATTCTGCTTTCCTTAAGCAGAATGCCCATATCAAGGAGAGTCTGCCCTTTTCTTCCTCATTCTGCTAAATTCAGCATGTATAATATTATTAAAGATTAGACATAATTGATTTATAGGGATTCTTTAAATCAAATTTATTTCTAAGAATGTATGCAAATTATCACTTGCCAAGCAGTCTATATTTTTCTACTTGTTCTATATGTTCCTATTTATTCCATCTTCTGGGGACTCTATTAAACATTAGGGTTTTGAACAAAGAATAACCATCGATTTTCAGAACCCATAGGTGATTGGCCAGATTTTGTGTTATGAAGCTTAAAGAACACAATGTTCTCCATTTTCTCCCTCCAAAATATTTCTTAATCTACAACTGAAGGGTACTAGTTCTACTAAAAGACCTTGATATTAGTGGAAGCTAAAGAATTGCTATTGTGATAATAATAATGATACATTTGCAACGAAAAGCACATTTGAGGTAATCATATTATCTTACCCGTGGTATAACAAGAGTGTACAAAGCAAAATATTTTCAAACTTCATCAAACAATATTTCATTTTGATGTTAAATAAGAAGTTTTGAAAATCTAATTAGTATGATTAGAGTGATAATGAAATATATTGGTATTTGCAATAAAGATTCTGACTCAAAAAGAAAAACCGAAAAAAAATAGATAAGGCAATTCTCAGTTTCCAAGAATGGTTTGGCCCCTCATCTACAGGACAGGATTTATGTTTCCAAATTGCCAGGATCAAAGAATTTCATAGACACAGCATGGTTAATTGGATTGGTCAATCTTGGATAAATTTGATTCTTTGTCTGAATAAAAACAGCCTTTGAATGTTCAAATACTTTTAAAACCCTATCTCTCTACCCCAGTTGTTGAACCCCAAACCTTGCATAGAGCTGGATGCAACAGCAGTGAATTAAAGGAGTGGCATTAAAGGTTACATGTGCATACCAACTGGATTGTTTCTCCTCAGAGATCAATTTTGATTATGATGATGAAAATAACAGCAGTTATACAGCTTTGAGTGCCCATGGTGTGCAGCTAGAGATATCTTCTTTAAATCTATTGTTATTCAATTGCTTCTTAGTAAATAATTCAGGTAAGTGTTGTTAGAAATTGGTCTAACACCCTCAAAGGTTTCCTGACTAAAAATTAAGAGGCACTATGGTAGGAGGGTGAAATGATTGACTCTGAAACATTATCCCCTTCACAGACTGTGCTGGTTTGAAGTTATTATATGCCCCAGAAAAGCCATGTGCTTTAATACTCATTTTATATTGCTGGTTGGGACATTTTTGATCATTTCCATGGAGATATGACCCACCCAATTGTGGGTGATAACTTTTATTAGATGGTTTCCATGGAGATGTGTCTCCCATTCAAGGTGGTCTGGCCTTCTGAGCCTTTTAAGAGGGAACCATTTTGGAGAAAGCTTTAGAGCCATGAGAGCCACCAAAACCCACAGAGCCAACAGATTGGACAGAGTCTCCAGGGAAGCTGTTGAAGAGAAAGCTAGCATATCTTACAATGTGCCTTTCTAGTTGAGAGAGAAACCCTGAACATCACTGGCCTTCTTGAACCAAGGTATCTTTTCTTGGATGCCTTAGATTGAACATTTTTATAGCCTTGCTTTAATTTGGACCTTTCCATGGCCTTAGAACTGTAAACTTGCAACTTAATAAATTCCTTTTTTAAAGCCATTCTGTTTCTGGTATATCGAATTCCAGCAGCTTTGCAAACTAAAACACAGACAAACAGTAAATTCGAAGAACTACTTCATCCCAGGAGGAATTATAAGGACTATGACCACAATCAAAGACTTAAAAGTCACAAAGCTGGTGGATCCCAACTATCATGCCCAAGCAAATCTCAGTAGGCTACTAAACTATATGGTAGCCTCAGTTTCATGTGGCCATGCTGGAGGTGATAGTTTTTTTTTGGAGCAGATCAATTTAGCATGTGGCTTTATCTTGCAGACAGATTTTTTTTTTTAAACTCCCTTTCTGTAGGGAGTAGGAAAAATGGTTTGTCCTCACTTGATTGGGATAGCAGTAACATTGTTAATTCAGTGATAACGCTCCTGCCCTTTGCCATAATATGGGTTTTAGGGACCTCAATTGTCTTGCTACTTAACAGAACATAGTACCAGTCCACTGGTATTAGTGACATTATTCTAGTTAGACTTAGGGAGCAGAAAATGGCAGGTACTCTATACAACCTAATGCCTAATGAGACAAATTCATACCAGAGGGTGGAAGATAGATAATTCTCACAACAATTTAAGAACCTGAAATCAAAGTTTTTAGGGGCCAAGCAGTATGGGACATAATAAAATCCCCTTTCAGGCAAAGGACAAGTTTTACATCTTGTCTATCTTAGTACTAAGAAAGAGGACCACACATGGTAAACCTACTCTCTAGACTTTGGAGGGAGCAGATATTATGTTAGACCATAATGCTCTGACTCATTTATTGGAAGCTGTCAGCTTTGAGAGAGACATAGAGTTAGAAAAGGCTTTTCAGTTGATCCAGGCTGCAGTGCAAGCTTCCACTCAGGCAATATGACCTAGCATTTTTAACAGTAATAGAGGTATTCATTGTGATTAAGGATGCTGTGTGTAGTGCCTAGAAATCCTCAATGGGAGAGTTGAAGCATCAATTTCTAGGGTTTTGTAGCCAATATATATTTTCTTTGAGCATTGACTAATCTTGGTTTGGAAAACAGCTCTTGATGAGCTATTGGTCCATTTTAGAGACTGCCTGCCTAAAAATGTGGCAAGTGATTTTGCCACCAGAACTTCCCATCATTAGCTGGATAATAGCCCAATCCCAAAGTTACAAATTCAGGCAAGCACAGCAGTAATCCATGATATGATGGTACATTCAGGACCCATCCTAAACTTCTCCAGGGGGCATGAATAAATTACATGTACTTATGGCTCCAACTCTGATATTACTTAGCCTCACAGGCCTTCTTCCCTTCTTTCAGCCCAAATGTATGGTTCATAGAGCATTCACTATCACCAAATTACAACGGAGAAAAGAACGTGGATATGGTTCATAGAAAGCTTGGCTAGATATGTTGGTGCAAGTTTAAAAAAATGGATGAATTACTCATTACAGCTTCATTCAAATGTGTTCCTAAGGGAAACCTCTCAGGGGTATGTTTATGAATAACATACTCAGTTGTTCATTTTTTTAGGAGAAGAAATTGCTTGAATTAAGTGTTACATGATTTCTGTTCAATGATAAATACCTTGATTTGTTGGCTAGGGAAAAGGGAAGAATACTACTGGAAGACCGGCGTTAAGAGCTTTGGAAAAAGGTACATGAATGGCTCCATAGGAACGTTTATAAAACTTGTGAAATTTTGTCACACATTTATGTCCACCAGAAAGCATCTAGTTCAGATAAAGCTCTCAATAACAACCCTCTATCCTTGGTTACCCCAGGTTTGGAACAATAGGCTTGTGAAGAAAGCAGTTATGATAGCTGGCACTAGATCCCAATACTAAGGGCTCCCACTCACTAGAGCTGATCTAGTTGCTGCAATTGGTATAACTCAACCTATTTGCAGCAAAGACTGATGTGGAGTCTTCAATTTAGCACCATCCTTCAAGATCAGTTGGCCACTTGGAGATGGCAGAAGTTCTTTCTTTACAGAGTTGTGCCTCTTCTGGATTTGGGTTTGCAGTCACTACTAGCAAGCAGTGCCTCTGTTAGTGCTGCCATCAGAACGCAAGCATAATGCCTGATCTAATGATATCATTGTCTTAGATTAAGGAATCCATTTTATGACAAAGAAGGATACATTAGATATCATGTACCCCATCACCAGATCAGATTAATGACAAGATGATAAGGTATGACCTTAGGTCAAGGAGAACAGCCTGTAGTTTTTGGGTGATGTCCAAAATGCAATATATGAGCTGAACCAATGCTTAATATATATCATTCTGTGTCCCCAGTAGCTAGAATATATGGTTCCAGGAAGTAATGGACAGAAGTACTTTTGGACTTTTTCTTCATTCGCAGGGACTCATTTCACATGTGAAACTTGGGCTTTCCATTTCCACAACTTAATATTCTGATTCAGTAGAGGTCCTTGGGCTTAGACAGAAATACTTTCACCAGGAGACGTAATAAGAATTTATCCGCTGAACTTCAAGCTTTGCTGATCACCTGGTTCCTTCAAGATCCTCATTCAAATGGATTATCATACAAAGAAAGGAGCTGCTGAAAAAACTGCGAAATCATCCTTTATCACGGTGAAGAACTGGGGTTACTGCTATATGATGAAGGCAAGGGAGAAGCTTATCTGGAACCCATGATTCTTTTGGATCTCTCTTGGTTCTTCTGTGCCCAATGGTAATGGAAAATGAGCAATCACAACAAACATGGCCTGACAGGGGCAAGGCAACTAAGGAATCAAATTTCCATGTGAACTCTTATTTTAGAAAAATGTAGCTCATTAATAATTTAAAACATTGAACACAGAATAGGAGTTGAATAAAGACAAAAACAAAAATGAAGCAAACAAACAAAGAATACAAGTCAGAAAGGGTTGAGGATTCTCTAAGGAAACTGTGGGACTTTTTACCAC
The DNA here is from genome assembly GCF_023851605.1 of Tamandua tetradactyla. Classification (NCBI taxonomy): domain Eukaryota; kingdom Metazoa; phylum Chordata; class Mammalia; order Pilosa; family Myrmecophagidae; genus Tamandua; species Tamandua tetradactyla. The sequence goes on from NC_135338.1 coordinate 41,683,874, forward strand.
TTGATTCTGATGATGAGCTTATTGCCCCACTATTTAGTAACTGCATGATCTTACCATATTTAAGAATGAATTTTATGTCAGTGGTGGTATGCTAATAGATCAGTGTTGGTGGTTTTGTTCCATTCACATTTTTGCATTTCTATGCTGCTGTGATTATTGGTGGTAGTTGCCTAGAACAATTTCTTCATGGATGCCTGCTCATTCTTTGACCATTTTACTCCATCTATTCCAGCTGGGTGGGGAAGCTGAGGGAGAAAAAATTTTGGCAATTGCTCATAACCTAAATTCATATTAAGAACCACTGACTTACCTGGTTTCTCCACAGAATCTTAATTTAAATGGTTTCTTTGGTTTTATATTGAAGGATTCCATATTACTCAGCCTGTTTTCTAATAGTCTTATTCTGAAAGTCTTTAATATTATTTAAAAAATCTGTTGTATGCATCATACTTATATTAACATTTCAATAAATGCTAGTACAAAATACAGTTTTCTTATACCATATGAAATTGAATATTCACATGGTTCTATAATTTCTTTTGTGTTTCATTGCATGAATAGTGTAAAGAATGTGGATTTAAGATTTTAGCTGCACTGTTTTTTCATGAAATAACATGGGCTTGTTACTTTCATAGTCCTGGTTTCTTTATCTGCAAACAAAGAGATGATTATAATGAGAAGAAAAAGCACAAAAGATCTAATACCAGGAGAGAATAGATGTCCTTAGGCAAATTAGGAACCTCTGTGCTTTGGTTTTCTGATCTGTGAAACATGGCTAATAGTATTTACTTAGAAAGGGCGTTGTGAGGACTACATAAATTAATGCATCAGAAGGACTTAGAATTGTGCCTGGCATGGAGTAAAGCGTTAATTATGTGACAGCCACTGTACCAAATATTTCTTATATATTATTTTATCTATCTGCATCCCAAACACAAGAGGTAGCTACTATTATTGCCACTCCATTTTATAGATGAAAAACATGAGTCTCTAAGTATTGAATAAATTCCTTGCCCAAGGTTGCACAAATAAGAAGTGGCAAAATCAAGTTTTCATCTTAAACCTTCCAGCTCCATTCCATTATACTGTCTCTCTTACAAGGGGCTTCCTTATCTCTTACATATGTTCTAAAATCATGAGATAATTCCTGCAAAAGTGCTTTGCATACTGCAAACTGTGGCACAAATGTTAAGGTATTAGAAATTATACGTAAAACTGAATGTAGGCATAGTTATTTTATACTTATTGTCAACAGATTCTCCAGTTGATATTTTTAGTGACTGTAACACTTCTTATGTTTTTAAGGAAACATATATTTCCTTCCTATTAGGCATTTGGATTATTTTTATTATTTGTATAATCTTATTCTTTTTATAATTATAGGAGCAGGTTCATACTCCAGCCAAACAAAGTGTTATATTGTGTAAGATTCTAGCATCAATAAAGAAGTGGCATGATAGGCAGGCAAACTGAGGTAGAAGTTTAGTGATATGGAGTGGGCAGTAGTCAGAAGATAGAGGAAATCTGTGAAAGTGTTTAGGGCTCTTCTCAGACACAGTTGGATGTTAAGGCCACAGAAATAAGACATTTTCCCTCCAGTAAGGGACAATTAAGTTTATTTCTACATGGATTGGTGCTAGGGAAATGTGAAGTTAACTGACTTATGAAATAGTCCTTCTATTACCACGGTGTTGAAGAGACTACCTTCCTAATTCTTGCTGATTAAGAGTTTACTTAATCTGTGATTCCCTAGGGGATGAAAGCTGGAAGTGAGGTTACAGCTACTTGGTCTAAGTGTTTTTACTTGTGGCTTGGTGGTGTTCATAGTGTTCTCTTATAGGATTATTGTAGCAATTGGTTGACAACATTAAAAGCAATTAGTGCAGTATCTGAGACATAGTCATTGCTCAATAAATATTAGTAATCATTAGCATCTGCCTCAGTGAAATTTCAGCTTCTTGGGAAATCTCCCCATTATTTTTGGAAGCCTCCAGGGCATATCTCATGTATGCTCAAAAAAAGAATTCTTCTCAACAGTGCCAACATGGTCTTCAGCTCCTTCTCCTGTCAAGAAGCTGTTGCCAGAGCCTTCAATGCATGCTCAGCTGAGGGAGATCCATCACCGCTGCCACCTCCACTGAAGCCTCCTGGTGCTGGTTCTCAAGTGTTCCGTGATTCTACAGCTGCTCTACACAATGTCTAGTGTATGGACAGCACTTCCCTTCTCCAAAATTTCACCCCATTGTTTCGGAGTCTCAGCGCTGAAAGCATGCCTGTTGGCTGCCTCATGTCTAGCATTTTATAAGTAAACAAATATCTTTGAAGTTATGTTATTCATGACCTTCTCTCTTTATGGATAGAATAATCAGACCATGGGGAATACTCCTTAAGACAAATTTTGGTAAAGGAAAATGTTCTAATCTAAATTTTGCTTCTCTCTTTGCCTGCTGGACTTTGTCTTTTCTTAAGATGGGTACATTCCTGAAGAGCTGTCCGTTCCTCCTATAAAAATTCATATCACACATGTGCCTCTATGACCTCTGGATATTTCTTAATGTCATGGGTAAGAAGTGCTTAGTACCAAGCTGGACCCATGCCCCAAACACACATTATTCATTTATATTAGCAAATCAAGGAAGAGTATTAAGTGTACCAAAAGGCACTGACATTTTCTTCTGAGTATTTGTAAACACTTTATTCCTTTTCAATTCTGGTGGATATTGGCTTCTGTGACATCGAGTGGTATTGTCCATAATGATATTTTTCAGCAATAAATAGCTATGTTGTTAAAGGTTAATCTGTCTCTAGGTTTACCACTAAGCAATAAAATAGTAGATCATGCCACTCATTCTCCTTTGAGTCATAATCAAGCTTCCCATTCTCTTTTGAGAGTCCAAATAGCTGATGGCGATTATTGATTGCTTAGAAGATTGCTAGTAAATATTTTGGCATCTATTGTAAAAATGGTTTCAACTGATGAGTTTCTTAAACTCTCCACATTTGAAGGGGAAAGAGAAGAGAGTATTATTATATCCAATTCTTTGTAAAAGCTGGTACAGCTAGAATCATATTCAATGTGCAAAGGTTGAATTATTTGTAAGATATGTAGAGTAAAGAAAACTCTTAAGCACCCAGGCACCAATGAATCAGCAGGTAATATATTTTCTTTTGTGGTGGACTCTGTAACACTGCAGGTCATATCATAACAGGGCTGAGACATCTTCATTCCTAGAAGTCTGTTCACAAAATGGCAGATCTGTTCCCTTGTCCTAACTTTGAACAATTTCTATCCTATCAATATCTTTAGTAATAGCAACTTCACTACTTATATTTACCTGAATTGAATTATGAAAATATAAATAAGTTGATGGTAGGACTTTGATTTTTTTACTTTTTATTTTCCAAAGTTTTATGTAACATGATAAAAAGAAAGGAGACTTTTTAATGATATAAAAGAAAATTAGCCTAGTTTGCTAATCAAACTTTGCATTATCAGTAACATTTCTTGAAGGATAAGCTATATGTAAAGCTACAGTAGCAATGTACTTACTCCTAGATAAGGATAAGTTTAAAAAGTTTATGGATATATGTCTCTTAAAAGTGAAGATCACTGAACTTATACTTCAAACCTCAAACTTCATATCCCAGTAAGCGATAAATCTTCTGTTACAAAGATTTAGTGCTTTCTTGCACACCAGGAACAGACCTTACTTTAATATTTTTATAATCTGAAATATTCTAACTCCAGCCTTCCTTGGCTTAGCTAATGACTATGCATCTTTCCAATTCCAAATTAGATAATGATTTTTATGGAAGGCCCTTTTGGATCCACTAGTTAATGTTAGGTGTATTACCTTCTATGAATTCCAATAGCATTGTTTTCTTCTTATGCTTTGTCTTCTCACAGAATAAAATATATCAATCGTATATGTAAAATTCATGTTTGCATTTTATTTTTTGTATTTTCTTTCATACAAGCCCCTCAACCCCTAGGAGGTAGCAACTTAAATTTTGGGTACTATCCAAGAAAACAACTAAAGGCATTGGAAAGATAAAAAACTAGGCATGTTCAGGAAGAGCTGAAACTTGTAGGAAGAGACCAGAGCAGGATGTTTCCTATTTTTTTGACTTTTAGTCTAAAGGCAGGCCTAAGTCACCACTGTACATGCTGACCAAAACTCAGAAAATCTGAGGTATTTAGGTCTGAAGAATAGAGGATAGAGTTAGTGAAATTAAAGTCATGGAAAAGAAAGGGGGACTCCTGAAACAGAAGAGAACCAGAGAGAGTAAACTGCAAATTCAGTGTAAAGATGGCATCCAAGATTCTGGCTGATCCTGGATTCATGCAAGTGCAGGGAAGACTCATCTCCATAGCTAATGATAAAAGAATGAACTGAAACTGAGCTGGTACTCGAGAGAAAGAATTCACATATTGAATGCAACCAAGTTAATTGCCTATTTATAAAAATGCATCATATTCTTTATAGTAATATAATGTAATATAGTGTTTCTATAACATAATACAAAATTACTCAATATATGGATAACTAGTCTCGAGGAAATTATACTCAGTGAAGTCAAGGAAAATAAACTAAAAATAAATGAAAACAGGAACTCTCAGTAGAAAAATAGAAATGGTGAAAAAATGGATATTTTAGACCTGAAATTTAAAATAACCAATATAAAAACTTCCCTGGATAGGCTTAAGAACAGAATGGAGATTATAGGGGAAGTTATTAGTGAACTTAAAGATAGAACAGTAGAAATTGTATAATATGAAAGAGAGAGAAACAAGATTTGAAGAAAATTAAGAATCTCAGGAACCTGTGAGATAATCGCAAAAGGAATACTGTTATTGGAATATCTGTATTTGGAATACCAGAGGGAAAGGAGAGAGATAAATAAGAGAAAAAATAGTTGAATTTAGTGTGGCCGAAAATTTCCCACGTTTGGTGAAAGGCACCATTTTCAGATTAAGGAAGCTAAGCAAATCTCAAACAGGAAAATATGAAGAAAATCAGGCTTAAGCACAATATAATCAAACTGCTGAAAATCAAAGATAATGAGGAAATCTTTTAAAATAAGGAATAATGCCATTTTAGACAGGGGAACAAGCGAAATTATGATGAAAGAAATCAGAACAGTGGTTACCTTTGTGGAGATGGGGGATAAAGAATACTTGAGAAGGGACATGAGAAAAATTAAGGGGTTGATATAATAAAAGAGGTTTGGGGGCGGGCCACAGTGGTTCAGCAGGCTGAGTTCTCTCCTGTCATGCCAGAGACCCGGGTTCGATTCCCAGTGCCTGCCCATGCAAAAAAAAAAAAAAAAACAACAAAAAAAACCCCAAAAAACAAAAAGAGAGGTTTGGGTTACACAGGTATGTACAATTGTTAAAATAGAAAATGTGCATTTAATATTAATGCATTTAATTATGTGTAAATTTAAATTTTACATGAGAAGAAAAAGACAGTTTACTCTCTCTGGTTCTCTTCTGTTTCAGGAGTCCCCCTTTCTTTTACTCTCATTACTTTAGGTTCACTGAAGGCAGGGACCTACTTTATACTCATTATTATGTCACTTTTGATAAATATAGTACAAGGGTATAGGATAAAGACCCAGTAAATTTCTGGTGAGTTAAATTTCATTCCACATATTCCTTTTTCACTTTTTTGATTTAATGCAGATGAGTAGACAATGATCAATTTCCAGGCAAATAAATACCGAGATGAAATATGGAATCTGAATAATCATGAGCATCATAGGTTAGTGAGAATTTAAATATAACATATAGTGTCAGTCATTAAATAATATGTTGGAGTTTGCAATTTTAGAACTCCAGTTGACCCATAATAAGTGCTTAAAGTAAGCCAGGAGCTTAACGTGCATTATCTTATTTGATCTCTACAAGAACACAGCAGTAAATATTACCCCCTTTTTTTGTAGTTGACCAAACAGAGGCTACAGAAAGGTAAAGAATCAGGGTTATATGGCTGGTAAGTGAGTCAGTCAAGCTACTGACAGGAAAAAGTACATCCCAAATGGTTTGAATGAAGGGAGTTGAAAGATGACTTACTTTTAAAGGTTTGGGTAGAAAAAGGGAAACAAATGATAATGAGGTACTCAGAGACTAACAACCATAGGAAACCATTATAAGCCCTCAGATCTGTAGGGATCAAAGGGTGAAATAGTGTTTCCAGAACCCAGTGACACTGGAACAAATGAAGAGGGATATAGACTGATGGAAGCTGTGGTAGTTGAGGATGGTAGGGAAGGTAAGGAAAAGATACCCAACCCTGTTCACTTCCTACCTTCAGATTTCTTGCAGGTGACTTCCATTAGGTGACCCAAACTGGATGCCAGTAGGCAAGGGAGCCACAGGGTCAGCCTCCCCACCCCCAACCAGGGTACAGAACAGGTCAGAGACAGGTGAAGAATGGGATGGATGGAGATAGAGTAATTGGGTATTAAGCATACTGTAGCTGCATCAAGATTTGACCACATGTCCTTGTATCTTCCAGGACTATGTTCTTTCTTATACATCACATTGCCTCTCATTTAAGTCACAGAATTTTTTTTTTTTTTTGCATGGGCAGGCACCAGGAATCGAACCGGGGTCTTTGGCATGGCAGGCAAGAATTCTACCTGCTGAGCCACCATTGCATTGCCCTAAGTCACAGAAATTTTAGTAGCAAACATGAGTTTTATTATGATTAAAGACATGTTGAACTACACACTCTTAATTTCTTTTCTAGCTGTCAGGTCATAATATAGTTTGAGTTTAGATGGGGGTATAGGAGGTGTGAAGGAGTCATCATCACCTTAGCTCTTAGATCATTTGCTCAGACACCCCCAGCCATCTTTCAAATTCAACATACGCTTGTCCTCAGGTTAGTGGACTCTTACAGGACTTTTATGTGAATGAATCTGAGTTACTAATTAAATGCCAAAAAGCTAACTGATGGATGGTTACTCTTTAATGTGACATTTTAGAGTACAGAAATAGACAGGGTCTAAGATCATTGCTCTCCAACTAGCTAAATGTAATGCAGTAGAGATAAAGGACTAGGGAGTAGGGTCTGGCTTCAATTATTTTCAGCCCAGCAGGGCTTTTAGAAATGCCCTTTATTGCTGCCAGTCCTATACAATTGTCTCAGGAGCATGAAACTTAGACTTCTTGCTATGAAATATGGTGGAAAATATAGATCCAAACAAAATATTGTTAATTAAACAAATTTATTAATCTCACTGAGCCTCAGATTCTTGTGTACAAAATGGGATAATAATAGTATGTACCTCCAAAGATGGTTGTGAGATTAAATAAATTAACAAACATAAATTACTAATAATAGTGCATGGCAAATAGTAAGCATCTAATGAAAGTTAGCCATCATCATCATTGTTTTTACTCTGAGCTGAGTTATGAGCTTTGCCCTCTCTTTGACTGAATTCCTTTACTAGGTCATTTAAGCAACCCTTCTGAGACTACTTTCTGCATGGTTTTCTCACTTTCTCTTGAATTCCTAGTTTGTCTTGTCAGGGACGCTTGTGACACTGGTATTTCTAACTCTGACGATGCCTCTAACTAGAGGATGCCTTGAATATGTGTTCTAGTTTGCTAGCTGCTGGAATGCAACACACCAGAAACGGATTGGCTTTTAATAAAAGGGGATTTATTTTGTTAGTTCTTCAGAGGAAAGGCAGCTAATTTTCCACTGAGGTTCTTTTTTTGTGTGGGAAGGCACAGGATGGTCTCTGCTGGTCTTCTCTCCAGGCCCCCGGGTTCCAACAACTTTCCCTGGGGTGACTTCTTTCTGCAGCTCCAAAGGCCTGGGCTGAGCTGTGAGTGCTGAGATGAGGAATGCTGAGCTGCTTAGGCTGTGCTATGTTGTGCTCTCTCATTTAAGCACCAGCCTATTAAGTCAAATGTCATTCATTGCAGCAGACACGCCTCCTAGTCAACTGCGGATGTAATTAGCAACAGATGAGGTTCACATGCCATTGGCTCATGTCCACAGCAACAGAACTAGGTGCCTTCACCTGGCCAAGTTGACAAGTAAATCTAACTACCACAATATGAATCTCTGGATTTCACTTATCTGGAGAATAAGAAATATGTTCATGGGTTCTTCCTGATAAAAGCTGTGTAAAAAACACCCCTTCCTTCTGACCCATCCTCCATTTATATGTGCTGAACAGGAGCAGGCAGACTTGGGATTCCTATCAGGTCCTTAAAAGAGAACCATTCATCCAAACCTTTAAATTTCCCCATCCTCTTCTTCCAATTGATCCCTGGCTTTTAATTTATTCATCTTTTCTGTTCTTAATGTGAGAATTGGGTTTCAAATTCTGATTTGTCTGTTTACCGATAAATGACCTTGGAGAAATCACATGCTTTTTCCAAGTCTCAGTATCTACATCTGCAAAATGAAAATGGTAGTGCCTAGCCTATAGGGGTATTTGGTAGCTGAGTATAATGCCTAGTACATAAATAGGGTCTCAGTTATAACTATGTTAAGTAAATCTTGAAAACCTATCTTCTTTAAGTCTGGAGATGGAATTTGAAAGAGAAATTACCCTATTGATAAAATGCTGCTCAAATATATATATATATATATATATATATATATATATACATATATACCCTGGACAAGCAATAACAAGTGGCAGGAGGTACATGGACTTAAATTCAGAAGACCTAGGCTCTAGACGTTATTGACAATTCAGTGTTACCTTGGTCAATTTATTTAATCTGTCTGTGTTTAGATTTTTCTCAACAGTAAAATGAGGGAATGGACTAGACCTATGCTTCATTGGAGAGAGAAATTTGGGAACAACTGTGTACTATTGCTCCCACTTGGAAATCTCAATGTGTATTATCATGGTAAAAACCCTGAGAATTACCATAATATGAAAATTTATTTAACTCTGTTTAATCCAGTGTTTTCCCTAACATGTTTGTGCAGTCCTTTTCTGAAGATTATGAATTAACATCTTGTCATGCACTGGTGTTCTGTACAAAATGAAGGATTCTGGTGTAAATGATATCCAACTGCCTGCTTCTCACTCTAGCATTCATAGTTCACGATTATTCCTTAGTATTAGGTATTGGTTTCCCTGTTATGCTATTCTTCTGTACACTTAAGTTAGGAGCAATATGAACTCTTTTCGTCCTTCTTTCAAGGGGAATGGGGTTAATATGATGGATCATTGTACACAGGGGTCCACAATTTACAATGGGAAGTAATACATACCATAAAGGCATAAGCCCATGTTTTGTTTTCTTTTTAGAATTATTTTTTTCCTACTCATACAAAATTTATAGTAAGTAGGGAACTTCAACTTAGCCTTTAATCAATATGCCCTACATTTGGAATACACACTAAATTCAAAGCTATAAATAATGTATTACTTGAATTTTCATTCTATTATTTTTCGTTGTGTATTAGTTACCCTTTAAAACTGAGTAGGATAAAGAGGAACACAATAGGCAAACATAATTTCAGGAATCCAAAGTTCCTGGACATATTATCAAAACCATAGGCATCCCATCTTGATTGTGCAAAGGAGATGGGTGAAGCTAAGAAATCCTTGTAAGAACTTCAACTAATGGCTGAAGCTAAGAAACCCATTTTGGCTTTGAGGTTGCTTCATTTGCACCTGTGGACCTGATACTTAAATAACCCTGTTATGGGAATTATCTGGCATTGAACAACCGACACCATTCTAAATACTTAAAAAGTGTCAACACTTTAATTCTCGTAAAAGCTTTTGACCTTTACTTTGATTCTCCTCGTTTTATAAATTGGGAAACGAAAGCACAGGAGGTTAAATAACTTGCCTAACATGACACAGTTAATAAGAAGCACAGTTAGCATCTGAACCCAAGCAGTTCGATTCATTGTTCTTATGTCAAACCATTATGCTATGCTGCTTCCCTATGTTATGCCGCTTTGCTAGGTGATTAGACAAAACATCCTGAGAGTTAAAGTTGTTTCTCTTTCCTTTCCTTATACATGGTGGCATGATGTTGTAAAAAGGATGCTTTAGAGTCCAAACCTGTTCCTAAAATATATGGGGCCCAAGGCAACGTGAGAGTGATTGAAAGGAAGATGTACTGTGCTAGTTTGAAAGGATGTATGTCCCCTAGAAAAGCCATGTTTTAATCTAAATCCCATTTTATAAAGGCAGAATAATCCTTACTCAAAACTGTATGTTTGAAACTGTAATCAGATCATCTTCCTGGAGATGTGATTTAATCAAGAGTGGTTGTTAAACTGGATTAGGTGACGACATGTCCCCACCCATTTGGGTGGGTCTTGATAAGTTTCTGGAGTCCTATAAAAGAGAAAACATTTTGGAGGATGAAGGAGATTCAGAAGGAACAGAGCAGAATGACGTAATCACGAGAAGCAGAGTCCACTAGCCAGTGACCTTTGGAGACGAAGAAAGAAAATGCCTCCTGGGGAGCTTCATGAAACAGGAAGCCAGGAGAAGAAGCTAGCAGCAGATGACGCTGTGTTCACCATGTGCCCTTCCAGATTAGAGAGGAACCCTGACTGTGTTACCATGTGCCTTCCACTTGAGGGAGAAACCCTGAACTTCATTGGCCTTCTTGAACCAACGTATCTTTCCCTGGATGCCTTAAATTGGACATTTCTATAGACTTGTTTTAATTGGGACATTTTCTCAGCTTTAGAACTGTAAACTAGCAATTTATTAAATTCCCCTTTTTAAAAGCCATTCTGTTTCTGGTATATTGCATTCTGGTAGCTAGCAAACTAGAACATGTACTCTTAACAACTTTCATGGGCACCGTAGGATATCACTAAAGAGATATTGTTAAACTTTATTTCACCCTGAACCCTGCTCCCTTCCAACTATTGTAGCCTAGAGGGGATACTCCATTGCCCTGCTCAAAGGTCAAGCATGTTAGAGTAAGTTACCCCTGGGTTCAAGTAATAGAAACACTTTTTCAATGTATGAATAAACTAAGGGGTGGGATTACAGAAGATGTTTAGTATAGTTATTAAAAATATGGGATTTTTTTTTTGTTTTTTTTTGCATGGGAATCGGACCAGGGTCTCCGGCATGGCAGGTGAGAGCTCTGCCTGCTGAGCCAACATGGCCCGCCCAAAAGCATGGGTTTTAAAGTCAGGAAACATGGAATCCAAATTTTAATTCCACAGTTCTACCATTAGTGCAATATTTATCAAGTTATTAACCACTTAATCTTCCCTTACTCAACTATAAAATGGGATTGAAGATACCTATTCCCAATGTTTTATAAATAAAATGCAGCAATGCATATAAATTTATCAGTGTCTAGAATATTGTAAACTTTAACTAAGTGAGAGTTAGTGTCAACATTATCATCATCATCATCATCACCAGTGTCTTTGGGAAAATGTCCTTGTTCTATATGTTTTAGATGAGACTGTCAGTAAATATTCCTTCTATACCTTCTGCTTGAAGTATGAGGCAAGTGACTTGGATCTGGCTGACCCCAAATGCTCAGAAATTGGTCCAAAAGGGGTGGTATTAGTTTTTTAGGGCTGCTGTAACAAATGACTAAAAACAGGAGACTTGAAACAACAGGAACTTATTATTTCATTGTTGTGGAGGCCAGAAGTCCAAAACAAAGGTCTCAGCAGGGTTTGTTCCTTCTGAGGGAGAATCTGTGCCTGCCTCTTTCTTAGCTTCTGGTGGCTGCTGGAAATCTCTCGGATGTGTTGGCTTGTAGATGCATCATTTCAATCTCTGCCTTCATCTTTACATCTCCTTCACTGTGTCTTCTTCTTTTCTGTCCCTTATAAAAGCTAACCCAGTTAATCCAAGATGATCTCATCTAGTGATCCTTATTTTAATGACAATTGTAGAAACCTTTTTTTCAAACAAGGTCATATACTCACAGGCTCCAGGCAAGAATATCTTTTGAGGAGCCACTATTCAACCCATTACAGATGGAGACTTGATCCAAGCACTATCTATTGGTGGCCATCAGACACATCTTATAGAGAGAGTCTGTGTAAAAATCAAAATAGTACAGAGAAGAGCAGGGCCAAATGATGCCATCATCAAGGGAGAGAGGAAGAAAGAATGCAAGAGACTAAGCGTACATGAATGAATCCTGAATAAAATAACTACTTCTAATAACAGATATTAGTCCCTTTCCTTTATCTGCCCTGGGTCAGAAGGAAATGGGTAAGAGGTTGTCAGAAAAGGTTTCTGGTGAGTGATTACTTCAGTCAAAAGCTGAAGGAGTAGACCCTGGCCCTATTCTCACTGAAGTTGCCTATTTAACTGTCTGTCTTCCCTCTGGGCTGCTAAGACCCTTCTGAGCTATCATACATTAAGGGCTTTCTGTTTCAAGTTCTGGACAAAATGTTTGCATGCATTATATTTTACTTAGTCTTGTAGGAAACCTATGAGACAGATAATATCCTCATTTACAGATGAGGAAATAGATGCTTGAAAAGTTTATCTTGTCAAGTCTGTTACATTAGCAAGTAATGATGTTAGTGACTGGGTTGTCTTCACTGTTTTATCTCAAGAATTTGGCCCACATAGCTTGGCACATAGTAGATCAGATTGGTGGTTCTCAAAGTTTGGCCCCTGGATAAGCAGTGTCAGCATAAACTGGAATCTTGTTAACAATCTAAATAAATAATCAGGCCCTACTTCAAAACTATTGACTCAGAAACACTGGGTGTAGGGACCAGCCCACCAGGTGATTCTGGTGCTATAAAATGTGAGAACCACTGAGTGGATAAGCATTAAGAATAGAATGGGAAAATCTTAGGCCTAAAGCTCCTCATTAAAGGGAACGGTTTACTATAGGGGCTACCATTTCCCAAGAGATAATCTGCCATTCTAATCCTAATATCATAGAATGCCTGTTAGTACTCTAAAATTACTCTTCTCTGTTATGTGACTTCAACTGACTTCTGAGATATTGTTTCTTTGGGATATAGAGTTTAGAGTTGTGCTGGTTTGAAACTATTATGTCCCCTAGAAAAGCTACATTCTTTTAACCCTAATCCAGTCTTGTGGGGGCAAACTTATTGTAGGGTGGGATCTTTTGATTAGATTATCTCCATGGAGATGTGGTCTGCCCAATTGTGGGTGTGACCCTTTGATTAGACTATTTCCATGGAATTGTGACCCCAGCCATTCAAGTGGGTCCTAATTAGTTTATTGGGGCCTTAGAGGAGCTCACACAGAGAGAAAGAGCTCAGAACTGCCACAGAGAGCAGAGTGATGAAACCAGACACAGATAATTTTGAGGATGCAGAAGGAATCCCTCCTTGCCCCAGCAGAAGCTGGAAGGACCTACAGTACTGAGAGAACCATTTGAAACCAACACAGGAGAGAAGGGCCAGCAGACATCACCATGTGTCTTCCCATGTGGCAGAGGAACCTGAATGTTGCCTTACCTCTGAGAATGTATTCTATAGTTGTGCCTTAATTTGGACATTTTCACAGCCTTAGGACTGTAAATTTGTGACTAAATAAATCCCTTTATAAAAGCCAACCCAGTTCTGGTATATCTAGCAGCTTTAACAAACAGAAACAAGAACCCACCTGAAGTACATCTGACATAGACACAGAGAAGGCAATGATTTTTTGCCTTCCAGAGAATGGAGAGTTTCAATCCCTTTTCACCTATGGTCCTGAGCTCTGCAACCAGTGCCTCTCAGCCTTTTCTTACAGCGCAAATTTGAGGGAAGAAAATATCATCTCTTCACATCATTTAGGCCATTGCTTACCTAATGGGACATATAATGTGATGAAATTGCCACCTGGTGGTTGAGATATAGGACAGTTCCCAAAGGTATACTTATAGGCTGCTATTTAATATTTTAACTGTACCCACTCCAAAGGCATGTCTCTGGACTTAGTTAATGTTATGACAAGCTGTAGATTGGAACTGAGATTTTTGACACTTTTAAAATGGTAGAAGAACAAATGACTAGAGTTGAGGAAAAAAGTCACTTGATTTTTAGTGAAAATCATAAAGCAAGCATTCAACATAGAGAATAAAAACATGGCTGAAGTACTGAAAGTAAAAGATAGGAAAATGAAAGCTAGGACTTAAAAATTTGGTACTTACATTCATTTTAAACACTTTTTTTCTTTTTTTTTTTTTTGCTTGGGTAGACACTGGGAATCAAACCCAGGTCTCAGACATGGCAGGCAGAATTCTGCCACTGAGCCACCATCACAATACTCGGTACTTATAGTCATTTTGTAAACAATCTTCCATAATATGAAAATAATATCCTATGTATAAATGAAGTAAAATGGGTAGAAAGATAAATATCTCTTCACAACAAAATTTAAATAAATATATCTGTAGGAAATTCCAGGGTAGTTTGGGCTGTTTAAAAGCAGTCTGTCCCTGGAGCAATGAAATGCTGCATTAGTCAAGATAGGAGAGGCTTTGCTGCAAAAACAAATTAACCTTGAAATATCAGTGACCTAACAACAATATCCAACACAGATTGTTGAAGCTCTCTTTGTCAGAGTTTCTGAAAGACCCAGGCTGATAGGAAACTGGCAACTTATAGCTTTAGCATGTGAACATTAGTCTCCTTTGCCAGAGCAATGGAGGAGAACACACACTAGGGCTCTGATGCTCTAGCTTGGAAGTGATACATATTACCTACACTCATGTCCTATTGGCCAGAACTCATCATATGTCCCTACTTAACTGTGAAAACTGAGTCTGGCAATTCTTGCCCTGGTGATTCAGATTCAATCACTTCATCCCCCTCCTTCTCAGAACCCTACGGTAAAAGCTTGAATTGGTATAGCCTTGGAATTAAGAATTTGAACCCAAGAACTATGTTTAGACTTGAGTAAATGTTTCCCCATTTACTGACTATGTGGCCTTGGGCAAATCACTTAAGGCCTCTGTGCCTCATTTTACTGATTTGTAAAATGGAGTTAATAATATTACCTATATCCAAAGTTATTAAGATTAAATTGGTTACCATGTGCAAATCCTTAAAAATAGGGTCTGATACAGAATAAGTGCTAAAGAAGCCTGGATATTATTATGATTAAATTAGGTAGTATTTGTAAAGAACCTTCTATGTAGTAAGTGGAAATAGCACTTATAAACTAAAAACAGCAAAGAGTTAGTTTTTCATAAAGATATCTGCTCCTTTATTATAAAATAATAACAAGGTAAACTTTTGTGTTTATTTATCTATTTGACTTTGACTACTAGAAAAGTCAAAGGAAGATTTAATGCTTAGTCATAATATCTACATATCTTTATATTATTGGGTTTACATATGCATAATATAAAATGTTCAGTCCTCTTTTGGGAGTAGGCAGTCTGTACATACTTTTTGAAATAGTAGAAAGTTACAAAGATCAAAACACTTTTTTTTTAATACAGGAGGATTTTTTTTCCCCTGTTTTGGGAGATATGTAGGGCTGGAGAGAATTTCATCCTCCTTTGTAACTCATGTGGGGTTTCTTCTGGAAGGAAGCAACTCACTGAAATCATACTTTAAAAATACTCCAGATTTAAATAACCAGAGATCTTCCTAAATTCCCTACAGACTAATGTCAAATTTCAGCAACTCCGTTCTCTTCCTAAAGCTGTTTCCTTCATACCATGTGTGGTGTCAGTCACTGATTGGCAAGTAGCCTATGCACTCAAAGCTCTCACAGAGAAGTATTTGTGAATAAACATCTCACTCACGATGTACAGAAGGGAGAAGTAGAGCTTAGGAGTTTGTTTTCAGATTACTCCTGGATTCATTTTCGACTGGCTTACTTCTTTTGCTTGCTGAGGAGGCACAGTTCCAGAAAGACATAAGACTGTCAGAAAGAGTTCAGTGAAATGAAAGAAAATACGGTCTGTGGCAGTTCGGAGGTATTGGGTTCTTAGGAACTGTCAGAGGCCAAGTATATAATAAACTTGAATAAATGACAAGATGATGGGGAAGAATAATTGCTCGGAGGTTTGCAGCTGTTATAGCACCTAGGAAGTAGAGGAAATGGAGAAGATTGTGGCTGTGAGCAATTGAGAGAAAGGAAGCGCGCACTCTCTGCCAAACTCCAAGTACTTATTGTTTATATCATTCTTTTAGGAATTAGTCATTTTTATTATCCAGGGCATTTTCTATATGGTTTTGTGTTATCGCCTAACCTTTCACCTGGCATGTCTTATCTCCGCAATGACTGTAAGTTACCGATGTCAAGGATCGCTGCTATCCTTCTTTGTCTCTCTGTCAATGAACAAATCACAGAGTTCAAATCTTAGCTGCGGTATTCACTAGTGTAATAAATATTAGGATAAGTTTCTTGACTTCTGTAAGTCTTGCTTTTCTTTTTCTGCACAGTGGTGCAAATGATATCTACACTAGAGTTTTAAGGAAGTTGAGTGGTCTAGAAAGTGATTAGATATATATCGTATAAGATGTAAATGCCAGTGATTGTTATCCCTGCCCTCAGAGTGGCTCACCCAGTGCCTGGTATATTGGAAGTATAATATCACTCTGTTATAGTACCACTCTGTACAAAATAGAATATAAAAATTTATAATATATTCCCTACATATATAGATGTTCTATAAATAATAAAAATAAAATGAAAAGATATAATATATTCACATATTATAGGCTTTTTATTCCTTTGCCACAACTTTTGAAACCTTACTTTAGCATATATGTAAGCTCAAAAAAATTAGCCTGAATGTTCCCCACCTTGGACAGGTCCAAGTAAATTCACCCAGGCTAGGTAGCAACCCATTGTTTTAGGATTTTGCTGTTTATGTGACTTGCTATGAAGTTTATTCAATCTATAGGTCCTCGGTGTCAGGAAAACATTGTTACTTGAATTGTCTGAAGCTGGACTGGGTCAAGTTGAACAAACAGACCATTGGGACCTAGCTTTCTTTAATGGAGAAGACTGCAAGGAATTCGGGTGTTGTGACCTAATTTGGACTTTCATTTCTGATTTTTGTTTCTATGGAACCTCTCCTAATTGATTGCTGAGTCTGAATTCAGAGAGAGAAATCAGCTCCCAGTAATTCCTTTTGAGCTCTCTGCAAACCTAAGCACCACTTTTCTCTTTAAGTGCTCTCTGTTCTGTGAAGGGAATGAAGCAGCAAAGAAAGGGGGGGTAGGTTGCTGGTTAGTATGCAGAGCAGACAGGCAGATCAAGCAGGCTGGCAGGGGTGTCTTAATCAGAGGCCTGTGGTTCACTGCGGAGGTTGAGTACTACCTCTTTGCCAATGGCATCTTCTGTTTAGAGATACTATTGATTATTCCTCTTCCCTCCTGCTCTGCGAGAGTTTCTGGCTGCAAGGGGATGTTAGGAGAAAGGCAAGGGGAAAAGTGTTTTGTTAATGGTGCATGGGATTTGGAACAAGGCTCTAATTTCCCAGGCAGCAGATACAGTGCTATTCAATGCACTCAGTGCACTTAAATAGTGACAAGTGGGAATATGTGAGACAGATGAGGCAATGATGCTGGTAGAAGGAAAGGGGAGAGTGATTCAGCGAGTGGATAAGAAGTGGATGGCAGTGTTCTGAAGAAGGTCATACTGAGAGCATTAACACTGCCCTGAATAAAAGGAAGAGAGCTGCTGGTTAAAATGATTTTTTCTAGAGAAATGAAAAATCTTGAAATCAGGCAGGGACTGAGAATATAATGAATCTAGTTATTGATTTTGCATATAATCAATGTTTCTATTACGACATTATGAGCAAGCAAGGACTTCCTTAGAGACTGAGTCCCATCATAGAAGAAATTAAGCTGTTTTGAACATAGAATTGGAATGGGAAACTATATAATTTAATTATTCTTGATTCTGAGTTTGCAGTGAGGATGAATAATTGAACACAATCAAGGACATTTTTTCTTCAAGCTAGAGATGAAATCTTTGGGAAGAGAAACAGTGGGAGATTCAAACCAATGTTAGATTATAAAAAAGAAGATAACGTAATTTTGTATATTGAATGGTTAAGTAGATCAGGAATGATTTTTTTACAACTTGCCCATGTTTAAGTAATTCAGAGACAATATATAAAATGAGGCAAACTTAAACTCTAAAGTCATGAAGAACCAGTATTGAATTAAAAAGGATTTTCAAGTCTCAGGCAACCATGAGTTCAAATTTTAGTTTAACTACCTATTAAATATGTTATTTTAGTTGAATTCATCGTTTTGCAGAAACTCATTTTTTTCTCAGCTAGTGTTGGAATAATATGTGTGCTAGCTATTCTCTCTCCCTCCCTCCCAAATCTACTTTCATTTTCCACATTCATTTTCTTCCTTTCTCTGTTTTGCTCTGTACTGGAGAGACCAACCCCTACAATCGCTTCCCCGGTCGCCTCTTTGGTTGACTGACTTTAGATTAGGATTGGTCAATGGGAAGTACCAGCAGTGGGGAAAGAAGTCTAGATATTTCTTCCTCATTCCCTCCCTGTTTTGGCCCAGCATCTCTGGCAGCAGCTTTGCTTTGCTAAATTTGGGACTCCTACTCAGTAGACCCTTCTTCATTGTTCCAATTTTCACTGGCCTCCTGTAACACTATTTTCTCTCCTTGCCCATTAGCCCTGGGAAATGGAGGGAAAGGTTTCCCGTAGTTGCTAATTTCTTATCCCTTTCTACCACACTTTCATTTGAACCATCTGGAGTGAATCTTATTTTTTGAAGAAATGCTGACTGATAAATAATGCTTGTCACATTTCAAAGAAAGTGCCAGAGGATCTTACAGCAAATACAAAAGGTATATGAACTCAGCCCTGGAAAACTCCAACAAGTTTTACTCTGAAAGAACTCAAAATATGACATTTATTATCTCAGTGACTATACCAAGGTTCAAGGCTTAGCTTTCAGGTTGCAGACTCAGAATGCAGCTCTTAGTTACCACATCAAAAATGGATACCTTTAGGGATGCACTTACATGAAACAAGACATAAGAGTGATGCAGGACGTCTCAATGATCATTCATCAGTTTAACATGAGAAATAAAACGCTGTCATTGACTGGAAGAAGACATGACAAACTGACCAGTCCATTTTCTCCCTATAGGCAGATGAGCTTGGGAAACCAATCTGCAATCAGGATGCCAATTGATTTATAATTAAAAAGTTAAATTATTCAATGTTTCTATAAGTAGCCTATTTTCCACTTGTCAACAGACAAATCTGGAAAAGAAAAATCATAACTGAAGGCCATGGAGCATTGACTCCAAATAAGAGCAGATAGATTAATTACTTGCTGTTCTGGTTTGCTAGCTGCCATAATGCAATATACAGACATGGAATGGCTTTTAAAAAGGAGAATTTAATAAATTGCTTATTTACAGCTCTGAGGCTGAGAAAATGTCCCAGTTGAAGTAAGTCTATAAAAATGTCCAAATTAAGTCATCCAGGGAAAGACACCTTGGTTCAGGAAGGCTGATAAGTTCAGGATTTCTTTCTCCAGTGGAAGGGTGAACATGGTGACATCTACTAACTAGATGTCCTCTCCAAGCCTCTTGCTTCATGAAGCTCCCTTGCAATGTTTTCCTTCTTCATCTCCAAACGTTGCTGGCTGGTGGGCTCTGTGGTTCTCTCATTATTCTATCTTAGTTCTGAAGCTCTTTCCTCATTCTTAAAAGGAACTCTCTCCACAATGTCTCCTCTTTTTTATAATTCCAGAAAACCATCAAGACCCAGGTAGAATGGATGGAGTCACATCTTCATCTAATCAAATTTGATACCCACAACTGATTGAGTCACCTCTCCGTGAAGATAACCTAACAAGTTTCCAACCTGTAGTACTGAATAGGGATTAGACGAAGCTTACTCCACAAGATTGATTAGGATTAAAACATGGCTTTTCTAGGATACATAAATCCTTTCAAACTGACACACTTGCTGAATGGCAATAGGATAAGACATCCTGAGATAATGCTTTTGGGATCAGAGTCTTTGAATACCTTTGGTCAGAATCCTATGCATGTTCTCTTGAGGGAAACCATTGCCTACCGGATCAAAGTAACTAGACTTGTTTAGAAGGTTCTTTCTCTCCCAGGCCATATCTGAGTGGTCACTGCCAAATTTCCCTCTGTGATTCCTTTTTTTCACATGGGTGCTCATCTCTCATCCTTTTGCAGGATATGAGAGGCTTTCATTCTAGCTAAGACCAAGTCTTGCAGGTCTAGGATCCATTTAGTTTTTTTAAAGTAGCATCACATATCTCATGAGTTAATATAATAATAGATATTTTTCTTCTTTTCTCCTTTTCAAGTTATGGTGGAGGGGCATGCTTCAATGAGTTTCAATAAACTCATAACAAATCTTGAGAGGATCATTAGAAATACTGTACATAAAGACTTATCTCTGTCCATATAAACGACAATCAATAATGTCATTTCTCCTGCTCATATTTGTCGAATGAAGGACAAGTAAGAAAGTTAAAATTTGAATGGAAACATCAGAACCTGTCAGCTCTGACAATTTTAAACATATCAGGGAAGCAGAAAATCCTGCATGTAGAGCTCTGTTTCTTTATTCTTTTGATAAAACATATATTGTTCATAAATAAATCTTTTCTTCCTATTTCACTCTGCTAGCCACAGAGACACTTTCACAAGAGAGCAAGATTTTATTATCCCAAGACTTAAGAAATTCTTAGTAAGAAAACACATCTTTAAAAGACAATGTCTCCATTTTATGTGTTGATACATTGTAAAGAAAGAAAACTCAATGATAAATGTATTTCATTTAACTCAAAAGTTTGTAAATATTTTTTTTGCATACTGGACTTTCTCCTTTTTATATAATAATTTTAAAAATATAATCCCACTAAAATTAGCTCCTGAAGAACAAAAATATTCTCTGAAGAATATAGTACTTTAAAATCATATAGTTAACCAATCCTAATAATTTCATAGTAAAATATTTTCATAAACTTCCTTTTATACTACTATTCTTGAGACAGCATAACAGAAGAAAATGAACTAAGCTTTCAGAGTCAGACCATCTAGCTTTAAATGCTAATTTATCATAAAATTCTTCATCTCTAAAATGAGGTTGATAAATAAAATGATGTAGCTAAATAACCTGATTCATGATTAGGAATTTATTAGCAATAGCTAGACTAGCAAACACCTTTTAAAGATAATGATAATGATACTGATAAAATCAGCAAAGTATAAGGACAGAAACTTGAGTGTGATATATGGGAAAATAGAAAATCTTTTTTATGGAAAAAGTATGTGACTTTTTTTCCATTTAAAAAAATTTCAGCTTTTCCCTTGCACATATCTTATTCTTATTCTCCTACTTGATCTTCCCAGATCTTTAGTAGAGTAGCTGAATTCAGCTGTAATAGAAATGCGGTGTTGTATATCGGCACTTACACTAAAGAAGAACTTTTTAAAAGAAATTCAGAGTCAGATTGGGAGGAAAACGCATTATAGCATCCTGGTGAATGGCAGGTGTCATTCCAAGTGCTTCTATCAAATTCCCTGGTAGCATTAGCTAAGTCACGGTTTAGTGTTGTTTGACTATAGGAAATGGGAACCCATAATTCTGGGAAAAGCAGGAACGTTTTGCCACCCAACTAGAATTTTTTGGAAAGCTGTTAGTTAATAGAAGCTTTCCTTTTCCTGAGTATCTATATGTCTGTCAACATGATAGCTAACATTTCGTATTGCTTTTCTGTCATACTTGATGCAATCCCTAAAAAAAGTGAAGTCAGTAGACTGACACTATTATACTCCTTTTTTGGTCATTTTTAAATTTGGTTATATTTTGTTTTGTTTAACAACTGAGGAAACAGAGGCTCTCATTGGTTAAATAATATGCCAAGTTAATTAAGTTGAATTCTGGATAAGAGTTTCCTTTCACTAGAAAAAGACCTGGTCCAAATGTTTGTCAGTAGATAAAGTGAGTGGGTCAAGGAAGGAGGCAATGGATGAGAATATTAGGCTGAAGCATTTGGAGCATAAACCCATAGGTCAACATTAGGATATATGACTAAACTAAAGTTCCTTTTAGTGTATAGAAATAGTTTTGCTTTGTTTTTTTTTTTTTTATGTCACCAACTGCACAAAGAGTAGAGATAGCTTGTGCTAGGCTATCAAGTGATACCACCATATGATCCTGGGTATAGGAGGGTCATGAACTTCATGCACTTTTCCCCCTCTTTTAATACTGTTAAAGTGTAGATATCTTAGGGTGTTTGTAATTTTATTAAAAATTGCGGCTACTGTTATTCCTGATAAGCAGCCATAACTGAAGACGACTGAAAAATATAAACTCAAAATTGGATTCAAACTAACAGGGCAATATTTTGCATAAGAAATGTGAATAAAAATGGTAGTTTGCATTCTATTCCATATAATATGATTATCTTATATATTTACCTGTGTAAGAATCAAGCTAAGTTTAGCTTTCACAGAAGGTGACACAGGCAGAGAAAGACGAGGGCCTCTGATGCAAGCCTGGAACTGGCGCCAAATCCTTAATGGCCAGGGTCATTAAAATGTAAAGCATAATCAAAGGGGGAACCTTCGGGAGGAAGTTCAAATTAGTTAGACTATCTGGACAGGCTGTAACCTCTGGAGTATCCAATCAGCAGAGAAACAGGGGAGGGGGGCTGTGAGCTAGGTGTAGGTATAACCATTGTGACATTCTATTGTTTGGCATGCCAGCCACCATTTTTCGGTTGGATGCCTGTTCTTGCAAGATCGTGAATAAATTCCTTTCTTCTCCACAATCAGGGGAGCATTTATTCTCTTTCAAGTATGGTGTTCTTTCTAACATCTGAATGGTGGATTGAAGCTGTATACATCCCAGAAAAAAACATGTTCTTATATCTAATTCATTTCTCTGTGTCTAAGTGGGAACTCTTGAGGAAGTTATTTTAGTTGTGTGTCCCACTTATTCAGGATGAGCCTGAACCTTTTTACTGGAGTTCTTCACAAAAGAAGAAAGAAAGTCACAGAAGCAAGAAGTTGAGAGCAGCAAACTCAGAAAAGAAGCGAGAGACCAAGAGACCAGCAGTTGCCACCATTTTTTTTTTTTTTTGCCATGTGTCAGAGGAGCCACGTATTGCTGCAGCCAGTCTTTGAGAAGAAAGCAAGGGCTTGATGATGCCTTGAGTTGGACATGTTCCTTACCTGAAACTGTAAGCTAATAAATTTCCATTGTTTAAGCCATTTCATGTTGCTTTGAGCAGCCTAGGAAGCTAAAATAACTTAAGTTTACAATTCAGGTTCCTATGCAAAGTTCTTAATAATCTCCACACACTCCCCCAAATTCTCCTCTTCCTTCTCTTTTTTTTTTTCTTTATCTCCAGAAATCCTCTAGCTGTGAAACCTAAAGGGGTGATAGAGATAGAAACTTTACAGAGTTTAAGGGCTCAGTTTTGGAATTTAATAGGTTTGGCTTTGAATACTCATCTGGCTGTTTCTGAGGTGTGTATGTTTGATGTCAGTGAGCCTCAGTTACCTCATCTATAAAATGGGCATAATAGTAGAATCCAACTTATGAGGTTGTGATTAATTCATTGCTGAGTGTAAAAAACTAAGCAGTGTGTCTGTCACATAGTACTCAATAAGTAATTGGCCTATTGCTGCTGCTGCTCCAATGTTAAGGGAAGTTTACCTTGGTATTCATGTGCCTTTTAGGTTAAATTCCTTTAATAATCATTTTCTCCTGGATTTATTCACTCATTCATTCATTTATTCATTTAACATATATTTTTTATTGTTAATTAACTCTTTCAGAAATCATCTTGAGACATCAGATTGCCAATTACAGGAGAGGAGTCTGAAAGAGAACGAGAAAGGCGGAACTAAACATGACTAATAATGTTCTTGTGCTTCCTTTCTTGCTTTCCTCTGAAGAACAAACATAGACTTTAATCAAATATTCACTTGCCATAATTATATCACATATCCCTAGAGATATAGGGTATACAGAAATGTTTCACTATAAATTGTGCTACACGGATTTCTTTGGGTTAATAGGAATTTTTAAATAATTCTCTATAATTCTCTTCTACTTTATGAATGTAAAGCCATTCTCATCTTATTTTTGGCCAACATAGTATGCATTAGGCTTTGATAATGGAGAGCTCAAGCCAGCATTCAAGTTGAACCTCATAAATATGTCCAGACCTGAGATTTCAATTGACAACTGAAGAGGAAAAGAAACCTAATCCATTGAGTAGTTCCCAAAAAGAACACTGCTACTCTTACAGCCCTAAAAGAAAACTCTGAAAATGTGGACAGATCTCTTTCCTCTATAACCAAAGGCATACATCCACTTAGAAAATGCTCCATTATCAACTTCGTTATTTTTAGACTGAACTTTTAAATGAACCTCTTACCTTGAGCAAGGTGAAAATGACAATGTAATCAACACCCTTACATGACACACAGAGCTCTAAGCAAAGCCAGGTTCAATGCCACTTTTTGTTTCCCCAATTGCCTTTATCTTATTATCCCCAATATACCTACTATGGGTAGTTCTATCACGCTATGCTTCTAGTGACCATGCCTAAGGAGATAAGAAGTTTTTTAATATTTGGAACATGTCCTAACAGAAGAATTTGAAAAAAAAAGAACCTGACCATTATAATTAGAACTGCCCTAAGACTTTCTTAACCCTTTTTCTAGCCAAATCTTAACTCTCTTTTTTTCATTTAATTAATATTTTTTATTTGTTAGAGAAGTCATAGGTTAACAGAAATATTATGCATAAAATATATAAAATACAGTTTCCATTTACCACTCTATTATTAACACCTTGGATTAGTGTGGTACATTTGTTAAAATTGATAAAAGAACATTTTTCTAATTGTACTATTAACTATGTATCTATCATTTACAATAGGGTTTACTATGATGCAAAGTTCTGTTTTTCTTTTAATTTTTATTCTAGTTAAATGTATACGACCTAACATTTCTCCTTTCCATGCAATCGCATATACAATTCAGTGCCATTAATTACATTCACAATGTTGTGCTACCATCACCACTATCTATTCCCCAAACTTTACAGTCAGCTAAAATAGAAATTCTAAAATTTAAAACATTACCCCACAATTTCCTATCCCCAACCCAGCCCCCTGGTAACCTATATTCTAAACTTTGACTCTGTGAGTTTGCTTATTCTATTTCTTTCATATAAATGATACAATATACTATTTGTCCTTTTGTGTCTGGTTCACTTCACTTACCATGATGCTATCAAGGTTCACCTATGTTGTTGCATGAATCTCATATTCCTTTCTTTATAATGCTGACAAGTATTCCATTGTATGTATATACCATATTTTGTTTTTTTTTATTAATCCATTCAAGCAAAACTAAGGTTGTTTCCATATTTTGGAGATTGTGAATAATACCCCTGTAACATCAATGTGTGAATATCTGTTTGATACTTTGCTTTCAATCCTTTCAGCTACATACCTACTGGTGGGGTTACCGAGTCATGTGGTAATTCTATACTTAGCTTTCTGAGACTGTCAAACTGTCTTCCACATTAGCTGCATCATTTTACATGCCAACGACCAATGAATGAGTGCTTCTGTTTCTCCATTTCCTCTCCAATGCTTGTAATTTTCTGTTTTTAAATTTGCTTTTTGTATGCTGTATGGCAGGGTCACATTTAATTCTTTTTCCATGTGAGTATCCCATTATTGCAGCACCATTTTTTGAATTTTTGCTTTTTTTGTTGTTGTTTGTTTGCTAGTTTGTTTTTTGGGAAGTGCATGGGCCAGGAATTGAACCTGGGTCTCCCACATGGCAGGTAAGAATTTTACCTGTTTTTTCAATTTGTAACTGGGTTTTTTATCTTTTTATTGTTGAGTTATAGGTTTTCTTTGTATTCTGGATATTAAACCCTTATCATATATGTGGTTTCCAAATATTTTTGTCCATTGAGTAGGTTGTCTTTTTACTTTCATAACAAGTCTTTTGATGCACTAAAGTTTTAACATTTGATGAAGTTCCATTTATCTGTTTTCTTTTGTTTCTTGGGCAAAAGATGTTACCTAACACAAAATTTTGAAGATGCTTCCCTTCATTTTCTTCTACCAGTTTGATGGTTCCACAAAAGTGAAATCTGTCCTTTTATTAGTTGATTCTGGGGGAGACTTTTCTAGTGGATGTCTTATGTTGCCATGTTGATGATGTTACATCCTAACCATCTTTTTTGTTTTTTGTATGCTGTATGGTGGGGTCACATTTCATTTGCTTTCATGTGAATATCCTGTTACTACAGCATCATTTGTTGAATTTTTTGTTTGTTTGTTTGTGAATTGCATGGACTGGGAATCAAATTGGTCTCCCACACAGCAGACAAGAATTCTACTGAAATACCTTTGCACCCCTCACAACCATCTTTTATAGTGTAACTTCTATCTCCTCTATGAACTTGCTCTGATTACTTTGGCTTAATGACTATATTTTTGCTTCTATTATTCATTTGACTTAATACGAATTTGATATTCCACTCTAATCCATGGTAAATTGCTCTATAGATTAATACCTTGGGTCTTTGAAGTATGGCACATGACTGAGCCTTCATTGAATCCTTGTGGACTAAACACTATTCTCTTTACTTAGAGTAAATTTTACTAGTGATCATATTGATGATATTAATACCATTTTCTATTTGTATCATTTGGAGGGTTTTGCAAAATGTTACCATGTACATTATCTCTTTAGATTCTCCAAACTTTCTTGAAGTGACGTACTTTTCCTTTGATTCTACAGATGAGAAAATACAGTCAAATGAAGACTGAAGTGACTTATCAGAAGTCAAACAGCTAGAAGGTACCAAAACTAACATTTATACCAAGATGTATGAAAATACAGCATTCTTTCAACATACCATAGAATTTCTTGAGTACTAAGTAGAGATATTTCATTGTTACTGGTACAACTGTGATTTGCCTTTATTGTCATTAATACATGGACATATAAATACACTTACAAATTTTCTATCCTTTGAACAAACCCAAGAGGGATGAAAGGTGTTCTAGTTTGCTAGCTGCTGGAATGCAATATACCAAAACGGAATGGCTTTTAAAAAGGGGAATTTAATGAGTTGCTAGTTTACAGTTCTAAGGCCGAGAATATGTCCCGATTAAAACAAGTCTAAAGAAATGTCCAATCAAAGGCATCTAGGGAAAGATACCTTGGTTCAAGAAGGCCGATGAAGTTCAGGGTTTCTCGCTCAAGCGAGACGGCACATGGTGAACACAGTCAGGGCTTCTCTTTAGGCTGGAAGGGCACATGGCGAATACGGCATCATCTACTAGCTTTCTCTCCTGGCTTCCTGTTTCATGAAGCTCCCCGGGAGGCGTTTTCCTTCTTCATCTCCAAAGGTCGCTGGCTGGTGGACTCTCTGCTTTGTGGTGCTGCAGCATTCTCTGCTGTCTCTGAATCTCTCTCTCCAAAATGTTTCCTCTTTTATAGGACTTCAGAAACTAATCGAGCCCCACTCAAATGGGTGGAGACATGTCATCCCCTAATCCAGTTTGACAACCATTCTTAACTAAATCACATCATCCAGGGAGATGATCTCTTCACAGTTTCAAACACAC
Organism: Tamandua tetradactyla; assembly: GCF_023851605.1. NCBI lineage: Eukaryota > Metazoa > Chordata > Mammalia > Pilosa > Myrmecophagidae > Tamandua > Tamandua tetradactyla. The sequence goes on from NC_135338.1 coordinate 41,711,452, forward strand.
AGCATTGAATAGAGATTACTCTACCTTTATGAAATGGAATTTATATTAAAACATGGCTTTTCTTAAGGGGCATACTTCCTTTCAAACCAGCACAAAAGGGAACAGGTTATAATGGCTTCTTGTCTGTAGCTATGCATATGCTTATTCCTCCAGGTAGAAAGAAAAAATAATATAAATGTAAGGCCTTTGCTAGCACATATATCGCTTTTATGTGAATTAGAAAAAGGTACCTCCTCTGGGTTGATGGTGTTTGCAGGCATAACTGATAGTTCTCCATTTTTGCCTCCTGGCTCAGATTGTGCCTTGGACAGGGTACAATCTATACAACTGTGCATAACAGCCTAGGGTAGAAGCCAGGAGAGAGGTGGATATGAGTTGGATTATGATATCCAAAGCAGACATGATAGAAGGGCTTAATGATGTTGGAGAAGTTTGTTGAAAGGTGCAATAAAGGAAGTCATATAAGGTAACTGGTTAATTTAGAATTACTTTTTTTTTTGGCATTAAATTGGGACCATTCTGTTATGGCTCTTTAGACCCATGTACTTTGGTAATATGAATCCACTTAAACAAGTGGAGAACCCAATTTAGGAAAGATGATTATATTTTAGTCTCAATTCAAGGGACTAAAGTTACTAGTATATATATCAATCCATCTGACAATCCCATTCTTGAAGATGCCTTTAAGAATTTAAAAAAAGAGAAAGGGGTGGTGCAATGGTGGCTCAGTGGCAGAATTCTCTCTTGCCTGCCATGCCAGAGATCCAAGTTTGATTCCTAGAACCTGCCCACACCAGAAAAGAGAGAGAGAGAGAGAGAGAGAGAGAGAGAGAGAGAGAGAGAGAGAGAGAAGGCATCTGTATTAAGTTTTTAGGCTTCTCAAAGCAGATACCATGAAATGGGTTGGCTTAACAATGGGAATTTATTGGCTCACAGTTTTGAGGCTGAGAAAAATGTCTAAATCATGGCATCATTAGGACAATGCTTTCTTCCTGAAGACTGGCTGTCAGTGATCCTTGACTGCTCTGTCACATGGTGAAGCACATGGAAGTATCTGCTGATCTCTCCCTTCTTTTTCAGGTTTCTTTGCTTTCATCTTCTTCATTCTGTGGTTCTCTCTCTCTCTCTCTCTCTCTTTCTCTTTATTCCATTTATAAAGGACCCCAAAAGGAAGAGTAAGACCAATTCTGAATGAGGTGGATTTCACCTTAGCTGAAGTAGCCTCCTCAAAAGATTCCACTTATTATGGGTTCATACCCACAGGAATGGAGTAAATTTAAGGAGCCTGTCTTTCTGGGGTACATACAGCTTCAAATCCCACAACATCTTCTTCCCAGGAAAAAAAATAGATTGATAGATTCACATAAGTATTAGTTTTGGTGGGTACATGGCTTAGTGGAATGCTTGCACACCTGGCTAATCATCACAGTTATTGGAGGTCCTTTAAAACATGTAGATTATCTTCACCCACTCTAGAAGATTCTGATTAGATGGTTTTGCAACAAACCTAGTATATTTGTATCTTTACCTTACATATAAGATGAGATCAAAGGAAGAAAAAATCCAACAAATGTGATAAGAAAAGTTGTTTAAGGCTGTTTTTACACTGTCAAACATAAGCCAGTTGAGAACTTGTACATATGACTTTACCAGTTTTTATGTCTGTACGAGAGGGAAGGATTACATGTGGGAGGTTGAGTTGAAGGGAAATAGAGGATGTCAGATCCTGAAAGACTGTACCTTATTTAACATTCAACCATTAATTAAGCTTCTACTATATTGAGATATAATGGTTGATCCTGGAGACACAAATGTGATTAAGACTCTGTTCTTGAAAAGTGTCTGAAGCCTTATGGGACAGACAGATGTTAATTAATGAAATTATAGGACAGTGTGATAAAGAGAAAGAAACAGAAACAAGTGAGAAGTGTACTTTCCTGTGAGGAGGTGGGCTTCAGTTTATTTGCAGCTACATGATTTCTAAATTTTTTCCAAGTACTCTTTCAGATGGCTCTTTACTTATGATTTGATGATGGGTAAGGAAAGGGTCCAGAAACATGGCAGGAAACTAGAGCCCAGTTTGGAGGAAAGGATTAGGAATTTCAGAGAAGATGAATATACAATATTAGTTGCATTGTTGTGGTCTAAACCCCTCTACCTATCCAACAATTTATACACATGAACTTTACATGATTGGTCATTTTGTAGAAATCATGGAAAAGGGTAAAGTTTCAAGTCTGGAATGACATGAAATAAAGAGGAAACAGCATTCATAAGATGCAAAATGAACATCAGAATTCAATAGAAACAGGATATTGAGTCCAGAGGTGATGAGAATTATAAACTTGTGGGAATTTGTAGAAACCTCATGTTGAGGCTGACATTGATTTCTATAGAAGATTTAGTGGGAACTGTAGAATCACTGTTTTTGTTTCTTTGCCATGCTCTATGCCCCAGGAGGCTGATCTTTATGGATTTTCTCAAATGATTTTCTTGCCCTCTGGCTTCTTATTTAGTTTGGCCAATGGGGAGCACCAGCAAGCAACTGAGAAAAGGGAGGAAATTGAGGGAGGTGAAGTTAATCTCCAAACTTCCTTTCTGCAGGGTTGTCTTGGTCTCATTGCTTGTCTCCACCAGAGGCTACACAGTTTCTTGTAGTAGGCCTGATTTCATGACCCCTTTGGCTCTTGGTTGATAACAGCTCCCCTGAAGTTACTAGCTGCAGGATACTGTACTAGCCCTTGTGATTTCCTTAAAAATGCTCTTGCACTTAAAATAGTTTATTACACCCTCCTCAAATTATCAGCTTCTGTGTGTCAGTTGCTTCCTTTTGGCAGCTACTCCTATTCCAATACTGATGAACAAGTTGGGTACACACAAAAAAAATATATGAAAAGGGATAAGAAATAAGCAATAGCTTGTGCTTCTTTTTAAGATTAAAGTGGATAACGCTATCACAGATAGTGCAATGAGCCCTGTGAAGTTTTTGCCAAATGAAATAATAGATTGTTGTACCAAGGATATTGGATAACTTACACCTCCCAGAAAGTCTTGGGAGTTTTTAATGGCTGTTTTTTAATTGCAGATTGTGAATGTGTTTGAGTGTATGTGTGATATTTCCTTATTCTTATCCTATGAAGGTGTTTATGAATTCAACTGGATTATTCTTCCACTAAGTTATAAATCTCTAATTTTTTAACTTTCCCTAAGTTTTCTCTTCCATTGAATGACTGTTTTCCAGTTAAGGTATTTTCTTTTTTAAAAAAATATGTATTTGCACTTTTGATAAATCTTGTAAAAAGTATGAGCAAACATATACAAAGCCACCTTAAGGTATCTAGGCACGTTGATTTAGTTCTGTTTATATTGTGCATGGGCTTTGATTTGACACCTCAAATACACTATATATGACATTTATAATTGAGATTGTCTGAAAAAGAGTAAAAATTGAGAATATTTGGTCCATGGGGGCTAAATCTATAAATGCTAATAGCATGCTCCTCAGTGTTTCTCAATTCTAGTTAAGGAAATTGCATGATCATCATTTAAGATCTTTTTTAGAAATAATACAGATTCTTTGGCCTCTCCTAAGACCTACTTAAGCAGAATTTCTGGGGTTGGCATCCAGGATTAAATTTCTGGAAATGTCTTCTATGTACAGCTAAGTTTGAAATGGTAAGACTGGGTTTTGTAGGAGAACTTTGAAAATAAATGAAAATCATTGAGCACACTCAGCCAGATATTCACCTGTCCATTAGGGAGCAAAGCTGACTTTTAAATGTTTTTCCCTGAAAGACAATGGCTGTCTGGCTTGTATTTGGGTGAATAGATAAATTAGGTCCCTGTGCTGGAGGTAACAGACTTGGTCTTCTAGCAAACACACATACTGATTGATGGTTGGACACCCATGGTATTTTGAATCTTTAAAGAAGCAAAGAAGGTGACTGATTTGTGGTTGAAAGGGGCTAAATGTTTTCTCCTGGAGTTCAGGGAAGCAGCTGCATCCTGAGCTGGCAAAGGAGAGAAAACCTTGAGGCAGAAGGGCTTCAATTTGCATGAGATGTTCTAAGCAATCCTCCCATTAGCTGGCTGTTGCCTCTCTTGATGACTACCTTGGGGAGGAGATGGGGGTTGTGAACTTTGAAAAGGGTTATTAATTATTCACGCCTCCTTCTCCTGGATGAAGGTAACCTGCATCTTAGGAGCCAGACCCAGAATTCATTATCTTGCTGTCAATGTTTACAATAAAAATAACACTGACTATTAATCCTTTCACCTTCATTCTTAACTCCCTCTCCCTCCTCCTCCATTCTCTAGATAAATTATGCTTAATTGTGCCTCTCCTTTAATTCTTCCGATCCTTGGGACTCCTGAGTCATTCATTGTCTATTCAATTATTTGGAGGTATATTAAACTGAGAATTAAGTTTAAGGGCTAGTTGCTGACTTGAAATCTCCCCAGGATGCAGCATTCCCCTACTCTGCTTTTCAATTTACTCTGCAGAATGTTTGTGATTATTGTGCTATGATTACAGGTTTGTTACCTGCCTTTATTTTAATTTCTCTGTTTTGAAATTTTAGGAGTTCCATACTTTTCCCTTCCTTTAGGTAGAGGTATCTAGAGACTTTGCTTTCAGGTTTAATGAAAGTTTTATGGTTAAAAACTAGAAGACTTTTCCCTTTGTTCAAAGTACCTCTGGGTGTCTGCATTAGTATTTTTAAGGGAACCAATAGGTAAATTATTACTTCTGAAAGACATAAGCTAATTAAGTGGAAGATCATTAAGTCTTTATAATAAATAAAAGCTACCACATCATCTGATGTATTAAGACAAAGATTGATCAGATGCGGATTAAGACTAGTTTGCAGAAGACTTGGTATGATGATGTATAACCAGGAAAGGGAAAACATAAAAAATATGCTATGACATGGTAATAGTTAATTTAACAAATATAGTAAGAGTCACTGGGTTAAAACCAATAAATTTATGTGGCCAGTGTCAGTGCTTGCAAGCATTATCTTGTTGGCTTCATTCCAACTCTCCATTTTCCATAATTCACCCTTCTTATTATTCTCTCTCCATTATTTCTCTTTCTTTGCATTTTTCTTTCTCCTTTTTCCTTTTTTCTTGTAAAACAAAGTTTTAAGTGAATCATGGCTTTGCTTCTTTCTACCTGTGATATCTTGAACAAATTTATTTTCCTTTCTAAACTTCAATTTCCAGGTTCCTTGTCTATAAAATGAAAATAATAATGCCGCTTAGTCCCTAGGTGTGTGAGAGAAGTTAGGTAATATTATTCTTGGAAAATCACTGTTTCAACTGTAAGTATCTATAAAGTATTATTTTCTCTTATTTTTCCTCATCTGTCTTTTTTTTTTTTTACCACCCTCTCTTATTCTTGGATATGGAAGTTATGCTTGTCAATTAATCACCTTGTAATGAATAAAAAATTCTGTTCTGGAACTATAGGTAGATTGTAGGATGCTGTACGTATATGAGCTCAAACTATATGTAGGTTTGACAGTGACTGAAACTGTTCACAGCTGAGTTCATAAAAGTGGGAAGGTGACTGATTTTTACATTTTGCTCCTCGTCTTCTGGCATATTAGCCCAGTGAGTTCAAAGTCTTATAAAATGAAGCCAATGTTATGTTTTGACCCTCAAATTGATTTGGTAGCATGAAAAATTCCATTTTTGAACCTTATTCTCAGCCCTGGTACAAATATTGGTTCAACAAATATCAGTTAAGTCCTTTGAAGCAATAATTATCAAACTGGGTTTTGTGGAGTTTTAAGGGTTCCTATACTGCAGCTGGGAGGGTGGGATTTTGCAGCTCCACTCCCACCCTTCCAGCTGCAGTATAGGCATATTATTAGAACCCCTAAAACTCTGAGATCATTGCCCCTGATTTCACAAGGGCGTCTTTGCTTATCTTCATTAAGCTATCCTGTGAAGTTGTGCTTGAAGAAATGGTTTTGCTGTAAATTAAATGTTTGGTTTTTATCAAAATTATAAACCAGAATTCAAGATTCTAAATGAGTTCATTGGTACTATAAATGAGAAACTGGCTCATATATTTCAGGTGCATATCTGGGAAGAATGATATTAAATGCATTAGTTGTTTGATATGTTTAGAAGGCCATTGGGGCTGGAGTCTGGTGGTTGAACAGTGAAGTATTCTTTCCTTAAAGCTTTCTGTTTTTATAACTTCTTATGACAGAGTCACTATATCTTGTCACTGATTCAACTCAAGTTGAAAAACACTTAACTCACATTCTAATATGTTTTCTCTCTCACTTGATTTATAAACCTGGCCTTTATATTTTGAGAGCCAAGGATGTGAATATAGACTTAAGACATAAATGATGAGGCTGTTTATTATTCTCTTTCTTCTACAAAGGAATAGATGAACCAAGGGTTAGCAGCAAAAGTTGAATGCATAGAAATATTAAAAAAGAAGCCTCAATGAAAATGAATTCAAGCATTCAGATGTTCAATCCATTAATTTTTACTGATTCATCCCTTGAATTATCTTGTTCATCGGATCCTTCCTCTTTATTCCCATAGCTCACATCCTCTTCTAAGTATTCTTTGACTCAGACCATTCTCTCTGTCTCCATTGCCTCTCACTTTTAATCCACTATAAACATGGTTTGAGAATGAACTTTATAAAGTGCTGATTCAGTACTACTGCTCCCATGGTAAAAAAGCCTCAGGTGACTACCTATTATATGAAGATCAAGTCCTCCCTCAGCAATATAACATTCGAGTCACCCCAAACTTCTTCATCTGTAAAAGAATTCCAGTTCTACTTTTTTAGTTCATCTAAATCTTATTTTTTATTCCATATAGACCAATTTCTTCTCTCCCTTCCAATTGCATCACACTCATTTCCTGCCTTTTCAGTGCTGTATTTCCTACTATCCCATATGCTTGTCCAAATAACTGAACTATATTTAACTCAAGGTTCATTCTGACCCTTTTTTTCTTCCTATGATCCCCTTTGGCTCACTATCTTGTTCTGCTTGCATTTTTCTAAACATGACATGTAAGACATTTATTTTGCTAAAATTAACACCACTTATCTTTTCACTGTTCATATTATATTTCTAGTAGACTTTCATCTCTTGAAAAACAAGAACCAGGTCTTACCATGCACTGGCACCATTAATAACAATAATAATAACTACAATTTTTTTGTTTTTTTTTGGGGGGAGGTGCTCCATTCCAACTACAATTTTTGTGTGTGTGTGTGTGTGCGCGTGTGAATATTTATTAAGATTCAGGCAATGTGATGATGGCTTTGTTACCGTGATCTCATTTAATTCTCAAAATCTCTGTGCAAGCTAGTTTTGGCATATGATGAAATCAAGCTTCTAGGTGTTAAATGACTCCTCTGAGGTATTACAGACAATATTTAGCAGAGCCAGGATTAGAACCTAATTCTTCATGACCAAAAAACCAAAAACAAACTCCTTTCAATTGATAAATAGTGTAATATTTCTTTGGTATACCCTTTAGCATCTAGAAGAACGCTGCCAAAAGTGAAAACCTGGAATTGAGAAGTTCTTGAAATCCCACCTTTGAAAGAAAAATATGAGTCACAACAAAGCAATAGTGTTAAAACAAAAACAAAAAGCAAAACAAAACAAAACAAAGCAAACACACGGAAATATACACAGCCCCACAAAACTCCTGGACCTTCTTTAAACTAAATTCTTGCTAGTTTGGCAAGGAGGTGACACTGTGGTCAAGTGAGAGAACCTTGCTAATTTCTGTGGTACTCTGACATGGAATTATCCCGGATGCAGCAAATGCTTTAAAACCTGATGAATAAGAGAAGGTGACAATAGAGCAGTACCTGGAGAAATTCCTGTAGAGTATAGAGTTTAGATTTTTCCTTATTGAAGTCACAGTAGGTATGTTAAATATTATTTAATGCTTCTCCTAGTGAAAGTACTAGTGAAGACAGAAGTGACATTATTTCAATGGAATAAATAGCAGAAGTATTCCAGGATTTTTTCTTAGGGAGCGGAGGCCTGTGGAGAGCACTCATTTCCTCATCATTGGTAAACTTCACCAAGGGAAGAGTCAGCCCTTTATAAGCTCCTTGGTCTGCAAAGTTGTTTCTCTTCCTTGTTTACAACATTAAAGAAAGGTTTCTTTGATACTAATGTCTTTGTTGATTTTGTGTATTGATTTTTTTTTCTTCTGATCTTCCTTTTTCTTGATCACCATAAGCCACTTTTGATTTAGCTAAAAAGCCTTTGGCCATTATGAGTACATATCACAAAAATCATCCAAGAATTTCGGGAAAAGGGCAAGGGTTTCATTAGTAATCACAGAGTTGAGAAAAGATACTGAAAGCTCCAAGTTTGTCTTCCCACATGCAGCTTCTTCCCCTTTCTAAGTCCTGAGCTTAAACCACTGAGGACAGCAGCTGCCTTTGGAACTGAGATTTGTCAATATTCTGCTAGGCAGTTTTGCTATCTCTCTGGGACAGACATTTTCTAGCTATAATCTATTTATTGTATCAGTTTGTTGGCTGAGAAAAGAAGAGCTTAGAGAGATATTGAATATAATTCAAAACAAGCAAACAGATGCCTAGGGAAACATAAGTAGACTCTTTCAAGGAAGAAAAGAAGAAAGAAAAAGAATAAATGTAAAAGGATTTTCCCTCAAGAATGTTGTTTTTTTACTATTTGGGCCAGATCGTTAATTGGGGGGTATAATATCCATTGAATATTTTTTAACAAACATTCCAAAGAAAGTGGGTACTTTGGGTTTATTTCCCGTAAACTGAAATTTGTGTGTGAGCTGTAGTTTCTATAACTTTCCTTTTACAATGAGCAGACAAGTTAGAAGTTCAGACTTCCTGAGAAGAAATAGAAATCAGTTATGAAAATTTAGGAAGAAGAACAAGTGTCTGAGTAGTTTTACGAAACTAATCTGAATTAGAGAATTTCATGGGAATTAAAATTATTCAGATGATATGCTACTTAAAATTTTATATGGTTTAAATTATTGCTGCAAAAGGCTTATAGAGGAGGGACAAATACATTTTCCATTTAATCAGGCTCTAAATCATAGAAATACCATTTGAAAGCTTGAAGGACACAGCAGGATTTTTCTGTTCTTATTAATTAGATAATATTTGCAAAGCAATCTAAAGATGAAAAGTATTATTTAAACACTATGTTCTTCTAATTTGAGACATTAAGCATGAGTTCATGTATACTTATGATGATAAATCTTATTGGGCTGAATTTTCTCTTTGTAGATTCCCCTATGTTTTGCAAACTCCTATTTACTTTTTTTTTTTTTTTTTTTTTTTAAAGGAAAGACAGAGAGAAGGAAGGAAGGATAGAAGGAAGGAAGGAAGGAAGAAAGGGAAACATCTTTTAAACATTTTCTTGTTTTTATTGTATTCTGTTTCTCCGTTTTTTGTTACATGGGCTGGGGCCGGGAATCGAACCGAGGTCCTCCGGCATAGCAGGCAAGCACTTTGCCCGCTGAGCCACCGCGGCCCGCCCTCCTATTTACTTTTGAACTGTGATTGTTTTAAGGATTACACTAATATGGATATATTTTAATTTTACTGTTAGATCATTATTTACTCTAGCCTTGAAGATGTACATGCACTTTTCAAATAAAATATAATGCAACATTTTGATAACTTATATTTGATATGTTAAAATTATAGTCACTATTATCTTATTACATAATTAATTTATCCTCCATACTTTTAGTCTTTCATTTCCTTAATTTTGAAAATTAAGATATTGCAAGGAAAGTAATAGCAACTTTATTATCTACTTAAGGGATACCTACCAGAGAAGAGAGAATTTTATATTGCTCTAAATAGAGTTAGAACCATTTATTTTTTGTGAGCAACAAACAAAATGGGAAATATTTGTTATGTATGTACTTATAGCTACAAGCTTGGGGGCATTTACATTTTAGGGATGAAGATTTAGTTTGTCATTCATTCTAAGAATTTTTCATTAAAAAATTTCAATTCAATCCTTAGGGAAATTTTTTGATGTTTTGCCAACTTCCGATATGATGAGACTTTTCCGCTAAGCCATTATGCTTTAAATTATTCATGTTTATTTGTTTTGTGATACATTTACCTGGATACTGAGAGATACCTATACTAACAACATTTAACTCTAATAATACATTTCTCTTTAATTATTGATTTAATTTATTAAAATTAAAATCCATAAATACAGAGGATTGAAAAGAGAAGAGAGACATCCAGTAAATATTACACAGTCTACTCATAATTTTTCATTTACTTATTCTGCATTTATTGATTCTTTGTTTGTTATTAATTTGGTAAGTGGTGGTATATTACAAAAGTTTATAAATTTGTGACCTTTCCTTTTGTAGGTTTACCTGTCCCTAAATTCAGTTTAGTAATTCAGGAAGATAATTCCCTTATTTAACTTATTCTCAGCTCTCTATTCAATTTATTCTCATCTTTTACCCTACCCTTTATTTGAAAGACCACACAAAAAGTAAAGACCAAAGGAAAAAAAATTCCAGATAAGCGAGGCCTGGAATGATCACTGCTATTTGTCAACTTTGTTAGTGTATCAATCCCAGTTATTCAATCAACACTAATCTAGGTGTTGCCGTGAAGGTATTGTGTAAATATGATTAACACCTACAATCAGTTGACATTAGGTAAAGAAGATTATCCTGGATAATCAGGGTGGACCTAATCTAATCAAGTCTTAAGAAGAGAACTGAGCTTTCCCTGTGGAAGAGGAAATTCCACCTCTGAATTGCAGTGACACCTCCTGCTTCGGAGTTTCCCTCTTGTCCTTCTTCTTTTTCTTTTTTTTTAAATTATCTAATTTATTTATATACTTTTAATTTTTTAAGTTGTATAATATATATATATATATATATATATATATATATATATATATATATATATAAAGCAAAGAAAGAAAAAAACAATAGTTTCCAAAGCACTTCCTTCCTCCTGACAGCCTGTCCCATGGACCTTTTCCTTGTTTAGGCATCCCGCACAACCAATAAGACAATTCCTTACACAAATCTCTTTTTTATGTTTGCATGCAATTATATATCTGACTGCCTCTGTTTCTCTTTTGGAATCCTGAGTGATACAAAGCCATTATTCTATTCCATTTTACTTATCACCAAATATTTATAAGTACTTCACAAACAATTTTTCATAAAACCACATAACTTTCCTTTGAGTTATGGAAACATACTGATAATTTTGAAGATACGCTATAGCAGTGCTGTAATGCTGTATAATATCTCAGTGCCCCAGATTAATAATTAATTTTGCTGCTAAGAAAATTTAAATGGCTTGCCATACATCTATATACCTAAATTCATTGTTCTTTCAGTTTCAAATCAAATATATTACCTTCCAATTATTTTTTAGAGCTTTATGCTAACTTTACAAAATAAAAAAGACTTTTTGGAATAGTATCTCTTGGTTCTTAATTAATAGTTATCTGACTTTAAATTTGGGATCGACTTCTTGATTGCCAAATAAAGCAATAGGTGAAAAATTCTCCAGATTTATGTATTTTTGCGAGTGTGTATGTGCAGGAGTGATGATGTGGGCATCTTAACTGTAACAAAATACTCTCATTTTTACAAATATACATGCCTGTGCACACACATCTCCCTCAAATGTGCACTCATATACATGGGATGTTACCATATCTATTGTGCTGATTTGGATATCATACTAAAATTTAAATGTTTTCCTTATCTTGAAAGCATTTATAGATGTAGTCTAAACTGAAGGGTTTATCTGTAAACTACCAATCAAAGCAGCTGAAGATTGAGACAATTAATACATCATTTTTTTTTTGTTCATTTACTTGTTTTTATATATTAATGATAGCTTGACTTCTTTCACTGACCTTCTTGGTGGTTTGGCTATACAACAGACATAGTTCTAGAAATACTTATGAAATGAAAGACCGAAATGCTTAGCTATAAAACATTGAATAGACATATAAAATTTCAAATTTTCATATTCTTATTAAGACAACAGGTGGTACTTGGCTTTAATATAATTAACTTTAACACTATACATGATTCACTGCCATCCTTCACCTGCTCTCCTCATACAGAATCTGTTTTTATACCTGAGTTGACAAATATTCCCAACTATCTCAGACTTGAGATGTCTGCCAATTATTTCATTTTGGCAATATTGGCATCTTTTTATACCACTGTTTTTTTGACCATGAAATGTTGTAATTCTCTTGTCTTTTGAAATGATAAGGTGCTAAAAAGATGGCAATATTAATCATAGTAAAGTGAAATTTTAATACATTTTAAGTTCATTAAATTTAATTCAACTATCAAATAAAATAAAAAGCTAAACTGTATGAAATCCTAGAAATCTGTAATTTAATATGGTTTTGGAAAGGTTAGGTTTAGTGATAGTGAAAATGAGACATCTATAAAACTGTGGTTTGAGTAATAACTACAATTTTTGAATGCTTCTTTGCCCATGCATTGAATAGTTATGCAAGCATTGTATAATTCCATTTCCATAGCAACCATGTGTAATACATGTCAAGAACTATGAAGGGTCTGGGATTTTTAAACTACTTGCAAGTTAATAAGTTAGCATGGAACAGATTAATGCATGCAAGCAGATGATACAAGACTGCTGGGTCAGAGACAAAGAACTGTTTATCACAACAATAGCAGAACCCAGGGTATCAGCATCTGTATCAGTCTCCCAAGTCCAAATTCCCATAAGGCAGTGTGACAGGGACCATGTGACACCTGCATTGCATTTTAGGAGAAGAACTATAAGCTGAGGAAATCTCAATGTTTTCAATGAGCTATAAGTAAATCTGCTAAACTTTTGCCCTGGAGACAGATCTCATTATCTGGACTGCAAAAGATAGTACATCTGTTTGGCACCATCTCTGTCTTTCAAGGCTATTTGCTATGTAAACATTCTTGAAAAGATGGTTTACCACAAAGGAACTGGATATATCAGGCAGGCAGAAATGCAAAAGATCCATGGATAATTATCTCTCAAAAGTATGTGTTTTATTATTCTTAATGTAAACATGAGGAAACTGAAGCTTAGAGACCTCATGTGACTTGATCAAGGTCACAAATTTGCATCAAAACCTCATTCTAATGATCTAAATGCAAGGATAAATTCATAGTTCTTGATAAGATCAATAGCTATTAATAAGATTAGAGTTTTCAGAGTATCCTTTTTCTAGAGAAGTTTGTGATTTCTATTCCTCTGATAATTTTTGTTAGGAGAGTCTTTGGACAAGAAAAACAATCAATCTCAAAATTTCAGACTCAGTCCATGTTCAATCTCGTGCACATTTTTCAAGCACAATGTCTTCTTCCCAGTGTAAGAACCAACTTCTTTTGAATCAACGTCACCCCAATTAAGCTAAAATAGTTTTCTAAAATGCGTACAATTAAATTTTATGTTCTGAAGCAAAGGGAAATCCAAGTTGTTAACATTTAAAATAATTCTCTCTATATAGGCTAACCTAAAGCAAAATAAATAACATCGTATTAATAAATCTTTATACCTTTATTAGGTTTGTAAAAAATATTTTCTGAAAATATTAACCACTTATAATATGCAAGTTTATTGTTTTTACTTTTATATAGTCAACTCTCAAGCACCATTTTAAGAATGCATTCCATATTAAGATATAGGACTTTCTCCATGTAGGCATTAATGTTGGGACTGTTCCAGAAACGTAAAATCAATGTTTTACCTCCTATAACTCGGGAAAGTGACAGTGGAAGTATGGGTATGTGCTGGCCTTGTGATACTAGGAGAGAAGTAATACTGAAGACGAAGTGGCAGAGTGCACAGGTCCTAAATGGGACTGTTGGAGTGAGGGGGAGTTAGAGGTTTGGGAATATAGACATAAGCTTGGAGATATTGTGAGTTTTGTTCCAGAGCATTGCAAGACAATGAATATCTCAATAGAGCAAGTCACATAAATGTTTTGGTTTCCCAGTGAATATAAAATTTATGTTTACACTAACTGTAGTCTATTAAGTGAGTCAATTGCATTGTCTAAAAAATGACATGCATACATTTATTACAAATACTTTATTGCTAAAAAATGGTAACCAACATTTAAGCTTTCAATGAGTCATGAGTCATAATCTTTTTGCAGGTAGAGGCTGTTGCCTCAATGTTGATGGCTGCTGACTGATCAGGGTGGTAGTCGCCAAAGTTTGAAGTGATTGTGTCAATTTCTTAAAATGAAATAAAAATGAAATTTGCCCTCTTGCATTGTACCCACAGTATAATTTCTTTAGAATTTGAGCCACTCTCTCAAACCCTGCTGTGCTTAATCGACTAAATTTATGAAACATTCTAAATCCTTTGTTGTCATTTACCAATGTTCTCAATGTTGAACAACCTCACCAGCAGTAGATTTCATCTCAAGAAACCACTTTTGATTTGGTCATCTGTAAGAAGCAGCTCCTCATCTGTTCAAGTTTTATAATGAGATTATAGCAATTCAGTCAGATCTTCAGGCTCCATAACTAATTCTAGTTTTCCTGCTATTTCCGTCTGCTATTACATCTGCAGTTACTTCCTCCACTGAAGTTCCGAACCCCTCAAACTCATCCATGAGGGTTGGAATCCATTTCTCCTAAATCCTGTTAATGTTGATATTTTTAACTCCTCCCATGAATTATGAATGTTCTTTATAGCATCCAGAAGGGTGAATCCTTTCTAGAGGTTTTCAATTTACTTTGCCCAGATACAGCAGAAGCATCACTACCAATTTCAGCTATAGTATTTACAAAACGAATTTATTAAATAAGGCACAAAAGTCAAAATGACTCCTTGATTTCACGGACTGCAGAATGGATGTTGTTGTTAGGCATGAAAACAACATTCATCTCACTGTACATCCCCATCAGAGTTCTTAGGTGACCAACTGCATTGCCAATGAGCAGTAATATTTTGAAAAGAATCTTTTTTTTTCTGAGCAGTAGATCTCAACAGCAAGCTTACAATATTTAGTAACCATGTCTAAACATGTATGCTGTCATACAGGCTTTTAAAATTCCCTTTATATAGTACAGGCAGAAGAGATTTAGCATAATTCTTCAAGGACCTAGGACTTTCAGAATGATAAATAGCATTGACTGCTACTTAAAGTCACCAGTTGCATTAGCCTCTAATAGGAGAGTTAGCCTGTTCTTTGAATCTTTGAAGTCAGACATTTACTTTTCCTCTCTAGTAAGCAAAGTCCTACACGGCATCTTCTTCCAAAAGAAGGCTGTTTTGTCTACATTGAAACTCTGTTGTTTATAGTAGCCATCTTCATCAATTATCTTGGCTAGATCTTCTGGATAACTTGCTGGAACTTCTACATCAGCACTGGCTGCTTCACCTTGCACTTCTATGCTATGGAGATGGCTTTTTTCCTTCAACCTCATGAACCAACCTCAGCTAGCTTCCAACTTTTCTTCTGCAGCTTCTCCACTTCTCTCAGCTATCATAGAATTGAAGAGAGGTAAGGCCTTACTCTGGATGAGACTGACTTGAAAGAATGGTATCGTCTTCTTTCCAGACCACTAAAACTTTTTCTATCTCAGCAATAAGGTTGTTTTGCTCTCTTATCATTTGTGTGTTCACTGGAGCAGTACTTTCAATTTCCTTCAAGAAATTTCCTTTGCATTTACGACTTGGCTAACCATTTGGTGCAAGAGGTCTAGCTTTCCGCTTTTCTTGGGTTTTGACATGCTTTCCTCCTTAGGTTAATCACTTCTAGCTTTTGATTTAAAGTGAGAGTTGTGCATCTTTTCCTTTCACTTGAACACTTAGAGGCCATTGCAGGGTTATTAGTTGGCCTAATTTCAACATTGTTGTGTCTCAGGGAATAGAGATGCCTGAGGAGAGGGAGAGAAATGGGAGAATTGCTGATCTGTGGAACTGTCAGAATGCACACAATATGTATTGACTAAATTCATTATCTCTATGAGCATGGTTCTTGGCTCAACAAAACAATTACAATAGCAACTTCAAAGATTGCTGACTACAGATCACCATCACAGGTATAATGAAAAAGTTTGAAATACTGCGAGAATTACTAAAATGAGACATGAAGTGAACACGTACTATTCGAAATGGTGACAACAGACTTGTTCGATTCAGAGTTGTTACAAATCTTCAGTTTGTAAAAAATACAATATCTGAGAAACGCAACAAAGCGATGAACAATATAATGAGATGTGCCTGTAAAGGAAAGGAAGGATGTTTGCTTTCTACTCTTATTTGTCCATATTGTTTACATAAGCCTTTCCTGGGATTTAATTTTTATTCTAA
Organism: Tamandua tetradactyla; assembly: GCF_023851605.1. NCBI lineage: Eukaryota > Metazoa > Chordata > Mammalia > Pilosa > Myrmecophagidae > Tamandua > Tamandua tetradactyla. Next base: position 41,727,806 of record NC_135338.1, read on the forward strand.
ATTACATGCTAACTGTACTTACTGTGATGTGTTAACAATACTGGGCAAGCTCAACCTATTCACAAGAAGAACAGCCGTTGATTCCATTTAGATATTACTTTGAATAATTTAAAATTATGTTCATGGTATTATATACTATGTTCCTAGAATTGATTTCTGCAGTCAGTACCTATAAAATGGCATGTTTCCCCCTCTCCCTTAAGATATTATCTTCATTCCATGGCATGACAGTAAGTTATGCAATATAATCTTGTGAAATCTTACTAGACTGCAGAATAAACTTCATGGTGTATATGTGACCTTGGGGAAATTTTACACCTATAATAATCTACAAATATATATTATAAGAAATACCTTATCATAGTCATTCAAACACCCACAGAACCTTCTACCTAACCAGAATTCCCTATCAGTTCTTAACCTGTATACCACCAGTTCCATTCTTTACAGAGTACACGCAAATTTTGTTGAACTCTACATTAAGTCCTATGTTCTTCTGGGAATTTATTGAAAAAAGTTAACCAGTACTGTTAATTGAATTGGAAATTATGGCTATAAAAAAGATTAAAATATCAGAAAACAATTCAGTTATCTGATCATCAGCTGTCCATAAATTGTGAAATCTCCATACCAACCTAGCTTTGCTCTTTAAATCCTAGTCACTTCTGAACTGTATGAAAAGCTTGAATGAAATTTCCTCCAGTTTTCATAATATAGTTCAGAACAGCATTTCCTATTTGCAGGCAATGTGCAATATAACAACTGAGCTACAGTATACTGCAACAATTGTAAATTCTTTATAAAAATATAAAACAGGAAGATACTGTAGATAAATCCCAACAATATATTTATAATCACATTATTCACATACAATTTTGATTATTTATGATCTGTACAAGAGAGGTAATGCTTTAAGACCCAGATCTTTTACTTCCTTAAAAACCAAAGGAAAAGAAAAGGAATTATAAGGCATTTAAAAGACAAAAGACATAAAATGTTTAGAGATTTCATCCTGAGAATCAGTGATTATTGCTATTCTTTTCTGTTTCCAAGGGTGAAAACATTATCTTAAGTGCATTAGCCGATTTCAGGTGTGAAGAAATAGCCACCTGGGGCCTGGAAAGGATGTCAAGGAAGCTTTAAAACCAAATCATGTTGGAGATGTTGAGATAAAGAATCAGGAGGAAGAAAGCCAGATAATTAGAGTTGGTGAATGAAGTTGAGTGGGAACCCAACATGGGTACATAAAATGTGAAGAGAAAATGCTAGCCTTTAAAATAATCAAAATAGATGGAAATGCTGACTCCAACACAGGGCAGAACAAGGCTAAGAAAACTCTGCAGTCTTACTGAAAAAATGCATATGCATATGTTAAATGATAATGGAAGGATCCCCTCTGTGGTTCACCCCAGCTGTAGTGGTTTGTTTTCAATAAAACTTAATGCCTCTCCCTGAGAATGAATGCATGCCCTGGTTTATAAAGGGATAATGCACTGGTCTTATTTCCAGTGTCTGACAGATCAGCAAATACACATAGGCACAACTGCCTATTTGCTATTTACTGCTACAGTAAATGGCAAGCCATAAAATCTGATCTGTTTAAATTGCATTTTGCAAACAATCCTTACATCATGCCATACTCTCTGTGAATCATTATTATTATTTGTGAGTCACAGTTAAGGGTGTCTTGTGCTGGAAGAGTAGTGAATTTCTTTTACATTTAGTTTTGTGGAAGGAAAGGATCCAGAAATTATACTGTGGGGGGATTTTGATTCATTTCACTAAGATATTGGAATGGTGTAATAACTTGACCATGATCACACAGAAAATTAGAAATAACATCTTTTTATTTTAGGTCAGATTGAAATAGTCATTTTCCTATATTTAAAACAATTGTTGGTGTGAGAAAACAAAATTCCTGGTGAATAAGAAGCATTGTCACCATTAATGAGCATTTTGAATATGACTTTCAGACAAGGAAGGTATTTTGCCTTGGAAAATTTTAGTCAAAATGAGTTTCCAAGGTTCATCATGTGCGATAATTGTGGGAATATGAGGAATAGGTCCCATGTTTCTGCTATGGGGCTAAAATGAAGAGACTTCCAAGACCATGAATATAAGTAATATATGACTTTTCTGGGGGTTAAGCATTAAAATACAAATATAATGGATCAGAGTAAAGATAGACCAACTCTTTCAAATAGAGACAAAATATTTCCAAGATACTTAAGGCCAGACTATAATCTTATTCTATTTCACCCCAACTGGTTGACGTCTTCACTTGGATCTTGTAGTGGGTTGAATTGTGTTTCCCAAAAATAAATGCCCAAATCCTAACCCTGAGTACCTGTGATGGTGACCTTATCTTTGCAGATGTAATGAAATTAAGATGAGGTGATATTGGATTAGGTGGGTCCTAAATCCAATAATCAGTGTCTTTATGAGAGAAAGGAGAAGGAGATTTGTGTAGAGAAACATACATATGGGAAAGATGACCACATGAAGGCAGAGGAAAAAATTGGAATTATGCAGCTGTCAAACAAGAAACGTAAGGATTGCTAGCAAACACCAGGAGCTAGAAAAAAGGCAAGTAAGGATTCTTCCCTAGAGCATTCAAAGGAAGCATGACTATGCCGACACCATGATTTCAGGCTCCTAGCCCCCAGAATTGCAAAAGAATAAATTTCTATGGCTTTAAGCTACCAGATTTTTAGTGATTTGCTGTGGCAGCCCTTGAAAACCAAATACAGATATTTAACAGGCATTTCAAGCCAAAGGTGAGCTTTTGGATTGCCCATATAAATCAGTTTCTCCCAGCCCTCATTCTTCCACATTCAGGCTGTGAAGCCAATGTCTAGGTGTTGTCTTTGACTTCTCTCTCTCTCGCATATTCTCTGTCTCAAAGCCATGAGCATGTACTGTTCACCCTTCCTCCAAAGCACATCCCAAACCATCCACTTTCCTCCATTTTTGCTACTACCACCCTGGTCCAAGTCACCACTTTCTCACTTCCACCTAAACCCTTACATAATCCACTCTTTACATAGCTGCAAAAGTCATCCTAAAACTATACATAAATATCTAAGCACCCCAAATAGCAATTCGTCTTATTACATTTGATACAAAGCAAACAAGTGAATTCCTTCCTGGGCTGGTTTGAAAGGATTTGTGTACCGTAGAAAAGCCATGCCTCGGCACTAATCCAATCTTGTGGGAACAACCATTTCTTTTAAACCCTATTCAGGACTGGGTGTTGGAAACTTGATTAGCTTATCTTCATAGAGATGTGACTCACCCAATTGTGGGTATTAATTTTTGAATAGAGGGAGATGTGACTCCACCCATTCCACGTGGCTCTTGATTAGTCTACTGGAATTCTTTAAAAGAGGAAGCATTTTGGAGAGAATCCCTTTGGAGAACAATGAGAATGATAACAGCAAGAAAACCACAAGAACCATGAGAGCTCCCACAGCCAGAGACTTGCCTCTGGGGGATTTTCATGAAGCAGGAGGCCTGAAGAGGAAGCTAGTAGACATCACCATGTTTGCCATGTACTTTTCCAGTGGAGAGAGAAACTCTGAACTTTCTTGAGTTGAGGTAACTTCTTGTTGGTGCCTTAATTTGGACATTTTTATAGAGTTGCTCTAATTTGCATATTCTCATGACCTTAGAACTATAAATGAACAACTTATTAAATTCCCCTTTTAAGAAGCCATTCTATTGCTGGTATGTTGCATTCCAGCAGCTACCAAACTAGAACACTTCCCCTGGTTTATAAAACCCTACATGATTTGGCTGCCATCCATTTTTTTATATCATTTAATATCAATTTTCCCCTCTCCCTTTAATTTCCCATTCATTTGTGCTTACATTCCTAATAGATAGAAGTCAGGCCCATTGCTACTATAGGGCTTTATACTATTTCCACTGCCTGAATCGGGCTTCCCTAATCTCTGCATGGCTGGCTGAGAGTTGTCATTTAGTTTAAATGTCACTCCCTGGCCAGACCATCTAAAATAGCCATGCAGCCCTCTCACTTGGTTTTTCCCCCTGTTCCCAGGGTTTTGCTAGAACCCACCAGCCTTCTGTCACCCTTTCTGTTTCACTCCTCAGCGGAGGAGGAAACAAGAAAACCATCAGTCAATGAAAAATGTTAGGCAGAAAATTAAAACAAAAATCACAGGGACAAACACAAAGCAAATATGTAATTACAAACGGTGGTAGGTATTATGAAGGGAAACCCGAGAGTACTGTAGTGCATTGCACTCTCTCCAGTGGTCATGCCTGTGACCAATGGCATTGCACACACCTTTGAGATGATATCAACTCAGGTGTGCTAAGGGGCTCTGAAAGGTCAGCAACAGTCTAAAAGCAGTTTTTCTGCAAGATTTATAAACCATATTTGCATTTTCATTATCCTCAAACTTTGAGCTAGCTAGTGGCATACCTCATAAGCAGGTCTGGACAGTTAAGATTTAGAGACTGGAGGACATTAACACACAAGTGCACCAGATGGTCCCAACATCCAGGCTTGAAACTATTTCCTGATTTTGTTATTTTTTCCAATTTCTTTAGTAGATTTTAATGTCTTCTGTATTGGATTCCTTTGATAAATAATACGTTTCATGGAAAGATCATCATTTGGGTATCAGAAAGAGAACGAGAATAGCCAAGGCTGACACTGCTCACTCTGTGTTAGCTTTGTTACCTACTCTCCCTTCTAACTCCCTATGCTCCCAGCCAGCACTGTACATGTCCTCTTATACTCACTGTAGTTTGTAATTACATATAGTATTTATTTAGATGATTTTTTTCATGTCTGATTTTCCAAGTAGAAAATCTGTAAAATGATGCAGGGATTTTTTCTTTTTCCTTTAATTTACTACTTGGCACTGTCTGATGTGCAAAATGCTTGAATGAAATTGTTGAATAAAGAAAATGAATACATAGTATTTCATCTAATCATCTCAAAAATCCCATCAGGAGGTAATATCTCATGGATAATACCACCATCCAGAGATAACAAATTAACATTTTGCTGCATAACATTTATAAAAGTCTATGGACAAGTAAAACTATTTCTACATGAATCTTTTTGATAATAAATACACGTTGGTTTTATTTGAAGCAATCTCATCATCTTTTATAAAACTTTCCTGAGTCCTAAATTGTGTTGTCTGTGTTTTCTCCCTTTTTTCTCAATCAGGCCTGCTTGTATTTTGTCTGTGTTTACTTTTCCCTCAACAAAACAGCTTTTCAATAAATATTTCAGTTATATCATTTCTAGTTTCCTATCCTTTATTTTTATTCCTATATTTTATAAATTCCCTCTTTTACATGGATTTTTTGTTTGGTGTTCTTTTTGTAATCTCTTACTTTAGGTGTTTAGTTTAATCTTCTTTAAAAATAAAAGTGTTTACAGCTATGAATTATTTCATTTTAATTTTTTTCATTTTAAGTAATTTTTAAGTAGGAATATAACACACCTACAGAAAAGTGTACAAATTATGACTGCATAGCTATATGAATTTTCCCAATATGAACGTATCCAAGGTACATGTTTTGGTTTGCTAAAACTGACAAAATACAATATGCAGAAATGATTGGCTTTTATAAAGGAGATTTATTAAGTTACAAATTTACTGTTCTAAGGCTATAACATTATACAGACTGAGGCATCCAAAGAAAGATACTTTGACTCTGAAGAAAGGCTGATGTTTGTCACATGGGAAGGCATGTGGCTGGCATCTGCTCATTCTTGTTTGTTGTTCTGTTGCTTTCAGCTTCTGATTCCAGCAGCTTTCTCTCTAAGCATCTATGGGTCCTCACTTATCAGCTCTGGGGCAAAAGTCTGAATTTCATCTCTTTGCTTAGCAACTCCTGGGTTTGGAGATTTGTTCTCTCCCAGCTTCTGAGTTCTAACAGCTCTCTCAATTCCTTCTGCATCTCCAGATGTCTGTCACCTGGTTCCATCTCTCTGTTCTCTGTGTTGGCTCTGATTTTCTTCTCTTTCTATGAGCTCTTTTAAGGACTCCAGTAAACTAATTAAGACCCCCCTTGAATGGATAGGCTCAAAACTCCATCTAAACAATTGAATCAAAATATCCCATCCTACAGTGGGTCTGCCCCAAAAGACTGGATTAGAATTAAAAGAATTCTAACGTGGTTTTTCTATAGTCCATGGTAGTTTCAAACCAGCACATTCCAACCTCCAGACCCCCAAATGATGTTTTTTCCATATACAAAATACATTCATTCCATCTCAATATCACAAAAGCCTCAAGCCATTTCACAAAAACAAAACAAAAACAAAAACAAAAACAAAATAAAGTACAACATCAACTCAATAGAATAAAATCTCATCAAAGTCAGTTACAGGTGTGATTTGTCCTAAGGCAAAATTCTCTTCTGGTTGCAGACCTGTGAAATTTAGAACAAGTTATCTGTTGCTAATATAAAAAGGAGGGACAGTCATAGAAGACACATTTCCATTGTCATAGGAAGAATTTGTAAGGAGAATAGGGTCACCAGACCCAAATGCTTCCAGAAACCTATAGAGCCTGTTCCACTAGATTTCAAAGTAAGAGAGTCATTTATCCTTGGGGCTAATCCAAGGCAGTTGCATCCTTTCCAAGGGCTTACACAGTGGCCCTGTTCTCTCCAAATAATGGGATGAGGGTTGCAACGCTGAAGAATATTGGACAGAGTACCTTATTCTCAGCCCCACCCTCTCCAAGCCTCTGGGTGGCACTCAGACTCTCTGTCTTCTCTGGGGCACATGCTCTACCCCTTCAGATCTGTGGGCTGGCAGCCAGGCCCTCCTCAATCCCTGGAGAATATGCCCACCCTCTCTGAGGCCTGAAGTGGCAAAACTTTTCCTGAACATCAAGGAGGAAGGCCTGCCCTCTGCCTTCAGGACAAACTCAACTTTTCCATGTGTATAGGTGGGTTTATTCTCCTGGATCATGTTTTCTTGGCTCCAGACATTAACTTCCCTGATTCTGTCTTTGAAGTAATTTTTTTCTTCAATCTGTCCCTTTTCTGTCCCTTTTAGTCCAGACTGGCAATGGCTCCATTTATACAGATCCCTCAAAAACTTATAGGTTTTCCATGCAGCATACAGGGGTCTCATCAATCAGACAATAGAACTTTCCACAAATCCTTTTTGAATAACTCCATCTCCAATTCTGGCTTGTTTTGTAATGGCTGACTGGTGCCATATTTGGCTAAATCCTCACATAGGGTAATATTCTCTGATGTCTCATTTTCCAAAGGTTCTGAATTTTCCCAGCTCTCAGTTTCTCATTCTTTGTATCCAAGAGTTCAGTTCTGAGCTTATCCCTTTCCTGTCGAATTGTACTAGAAGCTGCAAGGAGAAACCAGGATGAGTTTTGTACCTTAAGTTTGGAAATTTTGCACAACTATATATCTGAGCTCATTTCTTTCTAATTCTCCCTTCCATCCAACACCAGTACTCAACTTTGCCAAATTCACTGTCACTTTAAAACAAGGATCTCCTTCCTTCCGCCTTGCAATACCACATGCATTATTTCTGTCTACAGCCTCATTGCACATTTGATGTCCTTATTTCTACTAACAGTCTCTTCAAAGTAATTCAGGAGTTTCCTCCTCACAATTTAACCAGAATCTTCCCCTTATCCATGTAAAAACCATTTCAACATGTTTGGTATTTGCAAACAACAGCACTCCACTTCTCTGGTATCAAAATCTATTTTGGTTTGCTAAAGCTGTCAGAATGCAATATATCAGAAATGGATTGGCTTTTATAAAGGGGATTTATTAGGCAACAAATTTATGATCCTAAGGCCATAAAAATGTCAAAGCTAAGGCATCCCAAGAAAGATACCTTGATACTGTAGAAATTCCCATGTTTGCCATGTAAGAATGCATGTGGTTGGTGTCTGCTGGTCCTTATTCCTGGTTCCATTGCTTTCAGCTTTTGATTCCATTGGCTTTTCTCTTGAGCATCTGTTGGTTCTTATTTAGCTACTCCATGGCCAAACTGTGGGTTTCATCTCTTAGCTTAGCATGTCCCAGTGCTGGAGATTTCTTCTCTCCTACCTTTTAGGTTCAAACAACTCTCTTAGCTCCTCTGCCTTCCTAGACATCTGTCACCTGGTTCCATCTCTCTGCTTTCTGTGTTAGCTACTGTCTCTTTCTCTCTCTCTGCTTTGGCCAAATTCTTAGCAGTGATTCACTGAAGCCTTTTATTGGAGCTGTCAGCTTGTGGCCTGCCCTATGAAATTTAGACTTGTGCATTTCCACAGTTGTGTGAGACCCTTTTGTAAAAATATCATAATTGCAGATATTTCCCATTGGCTCTGTTTCCCTAGAGAAACCTGGCTAATACATATCCAAATGTTGTTTTCCCAAAATTTTATTTCCTTTTTTATTGTTTTATAGTCAGAGAATACAGATTTCATATTTTCTATTTGAAGGAGAGAGAACATATCCTGTCTATGTTCAGCTCATCTCAAAAGCAAAAGAGAAAATATTAGTTAAGCATGCTCAATTAATTCTACAAAAGCTCATCAATCATTGTTAATTGCCATAGTATGCCAAGCCCCAACCAACAGTATTACTATAAATCCTAAAGAATACCTAGGGCTTTAACTGAGACTCTATAAAAGTTTCAGTCAATAAGTTTATTTTTCCAGGAACCTATTACTTCCAGATGGTTCCTAGGCCAGAAAATCCCTAAAACCCAGAGTTACCAGTCTCTCTGGTAAACTGGTTAACAGCATTAACCAGTTGCATCCCCTTATCCCATGATGTCAACACCCCTTTTCACCATAAAAAATTTGGGCTGGCCATTGTCCAAATATCTCTAAAGGGTGGGAGAAGGATCAAAAGGAAGGAGGAGTTCTAATAGAGAAAATAGGATTTAACCAATGAGTATGACCACTGAGTCATTTTACTGATGTTTCTTTTTAGCCTGCAGTGACTTAAAGCTGTTGGAAGGAACCACCTGAAATGGTGGAACCTATTTCATATTTTGAAATTTAAACTACCTGTTAAAATGTACTTTGAAGTTCATTACTTTTTTGCATGCATGTTATATTTCACAATAAAATTATGTTAAAGAAAAGTAGTGGAAGAACAGAAAAAGCAACAACAACCAACCAACCAAAGAAACTCTACTTCAATCAAATAAGTCACTCCACTTGTCTTCAATGGAGTGGCAGAAGAGAGAAGGGCAAGAAGGGCCATTCTAATAGAGTGCTTACCATGTGGAAGGAAACATCCGGAAAGGAAGAGATGTTCCAACAGCTATTTTTGTTTATTTTTCTTTGTCTTCACTCATTCATCTTTAAATTAGAATTGAATAAGTAAATAGTTTAATTTTATATTACTACTTAATTCAGTAGTCTATGGAAAGAAACTAGGGAACTCGAGCCATATTGTCTTTATAAGCTAATTTCATGTCTGGAGTTTATTATTTGAATTTGGGGAAGCCACTATCTCATGGTCTGCTTTCTCTGTTCTACTCATTTTCTGCTGCAGATAATGGATCTAATGATATCTGGGTTTTTTCTTGTGCAATCCTCTGCCAACTTGTGGAATCTTCTGCAACAACAAGGGAGCCCTTATCACATGTTAGTCCCATCATTGCCATTATGCCTGGCCAAAAGCACCCAAATTCTATGGCATAAAGATCACACTTGTTCCTAATTTCCACTTTATTTTCATGTTTTCTTGTTCATTTTAATTGAGATCTGATAGGGTGGGAGCATATAGACATTTGACCTATAAATATGCCTTTTGAAAAAAATAAACTCTTAAGCTTTGTTAATTTACACATTTAGGAATTATTATGGTAGCCTGAATCTTCAGATTTAAAAAATATTGCCTTTTCTTTGGATCATTTGGAAACCCAAATCTGAAAAGGATTTCACCATTTTGTGTCAATATTCTAATTTCAATATGCAGTTTTTATTATAATCTATCCTAAATTATATGAACTTAAATATTTCTATAAATTGGATATAATTGATGTAAATTTTCTTCTGAAATATTCTGGGCCACTTTTGCTTTTCTTGGACTTTGACATCTCATAGTGAAAGGTAACTATCATTATCATTTAGATTTCTCACTTTTCAGTAAATCTTAAAATCATTCAACTGGCCCATGAGATTTGTGGGCAACATAGCTTATCAGAGGTATTATAAAGCTTCCAGTAGTTTCTTGGCTGCCATTTATTTCCATTGCTCTCAGCTATTAAACTCTGTTTAAATGTTGCTTTCCTTAGAAAAAATAAAATTAAGTAAAAAAAAATATATTTAACTGCTGACAGACTTAACTTATCCTAAATATAGATTAAAAGTTTAGAGAATTTTAAATAAATTCAAAATAAAATAACATGAGATTTTGGTTTTTAATTAATTTATTCATTTTTTAAGCATAGAGAGTTGGTTGGTAGGGAAAAAGCAGTCAGTTACCTAGTTTTGAGGTCAGTCTATGATTTCATTTTGTGACTGGATAATGCACAAATCTAAAACTCCAAGTTTCATAACATGGCTCCATGTGCAAGCTTTAATCTTAGCATCATTTATGAACTATTTTGAAGTAGTTATAGTTAATTGTACCATTTCCAGTGAAGTTATGAATTTGAAAGTCTTGTATGCAAGCATTTTTTGATATCTTTTGATTACAGGATATATCTCACAGCTTTGTGAAATATCCTTCCCACCATAGTTTGATTCTGCTAAAAAACTGGCACTCTAATCTAAGCATTTTTCAACATCATACCATTCTGCCTTCATTTCTGACACCTCACCTCTCAACTGGAAAGGTTATATTTACAAGTAAGAAAATGGAAATAAATGTTGTGGGTTGTCATTGGTATTTTTCTGTACCCTAAGCCGAAGATTCAGTAGGTGAACATGGAAAACTTTTGGAGCTGCTATCATTATTCAACCCGAACAACTGCTTTAACTACTCTTCTCCATTTAACAAGGTATGATTGGAAGATGATTTCTGCATTTATACAGCAATTTCACAGAATGCCCACTGTGTTGGTTTGAACGTGTTGTGTACTCCAGAAAAGCTATGTCCTTTAATCGTGATTCAATAGTGTAGAGTAGAAACCTTTGATTAGATTGTTTGTATGGAGTTTGACTAATCCAAATGTGGATGTGACCTTTTGATTAGATTACTTACATGGAGATGTGGCACACCCAACTGTAGGTTTGGACTTTTGATTGGATGGAGATGTGACTCTGCCCATTCAAGGTGGGTTTTGATTTTATTAGTTTACTTTAGTCATTTAAAAAGGAGACATTTTAGAGAAAACAAAATGCTCCAAAGCCAACACATATTTTGAGATTCAGAAAGAAAATGCCCCCAGGGAAGCTGTTCGAAACCAGAAGTCAAAGGACCAGCAGATGCCTGTCATGTCCTTTTCCAAATCAGCCTTCCTGAACCAAGGTATCTTTCTCTGGAGGCCTTAGTTTTGATTTTTTATGTCCTTTGAAATGTAAACTTGTAATAAATTCCCTTTATAAAGACCAAAACCAACCCATTTCTGGTATATCACATTTCCAGCAACATTAACAAACTAAAACACCTACTACTTGCAATTATCAAGATAAATAAGCATATATCCTTTTTTTATAGGCACCTACAGTCTGCTGCAGAAGTTTTGAATTCTATTTTGTTCTTTAGTTATCTGTGGTTGAAGGGCCATACAAAAGTTTTAGTGGATTTATATCTGGATTTAGAGTATGGAGTAGTTACTGAAACTTTGGGAATAAAAAATGAATTCACAGAGGAAGTCATTCTTGTTTGCAAGCTAGAAATCACTGTTTGTTGATCACATGAGATATGAAGTTTAAAGCATCAAATGATGGATAATCTTAGGCTCATGGAAAGGATCCAAAAAATCCTGCAAAGGCATAAGAATCTGCAAGAGAAGAGGTTGGGATAAATATAAATCAAAATTTTAGACTTGAATATAAATAAACTATCTGTCTTTAAAAGTTAGGAGTAAATAAAGCCTATAGATACAGATGGAGTACCATTTTAAGGTACAGCTGGTGGAAGACAGTGAATGTATATTCATTATGGCAGCATAGTGATATAACTGATGAAAAGCTTCCAAACAGATATAAAATTTGCAAACCTCTTTTAATGACAAAGAATTCAGATATGCATAATTAATTTTGGCAATGTTTTTTCTTCACTCTCCTAGATCTTCCACACTCATCTGAAGCCTTGCTTTAAATACCTCCTTGCCTGCCCATTTATGATCATTACAGAAACTTTCTGAGTGCTTCAGTGATACTAAAAGTCAAAGGAATTGGAAACTTCCCCTGGTGGGACCAGGACTTAGGCGTATATGGGGGCCATTCCAACAGCAGAAAAAAGGAAAAAATCACATATCAGGAGCATTGCAAGTCACTGTCCTAGTGTCTTGCCATGGCTGAAGATGAGTTTGTTTACTAATTCATGAGATTTTGCCAATAGTTTGGCTGGATGGTCAGGGGATTAGAAGGAACATGGTTGGGAAATTGGCATCAAAGAAGTCTGGCATCAAAAAAGTCACACAGACTTTTCTGAGTGAGCAAAAAACATGAAGATATTTGTGTTCCACCTGAATGCTCACGAGAGGGTGACTTCAGTAGAAGAAGAATTTAGTAATTATGTGTACTAGATGACCTATTCTGTGGATACCAGTCAGGTAATTCCATCATGGAAGGGGTGGCAATTTGTTTTAACTGGAATAAACACATACTCTGGGCATGGGTTTGTCTTTCCTACACATAATGCTTCTGCCAAAACTACAATCTGTGAACTTACAGAATGCCTATCCACTGTCATCTTATTCCATGGTATTCAAGGAACCCACTTCACAGAAAATAAAGTGTGGGAATGGGTATGTACTTAAGGAATTCACTAGTCTTACCATGTTTCCCACCATCATGATGCAGTTGGACTGATCAAACAGTGGAATGACCTTTTGAAGACTCAATCATGGTGCCAACTCAGTGGATTTGCCGGTCTAGTCAAATTCCTTGCTGGTCTAGTCAATCATCTGCAGTAAGCTGTGTATACTCTAAATCAGTATCCACTGTATGGTGTTGGTTTAATTTTAGTCAGGATTCATCGGTCTAAGAATCAAAAGGTAGAAATAGGAGTGGTATCACTCACTATCATCCCTAGTGATCCACTAGAAAAGTTTTTGCTTCTTCTTCCTGCAAACCTAAGCTCTGCTGGTCTAAAGGTCTTAGTTCCAAAAGGAGGTGTTCTTTCTTCAGGAGACTCAACAATGATTCCAGTGAACTGGAAGTTAAGAATTCCACTTGGGCCACTCATGCCTCTGAATCAACAGGAAAAGAAAGGAAATACTGTACTGGTTAGGGTGAGTGATCCCAGCTATCAAGGGGAAATAGGACTCCAGCTCCATAGTAGAGGTAAGGAAGAATTTTCCTGGAATACAGGAGATTCCCTAGGGTGTCTCTTAGTACTCCCATGCTCTGTGATTAAAGTCAATGGAAAACTGACAACCCAATCCAGGCAGGACTATCAATGGCCAGAAACTTCAGGGATAAAATTTGGATCACTCCACCAGGCAAAGAACCACAGCTTACTGAGGTGTTTGCTGAGGATAAAGTAAATATGGAATGCATAGTGGAAGAATGTGATAAATATGAATTACAATCATATGACCAGTTACAGAAACAAACATTGCAATGGTTATGAATATTTATTCCTTGTTTTATTATGAATATCTTTTTTATGTATACAAAGCAAATATCTTTTCTTTCTTCCTTATTTTATCCCCTTATATGATGTAAGTTGTACCAGTTTCATGTTGTAGTACTTAAGTTACAGGATATCAAGTTTAAGAGTCAATATTACCCAAGGACTTGCATCCTATCCTGGAGAAAGTTGGTGCATTTCCAGTTCTATTTAGGACAGTTGAGTATTTTTAGGCAAAAATATGAATGTTACTATTTTTATTTGGAGATTAAATATGGCTTAAAGAAATGTGTATGGTTGACAAGAGGTATACTGTGATGGCTAAGTTGTCAATTTGTCTGTCAATTTGTCCAGGTTATGATATCTAGTTGTTTAGTCAAGCAAGCACCAGCCTGATTGCTACTGTGAGGATATTTCACAGAGTTAAATCATCAGTAAGTTGATTATATCTATGGCTGATTACATCTACAACCAACTGAAAAGACTTCCTTCATCAGTGAGAGAAGTCTCATCTAATCAATTGAAGGCTTTAAAAGGAGAAGTGATTATTTCAGCTGTCAGAAGAGAGAATTTCTGTCTCTCTTTCAGACAGACACCTTTTCCTGAGGAGTTCATTGAAAACCTTCATTGGGGCTCCCAGCTCATGGCTTGCCCTATGGAATTTGGACTTGCCTGTCTCCACATTCACATGAGACAATTCTTATAAAAATCTCATAATATTTACTGATATCTCCCATCAGTTCTTTTTCTCTAGAGAACCATGACTAATACAGTATTTTATATTACTTTTCTTATTTAAAACTTGCAAAAAGCCCCATATGTACATATCTATTATCCCCAGTTTATGGTTGAGGAAATGGAGACACAAATTTTCAGTATGACCTTTTGGTAAAGTATAGCAAATAACTGTTTGCTGTGAAAGAGAACCAAAGACCTAATTGAGGGTAGGTGGAAGTAGATCCAATAATACTGGGTGTGAAACTCTCCTCAATAATACTTTGCTATCTGGGAGCAGGAGGGAAGAATGTGTTACACAGTTTATTCAATGCTTGAATATAATGAGACAGTATGAATAAGTGATATTGTGGTAGTTTGAAGTTGTATGTACCCCAGGAAAACATGTTATAAAATCTAATCCTTTCCAGTAGCATTCTTGGACCTTTTGATGAGGTTATTTCAGTTAAGACTTGTCCCACTTCATTCAGGATGGTTCTTACTCTTATTACTGCAGTTCTTTATAAGAGAATGAAATTCGGTCAGAGAAAGCTATGGCAGCAAAAAACTGAAGTCAATGAAACCTGGAAGAGAAGGGAGAGACCAGCATATGCCACCACGAGTCTTGCCATGTGATTAAAGGAGCCAAGGATGACTGGTAAGCTAGCCTTGAGGAAGAAAGCATCAACTTGATGATCATCTTGATAATTGTGCTGGTTTGAAAGGAAGTATGCCCCCTAAGAAAAGCCATATTTTAATAAAAATCTCATTTCTTAAAGGTAGAATAATCCTTATTCAATACTTTATATTTGAAACTGTAATGAGATCATCTCCCTGGTTGATGTGATTTAGTTAAGAATGGTTGTTAAACTGGCTTAGGGGGTGACATGTCTCCACCCATTTGAGTGGGTCTTGATTAGTTTCTGAAGTCCTATAAAAGAGAAAACATTTTGGAGAATGAGAGATTCAGAGAGATTCAGAGAGAGCAGAGAACGCTGCAGCACCACGAAGCAGAGAGTCCATGAGCCAGTGACCTTTGGAGATGAAGAAGGAAAATGCCTCCTGGGGAGCTTCATGAAACCGGAAGCCAGGAGAGAAAGCTAGCAGATGATGCTGTGTTCACCGTGTGCCCTTCTAGCTGAGAGAGAAACCCTGAACTTCAACAGCCTTCTTGAACCAAGGTATCTTTCCCTGGATGCCTTTGATTGGACATTTCTATAGACTTGTTTTAATTGGGACATTTTCTCGGCCTTAGAATTGTAAACTAGCAACTCATAAAATTCCCCTTGTTAAAAGCCATTCTGTTTCTGGTATATTGCATTCCAGCAGCTAGCAAACTAGAACAATAATGTCATGATTTGTACATTTTCTTCCACCCTCAAAACCGTGGACAAATAAATTCCCATTGTTTAAAGCCAAACCACTTCATGGTATTTGCTTTAAGCAGCTGGGAAATTAAAAGAGATATGGACATTCAACTTAGTTTCATGACAGATGCAATGACTGACTGACACCTGGTAGGGATGCAAGTGAATTTGGAAAGGAATTACTTACATTGTGGAGTCATAGAGGGGCTGAAGGTAAGGGGGGGAGTAAGAAAAATATGTACAGTATAGTGGGTGAGTGGAGAAAGTGGAAAAGAAGAAAGGATGGTCAAACTGGGTAAATTTAAATATTTATATCTTGGAATAAGAGAAATTTCAAATGATGACCAGCCTCAAGGAATGGCCACACCTATGACAAGCCAAGTAAGATGAACTTAAGAGTTGTTGGGATTTAGGATGTTAAGGATCTATAAGGCTAGCATTTGAAAAATACCTACATGAATATGAAATTATCTCCCATGGTTGAAGAAGTCATGTACAAGAAGCTTATGCATGGGTAGGCAAGTTACAGTTCAGGAGATGATAATGAGGCTGAGAAGAAGGTAGTATAAATACAGGGCCAGAACAACTAGCTACTCATTGCTTTTGTGTGATTAGACAATCTATATGCTACCCTGGGATAGGACTCATACTCTGGGTAGTAGGGACATTTTAGCTGGATTTTGGACCCCATAGCTCTACCCCAATGGTAGAACCAGATGAAGGGGAGACTTGGGTAGTTGTAGATTGGATGGGCTAGATCTTCCAGGAATGAGGTTGCAGTCAGGAATATTGGGTATGGACTTGAGCTAAGGGTGCTCATTTTCAATAATCTATTGAATGATGCAGGAAGTTGATGGGTAAGATTGCTTGTTCATTAGCAATGGGTTTGGCAAAGCAAAAGGTAGAGAGTGGGAAGGAAGAGTTTTGGTTTGCTGGAACAGGTGGCTTCAGAAATTCAATTAGAATATACATCATAATTATGTTTCTGCACCTTATTTTCTTGGGACTCAATATACTGCTATTGTTGTCAACATAGTTGGATTCATGGAACAGAAAAGAGAACGCTTACTCTAAGTTGAACCATGAATTATAGTTAATAATACAATCATAAAAATGTGCTGTCATCAATTGTAACAAATATTCCACACCAATGTAGGTCATTAGTGATATAGTGGTGTATGGGAGTCCTGTATTTTGTGTATGATTATTCTGTAAACCCACACTGTATCTAATGGAAGAGAGAGCTAATGATGGAATAGGTTAGTGCACCTCATACCCCTATGTTATCTATGTCTGAGATAACATAGATGAAGTGAGAAGGGGAACAAGTACATGTTTGCTTGGTTTTTACGTATCCTGACTCTGTTCCTTTTACAGTCTGAAAAAAATAAATGATTCATGCTTATTATCCTGTTTATGCACCAAAAATAAAGGCAGATTTGTTACTGTGTTTCTGTAGATCCCACAGAAGCTCTTATTATGAATTTCCTGGGGAGAAAACTTAATGAATCTTTCCAATAGGTAGCATGGTGACTGGCATAAAATAAATCTTTAATATGTTCTGATTGAAAGAATGAATAATTTGAGTCAGAATTCATTCTCATAGATTCAAGATGTTCTTTAGACTCAATTTTTTTTTTATACTAGACTTTTCCATTGAATCATGGGGAGTGGGACATAAACACCAACTTGTGTATGCTTGAATGATATTAACACCAATACAGTCTTACTCTGTTGTTTTAACTAATTTCTGTAGTAACTAGTACAAAGTCAAATGATTGACAATCTACAAATGGTTGGCTGGTTTGGTTGGACCACAAGGAGCTGGTCAGACTCATTTATGTATTTCATCCTCTGTGCAAATGATCAAAATAAGGAAACTCTTGGAGTTGCATTTATTCTAGAATTGAATACTGGAAAAGGGAAATTAAAACTATTAATAAAAAAGTCTGGAAGAAAAAAAATGACACGACAATTCTTGATGGCAGTGATAGGGAACTCACTTAGAAAATCAAGTGCACTGATCAATTTATAGTTTCCCTGCTATAGAACAAGCTATCTTATTCATGGAGTAAGCATTTTTCTCTAAGTTTTAAAAATTATGAGTGGATGATAAATTACTGCATGAGTAATAGATTATGAAGACTGAACATGCATGCTTATATTTCATTGTTTTAATCTAATCTAATACAGCACACACCAAAGTCCTTCATACACACATCTAATGACATACATAATTATGATTGTGATGTATAATAATTAGGGATTAGTGATAAGCAGCTGCCATGTATTACTGTAATTAGTATTATACCACCACTGCAATTTTTGCAGGTTTTCCCTTCTGTGTTTAATTCTTTATTATCTATCATCAATACAAATGTCAAAAGCAGTTTCAGTTATGCCATGTGTGACATAATCATCCTTATTTTTTGTCCAGAGTGAGGTTTGTTGGAGTAATTGAACAATCAATTAAATCAATGTTTGTTGGAGTAATTGAACAAAATCATCACACACAGCAGGTAATTTCACTATGCTCTAAGGAAGAAGACTTGGATTTACTCTTCAGACTTGATGACACTAGAGGCCTTCCCAGCATCAAGTACTACCTCCTCCAACCCATATGCTTAGTCTTCTCTCTCCTTCCTCAACAGAACCTTGAGTTAAGGACTGATGAAAAAGAGGTCATAAAAACTCGGTTGGAGTAAAAAGGGGTAGCCATTGATCACTGATTGCCCTGCTGTAGATCAGAGAGCAGAGAGAGAGCTGAATCAAAGATAGAACTATTAACAGAGGGAAGGGAACAATGAAAACATATCCTAGGTACCAAGCATCTTGCTATATTGATTTGAGAAATGAGCTGGGAGATTAATTTAATTCACTTAACAACTTACCGGCTAAATATTAAGAAAGGAATGGGATGATAGTTGACAATTTAAACACCCTGAGATACCAACTGAACCAGCCATAATATTCCCCTGTAACAGGGTAGGGGAATTTATTTGCTGGGATAATCTTGACTGTGAATGACTATGAGTGTGAAAGAATGTTCTTGATTTCAAATTATTTCCTCTTCTTCCACTAGTAGGAGACAGAGCTTTCTTTCTTTGATTTGAGAAAAATAAATTAAAAATTCAAATGACTAACAGAAAACATTTGTATAAGTAAGTTACAATCCAATTTGTGAAATTGAAATGAAAACTTTCCTTGGGTTGTTTAGGAGAGAGAATTAAAAAGTAGCCATATATAGTGGTGGTATTTTATTATGTTTCTTCATGCAATGAAACATCTGAAGGCATAAATGTAGGTTGACTGTATTAGTTTCCCATTGCTGCTATAACAAATTACTGGCTTAAAGTAGCACACATTTATTATTTTCAGGTCTGTAGGTTGGAAGTCTAACATGAGGCTCACTGGGCTAAAATCAAGGTATTGGCAGGACTGCATTCCTTCTTAGAGGGTCTATGGGTGAATCTATCTCCTTGCCTATTTTTCAACATACGGAGGCCACCTGCATCCCTTGCTTTGTGTCTCCATTCCTCCATCTTCAAAGCCAACAGCATATCATTAGATCAGCAGATCTTTTTCTGATTCTCCTGCCTTCATTTTTCTCTTGTTAGGACACTTGTGATTCCATTGGGAGCACCCAGATAATGCAGGGTAATCTCTCTAAAGTTTCTTGGTTTAATCACATCTGAAAATTCATTTTTGCTACATAAACCTTACTAAGTTCTGGGGATTAGGATCTAGTATCCTTGGGGGCTGTTATTGTGCTACCAAAGTGACTGATTATCCATTTGAACAGTGAGTACTGAGGACACATCGTTGACCAAAACCTTGAGAAATAAATTCCTGAGAATAGCTCCATCATCCTTGAAGAGCTCTGCAGTTGCCCTTCTCTGGAGGTCAGATATTACTATGTGAACTGATGTTCACTGAGATGGAATCCTTAAACACAATCATGATCAGTCCTGAGTTGTCAGAAGCCATGTGGAGAAAGTTAAAACATCACAGACAAGATGGGCATGGCTACCATAATGGACGCAGACTCAAAGCAGCAGTCAAAATAATCTGACTTACTGAGACTTGTGGCATTGGCTGGTAGATCATGGGGTACCTAGAAGTAAAATAGATGAGCAGTCTACTAAATTCTTGTTTGAGCTGTATAAGCAGAAGAATTCTAGGTCAAGTGAACAGAAGTCTAACTGGAATTACAAAAACAGAATCACAGTGCCTTAATCAATTCCCAGACTTGAGACAGTTTACAGATCTAGAGCCCCTCAAATGAGAGGAAGAACACGTATCTTTGGGGAAGGATCCTTTTTTTCAGTGTCCAAAATTTACACTGATAATCTTCTTCCCAGCCTTCCCCAAGGAGACCTATGGCCTTTTACCAGGGTGACTGTGCATTAGGGAAAAGGGAATTATCAGCTATTTCAGGGATTATTAGATACCAGCTCAGAAATGACACTAATTCCAGGAGACCCAAAGTGTCCCTCTGGTCCACCAGTCAGAGTAGGGGCTTATGGAGGACAGGTGATCGATGGAGTATTACCTCAGGTCCATCTAACAGGGGGTCCGGTGGTTCCTAGACCCATTCCATAGTTATCTCTCCAGTTCCAGAATGCATAATTGGAATCAGTATACTTAGCAACTGGCAGAATCCCCATATTGGTTCTCTCACTCATGGAGTGAGGGCTATTA
This sequence comes from Tamandua tetradactyla, assembly GCF_023851605.1. NCBI lineage: Eukaryota > Metazoa > Chordata > Mammalia > Pilosa > Myrmecophagidae > Tamandua > Tamandua tetradactyla. The sequence goes on from NC_135338.1 coordinate 41,748,310, forward strand.
TGGTATGAAAGGCAAGTGGAAGCCACAAGAACTTCCCCTACCTAGCAAAATAGTGAATCAGAAATAATACTGCATTCCTGGAGGGACTGCAGAGATTAATGCCACTCTTAAGATCTTGAAGAATGCAGGATTTGTGATTCCCACCATATCCCCATTCAACTCTCCTATTTGGTCTGCACAGAAAACAGATGGGTCTTGGAGGATAATGGTGGATTATTGCAAATTTAACCAGGTGGCAACTCCAATTGCAGCTACTGTTCCAGATGGGGTATCATTGCTTGATAAATAAACACATCACCTGGTACCTGGTATGCAGCTATTGATTGAGTAAATGTTTTTGTCTCAATAGCTATCAGTAATTGTCTCAACAGTTTGCATTCAGCTGACAAGGCCAGCAGTATACCTTCACTGTCCTGCTTCAGGGGTATATCAACTCTCCAGCCCTATGTCACAATCTTGACTTCAGGGACCTTGATTATTTCTCCCTTCCACAAGACATCTCTGTTCCATTATACTGATGATATCATGTTGATTGGACAGTAAGCAAGAAGTGGCAGCTAGTCTAGACTTATTGGTAAGGCATTTGCTTGTCAGGAGATGGGAGATAAATCCAACAAAACTGCAGGGGTCTTTCACCTTAGTGAAACTTATAGGTGTTCAGTGGTGTAAGGCAGTCAAGATATCCTTTTTTTAAGGTAAAGGATAAGCTGCTGCATCTGGCCTTTCCTACTACCAGAAAAGAGGCACAATACCTAGTTGGCCTTTTGAATTTTGGAAACAACATATTCCTCATTTGAGTGTTCTACTCTGGCCCATTTACCGAGTGATCAGAAAAGTTGTTAGTTTTGAGTGGGGACCAAGAAAAGGCTCTGCAACAGGTCCAGGCTGCTGTGTAAGGTGCTGTGCCATTTGGGCCATATGATCCAGCAGATTCAAAGGTGCTGGAAGTGTCAGTGGCAAATAGAGATGCTGCTTGGAGACTTTGGCAGGCCCTTATAGGAGTATCACAGCACAGATCCTTTGGAATTTGGGGTAAAGCCTTACCAGCCACTGCAGATAACTGCTTTCCTTTTGAGAAACAGCTTTTAGCCTGCTACTGGGCCTTAGTAGAGACTGAATACTTAACCATGGGCCATGAAGTTACTTGAGACCTGAGTTGCCTATCGTAAGCTGGATGTTGTCTGACCCACCAAGCCATAAAGTTGGGCATGTGCAGCAGCACTTCATCATAAAATGGAAATATTATATAGGAGATAGGACTTGAGTAGGTCTTGAAGGTACAAGTAAGTTATATGAAGAAGTGGCCCAAATGCCCATGGTCTGCACTCCTGCCACATTACCTTCTTTTTCTCAGACCAGAGCTGTGGCCTCTTGGGGAATTCCTACAGTCAGAGAACTGAGGAGGAGAAAACTTGGGACTGGTTAAAGATGGTTTTGTATGATATGCAGGAACCTCCTGGAAGTGGACAGCTTCAGCACTACACCCCCTTTCTGAGATGTCCTTAAAGGACAGTGGTGAGGGGAAATCCTCCCAGTGGGTAGAACTTTGAGAAGCACACCTGGCTGTTCATTTTGCTTGGAAGAACTGGCCAGAAGTGTGCTTGTATACTGACTTATGGGCTGTTGCTAATGGTTTGGCTGCATAGTCAGGGACTTGAAATGAGCAAGATTGGAAAATTTGTGACAAAGAGGTCTAGGAAAGAGGTATGAGGATCAAACTTTCTGAGTGGGTAAAGTACTTGAAGATATTTGTGTTCCATGTGAATGCTCACCAGAGAGTGACATCAGTAGAGGAAGGTTTTAGCAGTCAAGTGGATAAGATGACCCATCCTGTGGATACAAGTTATCCCCTTTCCTCAGCCACTCCTACCATTGCCCAGTGGGCTCAGGAACAAAGTGAGCATAGTGGTAGGGATTGAAATTATGTATGGGCTCAGCAACATGGATTTCCACTCACCGAGGCCGACCTGGCTACAGTCACTGCTGAGTGTCCAATCTGCCAGCAGCAGAGACCCACATTCAGTCCCTGATATGGTACCATTCCCTGAGGTGACCAGACTGCTATCTGGTGGCAAGTTGACTACATTGGACCACTTCCACCATACAATGGGCAGCAATTTGTTCTAATTGGGAAAGACATGTACTCTGGATATGTATTTGTATTCCTTGCAAGCAATGCTTCTGCAAAAACTACCATTCATGGAGTTACAGAACACCTTATATCCACCATCATGGTATTCCACACAGCATTGCTTCTAATCAAGGAACCCACTTCACAGCAAATGAAGTGTGAAATGGGCACATGCTTATGGAATTCTCTGGTCTTACCATGTTCCCCATAGTCCAGAGGGAGCTGGGTTGGTAGAATGGTGGAATGGTCTTTTGAAGACCCAGTTATGGTGCCAACTAAGTGGCAATGCCTTGCAAGGCTGGGACTTTGTTTTCCAAGAGGCTGTTTATGCTCTGAATCAGCAACCACTCTATGGTGATGTCTCTCCCATAGCCTGGATTCATGGGTCCAGGGATGGACTCATTTAATCTTCATGGCATTCCTATAAGGAAGATGTTATTATTATTACCATTTTGAAGTTGAGGAAACTGAGGCCCAGAGAACTTAAATAATTTGTCAAGGTCTGCATGTAGTAAATGGCAGAGTTGGGTTTCAAACCTGCTGTCTGGCTCTAGGGTCCATGCTTTCAATCACTACATTGCATATTGCCTCTCATGGCATGTGTAATTTAAAACATGAGCAACACTATATTAAACTACAAACAATGCTGGAGAGATGGACAGTGGAAAGGAGGAGCAAGGGGGAGGGTTTAGAGGAGGACAGAGAGAGGGAGGGAGACAGGGAGGCAGAGAGAGAGAGATATTAGGAAAAATATTGCTCGGGCCCCCCATTTCTGAGATCTCACAAGGAGTGGAAATGGAGAAAGCAAAATTTGCCTGTGACTGCCAGCAGCCTAAGAGATGTCCCATGGCCATCTCTGACTCTAATTAGTCCAATTAGAACTTGGACTAATTTCCATGTAGAGTAATGAAACTCATCCCAGCAAGTTTCACATGAAAAGATTCCCTCCACAGCCCCATGCCTGTGTTCACACTGGGGAAGACATGCTTCAATATTTCCCTCAGAGTCATTTTTCCCTAAATACTTCATGATGTAGGCTAAGTCCCAAATAGCTCAGTCTTCTGTTTCTAAAGGTAATAAATGCATAATTAAGACACATATCATGAACCAATAAAAGGTGAAACACGGGCCTTACTCCACTCAGGAAATTCATCAGTAGAATGAATAAGGTCGATTTGTTCTTTGGTCATACAGAATAGTTTATGCAAATTTCAATTTATAATTCAAGTGCTAAAGGTCAGTAACAGATTTTTTTTTAAAGCTACCCAATTTTACCCCTCTATTAAGATATCATTAAATTTTTTAAACCTGAGAGATTTAAGAAATTCATGATGTGATAAAAGTCTCCATGTATTTCTCACTAATGACATGTGTATATTGAAATGTTTATATATTGATGCTATTTACAGCATGATTTAACACCCTTTGGGATAAATACTGACCTTGAACTTCCTCTGATTTTTCTATTTCCCTCTCAGCATAGTAATTTATAACATATGCTTAGTAAATGGCATCTAAAATGTTTAAGGTTTAGCTGTACAGTGAAAAAGTCTATTACTTAAATAAAGCCATCTTAATACTTTAAAATATTCTAATGTATATATTTCTATGTGAGATTTTCCCTTAATGGCTCTCCTTAGACTTAATTCTAGTATGTGGTGACAAAACTAGGTTGACAACTAAATACATACTGAGGATGAGAATTGATATGGCATATAGTACTTGCTTTTCCCTTTCTCATTCTGGGAAGGCCTGAACAAATTTGGCAACATGGCTAATAATCCATGCACATTCTAACAATAGGGAGAGAAAATAGTGGGAAGGGAAGGGAGAAAGGCTTCTTTGGAGAACAAGCTAACAATAATAATGGTAAACACTTATTGAGTACCTATGAAATGCCAGATTTATATTAAATATATATATTCTTACTTCATCTCTTTTGAAAATAAAGGAACTGATAAACTTCCTCAAAGTCAGAAAATATTGTCATGATTCATATTATTAAATCCAATGGATATTGTCTTAAACAGCTTTTATTTTGGAATAATTTTAGATTTAAAAAAGTTGCCAAGAGAGTAGAGAGTCTCCATATACTCTTTGTCCAGTTTCTCCTGATGTTGACGTCTTACATAACTATGGTCCATTTATCCAAACTAAGAAATTAACTTCAGTACATTACTATTATTGATGTCCAGTTTCACAATTTTTTTTCTTATATATATATTTTTTTCTGGTCCAGTATCCAACTCGGAAATCATATTGCAATTAATTAACATGTGTTCTTCTCTCCTCTGTTCTCTGACAGCGCCTTAGTCACTCTTTGTTTTTCACGATCTTGACATTTTTCAAGAGTACAGGATAGGGAGAATGTCCCACAGTTTGGGTTTGCCTTATAGTTTTCTCATGATTAAACTGGGGTTGTGGGGTTTGGGAAAGAATAGTGAAGAAACAGTGTGCTCTTCACATTGCATCATGTCGAGGGTACCGGGTGACAAAATGTCACTGGTGATGTTGTCCTTGATCACTTGGCTGAAGTAGTGTCTGCAAGATTTCTTTGCTGTAAAACTACTGTTTTTTCCTTTATAACCTCTATATTTTGGAATTGAGTCATAAGTCCATCCATAATCAAGGAAGTGGGGATCAGAGGGCTAAACTTCACCTTTAGAAGATGTATCTACATATATTATTTGGGGACACTTCATCCTTCTTGAAGCACATGCTTACTTTGAATCCCTGACCTCATATTGTCCATATTTTCTCACATGTTAGCATATTGCTTAGATTTGGCATGAAATAGCCGGCATTTCTCAAGGGTAATGTCTAGGTCTGCTTCACTTCTTACCTTATTCTATACATGAAATCACATCTATTTTCATTAATTACCAGCTCCATGTAGCTGGCTTTCATGTCACTGTCTCCTTCTCTGAAACCAGATCCAAATATCCTCCTGTGTTTTTGACATCTGTGATTGGTGGTTCACAGTTATTTCAAATTTAACATGTTCAAAAGTGAGTTCATTAACTTTTCCTTAAAATATCTTTCTCCTCCAGTGTTTTCTGTTTCCATGAATGGCACCTCTAGTTGTCCAAGAAAACTAGAAATCACCTTAAGCTTTGCTTTGATTAGTTTTGCCTTCTCTTACCATTAAATCAATCTATAATTTCATGTCCTAAATATTTTTCATATTTGTCCACTTCTCTCCTTTTGTATTGCCACTATACTTCAAGTGGCCATCACCTCATATCTGGACAATAACCATGGCCTCTTCACTGGTTCCACATGTTCTTTCTATGTCTCTGTACCCTCCGATCTACCCTTCATACATCAGCCAAAGAAAGTAATCTTGTAGATTCTAAAAGCTTCTAAAATTTAGAATATAAGTTGAGCTTTGCCACTGTCCTACTTTAAAATCCCTGCGACTCCTCATTTCCTTAAACTAAAGACTAACATCCTAACCATGGTATGCAAGGTCTTGTTCACTCACCCAGTTGTTCTTTATGGTCCAAGCAGGTTGACCTTGTTTTGTTTTTCCAAAAGCACCATATTCTCCACTGATTGAGGCCTTTTACCAAGTCCTTTTTGACTGGAGTGCTCTTTTCTCTTACCTTATTTCTCTTCTTATTCCTTTCAGTTCTTACTCATTCTTTTAAACTCTGCTTAGACATCATTTACTCAAGGAAACCATCTTTATTTTCAGGATCGATTTAGCTCTCTGTGCTACTTGCTTGCATGGCAACAATTCTGTTTCTTAGCGTTTTTCACAATTGCCTGCAAATATCTGAAAATAAATGTCCCTTTGTAACCTCCTAACCTTCTTCCTCTATCTTGCTCTGGATCCGAAAGAATGATGCTACTTCATAATTTAGGTCAAAGGGTATGATGAAACACTTTACATATTGCACAAAGGCACCCTGTTGAAAAGCCACTGGAAACTGATGATGGGCTCATTTCAAGAAATAATTCTGGTGCATCTACTCAGAAGGGGTGCTTTTGCATCTACTCAGAAGGGGTGCCTTTTCCTATTTACACAATGTTGCCAGATAGGCTAGCCTCAATACTGTCACAAGCTGATGGGTAATTATGGGCCAATGTTTTCACTAGAGAAATTGATTTATTTATTATACATTACAGTAAAAGTTCCAACAACATGTTTCTAGCTTCAGGATTGTTGGCTTCCCATCAGAGTTCCAAGGGGAGCATTGGGCTGATGGTTATATGATCTAGAGTTCATATATAGCATCAGCACTTTAACACATAGGCTGCTTTATTCCTAACTTCTGTGAATCATTTCCTCTTTTTGCAGTTAAGGTTTTAAAGACCAATGTTTTAAATGGTCTGTCTAGGTCTAAAATTTTGTGATTTTGTTTCATTTTGTCAAAACATAAATATTTCTTCAATGGAGTGGTGATAACTTCTATCAAAGCCACCTTGAAATGCTTTGAAAGCATGTGGAATCTGTAAGGGGTGTTTATGTCCCCTTAAGGCTGTTATATTTATTACCTCCTTAACGAAAAGATGTTCCATAGAAATAACATTAATCATTGATTTATAATGACTAGATAGCAGAAATCCAATAATAAATGCATTTTTAATCCCAAAATATTAATTTTAACTCACTAGTTAAAATTCTTAATGATCTCATATTGGTTGTGTATTAAAGTTGCTCTTCAGCACAATAGCTATTTCTGAAAATGCTTGGATGTGGGAAATAATTGCATTTCTATTGAAGCTGTTAGAATGAATCACAACTGGATTTAACGTAGAAGTTTTTAGGGCATAGACATTTCAGATAATATGTTCCTTAGGCAAGAGTTCTTCAAATAAAGCTGTTTGGTCTTCAAGAAATTTTATCTGTGAGTCAGCTTTACCTTTCATTAGATCAGATATCTTTTTTTTTTTCATTTTCACCTTAAATTATTTCTTGGAATGATATACCACCTAGTCAATTCTGAAGCCACCCTGTAAAAGCAGAATGGGCACCCAACCAAAATCTGGTTCAGATATCAACTAAAGATGCCAGATGCATGCCAAGAGGATATGAAAATATCTATTACTCATATAATGAGATTTTCTGGGGACAGCTGGGTAGGTCCCCAAGTTGGCCCAGAAATAACTTCAGAGAACAAGGAAATACTGGCTTGGAGTTTTTATGGTAATTTGGAGCTTGAGGTCAAAATGAGGGTTCCTGCAGGTGGTTTGAACTTCCAACCAGTGGTCAAAGATGGAGCACCTGGGCTTGCAGCCTGCCCAAATGTGAGGCCGAAGGGGAAAAGGGAAGCATGAAACCCAAAAGCTGTCTGAGTTAAACTTAAAAATGGAACCAGACTCTCCATTATAATCATCCACATTAGAACCTATCTATTCACTAGATTTTTTCCGTCAGTTTTTATGGAAAAAGGGGGAAATTCAGATACTTTGTTTTACAAATAAAAAATCATGTAATAGAATTATTAGGAAACATAATAGAGTGGGAAAAAAGCAAGTCTTTAGAGCTAAAAAGACAGAATTGAATTTGGTGCAGGAAACAGAAACCACTGTAGTTATTTAAAGCAAGAGGCAGGTTAGTGTAGGAGATTAGGTGTTTATAAAATTATCAGAGCAGTTGAAGAAACAGATTCTTGGCTGCCAGCAACAACAGCCAAGAGATCCAATAAATTTGCCTCTTTCTCATTTCTGTTGCTCAAATTTTGCTTAAGTATGTGTAACTGTTACAAGCTAGTTCACACCTAGAACCCTAGTAAGAAGGGGATCTGAGAAATGTCAATTTGCTTTCTACAAGGCCAAATGGGGGCCTTTAGCACACTTTCTGTGTATCAAATTTCTTGAGTTCTCTTAACCTCAGTTTTCTTTTCTACAAATTAGATCTGCTACCTAGATTGAAGGACTCATTGTAAACTAAACCATGTAATTAAAATATCTATTGTGTGGTAGGTGACTGAGTATCCATATCTATCATAATAGATACATTGAACCATTTCAGAACGTCAGAAATAATTACACTCAAAATCTTAATGATCACTTGCTTTATGTAAAGCGTAAATTCAAAGAATTTTCACTTCAAGATTGTCTTTGGGGATTGTCTTGTCCGAGCACTCGTAGTAAAGATAATAATAGATAACACTGTAATTTATAAATATTATGCCTCAAACTCATGTCTCACTCCATTTATGCATGTATACGTTCATTTATTCAATAAATTTGGATTGTTTTAACACCTGTGTGTAAGGCACTTTCCAAGTGCTGGTATATAAAGGAGAAATAAATGTACTAGATCCTGCCCATTGAGGCTTTATAGTCTAGTGGATCAGAGGTATGTTAAATAAATAAATGATCAAAATCACAATGCAATTGCTATGGAGGAAAACTACAGGGTGCTGAGAAAGTAATTAGGAAAATAGGATTGCCAGATCAAGCAAATAAAAATATCAGCAAACTATCCTTTTAATATAGAGAACATAACGAGCACTTGATTTTTAATCTGAAATTAAAATTTCAGTATGAGTCCAGTATTTTATTTGGCAATGCTAGAATAAACACTAACTTCAATGAGGGTGGTGATACAAGTGAGGACCCTTTGAAAATGTGTTGAATGAGTAGAGACTCAGAAAATAAAGAGTATATATTAATTGGTCATTCTAAAGGTGGAGAACAAACAGAAGGAAAAGCAGGTACAAAGTCCCTGAAGTAGGAAAGGGTTTGGCACATTTAAGACGCTGAAAGAATGGCATCACGACTGCAGTATATTAGGTGAGCATGGGAATATTCTGGGATAGGACCAGAGAGTTAGGTAGGCTCACAAAAGACAGAGTGAGTGTTCCCTTAGAATAATGGTTCTTGAAGTTTTAAATTTATAACCCCCTTTTCAAAGTCTTATGCAGGAGCTCTTTGCATATAGCATACAATAGAAAAGCTGCTCTGCTTGGAGAGGGAAAACGGTGTATTTTGGAAATTCAGATCCTTCCACTTGCTCAATAGCTTGAACCTCATGTCATAGCAGGTCCTAGTCAGATCAAATGGTGTAAGTATGAGACCATGGTGCCCAGGACAACTGATAACCAGATAGAGGAACTAACTGATACAAGACTTAATGCTTATTTAAAATGCATCATTCCTAATAATTCAGCAACTAAAAATGGAAAATTTCTCAATTCATCTCTACAATCAACATATTTTGGACTACAGAAAATCAATCTAGTACTTTGAATTTGGAAGTTAAACTTATCAGAGTGCACAGAGATCAGTTTAATAGTTTAATATTTTTAAATTGGCACCACCCAGTCATCTCTGTTAGGAAATTGCCACTACAAGAATTTTAGTACTTGAATTCCAAAGAGAGTCTCCTTGACTTTCCCCAGTTTAAGGTGGATAAACTTCATAGAGGTAAGAAATTAACATTTAATGAGCTCAGACTATGGCACCAGGCATCATACTAGGTGCTTTGCACAGAAAATATCTTCTATCTTTCAAAATTGAAGAGGACATGGGGCTTAGATAGGCAAAGTGAATTGTTTAAGGTTAAAGTAACATAATCTGAAACTAGATCTGTTAAACTACAGGGCATAATGTTTAGAAAAGCAAGTCTCCAAAAGGTGATTTTTGTACATAATATTTTGTACATAATATTTCTAGGTTTGGAACTTTCTTGTGACTCACTTAGAATGAAATCAACATTTTGTTTTTAAATCAGGTTGTTGATTTCATCTGTCAAGTTTTTAATTTTTCTACTCTTTTGGGGCATTAGTCATCTGTCTTCCTATAGAATTTTGTCCTTTACCTCAGGATCTATTTGATTTCTTGTAGGGATGATATAAATAATCCATTTTTTTTGTTAAAAGATCTTGTAAAAGATCAAAGTGTTGTGCAGAGAATTTTAAATACTACATGTTGTTTTAAACAAATAATTTTTATTATTATTGTTATTGCTTTTATTTGGTCAGAGCTTTAGTTTGCTGGGCTGCTCAAACAAATATCATGCAATGGTTTGGCTTAAACAATGAGAAGTTATTAGCTCATGGCTTTGAGACTAAGGCAAAAGTCAAAATCAAGGCATTATCAAGGTGATGCTTTCTCCCTGAAGACCTTGGCATTCTGGGCTGGCTGCTGGCAATCCTTGGTTCTTAGCTTGTCATGTGACAAGGCACATGGTGGTACTTCTGGTCTCTCCCTTCTCTTCTACATTCCATTGATGTGCAGCTCCTGGCTGCTCTCTTTTTAGCTCTCTCTCTGGGTCTGAATTTCATTCTCCTATAAAGGAATCCAGCAGTGATATTATGACCCATCCTGATTGAGGTTGGCCACACCTTGACTGAAGTAACTCACCAAAAGGTCCTGCTCATAATGGGTTCACATCCACAAGAATGGATTTGGTTTAACAACATATTTTTCTAGGGTACATACAGCTCCAATCTACCACAGTCAGGAAGGGAGAGAAATAAAAAAGTGCCAGAAAGTAGGAGAAGGGGAAACAAAATCAGGAGGAAAACACAGTATGGCTTTTTCCTTCCTCTGATTTCTGGCTATTATTTTCTTTAAAATTTATTCATGAAAGGCAGCACAAAGGGTTTTATTTCCAACAAAGAATGTATAAAATCATAGGTTCCCTGTAAAATTACCATGAGATGGGAATATAATGGGCACAGAATTTACTTGAGTAAATTTATCACCACACTTCAAATGCAAAGTAAAATCATGAAGGTGACTTTATCAAGGGATAGTCAAGCAGCTTCCCCTTAGGTGTCAGCTCTGACAAACTGGTGATTGTTGGAGTGTCTCATTCAGATGGACTCAGAAGCCCAATCTCAGCTAAAAAGATAACATCAGTGGTCAATTAGCAATGTCTGTAGTGGTTAAAAGATTATTTCTTGTCAAATGTAATGTTAACTAGCAATTGGGTATTATAATTGATTAGAAAAATCTGCACTAATCCAAGGAGATATATCTATATATCCCTAAGTACACATTTATATCCATGCATAATGCTTAATAAATTGTTTTTGCTTTTTTTTAAAAAACAAAATTCCTGTTAAGAATAAATTTAGGGAGAATTTATCGCTTTCTTTAAGGTAGAAGGCCCAAATCAAATTCTCGTCTCTTTAGACTCTAATTGGCTTGACTATGAAAATTTTACTGTATTTGAGACATAGATAGATGGACAAATAAAAGAGAAATATAGTCCTTATTCCACAGAATAAGAGTGCAAGGTAGACCAGAACCTTCAGTGGACTATTCATCAGGACTTGGGGGAAATGTGGGGACATATGAGATCAATCAGAGAAAACAGAACCGGAAACGCTAGAACCAAAAAGGAGAACAGACAATGGAAAATTCCTTCCTGAACTGTGAGGAGAAAAGTAACACACTTTAATGCTTGTCATCTTCCTATTGTAAGCAATATTGACTTAAATTGGAGTAAACCATTAGATTTCTTGTGAGGATGATAGAAACAATAACATTGAATGTTCAGAATGGACCAGAGGCTTATACCTGCTTCTTAACCTGCTATGTTTTCTGATAAAATGAAAAGAGGGTAGCAATGTTTACTGCATAAACATTATGCTAAGTTCTTTACAAGTATTACATCCTTTATCTCAAAAATAACAACAACACAAGATCTGGGAGGTAGGTAATGTTTCACAATAATTAAGCCACTCTTTGGGGACTAGAAGTTCAAAATCAAGGGCATGCCTTGATTAACAAGGGCATGCCTTCTCACCAATGTTTGAAGCATTTTTGGTGCTGGCTTGCTGCAATTCTTGGGGTTCCTTGGCTTGCATCTTTGCTTCCCATCACATGGTGAGCTTTCTGTCCCTGTGTCTGCTCTTCTGGTTTCCATCAACTCTGGCTTCTCCCTATGGCCTTCTCTGTCTTCTTCTTTTATAAAATCTCCATAATCTGGATTAAAGATGGCACTGAGTCAGTTGGGCCACACCTTAAACACAAATAACATCTTCAAATGTCTTATTTACGATGGGTTCATGCCTGTAGGGATGCAGATTAAGAACATGTCTTTTATTGGGGTACATAATTCAATCTACCACACCTGGATTATCTGGGTAGGCCCTAAATGCAATCACATGTAATTTATAAGAGTGAGGTAGAGGGAGATTTAACACACACAGAAAAGGAGAAAGGAATTATGACTACGAAGATAGAGATCAGACGGGCTCAATAATATTTGTTAAATGTCCAAATAAAATTCAAGGTGTGGGTCAATAGGGTGGTGAATGTTGGATTATAAATTTTGTGACTCATGGTAGAGTAAAATTGTTTGGGGCAGGGAAGGGATTGGGAATAGGACACAACAGTTATCACTATGCACCTCGCTGTGTACCTGTGGGGAAGAGTGAGAAGGAAATGTGAATTGCCATAGTCTGTTTTGGAAAACACATTGTTTATAGCTATTAAAATACAAAGGCATATAACTCTTGCCTGAACAGATCCCTTCTTGAGAAGTACCATTTACACAGGTAAGTGTAAATGAATATAGATGCAGGGGTATTTATTTCAACATTTTTTATGTTATAAAATCTGGGAAGACTACCAAACATTAGGAAAATGAAGCAATTATGGTTTTCATACCATGAATATTATGTGATCCTTAACAAATTAAATGGAACTACAACAATTGACTGGGAGGAATGTCCAGGAGTTATTGTTAAGGAGATAAAGGTGCAGAAAAGTGTTTATTAAATGATTTCATTTCTGTAAATATCACATCTCTTTTTCTCTCTCACTATAATATATAATAATATGGCCATTATAATCATATGTATAAGTGATTATATAGAACTAAATTAGCATACGCATATGTACACATATGACTTGATGAGCATGGACAATATAGTTTCATATATATGTATATATGTATCATATATACATCATACATACATACAGGCTTAATGACTAATAATGGTTATGGGAATAGGGATGCAGTTGGGAAGGAGAGATGAAAGTATAGAAAAGCCAAAGAAAATGAAAGAAACACAAGAAAAGGCAAATATGTTATTTATGTAAATTTGTACTTAACACTTGCAAGTAGATATATTTTTGGATATTTTAAAAGATAAATCAAAAGTATTGTACAGAAGCAAAATACTGCTTAGGTTCTAAGAAGAAAAAGGCAACTTGAAACAGTATGGTAGGAGGCAGTTGTTGAAAAAATTAAAAGAATGTTATACTCATTCCCAAATATGTCAAGGTTTTGTAATAATTCAGTGATATAGAAGAAGGAAGGACATCTAGAACTCAGCCAAATCAGTGGGCACAGGAGTGAACCATGGTTTGTTTGTGTCGGGAGGTGAGCACTGGGTAAGACAACCAAGGATGAACTGCTACATCCAACTGTGTGACCCGGGGTTGATACCACCAGCTCTAACCAAGCCAAGTAGAAAGAGACCAAGTTCCTGACACCAACCCAAGTAACCTAATATACTGAACATTGTTAGGCCTGAGTACAGCCATCTAAAAAAACGATGAAGTTGGTTTCTCCTACTGTATGTTTCTTGGCACCCAGCTCTTTCTTTGCATAAAATTGATCACATTTCACATATATTTAGGGATTAGACACTGATGTCTCTTTTTCCTCTTTTCGCACCCACCTCTCTAAGGGAAGGTACAAAATCTCTTAGGCTCACTTATAGCACAGTGTCTCGTACTTATTAGAACTTCAGGAAATTTGTTGAATACTTTTTCCTCTGCTGAAACATTTGGAAGGTAGTGATTATTAAATATTTTTATTTTTTCTGGCCCTATTTGAGACTTTTATGAAAGCCATGGTACCTCTTCCGAGAAAAAATGCAGAATTTTGTCACATTTTCTATAGATTAATGACCTCCCCAACCCGATTCCCCTCCTAAGCCCATCATGTGGGGCTCATTTTTCCCAAAGTATTGGTAATTCCCCATCTGGACAGCAGATGCTAACTTACATTGAGTGCTCACTCTGCACCAGACTTGAGCAGTCTTACATGCACTATTTTGATTAATCCTTATAGTTCTAGGAGTTAAGTCCTATTTTTATTTTTATTCTTTAGATTGATTGGGAATCAATTGAAGAGAGATCAAGTAACTTAACCAAGCTTACAGAGCTAGTTAATGGCTGAGCAGGAACTAAAACCTAGTCTTTTTTATTACACTATGAGCTTGCAGCCTTAACCACTAAAAACCTGCCCATGCTAAGCAATGGAATTATCTAATAAAGACACTTAATTTAACAAACGTTCCTAAATAAGAGTCTGAAGTGATGGTATTAACTGATTTGGGCTCCTGACTGGATGTGAGCAAAGTTTCCTTGATTGAAAAGGACAGGTTTTTCCCCCAACAGCACTCTTGATGCTTTGGAAAGTCTAAATTCCTGCTGCACTTGTTTAGCAGTTGGCAGAGCTGTGATTCCAAATTATCTCATGCATGTTTCAAACCATTCAAATTGTCATTGTAGGATTTTGTCTATTAGCAAAATGCCATTCCCTGAGTACTGATTATATAAAATAGCACAGTTGTCTGGTGATAGGAAAGCACTGACTTCTTGAATGAAATCCAGGAAAATGATTGCTTCTTTTTAAATGAAACCTAAGGAACTTCCTTGTGCCGTATTCTTTATGTAATTGGATCCAGGGTAAATATTGGTACAAAATAAATAGGCCCAGCATTTTAAAAACACTTTGTTAATTCCACCCCAACATACCCTTTGCTATAGTTGAAGCCAAAGATAGTGAAATAGGCCATGCTTTGCATTCCCCTCCCCTTCTCCTTTAGAGGTGACAACATTTCCATTAGAGATTGAGCTAACCTAAGAACACTAAATACAGTCTTCATGTGGGACTTGGTTCTCAGCTGGCTGGTACAGAGGGAAAGCACTTTTGATTAAATTAGGGGCTGTTTAAGCATTCTGGTGATTGATCATCCAAGTTACACACTTTTAAGTTTCATCATTTTCACATTTAAGCTCATTTTGGTCAGTAATAGCAACTTGCACTCATTAAACCCAAATGCAAATACGTGTTTAGAAGACATGTGGTTTAGAAAATAGATGGGATACAAGCGCAACACTAATGACTCAGTAGGTGCATTTGCATACCTATCTCTTTATAATCGTCATGATGTCATGACTCCTTCCATAAAACTAGGAGAAATGTGTATTTGTATCACTTCTCTTCTGGTCAATGACAGTGTCTATCTGCTGAAGTGGACTTTGCTATTCCTGTTTTATTTTTCTTGGTTTTCTTCAGTGAAGATTACACTAATTATATGACTAGACCTGAAAACACACACCTCTCCTAGGTAACACTTCTGGAGAAGACTACCAAATCCCCAAGAGTTCACAAAATTAGGAAACAACCTCTTTTAAAATTCCTACCTGCACTGATTATTGATTGTGTGTAAAGACTTGACTGAAGTGATCTTACTTGCAGGAGATTAGAGATGACTGCAAATTCTTTACTTTCCTACTCACTGAGAGACGGAGTCGAATCTTCCTTGAATCTGGGCTCACCTTGTTACTTACTTGATGAATTCAGAAAGAGTGACATTTTGAAACTTCTAAGGGCCAAAGAAGACTTGCAACATGAGACACTTTCTGGGATCCATGAACTGCTATGAAGAGGTGACTGACTACCAGAGGCTATGTGTAAGTGCTCCAAACAACAGTTCCAGCAAAGCTTACCTTCTTAGGCATGTGAGTGAAATAAACTTAGACCCTCTAGACCAGTCTATCTGCCAGTCAGTGCTATTGATGAACCCCATCAATGCCTTGTGGAACTGCAGGATCACCCAGCTGAGTAATGCCCAAATTCCTGATCCACATAAATAAGTGGTATAATAAACAAGCTGTTGTTTGCAGCCACTGAGTTTGGAATAGTTCGTTATATGGTAATAGTTAACTGGGAAATTGTGCCAAAATTTTAGTCCCTTTACTTTCTGTCCCACACACTAGAACTCCATCTGACCAATGCAAAACTTCATACTCAACAAAATTTTAACCAAAAGTAATTTCTTGGCATATTTGATTATAGAGTTCTCATCTCCTCTTTTGACAGAGTAAGAACTACTCTGATAAATAGCAAAAACACATAAAAAATATAAAATAATGCAAATGAAAAATGCAACATTTTCAAACTTGGAGAAGTTTGTATCTTTTCCAAACCTCACTCTGCCAAAGGATAGTGGGTGAGGCTTCCAGCTGATATTCAAGAAAATGGGTAGCAGGTCTCATGGTAATGTTGAAAAGAAAATGCTACATGGAAACAGGGTGAATAAAATTAATGCCATCGTTGTTTCCATACAAATCACTTTCAGAATATCTTCGGGTTCGCCCAAACAGTCATCGCGTTTCTGGGTTGAGCAGTGCTGGTGTTTCCCTGACCCGTGTTTGCGTCTGTGTGAAGTTTAGTATGCACTCATCTCTTTTACATTCCAGAGGGGGCATAGAATGAAAATCTCCGTATTAGTCATCAGCTGTCAACACTGACAAATTTCAATTACTGTCTTTTGGTAGCAGTTCACACTGTAGAAGGAAATCAGGATGGCACACTGGGATAGCGCACTTGTGACAGCTCTGTTTTAATTGGTTTTCTTATCCACATTTAATCTCTATCATTTTAACAAGAGAAAGAAACTCACAAATGAGGTACCTTTTTCTGCCAGTGATAAGGGAGAGGGGGGAAATGGGCTGCTGGGAAAAGACTGGGCAGTATCCATCATTACATGCACTGCATGATTGCTGGGGATACTTTCCTCCCCCTATGAGGTCTGCCTGGTGATGTCTGCTTAGCAAAATACTTTGCATTTAATCATCTGCCTGGATGGATATTCCGGCTGATCATCCATAAATTATTCATTTATTAAAAAGACCTGGTACAATTGTTTTGTTGTTGTGCTTTCTGAGAGATGGCTTTTCAATGGTCTCATAGCAGAAGTTCCCTTAGTGAGTTTCCCTTAGTGAGTTCTCATTTCTTCTCATTCCTTCTGACAATGCATGACAGGTTATCTCTGCAGTGATGTGTCACGTAGAGTTGTGTTTTTTCTCTCACCTCTTTCTTTTATTTCTTTAATCTTAAGGAATCTCTGTGTTTTTCTTGGAAATATAGAAGATATTTTTTAATGAGACATGTTTGAAAAACATCTCTGATCTTTGGGGTTTATGAATGCATTTCTCAGGAGATTTTTACTGTGGCTTCTATTTTTTTAATTGATCTAGTTCCCAAATACCCCAGTCAAAGTTAAATCAAGGTTTCTTTTTTTGTTATAATAATTAGCTAATATTTACTGGCCTTGATTATGTTTCAAATTGCAATAATAATCATGCAGCATGGTTATTTCTTTTAATATTCAAATAACCCCTATGAGGTTGATTTGCTATTACCCAAATGTTACATATGAGAAAAAAGGCTCAGAGATTTTAAGTAGTGTGTTCATGGTTATGAACTAGAAAATAATGAATTAGGATTCTTTTTTTGGGGTCTGACTCTGTAATCTGCATTTTCCCAAAACATCTGTTGCATTTCTTGCTGACAGCCCATGTCTGCACTGCTCTGTTAACCATTTTAGTCATTATTTACTGGCCCTCCAAAAAGCAAGAACCTTGGGACCTAAAAACTCATTACTACCTTGATATATCAAAGAGAAAATGTGGCTTCACTCATCTTAGGAAAAGATCTAAAGATCTAAGTTAATTAAGTGACGGAGACAAGGACAATAGTTAGATTTGAGAAAATTACTGAAGGAATTGAAAAGGCAATTCCAATTTTACATAAGAATAAAACCAAGAATAAAAATGGAGCCTGATGGATTTGAATGAAAGAGGGCATTTGCCATCCATAACATTTCTGTAGTCTCTCCTAGATATGGAATTGCAGTTATAGCCTACATACTTTCTCTTTATATTCCCCTTCTCTCTCCATTTGTTTCAAACTGAAGCCTGCCCTAGAGGATATTAAGAACCGTGTTCAAACAGATATAAAAAAAGGAACACAATTCGCCGTTCAAATTAATTTTGATCTTTAAGCTAATGCAATAAAACTTGCTAGTTAGTGTGCTGGTTTGAAACTGTTGTATACCCCAGAAAAGCCATGTTCTTTAATCCCCATTCAATATTGTTGGTGGGATCTTTTTTATTGTTTCCATGGAAATATGACCCACCCAATTGTGGGTGGTACCTTTTGATTAGGTGGTTTCCATGGAGTTGTATATTCACCCATTCAAGGTGGGGTTGCTTACTGGAGCCCTTTAAGAGGGAACCATTTTGGAAAAAAACTCAGAGCCAAAAGAGCCCACACACAGCCAGAGACCTTTGAGGATGCAGAATGAAAACACCCCTGGGGAAGCCTTATGAAATGAGGAGAGGAAAGCTAGCAGAAGTCACCATGTGCCTTCCCAGTTGACAGAGGTGTCCAGAAGCCAAAGACCCCAGTAGATGCCAACCATATGTCTTCCCAGCTGACGAAGGTGATCAAGACAGCATCAGCCTTTCTTGAATGAAGGTCACTTCTTCTTGGTTCCTTAATTTGGGCATTTTCATGACCTTAGAGCAGTAAACTTGCAACTTAATAAATTTCCTTTTTCAAAACCATTCAGCAGGCAATGTGATGGTGGCTCAGTGGCAGAATTCTGCCAGAACCAGGTTCATTTCCCAGTGCCTGCCCGTGCCAAAAAAAACCCCCACAAAAAAAACCCCATTTAGTTTCTGGTATGGTGCATTCCAGCAGCTTAATAAACTGAAACAGTCAGCAGTAATATTTACAGACTATCCGCTATGTATGTAATTTAAAAAGTGTGCAAAATATTAAGCAAAATATCCTGGTCCACCTGAAATATCGGGATGCTAAATGGCTGTTCCTTTCTTCCAGTAGAAGGACTTTGAGAAACAAATTATAAGTAGGCATTAACAAATTTCCGATTTTGAGGAGGCAGTTAATACAGGAAAGGAAGCATGCAGAGTTTGGATGGCAGGCCAAGAATGGCCCAGAAGGAGGCAAATTACAATCAGTTATTAATTGTAGTGGAATTGAGAGGGGCTAAGGAAATAATTAAAAACTTTTTCCTGAATGGCAATTGAAATCTTTAAGTTGAAAGATGGCCGTGGTGGAATTTAATAGCGCTATTTCTAATTATTAAAAGGATAAACTCCAGTATTTGATAGTGTTCCTTTTTAAATGCAAGCAAATCAAAACCACCCAGAGATATTGAATTAACTGTACTCATTTATAAATATAAAATACTTCATATCTAAGAGAATGGATAAGACAAGCTGAAGACAAATCTTTTAATGTATTTAGACTTGCTAGTGCCAAGATTCCTCATTTTTCTTTAGGAAATATCCCAAATGAGAGGTAATATAACACAGGAAAAATAAGGGCTCAATTATTGCTGCTTGGGGTAATTGAGGAGACTGTGTAATGTAGGGATGCCTTTAGAGTGATGAATATGGGAGCATAGATTTGAGTTATAAATAAAAATGTTATCCCTGCCCCTGGGAGCATGACACAGTTTACCATTGGATCTCCAGCACCCTACAGCTAGGGCTTAGGGAAGGTCTCACAATTATTGAGTACGTGCTACACATCAGGAAATGTCTGGCCAGGTAATGGATATTATTTCATTTAATTCTCAAAGTGACTCTGTCAATAAGGCACCGTCAATACTGCTTTGCATGTGAAAACACTGAGGCTCAGGAACTGAAGTTAAATGGTCTAAGGTCATAGGCTGTAACTGCAGAAGCTGAGTTTAAATACAAGATCATGGACCTTTAAGGGAAACACTTCCCACAACTGTATCTTGTTAACTTTAGAGTATTATAGATCTTTCCTGTACTCAGCAGGTGCTTAATAAATGTTTCCTCTATGAACTCAAAAGAACCAATCCATCTGTCCTCAAAGGACTTGAGATTTTATCATAGGGTAGTAAAAGTGAAGCAAAGTGCATTTAAAAGCAACACAGGAATATTACCACAGTTATACATGTAAACATATATAAATAATGTTCATAAAAACTCAGTAGAAAGTGCTACTATTGAAATGTAGTATTAGTCAGGGAGACTTCTTGGAGAAAAGAGGTTCCAAAGAAAAACTTGGCTTTTTAAAATATGTCATCCTTAATCAAATTTCTGCTACACATCTTAGAAACACCATCAAAAAACTTAAGTTTTTTAGTATAGTACACTGCAAAGTTTCTAAAAGCATATTTACCCTACGGTAATTTTGCTACAGCACTGGAAGTGCATTTTTCCTTCAGTAATAAAACAAATTAAGCATGTTTTCAGGTGATTTTTACTGACAAACTCTTCAGGCAAACATTAAGTTCTCCAAATGAAAATGTCCATGAGAGAAGTGCTTTATACAGGTCCTCAAGAAAATTTCAGGATTGACACCATGTTTTTGGGAATAAATGTCATTCAAGCAAAGCATGCTTGACCTTGAGAAGCAGCTGGGGGTTCAGAGCATCAAGTCATGTGACTTCCCAAAGGCCACAGTCAATTGCTGACTTCAGTGTTGTCACTGTATCATTGGGGGAAGAAGACAGAAATAGCATTTTGACTTACTTGATTTGGTTAGAAGGGCCCCTACAGACCAGTTTATATGACAGGGAAATCAACCCATAGCCCCACTATTTGGGATGATTTAATTTAGTTGCTTCAGTTGGCATCTACATAATGTAAAGTGAATTGCATCAAATTACACAGGAGCACATTGCATTCAAATCCTGTTCCTTATTCTCTGCTACCATATGAACAAGTGTTTAGATTTATCTCATTACGGGTTATTTCCAGATCATTTTTCCACTTTCTTGTTCCTTCAAGGTTTTGTGGTTTTTTGTTTGTTTGTTTGTTTATTTTCTAATGGTAGTAGAAATTTTTTGAGGTACCAAAAATAAGTACCTCAAATTATGGCATGTAATAATAACCAACATTTGATTAATTAATATGTATGGTACTTTTAAAGTCTTTATATGTATTATTTCATTTACTCACTGTAACAATCCTATGAGTTAATTACATTGTGATCTATATGTTACAGATGAGAAAGCAGTCTCAAAGCTTGAAGGGAATTTTCCAAGATCACACCTGCAATAAAAAGTGGAATCAAGTTTCAAACCCAGATAAAGTATTGTTTCAAAATCGGTTTGCCCCTATGATTCTATGCTGTCACCCTTCAGCTTAGTTTGGGAAGTCCTGCATGAAGTGTCTCTTTTATCTTTTACTCAACAGGTGCTCATTCAATCAGTGATCACTTATTAAAAGACCAATATTTACCACTTACGAGAGAGATAGATATAAGACACAAATTTCTCTCTCCTCAAGTTTGTTTGCCAAAGCTGTAATTGAATTGATGTGAAATATTAATTCTGATCATCTTTAGCATTTTAAAAATTTAATTATGTGTATTTCATTTACTGATCCAAAGTAAGTCAATGTCTCTTTTCGTCTGTGTAATAAAGACTTCATCCCAAACCTAGAGATCCATGCTCTTGTTCATTTAGGCCAAGAAATAGCACTGCTTGAACTCATAATTTCACATCAAACTACCCAATTTCCCTGTATCCATTTTTAATTTATGTCTTGCCTTCTTCTGTGACATCTTTCAATTTAGTTTTTTTCCATGATACCACTTGAATGGATGCTCAAAAAATATTTCTGCCCTCAGATAGGAAAGCACTAGAATCAGACTGGTTTCACTTCTCAAACACAGATGAGGGATGAAAATAACAAAAGCAATTAATAGTTTATTATCTACCCTCAAGTTTAAGTGAGAGATTTTCAAATGTCAGCAGGATTTATGGATTCAATATCTTCTTACTTCCATAGCAAAATCTCAGGGATTTTTTGGATACCATATTTCTGCTCTATAACAGTAATTATACTGCCCTACACAATGGATTTGCGCATTTCTATTTCAGCCACCATCTTGGAAACTATTTTAGGAACACTGTGTAATTAGTCATGTCCCTCACATCATCCACATAATCCATACTAACACAGGGCCAGCAAGCAGCAAGCATAAAAATAGGTTGATCTAAATTCTCTTCTTAAATAAGATATATATGCACCTAATCTCTGGGAAAACATGGGCTTACTAAACTAGACAAGATCCCTGACCTCATGGGGCTTATAATCTTCAAACTATTTTGGAAAAAGTAGATGGAAGGAAGGAGAACATAATATTTGAATAACTACAGTGTGTAAAATGGTGTCAGGCCTTGTGGAGGTTTGAAGCTTTGTGTACCCCAGAAAAAGTGTTCTTGAATCTAATCCATTCTTGTGGATGTGAACCCATTGTAACTAGGACCCTCTGATGAGGTTACTTCAGTTAAGAAGTCATGGCCTCCCTCAATTCTGGTGGGTCTTATTTCTATTATGGAGTCCTTTATAAGCAGACTGAAATTTAGACAGAGAAAAAGCCACAGGGAGCAAGAGGGTAGACATTAACCAAACCCAGAGAAGATGGGATAGATGGGGAGATACCACCATGTGCCCTGTCGTGTGACAAAAGAGCCAAGGATTGCTGGTAACCAGCCCAAGAATGCCACAGTCTTTGGGAAGAAAGCACTGTCTTGATAATGCCTTGACTTGGACTTTCTTTTAACCTCAAAGCTTTAAGCTAATAAATTCCCATTGTTTAAGCCAACACATTGCATAGTACTTGCTTGAACTGCCTAGGAAACTAAAACAGGCACCACCATACCTTTGCTCCTTCATTTACTCCTCATAAATATACCTAAAAATAAAGGAAATAAATTAAACTTACCTTATCATTTGTGTTGCAATGTAGTATGAAAATAAACTTAAGTCATCAGTCTTCCTGTGATTGTTTGTTGGGTGGTGGTTACTGTTGGGAGTACATTTCCTTCAGGAAAAGTAAGAACTGGATTTGCCTTTGTTATAGCACTGAGTTTACCTTTGTCTTAATAAGCAATTACTTCTTTTCTTACTATTCTTCTCACCCTTTGGCCATTCACTAGTGATAATTCACTGCTCTATTGTATTTAAAAATATTAAACTGGGTGCAAGGTTCAGTGGTAGAATGCTTGCCTTCCATACAGGAGACCCAGGTTGGATTTCCTGACAATGTACCAAAAATTATACATATATATATATAGTAAACCAATAACCAAGAGTCTATAAAAGTGCTTTCCCCACCCTCAAGCTTTCCCCACCCTCAAGTCACAAGGTGGTAGAAGATGGGAGAAAAATAGACAAAATTTTAAAGATTATGCATGCAATAAAAGGTGGGTTCATGTTTCAAACTCAGACCAAAAAGGAGTTTAGCTCTTGTTGCTTAGGCCACTTTCTTGAACTACAAAGTTATTTATATTATCTTGCTTCTCTATGAATTGTTTATTTTAGAGGAAAGGGTAGGTGGAGTCTGATTTTGGAAGACTATTGCTATAAAGCTATCTGGAAATATTCATTGATCTAATAAATTTAAATAGTATTTTTTTTACCAGTTCCCTGGAGTCAAGGCCATCATCTCCAAGCTAAAAACATAGCTGTAAACCATGCCTCTAAAAGGCGACCTCCCTTGCAAATTAGAAATAACTTTTTTTAAAGAAATGAATGTATGTGTCAGATTAACCCAACTGGCAGTTGTGTGGTTAAGTTTTGGAGATGGGGAGCCCCAAATCAGGCTTGATGAAAAATTTAATGCCAAGTTGTAGTAAAGATCTCTCAGCAATTAGAGAGACAAGATGACTTAGATCTGTTTATAGATAAAAGAGATCAACATAGTGTCTCAGGACTTCGATCACAGAATCTTAACAAGCTAGATATTGATTTGGCTTACAAGCAATCACAAGAATCTGTACTGTGCTTAAGTAGAGTGCATGGGAAGAAATGAATAAACTACCTTTTTTTTGTTCAGAAGGTAAGATAAACAACCATATGCTTAAGTAGCTGCATTAAATTATAAATTATTGTGCATCATTTGAAACATAAGACTATGTTTTCCTGGCCAAGGTTGTCCCCTCCATAATTACTCTTGTATAGGAAAACCTCTTCTCCATTGCCCTAGCTCTCAAGACATCTTGGTTCCTCATTCCGGTTCATGCCTTTGATGTTAGTGATTTCTCACTGCTACTAATCTTTGGGCCTCAACAAGCATTAGTGGTTTCATTATCCTTTTCTACCCCTTCATAAATACATTTTTAGGTCTCCTGTGTAAGATTTTGAATCTGCTGAGACTTTGACTATTCCAGGAAAAGACTTAAAATATGTGAACAAACAAAAGATGTATTGGAAGGGAGGAATTCTACATCGACCTTTTAGAATGATTTTTTTTGTACATAAAGTGATCAGGGGTAGAGTTGTTGAAAAAGATTATTTGAGTTAGGACATTAAGATTGAATATTAGTATAGGAGCTTGTTAGATGAAGAGTTAGAATTTAGCCTGACATTGTATTCATTCAGGTTTTTTATCTTTTTTTTTTCACATCATGGCTGAAAACTATCTTTTAGTTCAACAAAATTTTTACCACTTTGGAAAGGTTTATGAGACCATGTCACATTATGTTTTGGTGAAGAATAATGATGCACTTAAGAGCATGCTATTCTTGTAGTCTGAACACTAGAGTTATGCCATTGAGGACTATTTTTTTTTTTAACTTGATGTTTAGTTTCTCAGAGCCTAATATCCTTAAGGCCCAACCTCTCTTCATTAAAAACAGAAATATGGACTCTTATTCTTTTATGTGTTACTGATAGAGCCTTCTGTATGTTGGTCTGTCTGTTTTGTATTTCTTTGGCTGCTGTGACCTTTTTATCTTGATCCATTTGACAGGTTGGGTAATTTAGCATGAAATAGTAGCAAACAAGAGAAAGCTACCCTCTTGCACATTTGAGGAAGACATGGACATGTTGGGGGAAGCTAAACAAATGTGAATCTTTGACCTTCTCCTTTAACTAGTGCTTCAGTCCAGTGGGCTCATTACAGGAAAATCTGTTATCATCCCTCACATGTTGTCAGATGACTGGTGCTGAGCACATGCTGCCAGCCCAACAGGGGATCAAGAGAAACCCAGTTTGTGCATGACCCATCGCTGCTAAATAGCAAACTCCTGTAGTTACTTGCATTAAGCAAAACTGCTTGATGCACATTAAAGAGAACCTTTTGAACCCCATACTCATTATTTTTTTCTTCTTTCTTTCCATTTTCTGACTGATGTGGTAAGATTGCCTTAAAGTCTTATTATATGTGTTTATACTCCGGGCAGCTAATGAATATGGATGTTGTTTGTGTTCATTCTTGCAGTGGTAAAAGGCTAGATTTGGAAGTAATGCCAGCTTTTAGCCTAAAGGAAATGCTCATTATAAATAATGCCACTTAGATCTTGTTGAATTCAAAGAGGGCATTAGAGTTCAGAGAAATAAGACATGCTGTGCCTTTTTTTCCTTTAGATGGAAAAAAAAAGTTAAGACAGGATTCCCTTCTCCCACTTCTTTCATTTTTAGAGATTTAAAAATGCAATAAAATAAAAAAAAACGTTTACAGGCTTAACCAACTGCCCTACGGTTTAGCTATGTGAGGTTTTCTGATCCTTAGGCAAATGTTGTTTCTTTTCTGCTAAACCTTTCTGCTAGATGGTGTATCTTAGTGTACAAAGGGCAATGCCCACCATACTCTCTATTCTATACTCTATGACTCTTGGATAGAGTCTGAAATTATTTAAGTGCATGATGTTTCAAATGAGGGCTCAATGTAACAAAACATAAGGGACACTTGGTTACAATTCCTGGCTCCACTGATAATTTACTCCTTGATCTTGGGTCATTCATGTCACCTCACTTTAAGAGATAGGGTTAGATTAAATGATTTTTTTTTCATTTTTCACATGTTGATTTTGATGCTAAGAGCAGCCATCTATAGGTTGGTTGAGTCTTGATTACTAGCAAATGAACAACATTAATGGCAAAATGGAGAGATTAGTGTTATAATATTGTTTGTCAGCCTTCAGCCACTTTACAGGCAGATTTTACAAAGAGATCTTACAAATCTGCTGCATGCATGTAGTCTAGGAGAAAGACAGCCTAAGTTTGTGAGAAATCTGAGCTATGCAGTATTTTGAACTACTGCAATATAGTTACTGCTGTTTTTCTTGCAACAACGTAAACTAGGTTTAAAATTGTGGCCTGAATATTTTACCAAGTAGGTTACTATTGATCTGCTTTGCATTTCAACACATCCAGCTAATGCATAATGACTATCTTAATAATTTCTGTGCAAAGTAATGAACCCCAAATGTTTGTGATATTACAAGTTTTTGCACTGCACCATTATCCATGCTTCAATGTTTAGGATGATTATGTCCCATATATCCATTCATGAAAATGCTCATGCTTTTAACCATCATTCTATCCTTTTTGATGTATGGCTTTGTCCAAATACCCCTGTCTAAAGAGGTCAGGATATCCTAATATTTGTAATGAGGAACTAGTTCACTCCTCTTGAACCTATGCACCTAACTGATACGTGGTATATGCCACCTAGAGGTAACTATGGAGATGAAACGCGTATATCTATTTTGGTGGCTGAAGAAGAATGTGAAGAGGGCTCTGGCTGCCACCTTCACTGTGGTTCTCCATATGAAACATCAGTGAACCATGTGTGTGGATGAGGGTTGTTGAGTGCACAATTTATTGAATTGAACTCTGTAATTATCCAGTGCTGCCTATTTGGGGCAATTTACAATTCAAATTTACTGGAGTAGTAAATATAAAACACCAAAAGGAATATAAATCAAGTTTTGAGTTAAGCAGAATAAGTTGCCCAAAATGAGCTGTTAATTTAACTGTTACAAGGGTCTCATGTAGCTGTGAGAAGGTGATATAGAGGAGGTCTAGATTAAGAGTTGAAGTCTGCCAGCACAATTCTACCACATAAACAAGGAAGCACAAAGAAGTCTTTTGTTGTAGAGAATACAGTGAAATGATTCCATGAAGTTGATATTAAGTTAGGTAAATCATCCTATTTAAGAGAAAAAACAATTATTCACTAAAATTAGATTAGTTGCTAGGTGTTCATCAAAACCTATGTGGTAAAGATGGTGACGTAGGGAGGTAGGGAATTTAGTTAGTCCTCCAGAGCAGTTAGTAAATATCCAGAAACTATCTGGAACAACTGTTTGTGGGGCATCCATGACCGGACACATATCATGAACCAGTCTGGAAAGGGTAGAAGGGTCAAGATCACAGTGTGTAAGTAAAACGTCTAAACTGTGGAGGCTGGTGCCTCTCCCCAGTGGCACTGCAGGCTTTGTTGGAGATACTTTCCCATGGGAAAAAGGAGCAGTCTTTGCTAGGAGCAAGGAAAAGTAGCTCAACCAAGCTCCAATGTAATTTTAATTAACAAATTTAGATGGCTGAATACAGGCTACAAGCACAGATAAACCCAGAGTAAGCAGGAAATATCTCCTGGCAAAGAGGAGGCTAATGGAACAAAAAAATGAAGGCTTTTGGAGTTGGTTGAGATCAGAATCTGGGAAAGGACTGTGCCTCTAGAAAGGGGGCACATAGGGCTGGGTACCAACTCCAGCTCTTGACTAGTGAAATTTGGGGGCTGGGCATTGGCTCTGAAAAGGGAGTTCTTCTTCTTATTTTTTAAAACTATTCTAAGTGGCTCATTAAAGAAAGTCTCAGGCATTTTCAGTTGTCAGCAAAGGTGGAATTAGGTCTGAGAAACAAAGTAATTAGTCAAGTGTATTAGTTAGGGTTCTCTAGAGAAACAGAATCAACAGGAAATATTCATAAATAGAAAACTTATAAAAGTGTCTCACATAACCATGGGAACATAGAGTCCAAAATCTGTAGGGCATACTGTGAAGCTGAGAATTCCAATGGAGGGTCTGGACGAACTCCACAGGAGAGTCTTGCAGGCCAAAGCAGGAAGAGGGTCTGTCTCTTCTGAGTCCTTCCTAAAGAGCTTCCAGTGATTAGATTTAGCATCACTCATTAAAGAAGACACTCTCCTTGGCTGATTACAAATGGAATCAGCTGTGGATGTAGCCGATGTGATCATGATTTAATTATATGAAATGTCCTCATAGCAAAAGACAGGCCAGCACTTGTCCAACTAGAAACTGGCCATGTTGACACATGAACCTGACCATGACAGTCAGGTGAAGGAAATAATTCCCTAAAGAGCATATCTTCCCAAAGAAAAGTGGGGAAGAGCAAGCACAGCTCATGTGGCAGCCCTCATTCAAAGATTTCAGACACCAAGGGCAGAAAATAGCTTAAGCTTGTCTTTAGCCTCAGCATTCGACACAACCATGCCCCTGGTAGGGACAAGGGCTGTTGAGAATCAAAGGCACCATACCACTTTATACCAGTGGGGACCTGTGGGCTGGCAAGCACCACTTTATGGGCATGATAGGAGAGCACAATTTTGAGGCTTCACAGGGAAGTCTGTCAATCTGCTGGGTCTCATTCTCAGTGAAACTTTGTACTGATTATGCCCTTCTCTTGAGACATGGGCCTGTCTGGTCTAGGAAAATCTGATTAGGGTCAATCATATGCAGGAAAACTTTCCTCAGAATGGTTCCATATGGACAGGGCAAGAACCAGTAAAGCAAGAACTGAAAACTTCTGAGCAGTTAAACAGAAGTAATGCTCAAAGTCTAGCATAACTTGAATTGAATGCCAAAGAACAGAGGGAAAGCAAAGACAACCAACAAGAAAACCCTAGGTTAGAAAGTGAAAATGACCTCCAGAATAATCAAGAAAATCAGATGCCTAGACACCAGCAAAAAATTATGAGTCATACCAGAAAAAGTGAAGATTGGCCCAGAAATAAAGACTTTAAATGAGATATGGAAGTTGAAGCAACTAATTAAAAATGTTCAAACAATTATGCTAAATCAAGTAAAAACATCAAATCAATGAGCTGAAGGAACATATGGCAAAAGGATCAAGTATATAAAGAAGACATAGGGTAACTACAAAGAAAGACTCACAAGCTTGAAAAAATGAATAGCAGAACTTATGGGGATGGAAGACACAATAGAAGGGATGAAAAACATAATGGAGACTTACAATTGCAGATATGAAGAGGAAAAGAAAGGATTAGTAAACTAGAGGCAGAACATCTGAAATCCTACACACAAAAGAACAGATAGGGAAAATAACAGAAAAATATGGGCAGGATCTCAGGGAATTGATTGACAACATTAACTGCATGAATGTACATGTTATGGGTATCTCAGAAGGAGAAGAGAAGGGAAAGGGGGCAGAAAGAATAATGGAGGAAATAAATCACTGAAAATGTCCCAATTCTTATGAAAGAAATAAAATTACAGATCCAAGAGTGAAAAATACCCCAAACAGAATAGATCCAAACAGACCTACTCTAAAACACTTACTAATCAGATTGTCAGAGTTCACAAAAAGAGAATTCTGAAAGCAGCAAGTGATAAGTGATTCTTCACATGCAAGGGAAGCTCAGTAAGTCTATGATTGGATTTCTCAGCAGAGACCAATGGAGAAACCTCCAGAAACCTTGGAGGCGAGTAGGCAGGGGTATGATATATTCAATATACTGAAAGAGAAAAATTGCCAAATAAGAATTCTATATACAGCAAAACTGCCCTTCAAAAAATGAGTAAAAGTTTGTGAACAAGAGTCAATGTCCACAAGAAATTTTAAATGGAATACTACAGACAGATATGAAAAGACAGAAGAGAGAGCTTGGGGAATAGTGTAGAAATGAAGATTATCAGTAAGGGTACACAATAAATCAATGGCATATGCAGCAACATGGATGAAACGTGAAGACATTATGTTGAGTGAAATAAGCCAGAAATAAAAGGACAAATATTGTATGTTCTCATTAACATAAGCTAATATTAATGTCCTAATTTTGAGGGTTAAATTTTAAAACACAGGTTATCAGGAGACAGAAAGAGAGTAGAGATTGGAATAGAAAGAGGGTAAAGATTGGATATTTGATGCTGAAGGAATTAAGAATGTTCAACAGGATTGATTGTAAAGATCCAGAAATGAATAGCACAATACTATCTGATGAAAGCACAGCATTGTATGTACACTGAACAACTGAGTTTGAGTGTAGTAGAAAGAGGAAGGCTAGAAGCATGTATGATGCCAGAAGGTAAGATAGAAGATAAAGACTGGGATGGCATAACTTAGCAAAACCTAGAGTGAACAAGGATTGTAATTAAATATACAAATACAAGAATGTTTTTGCATAAGGAAGAACAAATGAATGTCAACATTGCATGGTGTTGAAAATGAGATGGTATATGGAAAAAAAATGTACCTATAAGAATGTCTGCTATTAAACAAACAGGAAACTACAAATGTTGGAGAGGATGTGGAGAAACTGGAAGACTTATTCACTGCTGGTGGGATTCTATTATGGAACAGCCACTGTGGGAGACAGTTGGCAATTCTTCAGAAGACTAAATAATGAATACCAGCAATACCAATACTCAGTATATATTCAGAAGAGACAAGGGCAGTGACATGAACAGACATTTGCACATCAATGTTCATAGCAGTACTATTCACAATTGCCAAAAAATGGAAACAACCTAAGTGTCCATCAACAATGAGTGGATAAGCAAATTCTGGTACATATATAAGATGGGATATTATGCAACAGTAAGAAAAAATGATGTCCTGAAATATTTGACAATGTGAATGAACCTTGAGGACATAATGCTGAGTGAAATAAGTCAGATACAAAAGGATAGATACTATATGATTTAATTGTTATTACTCTGATAAAGGTAATCTTAGAGGTTTAATTGTTATTACTCTGATAAAGGTAATCTTAGAGGTTAAACTGTAGAATGCAGATGTAGAGATAACTCAGAAGCTACTGATGGAGGAAAGGCTACCCAAAGGGTTGGATCTAAATACAAGGGAACAGATAGAAGTGATGATAACTAATTAGTGAGTTTTTAAGTAACATTGCCATATTGAAGGTGAATGACTGAAAGGATATGTAATACTGCCTTGTATCCTAATGATTAAATTTATGATTATAAATAAGTTCTTACATGAAGTATTTCAATGATACTTGATAGTGGACAAGGAGTCAATGGTAGGGGGATATAGGAAGAAAACTAAAAATGTATGCTATGGCAAATGTTAACAGGCAGCTAGGTGGTGCTAATGGTCATAGTTTGCTAATCCCCAATCAACATCACTACTGTTGTCTCTTAAGAGCACCTGGGGCTCAAACTGAGATGCTATAAAAGCTTCACACACTACATTTGCCTTCCTGGAACATATAATTCCCAGAGGGTTCCTAGATCAAATAAATCCTGAAACCCATAGGGACCAGCCTCTCCAGAATTATCAACTTTTTTCATCCCCCCGTCCTTCAGTGCGGACGCCCCTTCTTAGTAAGACAGAGTCAGAATAGGCATTCCCCAAGAATCCTTATACAGTAGGAAAGAGATTAAAGGAGAGGGAGGAGGTATAACAGGGAAAGTAGGATTTACCAAATGAGTGTGGCTGCTGAATTACTATATTAATATCCCTTCTAGCCTCTGGTGTTTTGGAGTAGCTAGAAGGAAAACTTTGAGATGATAGAATGGTAGCCCATGACAAACTCTGAGATCTATTCTGTAGCTGCTTGTCGAAGTGTGCTTTGAAAATTACTGCCTTTTTCTTTTTTTGCTCTGTATATACGTTATATTTTACAATAAAAGAACATTTTAAAAAGCAATGGAAACTAGGATGTGTAGTTAAAGAGTAATCTTGGGAAATGCTTCCATTAAATCTAATAACAGCAACACACCAAAGCCAAATAGCAATAAGAGGAGGATATACGGGAGGTGTATGGGGTTCTCGATGCTGTTTTTCCTACTTTTTATTCTTCATTTTTTCCCCTCTTCTTTCTTTGTGGAAGAAATGGAAATGTCTTCATATAGATTGTGGTGGTACATGCATAACTATGTGATTATACTGGGAACTGTTAATTTTTACTTAGGATGGAATGCATGGTGTTTGAATAAAACCATTTAAAAAATAAATAGAAAAATACAAGCGCTAAAGAAAATGTTGGGAGAGAGATGTATCTATTCACTGTTGGTAGGGAAGTAGAACAAAAGTAGGAAAAACCCCAATCAACACCCAAGAAAGCACCTGAGCCTCTGAGAAGTGGACAAAACTTTTATTGTCAGCAGGCCCAGAGGACTTCCGTCCCAACGTCTGGGCCCCAAATATTTTTTGTTTCTAGATTATATAGGCTAGTGAGCAAGCCTATAAATTTTGCCAAAATAAACATCCTATCCTTTGGTGTCACACAGAAATTGAAATTTTAAATCACAAGTTAGCTTTACCCTAACTAATATAAAGGTATATAAAAAAATATATAAATTCTCTGGAAGTCACTCATAAACTTTTTGGAGGATCATGAATCTTTCTGATAATCTTTTGAAAATTCTATCAGCTTCTTCCTTGATAATGGTTACATTCAGCAATAAGTAGCACTGGAGTTACTACGGGAATAGATGGTAAACACTTGACAGGTACAGAAACAGAACTTGCAGGTTAGTAGTTACTATCTGGCCCTCAGCTGAACTCTTTTATCTGAGATAAAGGCAACTCCTGGACATGACAAGAAACAGGCCTGACAGCCTCCCTATTGCACATTGATATCTTCAGACATGTTCAGAGTGAACCTGGACATGATTTACAGCATTGTAGGCATCCTGTCTTCCTTCCTCCAAGAAAGCTTGCATTCATATACCTTAATGAATTCATAAATTTATAGAGTGATGCACACAAATACACAGAGTAATACACATAAATGCATAAAGTGATATGCATAATTTCATAAAGTTGTACAGCAATAATACTGAGGTGATACACATAAATTCATAAAGTTTACAATAATACTGAGGTTAAGCTTGTAAACTACCTCAGAATGGGGCAGCCCCTCTGGAGGGCAGTGTGTTGGTTACACAAGAGGCTAAGTATAGTGTAGCCATATGATCCTGCAACCCCATTTTTAGGTATGTACTTGGAAGAATGAAAGTAGAGACCTGAATGAGCATTTGTACACTGGTGTTTATGGTGGCAGTATTCAAGATTTTCAGTGGATGAAGGTGGCCTGAGAGTACATAGACTGATTAATCGAATGGCAGTCTAAGGTGTATACGTACAATGGTATATGGAGAGGCTGCAAGAAGGAATGAAGTTGTTAGGCATGCAACTAGGTGAATGAATCTTGAGAACAGTATGTTGAGTGAAATAAACCAGAAATGAAAAGACTAATATTATAGCACCTCACAAATAAATACTATTATGTGCAAGCTATGAGAATTGAATTCAAGAACATAGGCTATTAGGGGAAGACTTATTGTAAAGGTTCCTAGGTTGTAAGCTTTTACAGCAGTCAAATCTCCTCCTGAGTTGTAATGGCTGTTTCTAAATTTTGAGATGCTGAGATCCTTATGTATAACCTGGCTGCTCCCTGTTTATCTGTGTAACCCCTCAGATTCAGAGCTAGAGTTCTGCATCTATGAATGTCAGCATTACCACATACAGAAACTGCTTAAAAATAAGCTTAGAAAGAGATCAGACTTCAATTAGAGATATGAATGAAGCTGATCTAGTTAGGACTAAAGTAAAACAGACTAAAGGGTAAATGATGATATTAATTGTGATTTAAAACTACAACTTCTGTGTGACACCAAAGGATAGGATGTTTATTTTGGTGCAAAATTTATATTTTCTGTAGCACACTATCTAATTTAACTTGTGTGGTCCTTTTTTTTGAACACCATAATTACATGGATCCTTGAATAAGGAGTGGGATCCTGTTATTTTTACGGGGTAATGTGATGCCCTGATATATCCCAGAGTAATCTGGGTATGAAATAAAAAAGTATTTGCAAAGCCCCCTTGAGTGAAAATATTCAACTTCCTCACCTGGAGCATTCTTGATATTTTCACAAACATTGGGCACTACCAATTTAATGGGCTGAATACTCAATCTTGGTGTTTGTCATTATGAAACTTATTCCTGCATAGGAGAAGCTAAGTCTACTTTAATGATGTCTAAGCATCACCCCAGAGAACCTCTCTTATTGCTCAGATGTGGCCTCTCTCTTTCTAAGCCAACTCTACAGGTAAACTCACTGTTCTCTCCCCTGCGTAGATCATAACTCCTAGGAGTATAAATCTCCCTGACAATGTGGGACATGACTCCCAGGGATGAGCCTAGCATTGTGGGACTGAGAAAACCTTCTTGAACAAAAGGGGGAAGATACATGAAACATAATAAAGTTTTAATGGCTGATTCAGTGGCTAAGAGACTTCAAATAGAGTTGAGAGGCCATTCTGGAAGTTATTCTTATGCATTAAATAGATATCTTTCTTAATTTTTAGTGCTAAAATAGCTAGAAGGAAATACCTGAAACTGTTGAACTGTAAGCAGTGGCTTTGATTCTTGAAGATGATTGTATACTTTTATAGTTTTCATGATGTTCCCAGGTGATTGTGAAAACCTTGTAGCTGACACTCCCTTTTTCCAGTGTCCAGACAGATGAGTAAGAAAAATAGAGAATAAATAAATAAATAATAAGGGCAAAAAGCAGTAAGGAATGTTTTGGTTGTTCTTTTCTATTTTTATTTATTGGAGTAATGTTCAAAAATTGATTGTGGTGATAAATGTACAACTGTATGATGATACTGTGAACCACTGATTGTAAACTTTGGAAGATTATATGGTATATGAATGTATCTCAATGAAATTTCATTAATAAAAGCTACATGGCAATATGGCTGAGCTCTACGCAATGGAATGTGACAAGGAATGGCATGTACAGTTAGCAGGCCTCGCTTACAATTTTCCCATATCCACTTCTCACCTTTTTTCTTTTGTCCTGGCTGGTTGGAATAGAGATGACCCATGAAGAGACTTGCAAAGGCTTGTGCTGAAGATGGCAAAGCCTCCAACAGCCTGAATCTTTGAAGGACCACATGGAAGAAGACTCCCCTCCTAACCAGTCCCCTTGCCTGTATTCTTACCATAAATGATCTTGAATTGGTTGAAGCTATTATTAAAGCACTTAGCTTTACCCAAACTAATATAAAGGTTAACAAAATATAAATTCCCTGGAAGTCACTCATAAACTTTTTGGAGGCTCATGAATCTTTCGAAAATTCTATCAGCTTCTTCCTTGATAATGGTTATATTCAGCAATAAGTAGCACTTTTTTTCAAATAATTTCCTGACCTTATGAAGCCTACATATGAATGTTAAATATTTCTGTTATAAAGAATCCTAAAATTCAGGCTTCAGGCAAATGGTCACTGATGGTCATGTGGAAATGCTTAATGGTATAGAAGATTTCAAAATAGGTGTTGGAAGTTTGGATATGGAAGAATGTAGATCTTAGGCATCCAAATTTCAGAGAATTGGGTTATCAGAAAGGATACCCCACCACTGGTGGTAGATTTGGGAGAGCTCAGACAGAGTGCCCAACTTTTAGAGTTGTAGAAGGTAAGATTTCTAATTTATTACTTGGTGTGAGTAATGGATTCTGAACAAGATTTTAGTTGAATTAGGCCTATCAGTTGCAAGGAAGTGACCCACTAAAACTCAGGTCCTAGGTGTGATAATAAAGATACAGAGGACATGAAGGGATACTGGAAGACCACAGAAATAACAGTAGGATTTGGGAGGCCATGTACTAGAAATTAGCTCTGAGGCACCCAAGATCTAGGTTAGAGTGTTTTTCTTTAGAAATGAATATTTTTGACTCTATGACATGCTCCATGATTTTCTCATTATCTTTTTTTTTCCATTTGTCTACTTGGCATAGTTTCAATCTAATTACTTTTTTCTACTAACCAAATTATTCTACCTTTGGTGAAGCAAAAAAGAATTTGGTTCCCTAGCTATTCATGATCATACAGACTGGATAGTTTTTCATGTTAAAACACTAAGTAGGTTGTCATACTTTTGAATATTGTATGTAGTTGAGTTGAGTACACATTGTGGTTGTATAACTGTCTGAAACTTTGCAGAAGAGGGGATAGCATCATATAACATAGATTTTGCCTTTAGGGATTAAATAAAAAACTACAGATGCTTCTTTCAGAAAGAAGTAGGAGTGGGCAAGATTTCTGATATCTGGAAAGGCATGTGGCTGTGAATGGCATTACAATTCTTTACTCCATATTCTGCTAGCAAACCAACTTTCTGGGGGAAAAAACATTTTTATTTGTAGAATTTGTCAATGTCCAGCTCTCACTGTGATCAATTACACCTATCTATGGCTTTAAAAACTTGTTAAGGGGTGGGGCCAAGATGGCGGCTTAGTAAGGTACGTGCATCTTAGTTCCTCCTCCAAAGCAACTATTAGGTGAACTGAAACAGTGCAGAACAGCTCCCGGGGCTACGGCAGGGAATGGACACACAGCGTACCCCAGTCTGGACTGGCTAGTCTGACTGCGAGACTCGGCTGCGGTGAGATCCCCAAGCGGTGCGTGATTTCCCAAGCAGCGGCAGCTGTGGTGGCCGGAGCTTCTCCCTCCCTCCTTCCCGGGCTGGCTGAGAGTCTCGGAGAGGCAAGTTTCCCAAGCCGAGGCGGCCGGTGCCCCTCTTTGGTGGGTGGCTTCCTGGTTCGGCTATGAGTCTCGGATCAGAGGGCTACCCAAGCCTCGGTGGCCCTCCCCCGCGGGTGGCTTCCTGGTCTGGTGGGGAATTCCTCAGGCCGCGGCGGCCGGTGACCGACGCCCCTCCCCCGCGGGTGACTTCCTGGTCCGGTGACGAATTCCCTGGGCCCGCTGCGGCCAGCAACCAGCCACAGGGTCCCCTCAAGCCGCCGCGACTGACGCCCCCACCACACGCGGCCCCCCGAACCAACGGAGAGAATTGGATCGGAAATCCCCAGGCCACGGAGATCGGTGACCTGGGGGATCCCTTCCAAACACGTGAGACAAATGTGTGCCACGAGCACCACCTACTGGGCAGGATAAGAAAAACAGAACCCAGAGATTTCACAGAAAAATCTTACAACCTTGTTGGGTCCGACACCCAGGGAAATCTGACTAAATGCCCAGACACCAGCAGCAGAAGATAACTGTCCACACTCAGAAGATTGAGAATATGGCCCAGTCAAAGGAACAAACCAATAGTTCAAATGAGATACAAGAGCTGAGACAACTAATGCTGAATATACAAACAGAAATGGAAAACCTCTTCATAAAGAAGAGGTTTTCTTCTGAACATAAAGAAGAAATAGAAAAACTGAAAAAACAAATCACAGAACTTATGGAAGTGAAGGATAAAGTAGAAAAGATGGAAAAAAACAATGGATACGTACAATGATAGATTTAAAGAGACAGAAGATAAAATTAGTGATTTGGAGGATGGAACATCTGAATTCCAAAAAGAAACAGAAAATATCGGGAAAAGAATGGAAAAATTTGAACAGGGTATCAGGGAACTCAGGGACAATATGAAGTGCACAAATATACATGTTGTGGGTGTCCCAGAAGGAGAAGAGAAGGGAAAAGAAGGAGAAAAACTAATGGAAGAAATTATCACTGAAAATTTACCAAGTCTTATGAAAGACCTAAAATTACAGATCCAAGAAGTGCAGCGCACCCCAAAGAGATTAGACCCAAATAGGCATTCTCCAAGACACTTACTAGTTAGAATGTCAGAGGTCAAAGAGAAAGAGAGGATCTTGAAAGCAGCAAGAGAAAAACAATCCATCACATACAAGGGAAACCCAATAAGACTATGTGTAGATTTCTCAGCAGAAACCATGGAAGCTAGAAGACAGTGGGATGATATATTTAAATTACTAAAAGAGAAAAACTGCCAACCAAGACTCCTATATCCAGCAAAATTATCCTTCAAAAATGAGGGAGAAATTAAAACATTCTCAGACAAAAAGTCACTGAGAGAATTTGTGACCAAGAGACCAGCTCTGCAAGAAATACTAAAGGGAGCACTAGAGTCAGATACGAAAAGACAGAAGAGAGAGGTATGGAGAAGAGTGTGGAAAGAAGGAAAATCAGATATGACATATATAATACAAAAGGCAAAATGTTAGAGGAAAATATTATCCAAACAGCAATAACACTAAATGTTAATGGACTGAATTCCCCAATCAAAAGACATAGAATGGCAGAATGGATTAAAAAACAGGATCCTTCTATATGCTGTCTACAGGAAACACATCTTAGACCCAAAGATAAACATAGGTTGAAAGTGAAAGGTTGGGAAAAGATATTTCATGCAAATAACAACCAGAAAATACCAGGAGTGGCTATACTAATATCCAACAAGTTAGACTTCAAATGCAAAACAGTTAAAAGAGACAAAGAAGCACACTATATACTAATAAAAGGAACAATTAAATAAGAAGACATAACAATCATAAATATTTACGCACCGAACCAGAATGCCCCAAAATACATGAGGAATACACTGCAAACACTGAAAAGGGAAATAGACTCATATACCATAATAGTTGGAGACTTCAATTCACCACTCTCATCAATGGACAGAACATCTAGACAGAGGATCAATAAAGAAATAGAGAATCTGAATATTACTATAAATGAGCTAGACTTAACAGACATTTATAGGACATTACATCCCACAACAGCAGGATACACCTTTTTCTCAAGTGCTCATGGATCATTCTCAAAGATAGACCATATGCTGGGTCACAAAGCAAGTCTTAACAAATTTAAAAAGATTGAAATCATACACAACACTTTCTTGGATCATAAAGGAATGAAGTTGGAAATCAATAATAGGCGGAGTGCCAGAAAATTCACAAATACGTGAAGGCTCAACAACACACTCCTAAACAACGAGTGGGTCAAAGAAGAAATTGCTGGAGAAATTAGCAAATACCTCGAGGTGAATGAAAATGAAAACACAACATATCAAAACTTATGGGACGCAGCAAAGGCAGTGCTAAGAGGGAAATTTATTGCCCTAAATGCCTATATCAGAAAAGAAGAAAAGGCAAAAATGCAGGAATTAACTGTCCACTTGGAAGAACTGGAGAAGGAACAGCAAACTAATCCCAAAGCAAGCAAAAGGAAAGAAATAACAAAGATTAGAGCGGAAATAAATGAAATTGAAAACATGAAAACAATAGAGAAAATCAATAAGGCCAGAAGTTGGCTCTATGAGAAAATCAATAAGATTGATGGGCCCTTAGCAAGATTGACAAAAAGAAGAAGAGAGAGGATGCAAATAAATAAGATCAGAAATGGAAGAGGAGACATAACTACTGACCTCACAGAAATAAAGGAGGTAATAACAGGATACTATGAACAACTTTATGCTAATAAACACAACAATTTAGAGGAAATGGACGGGTTCCTGGAAAGACGTGAACAACCAACCCTGACTCAAGAAGACATAGATGACCTCAACAAACCAATCACAAGTAAAGAAATTGAATTAGTCATTCAAAAGCTTCCTAAAAAGAAAAGTTCAGGACCAGATGGCTTCACATGTGAATTCTATCAAACATTCCAGAAAGAATTAGTACCAACTCTCCTCAAACTCTTCAAAAAAATCGAAGCAGAGGGAAAACTACCTAATTCATTCTATGAAGCCAACATCACCCTCATACCAAAACCAGGCAAAGATATTACAAAAAACGAAAACTACAGGCCAATCTCTCTAATGAATATAGATGCAAAAATCCTCAGTAAAATTCTAGCAAATCATATCCAACAACACATTAAAAGAATTATACATCATGACCAAGTAGGATTCATCCCAGGTATGCAAGGATGGTTCAACATATGAAAATCAATTAATGTAATACACCATATCAACAAATCAAAGCAGAAAAATCACATGATCATCTCAATTGATGCAGAGAAGGGATTCGACAAGATTCAACATCCTTTCCTGTTGAAAACACTTCAAAGGATAGGAATACAAGGGAACTTCCTTAAAATGATAGAGGGAATATATGAAAAACCCACAGCTAATATCATCCTCGATGGGGAAAAATTGAAAACTTTCCCCCTAAGATCAGGAACAAGACAAGGATGTCCACTATCACCACTATTATTCAACATTGTGTTGGAGGTTCTAGCCAGAGCAATTAGACAAGAAAAAGAAATACAAGGCATCAAAATTGGAAAGGAAGAAGTAAAACTATCACTGTTTGCAGACAATATGATACTATACGTCGAAAACCCGGAAAAATCCACAACAAAACTATTAGAGCTAATAAATGAGTACAGCAAAGTAGCAGGTTACAAGATCAACATTCAAAAATCTGTAGCATTTCTATACACTAGCAATGAACAAGCGGAGGGGGAAATCAAGAAACGAATTCCATTTACAATTGCAACTAAAAAAATAAAATACCTAGGAATAAATTTAACTAAAGAGACAAAAAACCTATATAAAGAAAACTACAAAAAACTGCTAAAAGAAATCACAGAAGACCTAAATAGATGGAAGGGCATACCGTGTTCATGGATTGGAAGACTAAATATAGTTAAGATGTCAATCCTACCTAAATTGATTTACAGATTCAATGCAATACCAATCAAAATCCCAACAACTTATTTTTCAGAAATAGAAAAACCAATAAGCAAATTTATCTAGAAGGGCAGGGTGCCCTGAATTGCTAAAAACATCTTGAGGAAATAAAACAAAGCTGGAGGTCTTGCACTGCCTGACTTTAAGGCATATTATGAAGCCACAGTGGTCAAAACAGCATGGTATTGGCATAAAGATAGATATATCGACCAATGGAATCGAATAGAGTACTCAGATATAGACGCTCTCATCTATGGACATTTGATCTTTGATAAGGCAGTCAAGCCAACTCACCTGGGACAGAACAGTCTCTTCAATAAATGGTGCCTAGAGAACTGGATATCCATATGCAAAAGAATGAAAGAAGACTCATATCTCACACCCTACACAAAAGTTAACTCAAAATGGATCAAAGATCTAAACATTAGGTCTAAGACCATAAAACAGTTAGAGGAAAATGTAGGGAGAT
This sequence comes from Tamandua tetradactyla, assembly GCF_023851605.1. NCBI lineage: Eukaryota > Metazoa > Chordata > Mammalia > Pilosa > Myrmecophagidae > Tamandua > Tamandua tetradactyla. The sequence continues at coordinate 41,789,407 of NC_135338.1, forward strand.
ATCTTATGAATCTTACAATTGGAGGCAGTTTTATGGACCTTAAACCTAAAGCAAGAGCACTGAAGAAGGAAATAAATAAATGGGAACTCCTCAAAATTAAACACTTTTGTGCATCAAAGAACTTCATCAAGAAAGTAGAAAGACAGCCTACACAATGGGAGACAATATTTGGAAACGACATATCAGATAAAGGTCTAGTATCCAGACTTTATAAAGAGATTGTTGAACTCAACAACAAAAAGACAGTCAACCCAATTACAAAATGGGAAAAAGACTTGAATAGACACCTCTCAGAGGAGGAAATACAAATGGCCAAAAGGCACATGAAGAGATGCTCAATGTCCTTGGCCATTAGAGAAATGCAAATCAAAACCACAATGAGATATCATCTCACACCCACCAGAATGGCCATTATCAACAAAACAGAAAATGACAAGTGCTGGAGAGGATGCGGTGAAAGAGGCACACTTATCCACTGTTGGTGGGAATGTCAAATGGTGCAACCACTGTGGAAGGCAGTTTGGCGGTTCCTCAAAAAGCTGAATATAGAATTGCTGTATGACCCAGCAATACCATTGCTGGGAATCTACTCAAAGGACTTAAGGGCAAAGACACAAACGGACATTTGCACACCAATGTGTATAGCAGCATTATTTACAATTGCAAAGAGATGGAAACAGCCAAAATATCTATCAACAGACGAGTGGCTAACCAAACTGTGGTATATACATGCGATGGAATATTATGCAGCTTTAAGACAGGATAAACTTATGAAGCATGTAATAACATGGATGGACCTAGAGAACATTATGCTGAGTGAGTCTAGCCAAAAACTAAAAGACAAATACTGTATGGTCCCAATGATGTGAATCAACATTCGAGAATAAACTTGGAATATGTCATTGGTAACAGATTTCAGCAGGAGTTAGAAACAGGGTAAGATAATGGGTAATTTGAGCTGATGGGATACAGACTGTGCAACAGGACTAGATACAAAAACTCAAAAATGGACAGCACAATAATACCTAATTGTAAAGTAATCATGTTAAAACACTGAATGAAGCTGCATCTGAGCTATAGGTTTTTGTTTTGTTTTGTTTTGTTCTTACTATTATTACTTTTATTTTTTTTCTCTATATTAACATTCTATATCTTTTTCGGTTGTGTTGCTTGTTCTTCTAAACTGATGCAAATGTACTAAGAAACGATGATCATGCATCTATGTGATGATGTTAAGAATTACTGATTGCATATGTAAAATGGTATGATTTCTAAATGTTGGGTTAATTTCTTTTTTTCCATTTATTAATTAAAAAAAAAACTTGTTAAAAAATTCCTAAATGTTTAACTCTTGGCTATCATGAGTTGAAAGTTTCTAGAATCAACTCATCATTAATAAGAAAACCTGTGCTACACCAATAATTAGGTTTTAAAAAATAAACATTACTCATGCCAGGACTGAGATTAGTTAAACTGACCAGGAGCAGTTTAAAACTCCTAGTGATCATGGCTGAGTTTGAGGCACCAGAAAGTCTTTCAAAAATAATTAAACTTTTTGTTCCCTGTTTTTGATATCTTTGAAGGGAGAAAAGTGGGAACAAATTTGTGGTCACTTGAATAGTTACTTGGATGGTCATGTGTAATCACTGGGATTGTTCTTGTCAAAATGCATAACTCTAATAATTTGGTATGACAACCTGGTTTTAAGCATTAAGGAAGATCTTATCTGACTAAATGGATCTTCTACTGGAAAAATATATACAAATATAAAAATAAAAATTATATGCAAATTATATATAAATATTAAAGTTATATTTATCACCTCCTCTTCCACAACATACACACACATTCAAAAATTTGCTTAGGAAGCAGATGTTATCATTTCCTATAGTACTGACAAAATCCTCAACCCTTTGTCCTTGGGAATTGCAATGTTTACAGCAAAATCACTGTTACCTTTCTGGCAACACAACATATTCTCCAGTGAAAGCATGTTTAAGGGAGCTGTAATTAGACTGGACAGGAGTTTAATGTATTGAAGACCTGACATTGATTTAGTTTTATATTTGCATTGATGATATATGCTTATGCTTGATTTCTCTAACTGGGCTTGACATCTTTATTGGAATATTTGCAAAATAGAAGGGAATGGCTTACATGCAATATGACAGCATGGTTTGTACCAGATGGACTGTATCTGAACTAATGTGATAAGATACCAGAGGAGTTGGCTCTTGCTAGACTCAGTATAGCCATCAACTAAAAGGTGGTTCTTAAACATCAAGCCATATTTTCAATCACAATTTAGAGATTACCACTCAGACCTGAGCCATCCTTACTATACAAAGTATTCCTTTTACATCTCTTTCCAATGTGCTCATCTCTGTAACTGTTAGATCTATATACACATGGAATTATTTTTTTCTAGGCATAAGCTATTCTCCATGGAGGAAAGGAAAAAGGTATTCTAGGATGCCCATATGATGACTACAGGAACAGGAAAATTCAATAATATTGATAAACAAAACCAACAATTAAAAAATGGAAGTCTTGAAATTGCATAAGGAAGTCTAATATATATTTAATTTTATGTACATATACGTAAGTGTGTTATGATGTTTAATATGGATGGGTCTTGTAAAACAGACTTGAGAGTTATGTTCTTCTGTATTTTTAGATATTAACTACGTAATGATATCCATAGAAGAGAGGCTAAAGGTCCTTGAGGGATCCAGAAAAGTGATTGAAAGTGAGAATTAGAATGGGTGCTAGAGAATGGGGTGATACTATTTAGGATTTGGATATCTAAATTGGAAGACACAGGTGTTAATTTTTTTTAAATGTTAAAGAAGAGTTTCATGTATTTCAATATTTGTATGTTTAGAAAAGTTTTTTAAAGGCAGTTCTAAAACATGATCCCAATTTGAGTTTCCCATATGTTTCACTCCCATGTCCAGATATTCTCATGCTGTGGATTACTTTTGTGCCACATGATACTTTTATTTAAATGCTTCAAAAGATCTTATGGGGATGGTGCAAGAGTATTTGTGATATTTGTATATAGAAGGGCATTTTACATTATCATGTTAATCTGGTATTTTATTATATGCATTACCTCACTGGAGCTGTCATGCTGCTTTTATTTGTGGAAGAAAGCATCCTCTGAAGAAGAGCTTAAGCCCTTGCATTGGCATTTTCTCTTGACACTTAGATAGGATGACAGGCTTTTCCTAACCAAATAGAACTCGGGAATCTTTTGTGTAACTATTGTTTAAAATTCATATATTATAAGGCTATTAGTGAGAGAATGGAATTTAGGCACCTGGTACTATGCAAGAAAAATGGAGCACTATTATGGGTCCAACAACATGGAACACCCTGTTTTGGATTAAGTGTTTATTATCCAAAATAGAAGTTATGTTGGGTAAGACACTACTGGTGAGAGCACAAATAATTTATTAAAGAGAATCTCAAGACTCTCTCAACTACCTATATAAATTTTTCCTATTATTGTAGTTCGTAAGGGGTAGATAGAATCCACAGTAGAAGGAATAATTTAGATTCATGAAGACCTGAGTTAAAATCCTTATTCCTCTTCAGATGATCTGTAATATTTGGTTAATAATTGAAACCTTTTCTTATCTCTATTTCTCTTCTATGAATGAGAATAATCACAATTACATAGAAGACAAAGTTAAATGAGTTGTGGTATGTGACAGAGAAGAAGGTCATTCATAAATGAATGTCTTTTGATTTGGTAAATTACCTTATTTGATTTTCATATGTTGAAACAAACTTGCATTCCTGGAATAAAATTTTTTATCAAGTTGCATTATTCCTTTCATATCTTATTTGATTCAATTTGCTAACATTTTGTTAAGGTTTCTTGAATCTAGGTTCATAAAGAGTGTGAGGTTTACATGCCAACTTGGCTAGATTTTGGTATCCAGTCATTTGGTCAAAGAAGTAGGGACCTGATTTTACTGTGTTGATATTTTGTGGATTTAAGTCAGTTAGTTGATTGCATCTAATGGCTGATTACATTTACAAACAGTAAAGGAGATTGCCTTTAGCAATGAGAGCAGTTTCATCAAATTAGTTGTAGGCCCTAACAGGAGAATTGATGATTTTGGCAGTGTGAAAAGAATTTATCTCCCTCTATTTCAGTTGGCCATTTTCTCCTGGGAAATTCCCATTGAAGTCTTCATTGGATTTCCCAACTTGTGGCTGGCTGTAGGGAATCCAGCTTGCCAGTTCCCATAGTTTAATGAGCCAATTCCTACAATGAATCTATTTATCGGTGTTGGTTTGAATCTGTTATGTACCCCAGAAAAGACTATGTTCTTTTAATCCATTCTTGTGGGAGCAGACCTGCTGCTGGTGGTATCTTTTGATTAGGTTATTTCATAGATATGTGACCCACCCTATTTAAGGTGGGCCTTAATCCTTTACTGGAGTCCTTTGAGTGAGCTCACAGAGAGAGAGAGAGAGAGATAGCTCAGACAGAAATGCCTCAGGAGAATCAGGCAGGGACTCACAGAAGCCCAAAGACATTTTGGAGAGAAGGACCAGCAGAAGTTGTCATGTGACAGAGAAACTCCAAATGTCATCAGCCTTTCTTCAGTGAAAGACCTCTGCTTGGTGCCTTAATTTGGACATTTCTATGGCCTTAGGCTTGTAACTTATAACAATATATCCCCATTGTTAAAAGCCAACTCTTTTCTGGTATATTGCATTTTGGTAAATTTAGCAAACCAAAATACTGTCAAACTGTCTAATTTCTTTTGAGTTCTGTTTCTCTGGAGAACTCTTCTAATACAAAGGGCATTGGTCTGCAGTTTTATTTTCTATGTGTTGTCTTTCACTTGATTATCAGTGTGATGATTGGCCTCATGACTTGAATTGGGAAATAATTCTTCCATATATTTGTGAATGTTTGGTTGGGGCTAGCATCATTTCTTTCTAAATGTTAAATAGAATTCACCAGTGAAGCCATCTGGATCTACATTTGTCAAGGGAAAGGTTTTCAATAATATTATTTTTAATTATTTAATTAAAATAGTAGCACTGCAATATCTATTTCTTCTTGAGTACATATTGATAATTTACATCTATGAAGTTTGTTATTTTCATTTAGGTTGAATGATTTGGGGGAGGGCATGAAGTTGTCTATAATGTTCCCTTATAGTTTCAAGGTTTGTAGGCTCTGTACTAATGTCTCTCTTTTATTTGTAATATTGCTAATATGTACTTCACTTCTTTAATCTTGTACTAGCTAAAGATTTAGCTAGATAAAGATTGAGACTAGCTAATTCTTTTCAATTTTATTTCAATTTATTAATTTTATTCAATCTTTACAAGATTCAGCTTTCATGTTAGATGATTTTCTTTATTGTTAGTTTATTTCTAATTTGTTAATTTCTGCACAGATGTTTATTATATTCTTTATTCTTAGTTTGGGTTTAATTTGCTCTTCTTTTTCTATTTCTTAAAATGGAAGCTTGAATAAGTTATTTTGGACTTTTATTCATTCTAAGAAAAATATTTTAAGTTAAAAATTTCTTCATAAGCCTTGCTGTAGCTGCATGCCACAAATTTTTATTTGCTGTACTATTATTTTCTTTCAGTTCAAGATATTTTCTAAATTTAATTGTGAGGACTATACTGGTGATTTTTCCAAACACATTTGAAAGGATTATTTATTTTGCTCTTGTTTGTGGAGTGCTCTATAGATATAAAACAGGTGAAGATAATTGGTATTTTTGCTCAGTTCTTCTATATCCTTACTGATTATATCTTCTCCATCAAGAAATTATTGAGAACCAATCTCCTTCTATAATTATTGGTTTCCTTATTTCTTCATTTAGTTTGGAATGCTTTGCTTCAACTAGTTTGAAATGTTGTTATTAGGCACATATACATTTGTAATTGCTATGACTTTATTTTCTTTTGGTCTATGTATTTTTAGGAAATATCCCCCTTTCATGTTTAGTAATACTTCTTTAAGTCTATTTCATGTGATGCAAATACAGTGATTTTAGCTTTTTGTGCTTTTTTATTTGCATAAGACATCTCTTTCCAATTTTCTACTTTTAATCTCTTTACTTCTCTGAATTTAAAGTGTGTCTTTTTCTGCAGGAAAGAAATAACACAGCAGACTCTTTGCTCTTTAAAAGGGTGTTCTTGTGGAGGAACTTGCCCTTGGCTGGCACCTCAAAGCTAGTCTTTTTGAAAGTCTCCTATATTCTTATCTGACAAAAGCTCTTATATATCAGCTTTTCTAGACTGTTCAAGTAATATGATTTAAATTAACATTAATTTTCCTTCTGGTAACAAGAAATGGTTGGTAATTGTGGCTGGTCATGTAGGCAGAAAATGTCTATGTGACAAGCTTCCAATAAAATCCCTGTACCTAATCTCAAGTGAGTTTTTTGGCAAAAATGTGTGCACATGTTGCTTCATTTTATTACTGGAGGGAATGAGTGTGTTGCGTACAGTATTCCCCTCCTCCACCAGGAAGGAGAACTTTGGAGGCCTAAATTCCACCAGACTCTGCCTGATCCTGATTTGTCTTTTTTTCCTTGTTGATACTACTATGTATCTTTTCACTATAGTAAAATTGAGCTATGAATTTAACTGCCTCTGAGTCCCATGAGTCTTCCTAGCAAGTCACTAAGTATGACTGTTCTTTTTTTACCTTATACGATTAGATCTTGTTGTTTTTTTTTTTTCTTTTTAAAATCTAGTCTGACAGAATCTGCCTTCTGATTGGAGTATTTGATCTGTTCAAAATTAATGTAATTATTGCCCTGGTTGGATTTAGTTCTTTTATTTTATTATTTTCTATTTAGGTGATTTATATTTTGTTCCTCTTTTTCTCCTTTATTAACTCCTTTTGTGATAAATAAATATTTTAAGTATATAATCTTAATGCTTTATTCTTTTATTGACTTTTTGTTATATCTCTTTGCATTTTTAGTGATTTCTCAATTTATAACAATATATATAATAAACCTATCACAATCTACTTCTAATTATTATTGGCTTAGCTCAGGTAACTATAGAACTCTATTCTAGCAATCTCTACATCTCTTCTATTGTGCTATTATTTTTATATAATTTCATTTATATATGTTATGTCTAAGAGTACAGTAATATTATATTTTGCTTTATATAGTCACAGTCTTTTTTTTTTTGTATGCTGTTTAGTGGGGTCACGTTTCATTATTTTTCCATGTGAGTATCCCAATAGTACAGCACCATTTGTTGAATTTTCATTTGTCTGGTTTGCTTGTTTTTGTTTGTTTTTTGGGGGAAGTGCATGGACCAGGAATCCAACCTGGTCTCCCGCACGGCAGGTGAGAAATCTACCACTGAACTACTCTTGTACCTTCTTCAGTCATAGTCTCTTAAATAAATTAAGACAGGATTAAAAAATATATTTATGCTTGCAAACATTAGCCTTTATATTTATATCTTTACATTTATCCACATATTTATTTTTTTGGTGGCATTCATCTTTTTTCATAAGAATCCAAATCATCAACTTTTATCATTTGCTTTTAGCCTTGAGCATGCACTTTTTGGCATGCAGGACTTCTAGCAATAAATTATCTCAGTTTTTGCTTATCTAGAAATGTTTTTATTTTACCTTCGTTCACAAAAGTTTGTTTTTGTGGTTGGATATGTTTTGCTTTCATCTTCAATACTTTGAATAAGTTATTTCAGTACCCTTTTGGTCTCCATTGAATCTGAGGAGGTGTTAGCTATTAATAGAATCATTATTCTCCTGCATATATGTTTTGTTTTTCTTTTGCTAATTTGAAGACTTTCTGTTTTTAACTTTCAACAGTTTGATCATGATGTTTCTAGGTGTATTTTCTCTTGTTTTTATCCCACTTGGGGTTTGTTGAAATACCTGGATCTATAAGGTAAAGTTTATTTTCATTTTTTACCAAGTTTGGGAAGATTTTGGCCATGATGCCGTCAAATACTTTAAATGTCTTTCTCTCATGTATATCTGGAACTCCAGTTATGTGTATGACAGAAATTTTGATATTGTTCCTTACTCTCTGAGGCTCAGTTTTTTACTCTTCAAAAATTTTCCCTTTCTACTTCAAATTGGATAATTTCTTTTGACAAGTTGACAGATTATATTTTCTGTTATCTCAGTTGCTGTTGAACTCATCTAGTGAATGTTTCCTTTTAGTTATTGCATTTTTCAAAACTAGAATTTCTATTTTGTTCCTTTTTATTATTTTAATTTGTCTCTTTATATCCTTATTTCGTCATTCATTATAATGTTTTCGTCTAAATTTTGAATATATTTTTAATAGTTTCTTTGAAGTCATTGCCTGCTTTATTCAATATATAGACCTGTTTGGACCAGCTTTTAGTGACTCATTTCTTATTATGAGTCATATTTATCTGTTTCTTTGCTTATTTAGTAAGTTTTGGTTAAAAAAATGGACATTATATATAATACATTGTAGCGCCTCTTATTTCTGCTTTATTGTTCTGTGAGATTTTTTTTAAGTACGCAATTAATTTTCCTGATTGTAAATGTGAAGTCTCTGTCCCCTGTAACATTCAACCAGTGATGTTTCTGTGAACTTTTAATGTAATCTGTGTTTCTAGGTATCTACTTTGTGCCTAAGTCATCAAACTTTTTAGATAGAGATTGTTCTCAGAGACCAGAAACAGCAAGTCTTCAACCCTTTACTTTTTGAGCTCTGGATTTAGGAACACATTGAAATACACAGAAAACCTTTAAGTATCTCCAAACCTTTGTCATTGGGTCTCTGGTTGTCCTGTGTGCGTGCACAGTTTAAAAGTCCTCCAAAGATATGCAGAGTGCTTCTTATCTCAGCCTTTCTACAACTCTCTCTTTCTTCATTTTCTAGTTGCTGTGCTTTTTAGATCTTGAGTCATCTGTCACTTTTCACCAGGGAAGCTTTTTTTTTTTTTTTTGCCTCCTCCTGACTTGGGGAATAATACAGAGTGAAAGGCTACAAACTCCTATTATTTATTTATTGAAATAGAATTTTCATAAATAAATACTTCCTAAGTTGTTGCTTACCTTTGGTCATTTTTAAGTTCTTGAAATGATTATCTTGAATAATTTTCATCTGTTTTATACTTGTTTTCTGCTGAAGAGAATCACCTGATTTCTTCATAATACCATTGCCAGAAGTAAAGTCCTGGTTTATTGGGTCTAATTTTATACCATATTTAATGGGTCTAATTTTATACCATATTTAATTAGTTTAGGACCTCTAGCAACTATCTAAAATAGGGATTTAATAACACTAACTTTCTTCATTATATGAAGCATCGAATAAGAATATATGTTTAAAAACAAGGCAGCTTTCAGGTAAGCAATTAAGATACAGGGGCATTATCTCCACTTTAGAGATAAATAATGCAAAGCAGCCGTCTTAAAACCATTGCATTATGTCATAAGGAGACTGAAAAACAGTTGACTAGTATCTTCAAAATGATTGACAAAATTATTTGAAGAGGCATTATTGGGACAAAAGTTCTAGTCAAACATAATAGTTTAATATGTGCTACTCATTGACCAACTGTACAGAATTTTTAAAGTGGAGCTTAGTCAACTTCTTCAAAATAGTATATATTTTTTTCTGGGAATGAGTCTAAGTTAAATTTCAATAAATCTTCATATGTCTAAGCAAGCTTTAGGGAAGGCTTTATTTCAGAAGGTTCTGAGTCTGTAAGACATTTTGATTTACAGTTATGAAATATTAGTCAAGTAGACAACAAGCAAATTATAATCAGAGGGAACAAATGAGCTACCCAAAGGAGCTGAAGATCCTTAAAATAGAAATGTCATTTAAAGAAATATAACTTGGTTGCATAAATTGACAAAAGTTAATAAAAATTAAAAAAAGAAGAAATCTTCTATAATTGCTTGGAGTGGCTGCTGAGGGAAACCCTAATTACAAGAGTTCAGGGATTTTCTCAGTTTAAAAGTTTCTTTCTTCACAATCATTTGACCTTCAGAGCTTTTACAGTATTAGAGAGTGAAATCAATATACAACTGGACCTATATAATGGTTAAATTTCAGAATGATGTAAGAATTGGTTAAAGATCTCATTTTGAATAATTGATCCATACATGGCCATCTTATATCTTTTGGCCTGGCCATCTGTTTTTCTCTTGGATAGTGTTTACATCACTCTTGATATAGGGCTATTGGCCATTAAAATGTTTTTGTGCTCATCTTTTGCATGACTAACTTAATTTATTAGAAATCCCCACTTTAAATAAATTTTGAAATCAAGCTGACTAGTATTGAAGGAAGAGAGTGACTAACAAAGTGGCAGGAAACGAAAAGAAGTTAGTATTTTTTTTTAAAGATTTTTTCCTTTTAAAAGTTGTAATATAATCAAATTCCTTTCTATGAAAAGCGACATTTTATTTTTTAAAATTTTGTAATAGTGTAAATGGTAAGGAAAGATCAAGTGGATAGCATATTAAGAAAAACAACTGCCTCAATAATCTGATAATAATGCTATAATTAAGGAAATTCCTATCAACTTCACACAATTCTGATTATTGTATTTCTGGACTTGATCTCTACATAATTTTCCTACCACATTTTTAGTATAATTTCATGCATTTGCTATGTTGTTCTTAGTATGGTTTCTAATTAATATTTCTTGAGTGGCAAAATTATTGATGAGAAATTTTATAATTCAGTGAAATCTAAGGTTTATTGTTTTAGTTTTTCATCCTCATTTTCTCAATGCCAAATCAATGGTTTATTCTAACATCTGTGTATGTGTTGATCCAATTTAAGGCTGGAAATTTGAGAAAGAATTAACCTACATGGATTAATTCTTCAAAATGAAATTGGTTTGCTTAACTTTCTGTTTGTTCCACTCAAGAAGCAGGCAATAATTTCTGAAAGCAAAATAATGTGTATATATCCTGTCATTTAGTCTATTTGCTAAGAGGTTAATTTTTTGAAAAACAAATCATGAAACTAGTTTTAAGAAAACAAAATTCTGTATCAACATGAGGTTATACACGAATACCTCTTTTGAATATGGATGCAATTTTCTAGTGAGGAGCATGTTATAAACCTCAAGTAACAAAGGCAGATGCAGGAAAATAAAGAAAATGAGGAGCTCTTCATTTCTACTCATTTTCTGGCATTTTTTCAAGTGAAATCAGAATTCAGAAACATGAAAATAAGACAGAATATGTGTCTTGAATGTTTCAAGAACTATTTAAATTAGCCTCTTCTGCAGCTCTTATACTGAATGATTCATTGTTCTCACTTGAATCTGACATTTGAGGGTTACACAATTAGGAATCAGAAAATGGGCATTTTGAGGTGTAAGGTAATAGGGGTAAATAAGTGAGATAAAAATATGCTTTAGAATCTGAATAACTCGAACCCCAATCTCTTTTTTTTCCCCGAGCCCCAAACTTGAATATAAATAATTTTTATCCTATATGCACATCAAGGACCATCTTAAAATGTATCTTATCCATGCCAAAAATTTGCCTTTGGTGGAAAAATTACACTAATTAGATGCCATTACTTATATATTTAATTTGTCTGTTCCCTCACTATCTACTAAATGAAATTGAAATTATACTGGCCAATGTTGGCATATTAAATAAATATAGCTTTAAAACATTTACAATGTACCATGAGGGTCTTAAAATTTCTGGGTACTCACTTGGTCATTAAAATGTAAATCACGAACTCAATTAGAGTACCACTCAATGAAACATTTTCTGATGTACATTCTTAAGTGTTTGGGGGATAATTAAAATCATCAATTATATTTGTGTTCCAGTTTCTGGTGGCATGGAAAATACCTTGTAAATTCTGTCCCTTCTCCCCAACATCCCCTCTTTCTCCCAATCCTGTAAAAGCGAAACAAAGAGGGATAAATGTCAAAGATAAGATCAAATATTCATGGTGCTTAAGGTATAAAAATCAACAAGAACTATTGATGGCTTTGTCTGTAATATTCAGAGTGGGAATTCAATTAAGCAGTGTTATACTGTTTGATTAAAGTAGTAATGATCAAACTAAAATGGGTTGTATCTTTTTGTAAATTCCTCAATTTAGAATGATCTGTCAACTCTGACTCACTCAGGAAATGCTTTTAATTCCTGGCGTGAATTCAAATTCAGTTCTAGGAAATTTCTTATTTATTCTTGCTCCCTCGTCCCTACAAATTCCTAGTTCTTCACCAGCAATATTGACACTGGCTTCCTTGGGTTTGTTTGGGTACATTTCTATCCAATCTCACCCTGAGCTGGTCATCCTCACTCAGTAGAGTAGCAGAAATGTCTTAATTTCTTCTTTATGTTTCATGACAGTTAATAATAATTGAGCACTTACATGTGCCAGACACTGAACTAAGGACCACACAAGCTTTATTCCAGTTAATCTTCATCATTACTCCATGAGGTAGCTACTGTTACTACTGATGAGGAAAATGGGGATACTTGCTGGAAAATCATCCAAATGGGATTAGCCATGAACAAACAAAGTGAACAACATTTCACTTTGCTAATGTTGCCAGAATGTGATATGCCAGAAATGGAGCAGCTTTTACAAAGGTGATTTGTTAGGTTACAAATTTACAGTTCCAAGACTATGAAAATGTCCAGATTAAGGCATGGATAAAAGTGTGTTTTCACTCTAGAAAAGCTGATCAGTTCCAGGATTTTCTGTCACATGGAAAGACACATGGTGCCATCTGATGGTCTTTGGATCCTGGCATTCGTTGCTTTCAGTTCCTGGTTCCAGCGGCCTCTTCTCTGAACCTTCACTTAGCATCTGTGGAGCAAACTCTGGATTTCATCTCTTGGCTTAGCATTTCCAAATGTCTGTGTTTTGGCTTCTGCTCTCTGTGTCAGCTCTTTGAAAGACTCCAGTAAATTAACAAAAGACCACCTTGAATAGGCAAGGTCACATCTCCATCTAATCAAAGGATGCTAACCGCAATTGGGTGTGTCACATCTCCATAGAAGCAACCTAATCAGAACATCCTACCTTACAGTAGGGCTGTCCTACAAAACTGAATTAGAATTAAAAGAACATGGTTTATTCCTGCAAAGGAGAAACTAAGACTATTTATAAATATGCCTAAGAGTCATCCCCAGAGAACCTCTTTTGTTCCTGAAAGGGGGCTTCTTTCTATAAGCCAACTCCACAGGTAAACTCGCTGCCCTCCCCACAATATGGGACTTGACTCCCTGGGTGTAAATCTCCCTGGCAACATGGGACATGACTCCTGGGAGTGAGCCTGGTCCTGGCATCATGGAAATGGGAAAGCCTTCTTGACAAAAGGGGGAGGTGAAATGAAACAACATGAAGTTTCAGTGGCTGAGAGATTTCAAATAGAGTCAAGAGGTCATTCTGGAGGTTATTTTATGCAGTATTTAGATATCCCTTTTCAGTTTTTGGTGTATTGAGCAGCTAGAGGAAATACCTGAAACTGCTGAACTGTAATCCAGTAGCCTTGATTCTTAAGATGATTGAATAACTATAGTGCTTTTAAGGTGCGAACGTGTGAGTATGAAAACCTCGTGACTAACACTCCCTTCATCCGATGTATGGACAGATGAGTAAGAAAAAATAAGACAAATAAATAAATAAATAATAAGGGGTTATAGTGGATATGGGATGTTTTGGGCCTTCTGCTTTACTTTTATGTTTATGGCTTTTGGATTAATAAAAAGTTTCAAAATTTCTTGTAATGATGAATGCAAGGCTTTAAGATGACTGTGAACCACTGACTGCACATTTCAAATTATTATATCTCAGTTAAAAATTCATTGAAGAAGAATAAAAAAGAACATGGTTTTTCTGGGGTACATAGCAGTTTCAAACTAACACAAGCCTCCTGGCTTTCAATTAAATGCTCTATTATGACACACTGCTTATTTGTTTTATTTCCAATGATTTGAGACCATTTATCAATCCGTCTATTCATCCACCCATCCAACCTGTGATTCTATTTCATAACATGTTTATCAAGGATGTGCTCTGTGCAAGCTCATTTACTAGGAGCTTATGAACGATGTAAATAAGAATACAGCATATAACATTGTTTCGTGTTAATGACCTGGCAACTATATGGGATCCAAGAAATACACATACAAGTGACCATATTGAAGTTTTACTATATTAATTCACTGTGTAGTTCAATAAATAACTTCATTGATATGATAGGAAAATAAAGCACTTATTTGCATCATACATTTTTTATCTAAGCATCTAAGTTTGTTAGTCTGCTATCACACAGTGTGTTGCTTTAATAATTGGAATTTATTGTCTCACCATTTTGGAAGCTAGAAGTCCAAATCTGAGCATCTGCAAAACCATACTTTCTCCCAGTCTACTGGTCTGGTTTGGCTTGCTGCAATCCTTAGGTTCCTTGGCGTGCATCTCAGACTTCCATCACCTCTGGAAATCTCTCTGTTCTTGTGCCTGCTCTTCCAGTCTTCACTTATTTTTGGTTCTTTTCTCTGATATTTTCTGAATTCTCCCTATAAGACCTCAAGCAATACAGGTTAAGAATCACTCTGATTCAGTTGGGTGATACCACAAAAGGATCTTAGAAGCTACTATTTACAAATGAATCTATATCTTTACTGATAAAGATCTTTAAAAGGCCCTATTTACACAAGGGTTCATTACCACAAAAACTAAGAACTTGTCTTATTGGGGTACATAATTCAATCAAACACACTAAATAACTATTCACTATTCACCTTCAGTCTAGAGAAAGGGAAAGCTAGAGGAAAAATGACAGGGTCCTGGGAAAGAGACACAGAGTAAAGATTCTTGAGAGAGATTCCTCTAGTCAAAGTGCTTATTTGAGGAAGGGCCTGATTCTAGGCTAGCCATCAAGGACTTGAGAGAAGGTTGAATCCAGAAGAGTATAGCAGAGATTGGCAGAGTTGAGCCATTGCTTGGATAAGTCTTAAAATTTATTATTAATTCATTTAGAGGTCAGTGTAATTGAACCAATTGCTTAGGAAATAAATGTTTTTCTTTCATATACCATGCCATGGTTAGGAACTAAAATAGGAAAGGAAAAAAAAAAGATTAAAATAAACTAGAATATTCCTTGGGAGTAACTTCAACATAAGACAATTCAAGACTCCTTGGCACCATTGCTTTTAAGTAGATAATGGCAGAATTATTATTTATAAAGCTTTTTCAAATGTAGAATAAGAGCTGTTGTTTACTAAACACATTGGCATCCTATCAGTAGCAGTATGCTTATTAGAAACAGTTGAAATGGATTAGCACTGGATTTGAATAGGAACCTACAGGGATATGGGGGAGTATCAATTTTTTAATAGTTATACATTAAGATAATAATTTATTCTCACAGATTTAATTGAGGTCAAAACATGTTAAGTTTGAAGCAGTCAGTATTTCAGATATCATTTCTACTTGAAACTAAACTTTGGAGGGTGTGAGGAAATATCTGATTAGTTCAGTTAACTATTTTATGTATTTATGGTAGAAGATTAACTAAGATCACTTAGCCTCCTTTGAAGTTTGTCAGTTGTTATATATATGTGTGTGTATATATATGTATAAACATATATATATGTAGATAGATAGATAGATGCACACACACACTATTTCACATTCCTGCTCTCTAGACATTCTAGGTTACACCTAATATAGAAGTTCTTTTTTTTAATTTTTTACATGGACAGGCACCGGGAATCGAACCCTGGTCCTCTGGCATCGCAGGCAAGCATTCCTGCCTGCTGAGCCACCGTGGCCCAATCGAATATACAAGTTCTTGTTTGTGATTATGGAAACTTAAATCTGTGATAGAAGACCAAGGACTTCTTACTCCGTCAAAATAAATGGATGTAGAAAGCCATCCTCCCCCCAGACAAAACAGTATTCAAGACTCAAGGCCTCTAAATGGTTACTTGATTCCTGTTTAAAAACCTCTGTTAGTGCTTTTCAAAGAACCCTCCTACCCAGGACAAATAAATGGACACACCTATACTGAGTATTAGTTTGCCAAGCTGTGATGACAATGCCTTACAATGAATTGTCTTAATCAATATGTGTTGATGCACTGTTTCAGAAGCTAGATGTCAAAATCAAGATATCTGTAAGGCTTGTTTCCTCCCTGGAGATTGTGACGTTTTGTGGTTAGCTGCTGGTGGCACTTGTGGTTCCTTGGCTTTCCCACCACATGGCGATGTTCTCACCTTTATTTTCCAGGTTCTGGCCAAAATCTGGCTTCTGCTCTTTCCTGTGGCTTTTTCTTTATTAGGCCTGCAATAATCCAGATTAAGATCCACCTATATTCATTTAGGCCACACCTTCACTATAAAGAAAAAGCCAACAAAGAACCATCTTTAAGATGTCCTATTTACAACTGCTTCACATCTACAAGGAGATAGATTAAGAATAAGCATATGTTGAGGTACATAATTCAAAGTACAACACTGAGGGAAATAGACAAATATACTGGGCTGATGCCACTGAAGAGAAGAGCTCAAAATGACAGACACTGAGTAATTAAGGCTGGCTTAATTAAAAGCCAATTAATTAATATAAAATCAAAACTTATCACATACATGGTTGTATTAATAAGGATAATTTATGCTTATGTTAATAAAACAAACAACTCCAAATGTCAGTGGCTTAAAAGGACAGAGATTTTCCTCATACTCATGCTAAACAGGGTAAGGAGATTTTTTTGCAGAGAGCCATAGGATCTCTCTTGTAGCTACAAAGGCATCTGAGTACACATCTCCATAATCAACACAATAAGGAAAGAGAAAAGGAGGAATTTGCACGTGGAGTTTTTACTGTCAAAGCCCAGAAATGGCAAATGTCATTTCCACTAACATTTGGTTGACTGAATATCCATATGAGCAACCATAACTATGAGGTAAATGTAATCCTCCAGAGTGCCCTAAAGGAGAGGAGAACTGGCCTTGGGTATGTGCTAGAAGTTTCTATTAGGGTGAGTTGCAAAATGAGGTACTGTTTCAACTATCAAAGTATTTACCTGGAAAAATAACATAAGTATCCTTAAAAGGACACCACCAATATAATACAGTTTAGGATTACCAAAAAGTAATCCTAAAAGTAACATGGAGACTTTGTGTTATAGGTGAAGTCACAGAAGGAAACTATTTTGAGGATTGCTTGGGAATATTGAGCTTTCTAAATGTGGTTGGCAGTTTCTGGTTGATATATAAATCTGATACTGATGGATCCTGGCATTTCACCTCAGAAGAAGCTCCCTTTTGAGGCCATCTTTGAATCGGTGCTATTCAAATTCAAGTTTTCCTTGTAAGTATGCTAAAGATGTCAGGATTTGATGAAGTCAAGAATTGCAATGCCCAAGATGGCAAACTCTTTCTGTTCTTATTCTTTTTCTGGTGTTAATTTATGAAAATGATGTTGTGACATAATACATGATGCTTGAAAGAAGTATCACTGCTTCAAACTTCAGCAATATGCTATAAATTGGCAATTTGTGCTATTCCAAATGTTTTTGTATCAAACTTCCTAATGAGTCCAATAAATAACAAGTGCCAAGAAAGAATAATGCCTACCATTTAAGGAATAATTCACTATATTTATTCTAATCCCACATTGTTGCAGGAAGAGAGCACTCCACAGACCACACATACATGTATGCTTGCCAGGATCAACAAGTACAATTACTTCCAATTTACCTAACAATCAAATGTCCAGCAGTTTCAGTCTTCTTGAACATATATATATGGAGTGTGCAGAAATGAGCTTCAAGTGGTGAGAATATCAGCTATTACAAGGTCTACATACTATTCCATGGGATATTAAAAAACAATTTTTAGTCTTTCTCTTCTGATTCTGTAAGTTTGATTTAACCTTAATTTACGAGTTTGGCTTATCTTTTCATAATTTTCAGCAAACAGAAAACTAGAATTTGAAACAATAGGCAGGAAGAAAATTTTGTTAAACTAACACAGTGACAGGTATGACAGAAGGAACAAGATACAGTTGTGAGAAATGTCTGAGTTGTGGACTAATAATCCAACTCAAGGCAGCTAAAATAATTTATTAAACCATGTGTGCCAGTTTGAAATTGTTGTGTACCGCACAAAAGCCATGTCCTTTTTTGTTGATCCAGCTTTGTTGAGAGCAGCCATGTTTCTTTTAACCTTGTTTCAATATTAGGGTGGTAGAAATTTGACTGGATTATTCCCGTGGAATTCCCAGCTGTGGGTGGGACCCTTTGATTAGATTTTTCCATGGAGATATAATCCACTTAATTGTGGTTATGGCCTTTTGATTAGATGCTGATGTGACTCCACCCATTCAAGGTGAGTCTTGATTAGTTTACTGGAATCCTTTAACAGGGAAACATTTTGGAGAAAACATAGTTGCTTCAGAGCTGACATAGACACAGACATTTGGAAATACTTGGAGTGCTGACAGAGAAAGCAGATGCCTAGAAACAGATGTTTGGAGATGCAGAGCCCTGCAGAGTTTGCCATGTGCCTTCCCGTGAGATGCTAAGCAAGCCAGAAACCAGAGCTATGTCCCAGAGGAACTAAGTGAGGACCCACAGATGCTTAAAGAGGAAATGATTGGCATCAGGATCTGGAAGCAACAAATCCAGGAACAAGAACCAGCAGGTGCCAACCATGTGCCTTCCCAAGTGACAGATATTGGCCTTTCTTGAGTCAAGGTATCTTTATGTGGGTGCTTTAGATGGACATTTTTATGGACTTAGCACTGTAAACTTGTAACTTAATAAACTCCCTTTTTAAAAGCCATTCCATTTCTGGTATACTGCATTTTGGCCACTTTAGCAAACTAAAATGCTATGTAACAGAGAACACCAGTGGTAGGGTGGCCTCCAGGCATGGTTCAATCAGGGCATCAGTTTTATAATTCTCAGCTTCATGACACTGTGTTTGTTTTCCTCTTCAAACGGTCTTGCATAATCCAGAAACATAATACCAATGGCATGCTTCCTCATTCACGTTTGGTACAGATGGAGAGAATGTTCTTGATTTTTCAACCCCTGAAGCATTTTCTTTGGTCAGGATGGTTTTAAGCCATGGCATTATTAGGCCTGAATTACTAGTTTCTCTGTGAAAAAAAAATTGACTGTTTCTAAAGGAATGGACATTCCCTTGGAATTGGGAGAAAGGTTAGTCCCCTCCCTCTAAGCTGCATGGCTCCTAGTCAAAAGAGGGTGTTGGAATAAAATGGGAGAGAAAACCATGATATCAATAATCAAGGACAGTGAGCAAGTATAAAAAGCAGATATATGATATGGTAAAATATGACAGTTGTGCAATTTATTCCCGAGGAAAGTTTTTTCATTTTAAGAGCTTCTTATTTACTACAATAGCGGTAATTCATACTTATAGTGATGGCTTGAGACAGTGATGGAATGTGAAATTATGTTCTGTATATTATTTTTAGAGACTATGTTTTCTCATGTCATAGTGTTTGGTATATAGTTGACAAGATATGGGAATGATTAACTGATCTTTTCTTCACTTTTCAACTACGTGTTTGACCTCATTTATATGGAATAGAAAACATGAACAATTTTTGAGAGGAGTCTTTACATTCTTATGGAGACAGTATGCTGCATTTTCAGAAACTATGACATTTGGACTTATTTTGAGAGTGCTCTTACTGAGATGGCAGACAGGAGAGCTGCGATGATGATACATTATGTTTCTGTACATCCATATGGTCCTCTCATCACTGCAGAGCAGCCTTCTTAATAGGACAAAAGCTCCAATACATTCTTCACTGTAATCTTAATTTAATTCTTTTAAAAAGAAGACATTAATTACAAATCTTTTTGCTTCAAGTAATACAAGGTCAGGTTAGTGTGGCCTTGGGTTAACACTCCTTTGGACTTGGAAAGATGTCCAGAATCCCATGGGTGACAATATCAGTCAGGGTCCTTGCAGAAAACAGATAGTACTTTCCAATTGATTAATTTGCTGTGTGCTTAATACAAGTACTATTCATAAAGCTATGGTCAGCATACAGGAAACCAACGGGTATGATGCACCAGAGTTGGCAAGTATAGGGACTATTAACACCTTTAAGCTTGAAAGAACAATAGAAAGAGCAGTAGAGTGGTTATTGTGTAGAGAACCACCTGATAGGACCATGGACTTTGCTCCAGGGATCTTCACAGCCCTTTATAATCCCCTAGACAGGGAGTCAGGGAATTAAAGATCCAACTTCATTCTCCTTTCTCCTGCATATCTCCTGATTCTGAACAACTCCTGAGGGGTAGGAAAGTAAACAGGTGAGCTTCCTGAATGCAGCATGGTGGAGGATGGATTAATGGTCCAAACAATAATTATGGTGCAGTAATATTCCTTGATTTTCCACTTGAAAAATGCAGTCAGTAGTTAGCGCTAGCAGTTTGATTGAGATCATTCCTCCAAATAATAAGAAGCACATAAATTTTGTTTAAATAACTCGAAGATTATTATTTAATATCATTGCTCTTCACTCATCTCTAAACCATTCTAAGTAATGTCATGGGTTGGTCTGGTATGTTTTTGCCTGGATATATGATTTCCATAAAAATAAAAATCATCAGATTTCTAATCTGATTTCGTTGTAAAAGTAGAAAAAAGTTCTGCAATAGAGTCTAGCTGATGGCAGACAAGCAACAAGAAAACCAACAACTTTCAAATGATTCAATATAATAAGGAGTAGGGCAAAGGAATGGGGTGGAAACTGACACTGTAAGTGCTTTTTCATAATGTTGTCATTTCTGTCCAACTTTGAAGAAAACCTGGACAGTTTGAGAGGCAAATCTCACATATATGTGATCAAAACATATAATATTTAATAACGGCACTGTAAGGAAAGGTAGTAGCATGTACCTTATAAATGATTAATATCTTTTTTGAAATATTTTAATGTGAAAAATAACATATATACAGAAAACCAATACATTTCAACACATACTTTAACAACTGGTTGTGGAACAGATTTCAGTGTTTCATATGGGTTACAATTCCACATTTTTTTCCTTTTAGCTGCTCCAAGTAACTGGAGACTAAAAGAAATATCAATATAGTGATTCAGTAGTAATACTCATTTGTTAAATCCTGTCTTCTCTGTCATAATTCCACATTCTCCTTAGATCTTTCACTCAACCTTTAGGAGTATTTGGGATATGCAATTTCTAATATTTTTATGTTGGGAACGCTGTCGATAATATGGGATACGGAGATGGAACTAGTTGATGTTCTTGAGGGGAGGATGATTTCAGGACTCATCTGGCCTAGGAAACCATCTGGAGGTTGTAGGTTTCTGGAAAATAATCACAGTGCATGGAACCCTTGTAAAATCTCAGATAATATCCTAGTTGTTCTTTAGGGTTGGCAGGAATGGTTTCGGTTAAGGTTTGGCAAACCATGATAAATCACAATATCTAGGTGAAGCTTGCATAAAAGTAGCCTCCAGAGTAGGCTCTTGATTCTATTTGAACTCACTCAGCCATTGATACTTCATTTGTTACAATCCTTTTCCTCCCTTTTGGTCAGGAAGGCATTGTCAATTCCACAGTGCCATGGCCAAGCTCATCCCTGGAAGTCATATCCTATGTTACCAGGGAGACTTTCACCCCTGGATGTCATCGTCTCACATAGAGAGTTGAGTAATAATTTCACTCTCAGGGATAGGCTTAGAGAGAGAGAGAGACCACATACGAGCAACAAAAGAAGTCCCCTGGAAGGAATTCTCAGACATAACTATAGGTAGGCTAAGCTTCTCCACTACATAAATAAGCTGCACAAGAGAAAGCCTCAAGATCAAGGGCTTGGCCAATTGACTTGGGAGTCCCTAATGTTTGAGACAGTATCAGGTGTTTCCCTGGTGGTAAATGTTAATAGTTTCATATTTTTTTCTCCCATCCTTCAAGGGACTTTTCCAATACTTTTTAATTATCTGCTCAACATACTCTGGGGTGTATCTAGACATTACAATAAGTGATGCTATTACATTACAAACCCTCATTCCCATTCTGGGCTCCCTGTGTTTGGACTGTTTTAAGTGATCTACACAGACAGGTTACATTAAATTAAGGTTCTGAACAAAATAAACATCTCTTCCTTTGGTCTCATTGAGTAGGTGAAATTCTAAAATATAGGCAATGTCTTCATTACCCCTTTGTTTTAGTTTGTAGGAGCTGCTGGAATGCAATATACCAGAAATGGAATGGCTTTTCAAAAGAAGAATTTATTAGGTTGTAAGTTTACAGTTCCCAGGCCATGAAAATGTCCAAGTTAAGGCAAGGCTATAAAAGTGTCCAAACTAAGGCATCCAGGAAAAGATACCTTGGTTCAAGAAGGCCAATGACACTCAGGGTTTCTCTCTCAGCTAGAAAGGCACACGGTAATCTCTGCTAGATTTCTCTCCAGGTTTCTTCAAGGGCTTCCCTGGGGCCTTTTTCTTTATGCATCTCCAAAGTTTTCTGGCTTTGGAATGTTCTGTTGGCTCTAAAAATTTTCCAAAAGCTTTCTTCCTAAAAGGCTCAAATAAGCTATCCCACCTTGAATGAGTGAAGACATATCTAATCAAAAGTTACTACCCACAATTGGGTGGGTCACATACTCTTGTGGTTTTTTCTTCTTCTTCAGGGTTTTTTATTTCTTCACAGTAAATGGTAAGAACTCCCCTCTCATTTTTCATTTTATTTGCATCCTCTCTCTTTTTTAATTTGTCAGCCTAGCTAGGCTTCCATTGATTTTATTGAGTTTCTCAAACAACCAGCCTTTGGTTTCATTGATTCTTTTATTTTCTTTTGTTCTCAAATCCATGTAATTTTGCTTTAATCTTCATTTTTCTCTATTCTGTTTGCTTTAGGGTTAATTTGTTGTTCTTTCTCTAGTTCCTCCAGGTGAGCAATTCAGTTCTTGATTTTTGCTCTTCTTTTTTAGTACAATAATGTAGAGCAATAAATTTCTGTCTCAGCACTGCCTATGCCACAATGCATAAGTTCTGACATGCTGTGGTCTCATTTTCATTTGTCTCCAGATAGTTACTCATTTCTCTAGCAATTTCTTCTTTGAACCACTGGTTGTTTAAGAGTATGTTATTTAATCTCCATATATTTGTGCAAGTTCTGGTTTTCTGATAGTTATTGATTTCTAGCCTCATTCCACTGTGATCAGAGAAAGTGCTTTGAACAATTTTGATCTTTCTAATTTATAAAGACCTATTTTGTACCCCAGTATATGCTCTATCCTGGAGAGCATTCCATGAGTACTAGAGAAGAATGCATATCCTGGTGTTTTGGGGTGTAACAATTCCTCTCTCTATATATCTGTTAGGTCTAATTCATTTATCAAATTGTATAAATTCTCTATTTCCTTGTTTGTCCTCTGCTTTGTTGTTTTGTCTATAGAGGAGAGTGATGTATTGAAGTCTCCCACTATTATTGGTGAAATGTCTCTTGCTCCCTTAAGTTTTGCCAATGTTTGCCTCATGTATTTTGGAGTTCCTTGATTGGGGGCATAACTATTTATGATTGCTATTTCTTCTTCGTGAATTGTCCCTTTTATTAATATGTAACGTCCTTCTTTGTCTTTTATGATGTATTTACATTTAAAGTCTATTTTGTCTGATATTAGTATAGCTACTCCTGCTTTCTTTTTGTTATAGCTTGCATGGAACATCTTTTTCCATCCTGTCACTTTCAATCTATTTGTACCCTTGTGTGTAAGATGAGTCTCTTTTAAGGAACATATAGTTGGATCATTTTTCTTAATTCATTCTGCCAATCTTTATCTCTTAATTGGTGAGTTTAGTCCGTTAACATTCAAAGTTATTACTGTAAAAGCATTTCTTGAATCTAGCATCTTATTATTTGGATTTTATTTGTCAGATCTATATATTCTTTCCCCCCTTTCTTTTTTTGTCTTTTAAGTTATCCTTATTGGTACTCTTCAATTCTGTGCCCTCCTCCAGACCTCCCTTTCCTGACTTTATTTTTTTTTTCAGCTAATGGAAGTCCCTTTAGTGTTTCTTATAGAGCCAGTCTTTTGTGGACATTTTCTCTCAGCATTTGATTGTCTGCGAAAATTTTAATCTCTCCCTGACTTTTGAAGGGACAATTTGGCTAGTAGAATTCTTGTATGGAATTTTCTCTCTCAGGATCTTAAATATATCATATCACTACCTTCTCATCTCCATTATGCCTGTTGAGTAGTTTGAACTCAGTCTTATATAGTTTCCCTTGAATGTAGCAGATCATTTTTCTCTTGCACCTTCAGGATTTTCAGCTTCTCTTCAACATTTGACAAACTGATTTATTATATATCTTGGTGTAGGCCTATTTGGATTTATTCTATTTGGGGTTATTTGGCTTCTTTGGTTTGCATATTTATGTCTTTTGTAAGGGTTGGCAAGTTTTCCCCCATTATTCCTCAATTAATCTTCCTAGCCCTTTCCTCTTCTTTTCTTCTTTTGGGACACTGATGATTTTTATATTTGTGTATTTCATTTTGTCCATTTTCCTGAGCTCCAGTACAAAATTTTCCATCTTTTTTTGCCATTTGTTCTTTTGTACATTTGAATTCAATTGTCCTGTCCTCTGGTTTGCTTCTTCTTTCTTCTGCTTCTTTAAATCTGCTGTTGTGTGTTTCTGGTATATTTTTAATTTGTTCTACAGCATCTCTAATCTCTGTGATACCAGCTGTTTTTTTATTTACTGTTTTAAATTTTTCTTTATGCTCTTCTAATATCTTCTTGATCTCCTTTATGTCATTAACCAATCAATTGAATTGAGTTAGTAGAGTTGTATGAACATCCCTGATCAGTTGTTCCGAAGTCTGCGTCTCCTCTGGTGTTTTAATTTGATCATTAGGCTGGGCTATATCTCTCTGCATCCTCATATTCTTCACAATTTTATGTTGTCTTTGAGGCATGTTATTATCTTGATAGGGTTGCTTTGGAAGTTAATTTCCTTCAGTAATAATAAAGTTTTGTTTTTGCAGGATGGGCATTGAGGAGGACATGAGGCATGGGATGGAGCGCAGCAGTGCAGTGGTTGGTTGTGGTGTAGAGCTAAGCAGGGGATGGGGTGCTATATTGGTGCCTGGGAGCCTGGGGAGTGGGACATGAGGTTGTGGGAGGGTGGCATGGGAGCAGGGTGCATCTCTGGCAGGCCTAAGAGCTCAGAGACAGGGCATGGCAGGGGGACACAGAGGCAAAGTGCAGTGGGAATTGGATTTGGGGGGCTGTGTGGATGCATGGGAGGGTGCATGAGCAGGAGCGGATGCATACATGAAGTGAAAGTGTCGTGTGTATGTGGACATGGAGTTTGAAGTGTGGAGGTCGGGTTGCAGGGGTGTTGGTGTGAGGTGTAAGCATGTGTAGGGGTTGGGGGTCAGGGATACTGGGGTGGTGTGGGTGGGGCATAAGTAGGGGAGGCAGGGTGCAGTTGTACACTTTCATGGGATGGTAGGAGTTCAGCAGGGGGACTGGGATGTGGATGCATACCGGTGCACAAGGGCACAGATAGCAGGGGTTTGGAAGCGGGGCATGGGTCAGGGGATCTGGATGCCTGACATGGGTGCATGGTGCCAGATGAGTGGGATGTAGGTACGTATATGTGCTGGGTATAGAGGAGGGCCAGGGCAGCGGTGCACAGGTGCATGGGGTAGGTGGGGGTTTGTGGCACTGATATGCATATGAGCACCTGCAGGGGTGTGGGGTAGGAGCGCCAGCAGGTGCTGGACAAGGGTGTGTGCATGCATGGGGCAGGGGGATGGAGCAAGGGCAGGGGTGTGTGCATGCAGGGAGTGGAGGGGTGGGGTGCAGGGGTTGAAGGTGCACGGCACAGGTCTGTGGGTGCAGGGGCAAGCAGGATGCATGTGTGCATGTGCATGTGCATGGGGCTGGGGGTGGGGTGCTGTTGTATGCATGTGTGGAGATTGGGGGGAGTGTGCGGTTGGGTTGTGCATGTGAGCAGGGTGTGTGTGTGTGTGTGTATGTGGGTTTGTGTGGCACATATGGGTAGGTGAGCACCTGGGGGGGGGCGTTTAGGGGTAGGGGCATAGGGTGTGGGGTGTGGAGCTCCTGTGTGTGGGATGTGTAAGGCTTGGGGGTGAATTGCAGATCTCAGGGTTAGGGCAGCCAGCATGTGTGTGTGTGTGTGTGTGTGTGTGTGTGTGGATATGTGTGGCACATATGGGTAGGTGAGCACCTGGGGGGTGTTTTGGGGGTAGGGACATAGGGTGTGGGGTGTGGAGCTCCTGTGTGTGGGATGTGTAAGGCTTGGGGGTGAATTGCAGATCCCAGGGTTGGGGCAGCCAGCATGTGTGTGTGCGTGGCATGTTCAAAGAATGTGACTTTGCTTAATTCCCAGTCCCTGTTTCCCTGTCCACGCACTCCTGAGGGCTTCGGGTCTCTCTTCGGAAAGGGGCGCGTTAGGCTCTTTGCACTAGCTGGATGGTCTTCTGTTCTCTGCATCTCAGTTCCCTGGCTTTTTCAACCTGGACCTCCTTCTGTGTGGTAGAAGATCCTCTCAGGTACCTTGCATGCTGGAATTGCTGGTCCAGTTGTGTTTCTGTCACTTCTCTAGCTATTCCTTGGAAGAGGAGTGAACTTGGCCTATCTTATTTCATCATATTCCCTGAAGTTGATTAAAACCTTAAATGAATAAGGAAATGGGCTGAGGTTGCCGTGTATGTAATCTTCCACCAGATCATATAAGCAGAAAGAAATCTAATTTTTAGGAAACTGATCACAGCAATGTGTTGCTACCTTCGAAGTGCTCAGATGATTGAGGGAGACATTGGTACGTTTTCAGTGATTCTCCAGGGATCCTGGCACTTACTGCAGCATGCTTTATCACTGTGCATGGAAGAATTGTTTCTCAATGGACAATGGAATTTGTGTGAGGTGAGGAGAGGGTGAATGGCTTTCTCCAGATGGTCCAGTGATCAGAGTGGTATTGTATTCTCTGGGCACTGTGAGAATCAGAGGTAATATCTCGACACATGCTCCAGTACCAGTGGGATTAGAACTCCACTGAAGCCAAATTAAGAAATCTAGAGCAGAGATTGAAGAAGTATGTTTTTAGAAAAAGTCAGGGTCAGTCTTTTAGGTTACATATGCAAAAAGAATTAAACTTGGCCTTTAAATAATATGAGAAGATTTTCATCTTCACTGATAATAAGTGAAATATGAATTAAAACTATGCCAAGATAATAATTTTCACGTAACTGATAGGTAAAAATACTAAAACTTGGCAATATACTTTGGTGATGAGGCTGCCAAGAAATGATACATACATTGCTGGTAGGAATATAAAATGGTACAACACCTATGAAAGGGAATTTAGCTATTTACAGAAATTATGAATGAATTGACCTTGATTCCCATTCCCACTTCTAAGAATTTACTTTGAAGTTGTACTTCTAAAAATACACACACAGTAAGTCACTTTGAAGTTATTTGAAAGAGAAAAAATATTATTAACAATTTAAATGCCCAACCAGAGGAGTCTTTTTAAATAACCTATTGTACATTCATACAATTGAGTAATCAATCTGCCACTGAAAAATGTTAGGAAGTCTGTATAAATTAATATGGAGTGTTTTGATTTTAGATATACTGTTAAGTTAAAGAAAATTCCTAGAGTATAAAATGTATGCTACTTTTCCATGAGAAAGGTGAAATATCACTATTACTTATTTTGCAACAAGAAGCAAAAGAAGGATAAATAGATTAATGAATAGAGAACTACAATAGAGAACTAGAGTAGAAATAGGTAGAAGGCATAGGGATGGAGGTGAGATTTCCTTGATTATAAATTTGCATCTAGTTTTGACCCTTGAGCTATGTAAATGTTTTATACATTTACAAATAAATGAAAAAGAATGAAAAATCACACTCTAAAATAGAATACAAATAAGCCTAAATCTTTATCAAATTAATAATATAACCACTCGACAAAAAGTTAAACAACTTTTCGTTTTCAATTTTTATTATAAAACTTCCAAAATTTACAAATACTTTATACCCACCAAACAGCAGATCCCACTTTTCCCTTCCTCCACCCACTGGGTAAACTTAAATCTACCTTCTGTTTCAATGAATTTGCTATTTCTGGGTATTTCATACAAATGAAATCATCCAGTTGTTTACTCAGTCAGCATAATGTTTTCAAGATTCATCTATATTGCAATGTCTCAGGACTTCATTCATTCTTACAGCCAAAAATATCTCAATATTGCTTATTCATTCATCTGTTGGTGGACACTAGGGCTGTTTTCATCTTTTTTTGGGTATTGTGAATAATACTGCTATGAACATTTGTAGAAGTATCTATTTGAGTCTCTGTTTTCAGTTTCCTTGGTTCTATACCTACGAGTTGGGTTCCCAGGTCAAATAGTAATAAATTATATTGACTTTTTCAGGAACCAACATTGTGCTTTCTACCTTTGCTGCACCACTTGCATTCCCACATTCAAGTAACTAATGATGACAGCATTTGATCACAATTAATCAACTACATTATTTTAAATATTTAAAATGAATCTTAAGCCTTCTTTATTAGGCTTGCTTTTTTTTTAGACTGACGATTTTTAAATTTTTTAAAAAATTATTATTTTCTTTATTAAGGAAAGTGCTGGTTTACAGAAGAATCATGTATAAGATACCAGATCTTCATATACCACCCCACCACCAACACCCTGAGGTGTTGTGAAATATTTGTTACAATTGATGATGGCGCATTTTAATCATTGCATTATTAATTAAAGTCCATGGTTTTACTTGGGATTCACTGCTTGTGTAATATAGTTCCATGGATATTTTTTAAAAATTTTATTCTGTTACCGTGTACACATTCCAACATTTACCCTTTTAATCATATTCAGATATATATTTCAGTGTTGTTAATTGTGTTCACAATGTGGTGCTACCATAACCATTATCCATTGCCCAAATATTTCCATCATTCCAAATAGGTGTCGTATATATTTTAAGCCTTAACTTCCTGTTTTCTATCTCCACCATGGCCCCTAGTAACCTGTATTCTACATTCTGACTCTATGAGTTTGCTTATTCAAATTATTTTAAATCAGTGATATTTGGTAATTAGTTTGATATTTTACTATGGAACTATTTTATGTGTATTAGGATAGAGGAAATAAAGATATGTATCGATCTTTGGAATTGGGTAAAGGAAGATAGAGTTGTACAATGGGGGAAAGAAGAAGAATTCTGTGGTCTTAAATTTGGATTGGTGGTATTTGTGTGAAATCATTATATTTTCATTATATTCTCTCCATACGTGAATTTATCTCTCTCCCTACATATATTGGGTATATATATGAGAATATATATATGTAATGCATATATCTCTATATTCATATATATATGTATGTATATATGTATTGTGCTGGTTTGAATCTGCCATGTACCCCAGAAAACACTATGTTCTTTTAAACAATTCTTCAGACCTACTGTAGGTAGGAACTTTTGATAAGGACGTTTCCATGGAGAGGTGACCTACCCGATTCAAGGAGGGTCTTCAACCTCTTCACTGAAGTATTTTGTGAGAGAATTAAAAAGAGTAAAAATGAAGAGAGCCCAGAAACATTTAGAGAAAGGCAGAAACACCCTGGGAGAAACAAGCAACTACTTATAGAAACAGAGACGTTTTGGAGAGAAGGACCAGCAGGCATTGCCATGTCCTTCCCATGTGACAGAGCAACCCTGGATGCCAGCAGCCTTTCCACAGAGAAGATATCTTCCTCTTGAGTCCTTAATTTGTTGTTTTCATGGTCTTAGGATTGTGAATTTGTAACCTAGTAAATCCCCATTGAAAAACCAACCCATTTCTGGTATGTTGCATTCCAGCAGCTTTTGCAAACCAAAGCATGTATATATAAATTTTACTCTAGATCTGTTCATTGAAAATGGGAAGAAGTAATGACACCCCAATACTAGTGAACACACCTAGGAATCAGGGATACTTTGAGAAATGGCTGTTTATATGTTTGGGGCAGGACATGGACAGAAAGCAAGGAAGTGCTCAAGGAGTAATAAGAATAAAGAGACAGCACATAACTTGAAGGAGCACCTTTTGGCCAAATCTGTGACAATCTGAGCATCAGAAAAATAATGAAAGCACTAGATCATAGGTGGATTGTAGCTCACTGAATAAAAAAAGAATTCACATATCCTGGCAATACTAAAAAGGGAGGGTATAGTTGTCTTCTTTACTAAAGAATACCAGCTAATAAACGTAGAAAAAAATTATAGAATTAAATAATCATCATTTCAAAAACACCGTTGTAATAATCATTTCAGGCAATGATCATGAATGGATATTATAACTATTGGGTAAAGGCTAGTCATAGAACAGGGTAAACACATGGTCTCAATTAGATTAATTCAATTTCTTATTAATACAGGGCTCTGACAGACCCCATTTTATCCAAGTGATCAAACTCAGCATCAAACAATCATTCTTCAAAACATTAAATGCTCTTTGAAGTGGTGCAGGCACTTTTGTACTATTGCCACCAAAATGGTTTACTCCCAATCTTTTCAGGGGAAATAAAATTAGATAAATCTCAAGTATAGGCCATTATGCAGAAAAAAACTGGTCTTAGTTGTTCAAAATTGGCAGCATCACATAAAAGAAAAACTAGAAAAGTTAAAGAAGGCTAAGGAAAAATGGCAATTTAATGTTATGAATGATTCTTGTTTGAATCCTAGAATTTTTTTTAAACTAAAAGCTATAAAAGACATTTGGGGGACAATTACAGAAATATGTACACGGTCCGTATATTATATAGCATTGTGTATCCATGTTATATTCCTTAGGTGTGACAAATTGTTTAAGTTATACAAAATAATGATCTCTTCTATTTTCAGGAAATATATTTTCAACTATTTAAAAATAAAGTGCTATGATCATATCTCAACTCATTTTCAAACACAAAAAATTGTAGTTAAGTAAACAGAAAGGAAGAAAAAAGGAAGGAAGGTAGGAAAGAAAAAGTGTGAACCATTGTTAACTGTTGGTGAACTTGGTGTTGAGAATGTAACATTTATGGCATGATCCTTTTAATTTTTCTCCATTAGAAATTTATTAAAATAACTTTTTAAAATTTTTTTTGTAAAAAGAATGCATGTACATCATCTGGGAGTCTTTGTTAAAGACTGCCTTTCTCCTGAGGGAGCTTTTACCTCTGTGTAAGAATTTATTTTTAATGTTTGAATGAAAGGAAAAGTGTGTTGGAGCCCATGGGCAAAGGAGGGTAGAGCTAGTGTGCTAGTGTATGAAGTAAGACTGATTTGGGATTGCAACTGAGGCTCAAGATGTGGTATGGTCAAAAGGACATTTAAGTTTCTTCACTGTTTCTGGTACTTTCATCAGAGCATGTTCCAAGCCTCTTTGTTGAGATGGGATGATTTTACTCATCCATTTTCTTACACTGAAGAACATTTGTTTTATATTTATGCAGTTTACAAAGGTTTGTGTCCACAGGATCTTCTATTGTAGAAGGATAGATAAAAGAACCATAAATAATTTATTATATCGTGAACTCTATAGATGCCTTAAGAAAGGCACTATTTAAAAATAGTTTTGCTAGATTCAAAGTTATGAATTGATTGTTTTCATGTCTTTGATTATATAATTGCACTGTTCTCAAACTTCAGTCATCCCTATGGAAAGCTTAGTGGTCTTTGTAAATGATTTTTCTTTTCTTTCTAGTTATTTTAAGAACTTTCTCCCTTTCTTTAATGCTTTGTAGTTGTATTTCAACGAAACTACTTATGGACTTCTCCTTACTGATACAGCTTTGTATATGTTAAATTGCTTTTATTGGTAGATGAAGATCTTTTATTAGTTCTAGAACATTCTCAGCTATTAATCTATTAAAATATGGACTAACTCCTATTCTTTGTTTTATGATTCTGATTAGGTATGATTTATATTTTTTCTTATTCTCAGTGTTTCTCAACCTCTCCTATTTACCATCTCCTTGTCTCTCTGTGCTGAAATATGGATAGCTCTTTCTTGCAGCTTACTAATTCTTACTTTAGATGTGTCTCTTCTGCTCTAGAAAGAAAATGTTTGTTTTACTTACAATGGTTTTATTTCTAATTTCTAAAACTTAGAGGGTTTTAAAAAAATAACTCATATATGCCTGTCCCTTTTGATAGCTTCTCATTGATCACTAAAAGAAAAGAAAACATCTTTTGGGGGGGGAGGGGGCGTGGTCCGGGAATTGGACGCTGGTCTCCGGCATGGAAGGTGAGCATTCTACCACTGACCCACCCATGCACACAGAAAACATCTTTTATTTCATTAAACATGTCAAAATAATCAATCAAGATAGGTTATATTTCATAATTTCAGGTCTGAATCTGTTTTTGTTTTCATTGACTTTCAGTCATGGTGTGCCGTTTCCTTGTGCACTGAGAAGTATTTGTGAGCTCATATTTAGCTGGTTTTAAAAGCATAAGTGCTTAGGGCCTTTTTGAGGAAGCTCTCCTTCAGATAGGAAATGCATTTGCTTTTGCTGGAAACCAGAGGACACTAATGACTTGTGATCACTGTAGCCCCTGTCAATGGTCATAAATTATTACAAGAATTCCAGCATCTCTTATTAATGCTGGGCTAGGGAAGTCTACACTCAGGATCCATATCCAAAGGAAATTCCCATTGGCCTATGTGCCTAATGGCTTGTGGTCAAATTGGCATCACCTCCCTCTGGTCTGCAGTCTCCTAAATCAGAATTTCCCTCCATGAATAGTTATGAGTAAGCTCCTGCCCACGAGAGGCTTTTGAATGACAATCAAGAAGAAGTGTTTATTCTCCAGAGGATGGGGCAGATGGCATTGTAGGTGAAGAGGAGGTTTGAGTTAAATTTCAGGTAAGCCCACGAGAACCATTCACCTCACTGTGGCAAACTGAAGCTGATGGGAGCTTATCAGAGCATTTTGAGATTTGCAGCATTTCCTGAGTATACTATTGAGATTTGCAGCATTTCCTGAGGAGTATACTATTGAAACCACCTGCTTTGATGCTGTGAACATTAATGGCTATTTTCCTACTCTTCTAAAAGTTGTAGTGGTCTCTAATTTCCTATATTAAATTCCTTCATACTTGTAGCACAGAGAGTGCGATGGTAGGTTGAATTATGTACCGCAACAAACACATGTTCTTAATATTAGCTTGCATCCCTATGGATGCAAACCCACAGTCAAAAGGACCCTTTAAAAGTGTTATTTTTAGTTAAAGAGTGGCAAGTAAATAAGGATGAATTTTAATTGAAATTACTGGAGGCCTTATAAAGACAGGAAACCGAAACCAGAGGTAGGAGGAGGTCACACAGGAGGAAGTTGGAAGTCAGAGGAAACCAGAAGAGCCCATGAAAGGAGGGGACATCACCACCTGATGGGAGGTAGAGATATAAGCTATGGAACTCCAAGGACCACTGGTGATCAGGACTGGAACACTACAATTTCAAGAAGAAACGAGGTCTTGCTGATATTTTGATTGTGGATAGCTTCTAGCCTCAAAAGTATAAGCCAATAAATACCCATAATTCAAGCCAACCCATTGTGTAGTGTTTGTCATAGCAGACCGGCAAACTAAGACAGGTGCCTTCAATTTCTTTTTTGTAATTCCAGTCATTGTATGACATAACTAACCCAGGTTTGTGGAATTACCCCTGTCCCCCCAACCCTGCACCAAGCAAGACATTATTTCACTGAACTCAAGAAAACGTATGAGAAAGGGTGACATATTTAGCAAATAAAAATAAAGGACACTATGTTAAATTAGAATTTCACTTGGCCGTCTTCTGAAAGGCTGCACAATTGCTTCAAAAGACAGGCTTTTGGCAGGATGATGGGCAAGGAATTTATACACAGGCTCCCATCTCCCATTGGTCAAAGATTCTTCCTAGAGATGGTTAGCTACTCCCACATGTCCTGATAGCTCACGTGATTCAAAATCAACAGAAAACCCATGGGGCAGAAGGTGAGAGGTGGTCAGTGTTGGTAAGAGATGTGGCCTTGTCAGAATGCCCCACGTGAATTTCAGTTTGTGTACAGAGCTGCTCGTAGCTTTGGTGGTTGAAGTGGAAAAGCGGCCAAGTCCTCAGAAACAGGTGTAGCAGAGAGGATCTGAAGTTAAGCATAGGAAGATTTTGCTCAACTAGGTTTGTAACCCAGTTGGTCTTGGGTTCAAACTTTGCTTTTTTTTACTAATCATATAACTAGCAAATTTTTCTTATCCTCTCTGTATTCCTTAATTCTTTCAACCATAAAGCAGTAGTTATGACACTAACTTGGTAGGTGATAATTTAATGAGGTAACGTATATAATGTGTTTAATGTGGTGCTTGACACATAGTAAATGCTGAATAGATGTTCTGCTTGTAACAACTCTTATTTGTGCTTTTCCAGGGGATTATTTGTTGAAGGAGGAAAGGTGGGTCATCCAATGTGTCTGTGGCTCTTGCATACATGACTTAGGATCATCAGGTTCTCTTATGCTCCCTCTACCCCTCTTCAGAACCTTGGAAAGATATTGAAAATGATTTTTCTCCTCTTTCCCTTTTTCAGGATTGCTTTATAAAGGATGTAATTTCTGGAAAAGGAAATTTACACTTCTAAAGGCATGGAACAGGTGTGAAAGTATAATTGTCCAAGCCTTGAAAAATCATGATTTTATGGGCTCTTTTTTGATTTAAATAAAATTGAAAACAAGGACTAAAAGACCAGATGCCCTGAGCAAATGCTAATAGTGTTGGCTACACAGCTTTTAATTCTAAAAGTCCACACAATAAAAGAATCATATAATGGAAAAAACAAGGTAGGGAGAATGAAATGTGATAAGAGACTATTAAGATCTACATAATAAGATATTACAATTGAGAGAGACACACACGTTAATGATCTCCTCCTCCTCATCTGTAAAATTAAATTTGGGAGTTGGTGATACTTGCAATGACCTCAGTTTAACCTACATTAGTCATGAAATATGGATATTTCACACCAGAGATTTGGTATATTAAAGTACATTGCAATTGCATTTATCAATTAATTCTATTATACATCACCTCTACATAGAGTGCTGAACTGCAATGGGAACCTGTAAGTTTAAAAGAAAGCTATTTACTGATAAAATAATGGTATATTTTTGTTAAAATAAAGGATATAAATATGGAATAGTCAAGATTTGTACTTTCTGTATTTTTTAAGTTTCTAAAAGAAAAATTCAATTTCCTTCTCTATGTGCAGGTAAAACACATTTGCCATCATTTTCTCTTTACTAAACTCCTTCTAGAAAAAGAAAGCAAATCTCAAAGTTTGCGTTGTTCTGCCCACTTGAGGGCCTGGTAATCATCCATCAAAATCTCATCACCAAAACAAAGTCTTCTCAGAACAGATGAAAAGTCTCTTTTCACTAAATTTTACTAGAATTTTCCTTTCAGAGAATGTTGATTTAAGTTGGTTCTCTTGGCATACCTAACCTAGCACTATATTTGTTTTTGAAACATCTGATATATCTGTAAAGTCTGAGTAAATTTCTTAGGGTAAGATGATAGATAATTTTCTCTCCTCACACTTAATCTTCCTGGTCATTGGATTATGTTTGAGTCACAGGTTGCAACTGATTCCTGTCAGCCTGGAGCATATTCAATACTACACTCTGGCTGGCACAGTTCTGACTTGCACATCCTGTAATTTTGGAGAAAATCATACAAAGTAGTTTATTTTATTTTTTTAGCTGCTAATGTCATGCAATGAGTTGACTTAACAACTCATTTCTTAGGCTCATGGTCTCAGAGGCTAGAATTTATAGAATTTTATATTGCCTATAGAATTTATAGGCTAGTGGTTTCAGAGGCTCAAAGGCTTGTTTCTTCCTGGGTTTGATATTTTCTGGATGGTCAACAATCTTTGGGGTTCTTTGGCTTTTCTAGCATATGACAATGTACAATGCAGTGTCTTCTCTTTTTTCTTCCAGGTTCCCCTGGCTTCTGGCTTTGGACTGCTCCCCATGGCTTCTCTTTCTGTGACCTACCCTGTAGGACTTTCAGTAATAAAATTAAGATTCATCCTGATTTAGTTGGGTCACACCTTCACTGAAGTAACCTCATCAAAAGATTCTATTCACAATGGGTTCATATCTGCAGGAATGGATTAAGATTAAGAACATGTTTTCCTGGGACATATTCTGAGCCAACACAGCAGTCATTTGGTATCACCAAGTAAAAGCAAATTATTGATTGCCTAATTTCTCATTTTTCAGCTGATTGCTTTGACTGCATTTATCTACAGTGTCATCCACTCAGGTCTCCAACTTTCCTTGACACTGAAGGGTTATGGTCAGATTGCAGATGGAGGCTGCATGAAATAAGATCTTCATTTGAACTATTTTTTCAGTTGAAATTTTCTGCCTCCTCCTACAATTTCCACATTTAGGAAGTAAGATAAATGTTGCCATATTTCATTAATTAAGAATGTAGAGACTAAGAAATTGTAGTGTAAAATAGTGTTCTGGATCGAATCATATCCCTAACAAAGACATGTTCAAATCCTTACTCTGGGTCCTGCATATGTGTACTCATTTGTAAATAGGTTCTTTGAAAATCCTGTTTGGATGAGGCTAAACTGAATCAGGGTGGGTTTTAATCCAATATGATTGGAGTCCTTATGTAGAGAGGAGATCTGGACAGAGACACAATTAACTAAGCAGGAGAAATAAAAGCCAGAGGAGGAAACAGGAGACGTCATGTGATGGAGACAGAAGTTGAACTACCAACAGAACACTATAGACTACAGAAAGCATGGACTGCAGATTCCTTGATTTTGGTCTCCTAGACTCCAAAACTATGAGACAATAAATTCCTGTTTTTGAAATCAATCAGCTGTTGTATTTACTACAGCAGCCTTGGCAAAAACCTAGGGTGGGGTGGGCCATGGTGGTTCAGCAGGCAGATTTCTTGCCTCCTATGTCAGAGACGCAAGTTCAATTCATGGTGCCTGCCTATGCAAACAAAACAAAACAAAACAAAACAAAACATAAGGTGCTTGAGAACTTAGATTCTTTCACTTTTCTTATACTTGAATACAGAAGTGATTCACTATTGATGCAAACACAAACTCCAAGTCAATAATTTCTCTTTTTGACCGCTGGTCTAACAGTGATAAATTCAGCTAACTTCTGAGCCTCCTCTTACTTTATGTATCCTTATACTGTTTTATCTTAATGCTTCCATCTTTGTGTTTAATTATGTGCAATCATAACCTCGTGCCCCATGACCTCTGCAAATTGGCAGGTGAAGGTCATTACTAGACATTCATTACCAAATGTACTTACTGCTAACATATCATGAGCACAAAATACATTTTCTCATTGCTTGCCTTCCATTCCAAGTATTGTCAATCCTTGAATGTGCTTCCTGGAGTTTGTTTTGTGTTAGGAACTTTTTATTTTATATATTTTTTCCCTTTTTTTTTGTCCTCTTCTCTAAGATCAGTGATTTATCCTGCTGGTATACACATGCTCATGTATTTGTGTGTGAAAGACAAAAACTCCTGGTTCTACCTTAGAATGGTTCAATGGCACCACATAGATTCTTCAAAGGGGAGAAACTACAAATTCAACAGATATTTAAAACTGTGAGGTGATTTTGTGGGATTTCTAGAGAGTCCCCTTTCTTGTCTTTCATTGCTGGGGATCTTCCAAATTTATTTTCCTTGACTGGGTTATTGCATCTTTTCTGGCTGATGATTAACTAGTTCTTCTTCAAACCCAAGAATTCTTTTGGGTAAGGAATCCTCCTTGGAGATTTCTCCTCCAAGGCAGATTTCTTGGGCAGAAGTTAGGTCACCCCTTCCAGTTCTCTCTAACTATATCATGCAAAATTCTAGGAGTTGAAGCTTTCCCCAAATTTGTAACTTCTTTTACAAAGGAGTTTGGCAGCTAAATACAGTCCTTTTTTCTTTATATTGGTAGTCATTTACATCCATGATCTTAGAATCTCAGTTGAAATTGATTTTAGCGTAGGTCCATACTCACATCTGCTAGAACTTAAAACAGAAAAGACCTATTCAAATAAAATTACACCAAAGACATATCTAATAAAAAGACTTTAATCTACTTCTACTCGATGGGCATTGGAAATAAATATAGCAGTCCCTTTTTATTATTTATATTTTTTCATATAACAAAGCTTAAGTCAATGGGGATTATAAACTAATTTTGCTTTATTCTGTTATGTGAGTGCAACCAACCTCATCTAATGCTATAATTTTCTTTAGAAATCTCCAAATAAGTCATGTGGTTTGACTAAGACCTAATGAACTAGAATGCAAGCTCATCAAGGGCAGGGACTGAATAGAAAATCTCATGTGCTCCATCTCACAGTTTTTTTTTTTAAGTTTATTAAAAAATGCAATACAGGAAGCCAAACCAAATGCATGTCTAAATCCTACAACCACTTCTCTTCCTAAAAAAGGCCAAAATAGCAGACTAATCTTAATCTAAGGTCTTTTGCCAATTTAATTCTGCTGCCATAGTGCCTTTTTGATTGATAAATGGAAACAACTACATGATATGATTCATGATTTGTAAAACATTTACAAAGCTCCTTCATTTTGTCAGCAGAATAACATATTTGAGAGAGATTTATAAAAACAAAGCAAGCTTGGAGCTGAGATCCTAGGCTGAGGTCTCCCATGAGCATCTTTTGGTGTTGGTCAGGCACCATTTCCCAAGATAGGCTATTGTCTCCCCATTTCCATCTGCCCTTCAGAACTCATGGTAGTGCAGCCGGGGTTTAGGTCCTGCTTAGTGGGTAGAGGGATCTCATGCAGTTTAGAGGAACTCTTTATTTCTCAAGAGAAAAGAAAACTGCAGTGAGAATTGTTGCTGTGGCATGTCTGAGTCGCTTTAAGAAAATTGCTTTCAAGCTACTGACACTGGAAATGTAATTCTCCTCACCCTGTAGCTGAGAAGTTAGGATTTTAGGGATGATTATGATTACTGTACCACTACGTAGACATTCCTTTTTACTTTTTGGTATTTATTAGAGTAGACAGAGGGAAATACCTGAAATCTTTGAATTGTAATTTAGCTGCCTTGAGCTCTGAAAATGCTTGTATAGATTTTATCTTGTATTCTTGTGATTGTGAAAACCTTGTGACTAACCTTCGCTTGTACCCATTTATACAGTTTTTTGACTTTAGAGTATTGTGGTCACTAAAACCAGTGACGAAGGGTCTTGGGCCAGCCTGAAACTAACCCACCCCAAGTCAAAAGTTACCTTGCTAACCAAAACTGGATCTAACCAGTGGGACTTGCAACCTCCTGGCAAGTGC
Source organism: Tamandua tetradactyla (assembly GCF_023851605.1). Taxonomy (NCBI): domain Eukaryota; kingdom Metazoa; phylum Chordata; class Mammalia; order Pilosa; family Myrmecophagidae; genus Tamandua; species Tamandua tetradactyla. The sequence goes on from NC_135338.1 coordinate 41,828,813, forward strand.
AGTCTTTTAGACTTTAACCTATAAGTGGCATATACTTCATTATAGTACTAAAAATCATGCCCATCATCATATTAAGGCTGACTTTTTTTTACAATATGTTTTGTGACTAAACATGTAATCAATCTGCACAGATGCAATAATTAAATCACTTCTAATTACATCATCTGGGGCCATTGTGCTCATTATCCTAAAAACTGCCCATCTTTTAATGCTATAAACTATTAAAATTCCTGCAGTTTAGGAAGACAGATTTCTGGGTCAATAGGCCATTTGATCTCCTGTTTTGCACCTGGTAATAAACTTTTTCTCTTTGAAGCCTAGTGTCTTAGGAATTAGTCATTTGCATGCATGGGCAAAAGAATCCACCCCCTTTTTCTAGTAACCCCCTTCCTTAACCATTTCCACCTGAATAGCGCCTGCGTTTCTTCACACACACACTCACACACACTAGATAACTGCAGGAAGAAGATCCATACAGCAGCCAAACTCCAAGACCTGTTGCCAGAGATGGAAGAAAGGGTAAGAGGCAGGAAGGACATTAGCTTCTGTTCTACTTGTCAGACAAGGAAGTAGACTGAGAGAGAAGTACAGTGAGTTAGTGACAGAGCTGAGAAAAAGTTAAGTTCCTGACTCGTGATTCTGTAACACACTGATCAGGATGGTACAGAATATTCTATATGCCAAAAATTTAAATGGACATATTTGTGCTCTCCTTCTTTTCCACATACTCTTCATTTCACAAGTTTCAGTTTTGTGAGCCCCAGTAACTCAGAAGGACAGCTGACCATTGGTACACACCTCTTAGGAAGAGAGCTCACATTACATGCTTGTTTGACATGAACTGCATTTCTAAGCTAGCTACCACTCCTGGCAACAAAGCTCAGACCTAGGAACTACCCAGAAAGCCCGATTATTTCATATTCCATGCCTACAGCATTTAAATCTATTCCCAAGATAGGATAACCTCTTTTCCTCCAAGCCTATCAGAAATCTCCTCTGTGCCCTCATCTTCCCTCTCCAGAGAGAGCTGCTTGTTGATTAGCAGCAGTCTCACATAAGAAATAACAAAAAATGCATACACCTGAAATCAGTTCTAACCAGTTAAAATGTCCCAGCAAAACTCAACCATTAGAGACTTTGGATATATCCCACTGATTTCCACTTTTCAGAACAGGTTTTAGGTTTCTCTCTTTTGCTTACTGCCCTGGAGCCCCCAGAAACAGCATGAAAATCTACTGTCTATCTCTTCTAGCCTAGACCCATCTCACAGAGTTTTGGCCCTTGTTTTTACTACAGTCATTGTATGGAAAACAGTTACATGCAGATATAATCTGACAGCATCTTGCCTCAGCTTTACTGCAAATCTCTCGCTTTTGGCCCAGGGTTTTCTCTGCAGTTACCATCTAGGATGACTTTAGGAACCTGATCAGGTATTCTGATACATGCAAGTGAGAGTTAAATTTCCATGAGACAAATTTCAAAAATGCAGTAACAATTTCTGTCCCAGATGGACAATTTTGAGGTGCCCATACATAGCTCATCAGAAGATCTGCCCTGGAACTTTGCCCTTGTTGCTCAATGATGAAACCTTAAATCTTTCCCTGCTTATTTGCATTGCTTTTCCACTACAGTTACTTGGATCCATTTTGCCAAATTAAACTTCATGCATTCAAGTCCTTTTTACAGACTCTTTTTAGGAGGAACCTAGGTCAAGCCCATAATTTTTTTCCTTTAAACTATAGAATTCCAGTCACTTAGAACAATGCCTGGAACATGGCAAGTACTCCTAAAAAAACTGTTGAATAAATGACTAAATTATGACAGCATGGTTATAACACACAGAGTGGTTATGATACTAGAGGATGGACAAGATAAGTGGCATTCCTTGCAGAATGCAGCTTTAAGAAAGTTTATTCCTCTGTGGGTTGTGCTACATTTTAGGATTGATCATTAATAATGGGTACAGTCAGGATCTTTTTGATGTATTATCTGAAACATGCTGCATGGCTCTTCTTAAAAAAGGGGAGTTACTTCTATGCAGCATCAGGATCTCCAGGCAAATGATGTTTTTACCAGGTGACTTATAGCAGTTACCAGGTGACTTATAGCAGTCCAACAGAGTCCAGCATGGTGCTTTGTTCTTCACCCATAAATAATGCAAAGAAGATCCTAAGAAGATAAGGGCCAGTAATTTATTGCACATAACCTTTATGTAGACTTTATAAATTGCTCACAATATCTGTGAATGTGACTGTAGCTATGGTACTGGATTGTGTTGACAATGGCAACCACTTCATGCAATGAGAATATGAGCAGAAGAGAATACTCCTTCTCACTGCCCTTGTGTTCCATCACTGGGGGAAAATTGGAGAAAACAATATTTTAAGAGTGAAGCACAATACTCCAGAATTAATAACAATAAAATCAATGCAAAGTAAAACAATAACCACCAAAACTCATTCTGTGAGGTTTCATCATGTGATAAATCCATTTATACAAAGTTCTATTGATTGTTTTCCATTTGCAAAGTAATAAAAATTAACCCTCTCTCCCTCTCTTTCTCTCTGTATATATATATATTAATTTGTATGTATATATACATACATATATATATATATATATGAATAACGCATGCACACACAAACATATATATTTGGGTTGGCTGAGGGTTATACAGTCTCCTGATGACATATGAAAGCTTTATTTACTTCTGTTGAAATGTGAGATAGTTTGCTTTGAACTTTCCAAGTGTGGGATTTTGAAGTTAGTATTTATTTTCCATTGTCTTTACTGGTAAAGATGTACACATCAGCAAGGAGTTTTGGTTCAGGACCTGGATTATAATAATTCAGACTTTACTCTGCTCCACATTCACCATGGGAAGTCAAAGTATACAATAAAAATGAGGCCTAGAAAAATCATAAATGATTTGTCATATTAGGAGGAGATGAAATCTTAAAAATATCACAGTGTCAAATAATTTAATAAGAAAAGCTGGATGAGCAATAGAGCATGAACAGCTAATTCTAAAAGGCAGAGAAACAAGGAGGCAAAATCAACTGCTCAAACAAGTAAGGGAACAAACAAAAATTACCTGCCTGGCTTCTGGTAAAATGGTGGAGTAGGAGAGGCTGAGGTTGCCTCATCTCCATGCAACAATGAGACACATGATAGAAAAAGGACTGGAACAGAGGTTCCAGGGTACATGTGATCACAGAGGGTCTTCTATCCTGCATAGGGAGGCTATCGGCAAAAAACTGAGAGAATGGGATAAATGTGCTTAGTTATGACTCCTCCTACCCCTGAAGCTGGTTTGTGATGATTTTCCCTTTGGCTTCACAGCTGGAAATATGCATGGTGAACTTGGAAGATAACAGACTGTGCACAGACTCCATTTAGTCAAGGTCAAGTGCTTACTCCCTACCCTTGGGGCACGCTGCTGTGGGTACCTGTGTTTTTTGTTTGTTTGTTTTGTTTTTTAGTTTCATATGAACAATCTGCAAGATTAGGGGCTCAGCCTATTGCTTTGGTTGTCCCCATTGCTTGTGAGATTATCAAGAATTCTCCACTTGGGAAGTTGAATTTTCCCCCTTTCTCACCATTCCTCCAAGGGGACTTTGCAAATACTTTTTTATTCACTGGATTTATAGGGGCATCATTCTGGACAAACCTACAAAATCTTTTTTTTTTTTTTTTTTTGTAGATTTGGGGAGGGGTCCTTCCTCTGGGAGGAGGGGCAGACATGATATCTAACTGGTGAAAGAGATCTGCTCGGATCCTGGAGCTGCACCACTCCTTCCATGGAGGCCTGAAGACCACAGTCGTGTGAAGCTGAAATACCCAATCCCACAACCTGGCATCATCCTGGGGTGGGGTCGGGGGGTCACTAGATGCATTGACCACACAGGAGAAGTCTTTGTAGGGCTGTCTGCTGCTCATTCCTCAGTTCCAGAGTTGGCTGATTTCCTCTGTGCCAGGGTGAGCAGCCCTGGTTGGCATCCCGATTCCAAATTGGATGGAAATAAATTGGCAAAATAACCTTGTTAAGACTGAAAATTTCCCTTCTACAAAAGAAGATCATGACTCATGTGAAGGACCAGGCAAACATAGCTCAGCCAAATGACCAAATTAAATCACCCAAGGGGACACAGAATTTAGAATGGCTGCTTAAGTTTGTTCAGAATGAAGAAAGAGACAGCAAAAAGATACTGAGGAGCATAAAGGAAAGGCAAATACGGTTCAACCAAGTGACCAAATTAAATCATCCAAGTGGGCTAAGAATTCAGAACTAATAAACGCTATTCATAATGATATAAAGGATATCAAGAAGTCATTAGAGGAGCATAAAGAAGAATTTGAAAGAATAAATAGAAAATTATAAGACATCACAGACATAAAAGATACTATAGACCAAATTAAAAACATTTCAGAGACTCACAAGATTTTAAGAGATAGAAGAAAGAATAAGCAAATTAGAAGACATGACAAATTAACTTGAATGTTCAAAAGAATGAATGGCGAGAAAGATGGAAAAAATGCAACCTGATTTCAGGGAAATGATAGACAACCTGAGCATACAACTATAAGAATTATTGGTGTTCCAGAGGGAGAAGAGAGGAGCTAGGAAGGCCAGGTGAAGATGTAATGGGGGAAATTTTCCCAACCCTTGTTAAAGACATAAAAATCCAAACCAAACAAGCCCAATGAATCTCAAATAGAATAAATCTAAATAGGCTTACTCAAAGACATATACTTATCAGAATATCAAAATTTGAAGAGAAGTGAAAAGTCATGAAAGCAGCAAGAAAAAAGAGATTTATTACGTACAAGGAAACTACAGAAGACTGAGCTCAGACTATTCAATGGATATCATGAAGGCTGTGGCATGATGTATTTAAAATTCTGAATGAGAAAGACTTCCCAGTCAAGAATTCTTTATCCTGTCAAGTTGTCCTGCAAAATTGAGGGAGAGATTAAAGTCCTCACAGATAAACAATGACTTCAAGAAATATTAAAGGGACTTCTGTTGACTGTAAAATACTAGAGAGGGAGATCTGGAGGAGGGTACAGAATTGAAGAGTATTAGCAAAGGTAACTTCAAGAACATATAGATCTGATAAATAAAAACTATAGGTTAAGATGCTAGACACAAGAACTGCCTTCACAGTAGTAAATTTGAATGTTAATGGATGAAACTCACCAATTAAAAGACGCAGATTGATGGAAGAGATTAAATAATATGATCTGTCTTTATGCTGCTTGTTAGAGACTTATCTTAGACCCAAGGATACAAACGAATTGAAAATGAAAGGATGGAAATAGATGCTCTAATTAAGCTATAACCAAAAGAAAGCACAAGTAGCTATAGTAAGATTAGGTAAAATAGACTTTAAATGCTATGATATCATGAGATTAGATTTTCAAATCAATTGTAAAAATATTTGTATCTTTATGTTTATCTGAAATAAAAAATTGGAAAATGTTCAGTAACATAGGTCATTACTACAGCAAAGTTGATGTTTTTAATAACTTTCTACTTGATGTTTTGAGAATGTATACAGTTTTACTAGCTAATCAAATGGTATGTAAGTTAAGGTTTAATATTTAGAATTCAAGAAATGCTGATATCTGTATCTCTAGATTTTTTTCCTGGTTTGCCTTAATTTGAAATTGGTTTATGAAACGCACTGTACAAACACAGGCATTACAATGATTGTATTTTACTTAAAAAGCCCCCCTCCCGCAAAGTGTACCATTCAATTGCAAAAAAAAAAAAAAAATACCTGCCTCAACGTTTGACTCAGAATAGTGGCATTTACTACATTATTAAGGTGTCATGTTATCACAACACATAAATAACAGGCTAGTAAAATTTACAGAACTTATTCCACTAGAGCCATTCAACCTTTCATCTCACCTCTACTTTGTAACATCCTTACAGGAAAATTTCTCTTTTTTCTTTTTCTGGGGTTGCAAATTCCCTGCAGGAATCAAAGGGGATCACAGAGAGGCAGCACAAGCTTAATTAGCTAAAATGACTAAGGTAATATTGTTAATTATAGCTATAGTCATTTGGCAAAGGTTAACTTTTAAACTTAAATAAGAGATGTTCTCATTTGCTTCTAAATGCAAGTACTGATTCAATTAAGAAAAACTAAAATAAAAACAATTCTGTTTGATCTGTTGCATTGATCTTAAAAGAGATATTGTTTATGCTCATAATGAACATTGATTCCTTCTTTGCTCCCTTTGATCACTACCTGGATTCCAGTTTTGCTTTAGGCATTTTTCATAACAAACACTATTTTACTGATTAATTAAAAGAAAACATGGCTGCAACATTAAAGTGGGAAGCATCAATATTGAAAATTCAGTAAGCAGCAATGGTCCTGTGCAATTATAAAGCAGCTAACACAGTTTAGCTACAATTGATATAAAAAAATACAAGTTGCTAAATGAAAGTGCAGCTTCCATGTCCCTGAAAAAAGTGAAAGCATTGCTGCACACTTGAAACTTGACCATTTTGCATGTGGCTTTTTGGAGGTGTGTGCCAAAAAAGCCGAGATGTGGCTCTTTTCATTTTATTTTTTATTAGAGAAGTTGTGAGTTTACAGAAAAATCATGCAGAAAATACGGAGTTCCCAAATATCCCCAATATCCCCTTCTCACACAGTTTTCCCTATCATTAATATTTTGAATTAGTGTGGTACCTTTGTTACTATTAATGAAGCAATATTATTATAATCATACTATTAATTATAGCTTATAGTTTACATTAGGTTCACTGTTAGCTTTGGACAGCCATATGGGTTTTTTAAACTTTTTTTCCTATTAATATATATATAATTACCACCTAAAATAAAATATACAACCTAAAATTTCTCATATTAACCACATTCAAATGTATAATACAGGGGCATTGATTACATTTACAATGTTGTGGTTCAATTACAATGATCTACTATCAAAATTTTTAAATTTTCAACATTGTGCTTCAATTATAATTATCTATTATCAAGATGTTTCCATTACCCTACCAGAAGCTCTGTAGCAATAAGCCTTAACTCCTCACCTAGTCCTGCCCTGGTCCCTGTTAGATGTAAAATAGATTCTAACTCTGCAAATTTGCTTATTCTAAATATTTCATATAAGTGAATTCATATGATATTTTTATTTTTGTATCCTTGTCAAAAATGACTTGGTCATAAATGTGAGGGTTGATTTCTGAAACCTCAATTTGATTATATTGGTCTATATGTCTTACATTGTATCAGTACTGTGCTGCTTTGGTTACTGTGGCTTTGTTATAAGTTTTAAGATTAAGAAGTTTGAGACTTCCAATTCCATTCTTCTTTTATGAGATGGCTTTACCTATTTGGGGTCTTTTACCTTTCCATATAAAATTGATGACTGGTTTCTCTATTTCTGCAAAGATGGCTGCTAGAATTTTGATTGGGATTGCACTGAATTTGTAAATTCCTTTGGGTAGAATTGACATTGTAATAGTATTTAGTCTTCCAATCCATGAATATGGGACATCTTTTCATTTATTTAGATCACTGATTTCTTTTAGCAAAGCTTTATAATCTTCTATGTATAAGTTCTTTAGATCCTGGGTTAGATTTATTCCTAGACATTTGATTCTTGTAGTTGCTTCAGCAGAAATGGAAATAAGGAAAAATGGAATGTTTTAAAAAATTTCTTTTCCAGATTATTCATTATTAATGTACAGAAACACTACAGATTTTGGGGTGTTGATCTTGTACCCTACTATTTTGATGGATTCATTTTATAAGCTCTAGAAGCTTTTTTGTGGATTTTTCAGGATTTTCTGTATATAGGATCATGTCATTTGCAAATAGGGAAATTTTTAGTTCTTTCTTTCCAATCTGGATCCATTTTATTTCTTTCTCTCACATAATTGCTCTTACTAGAACATCTAGTACAGTGTTGAATAATAGTGGTGAGATTGGGCATCTTTGTCTTATTCCTAATCTTAGAAAGAAAGCTTTCAGCCTCTTACCATTGAGTATGATATCCACTGTGGGTTTTTCTTATATGCCCTCTCTCTTGATGAGGAAGTTTTTTTTATTTCTAATTGTTTAAGTGTTTTTATAATGAAACTGCTACTGATCTTGTCAAATGCCTTTTCTGCATCAATTGAGTTGATCAGCTCAATTGGGGAAGAATAGACTCTTCAAAAAATGATGCTTGCAAAAATGAATTTCCACATACAAAAGAATGAAGGTAGACCCCTATACTGCAGCCTATGCAAAAATCAACTCAAAATGGATCAAAGGCCTAAATATAAGAACCAACATTATAAAACTTCAAGAAGAGAACATGAGGAATATTTTCAGGGTCTTGATTTAGACAATGGCTTCTTTTTCCTTACATCCAAAGCATGAGCAAAGCAAGGAGAAAACAATTAAATAAATGGGACTTAAAGTTAAAACTTTTGCACCTCAAAGTACTTTATCTTGAAAGTAAAGTGACAGCCTACACAATGGGAGAAAATATTTATTAGCCACATATCTAATAAAGGTTTACTATCCAGAAAATATAAAGAAACCCTTCCACTCAACAACAGAAAGGCAAACAACCCAATTAAAAAATGGGCAAAAAGACCTGAACAGACGTCTCTCCAAAGAAGTTATACAAATGGCCAGAAAACACATGAAAAGATGCCCCACATCATTGGCTATTAAGGAAATGCAAATTAAAGCCACAACGAGATACCATTTCATACCCAATAGAATGGTTGCTATTAAAAAAATGGGAAATTATAAGTAGTGGAGAGGATATGGAGAAATAGGAATACTCATTCATTGTAGTGGGTTTGTACAATGGTGAAGCATCTGAGGAAGACAGTTTTGCAGTTTTTCAGAAAGCTGAATATGGAATTAACATGTGACCTGGCAATTCCACTTTCAGGTACATTGATTGATGAACTGAAAGGTGAACTATGGTGCATATATACAACGGAATACTGAGCAACTTCAAGAAGGAATGAATTTGTGAGGCATGCAACTAGGTGAATGAAACTTGAAGAGAGCATGTTGAGTGAAATAAACTGGAAACAAAAATATAAACATTATAATGCATCACTAAAAAGGGACTAACTATAAAATATGAATGCTAAGATTGAATATGAGAGCATAGGCTATCAGGGGAAGGCCTGTTGTAAAGGTTCCTAGATTGTAAGCTCTTACAGCAGCCATATCTTTTCCTGATTTGTAGCGGTTATTGCTACATTCTGAGATGCTTAGTTTTTGTGTATAAATGTAACAATATGTCAGTTATATCCCTGTTTAAATTTATCCCTAGAATTTTGATTCTTTTCATTGATAGTAAAATGGATTTTTTTTTTCTGATTTTCCCCTTCAGAATGTTTATTTGTGCTATATGGATCCATCACTGATTTCACAAGTTGATTTTGTTCCTCAGCACTTTGTTAAATTCATTTTTTTAAGCTCTAGTAGCTTTGTTATATATTTTTCAGGATTTTCTCTATATAGGATCATAACATCTGCTACTAAAGAAATTTTACAACTTCCTTTATAATTTACATCACTTTATTCCTTTTATTTCCCAATTAATCTGGCTAGAATTTCCAGGTCGTTGTTGAATGACAAGTGTGTGTGTAGGCAACCTTCTTTTGTTTCTGATCTTTCTTTATCCCAGAGGGGAGGCGTTTCGCCTTCCTTCATTAAATCTGATAGTAATTGCATTTTTCATCTATACTTTTATCATGTTAAGGAAGTTTCTTTCTTTTCTTAGTCTTCTGATTGTTTTTATTAAAGATGAGTGCCAGATTTTGTCAAATTCCTTTACAGCATCAGATGAAGTGATGGTGTGTTTTTTTTTCTCCTTTGTTCTAGTAACGTGGTATATTACATTAATTAATTTTTTTTTTATATTGAACTAGCCTTGAATTCCTGGGACAAATCTGTCTTGTCCATGGCGTATAACTCTTTTAATGTGCTGTTTGATTCAGTTTGCTAATATTTTGTTGAGGATTTTTGAGTTTATATTCATAGCAGACATGGTAATTTTCTTCTTGTGCTAATTTTACCTAGTTTGGCATTAGTGGGATGTAGGCCTCAAAGAAAGAGTTAGGAAATAATTCTTCCTTTTCAGTATTTTGGAAGAGTTTAAGCAGGATTGGTTGTAATTCTTCTTGGAATCTTTGGTAAACTTGACTAATGAAGCCATCTGGTCCTGGGATTTTCTTTGTTAGGTTGTTTTTGAATACTGATTCAACCTCTTTACTTGTGTGTGGTCTGTTGAGATCTTTTTCTTATTGAGTCAGTGTAGGTAGTTCATGTGTTTCTAGGAATTTGTCTTTTTCATTTGGTTATCTAATTTGTTGGCATAGTGTTGATCATAGGATCTTCTTATACTCCTTATGATTTGTGGGGTCAGGAGTAAGGACCCTCTTTTTATTTCTGATTTTAGTTACTTGTTTTCTCTCTTTTTTTCTTTGTCATTTTAAGAAAAGATTTGTTGTTTTTTTTGTAGCAACAACTTTGTTTCATTTTTTCACTCTATATTTTAATTTTTTATTTAAATCTGCTCTAATCCTTGTTATTTTATTACTTCTGCTTGCTTTCAGTTTACTTAACTCTTATTTTTCCACATCTCCCAGTTGCAAGGTGAGGTGTCTGATTTCATATCTTTTTTCCTTCTTAATGTAAGCATATTTCCCTCTCAGCATGGCCTTTACTGCATCCCCTAAATGTTGGTATGTTTTGTTTTTGTTTTGATTTTAGCTTAAGATATTTCCTAATTTCCCTTATAATTTCTTCTTTGAACCACTAGTTGTTTAATATTGTGTTGTTAATTTCCATGTATTTGTGATTTTTCCAGTTTCCATCTATTGATTTATAGCTGCATTCCATTGCAGTCAGAAAATAAACATTGCATTAGTTCAATTTTTTAAAAAGTATTGAGAATTGTTTGTGACCTAGCAAATGTTTTATCCTGGAGAATGACCCATGCGTACTAGAGAAGAATGTGTATTCTACTGCTGTTGGTTGGAGTGCGCCCTATATATCTGTTAGGTCTACTTGGTTTATACTGACATTCAAGTCTTATTTTTCCTTATTGCTCTTTCATGTAGATGTCCCACATGTGGTGTGTTGCAGTCTCCTACTATTAATATAGAACCGTTTATTTTTCTCTTCAAATGTGTCAATGTTTGCTTCATATAGTTTAGGCTTTGCCATTAAGTGTACATATATTTACAACTGTTATGTCTCCTTGTTGAATTGGATAATTATTTAGTGCATAGTGACCTTATTTATCCAGTTTAAGTAACAGTTTTTTACTTAAAGTCCATTTTATTTTATATTAGTGTAGCTACCTCAGGTCTCTTTTGGTTATTGTGTATAGCGTAGTTTTTCCCATCCTTTCACTTTCTAACTACTTGCTTGTTTGAATTTAAGGCTCTTGTAAAAAGCACATAGATGAGTCATGCTTTTTATCCATTCTGCCAATCCGTCTTTTGACTGAGTAGTTTTAAGTAACTATTGATAATACAGTAATTTCTTCTGCCATTTGGCTATTTGTCTTTGTGAATCATGCATTTTTCTTCTATGTTCTTCAGTTAATGTTTAGTTTTATATTATTTTTTGATAATGTAACATTTTGAATCTCTTCTGATTTTCTTCTGTTTATCTTTTTCGAATAGTTTCTTTCTGGTTACACTGGAGTTTAAAGTTACATCTATAGACTTTCATTTGATTTGAATCCAATTTAACTTTAACAGCATGCACAAACAATATTGCTATAGCCCTCTGTCCTCACAACTTTTTTTCTACTTCTTAAAAATGATGTATATTGTATCCAAAACCACATGTTTATTATTATGCTTTATGCATTTTAGTTTTAGGACTTGTGAGAAGTAAAAAGTGGAGTTACATACCAAAAAGTACAATGCAAAAGCACTGGCCTTTAAGTTACCCATATACTAAACTTTGCCAAGAGATTTTTTCCTTTATGCTGCTTTGATTCATGACCTAAGTGCCCTTTCGTTTCAATCTGAAGAACTCCCTTTAGCATTTATTGCAGAGTATATCTATTGGTGATGAATAGCCTCTATTTTTGTTTATCTGGGGATTTCCTAATCTCCTTCATTCCTGAAAGACATTCTTGCTATATATAGACTTCTGGGTTTCTTATTGTCTTCTTTTAGAACTTTAAATATTTTGCCCTACTGTCTTCTTGCCTCTAGGTTTCCTGATTGTTTATAGGCACTTTATCTTTTTTGTGCTCCTCTCTACATAATTCATTGCTTTACTCTTGTGGCTTTCAGAAGTCTGTTCCTGTGTTTGACATTCAGAAGCTTGACTAGCATGTGTCTGCATGTGGTTCTCTTTGAGTTTCTTCTGCTCCATGTTTATTGACCTTCTTGAATATGTATATTAATGCCTTTCATTAAATTTACTGTTGAAATCCTCTTAGAATTTTTCATTTCAGATATTGTAACTTCAACTCCAGTATTTTGAATGTCTGTTTGGTTCCTTTTAAAAGTTTTCTCTATTTATTGAGACTCTCATATTGTTCTTGCACAATTTTCTTGATATTCTTTAGTTTTTTCTGTGTGTTTTCTTTTTATCTTTTAAGCATATTGAAGATCATTAAAAAATAATCTTTGTTCATTATGTCCAAAGTCTGGTTAATCTTTGTTGAGAATATCTGTATTTTTTCTCTCATCCATTTGGATGAGCTACTATTTCCTCATTTCCTGGTTTTGTTTTTTGGTTTGTATTATAATCTTTATTGCACACTTTACATTTTAATATTTTAATTTATTCACTTTGGAATTTAGTGCTTGAGATGTTTGCTTCTTATTTTGTATCCTGCTGGTGATATAATGGCAATTTCCTTGTGTGCCAGGAACTAAAAATAATAAACAGATACAAAAACCACTTTTCACCATCTTTACCATTTGGCTTTGTGTTCGTTAATGCTTTCCTTCAGTATTAAGGCCTCCTATCAAGATCAGTCTGATGAATAAATGAAATGCAGGGTCATCTCCATCTTTTATGAACTTGTTTCTTTTCTGCTTCTTGGCTGCTCTATTGAATGTCTTAAAGCATATAATCCTATGGCCCATTCAGTTTTTACTTAATTGTTTCTTTCATTGTTGTAGTTGTCTGCCAGATGCTTCAGTCTGCAGGTCAAGTTCTGGGAGGGTGAGCCAGGGTTGAGTTTCTTGTTTTAGTCATCTTGTCTGATACCCAGTATAATCACATGGATATGCAGGCATCCCAGTAAGTGCATAGAAGGGTGACATCACAATGGGAGAACAGGCTGACTCCACACCATATTAGGTAGGGGGAGAAGGAGGGGCTAGCTCCTCCTACCATTTTTAAAGCTGTGTTTTCTAGATTTAGCAGTTGCTCTGTTTCTGTAAATATGTATTTTCCAGAGATCTGAGGAATATGGCATTGCCAGGTTTTGCTAGTTGTTCAATGATTCTGTGAGGGAATGGCACTCTGGAGCACGGTATGCTGCCACTTTAGTCGACCAGAAGTCAACTACCCCCAGATGTTGCTTTTTATAACCACAATATAACTTGACTATGAAGAGAATTCACAAAAAGGAGTAGCATTAAGTAAATGATTATTTTCCTTTGGGAACAAAATATGTAATGAAGCACTTTCAAGTCTTTCTATGCTATGCTTCTGGAGACCATTATTGTAGGCACTATTTACTCTTCTCAATAACTTCCAGATTCATATAAATGAATCATTCTGTCATCAAGGGTATTTGTTATATGCCTTATATACCCTGAAACCTGTGTTAGACATGTGGGAAATATCTAGCATAATATATGATCCAGATTCCAATGAGAACAGAATCTAGTTGTGGAGTTAAGAAAATAGTACATCACATGACAAATATTAGCTGAATATTACCTCTCACCTGGATTGATGAAATGCTCACTTTTTCTCTACTCACTTTTTCAACCAATTTTTATACTTCAGTGACATTATTCTTTATGCTTTTCAAAAATAACTTTGCTTATCAAATTTTAAAAGTAATTCTCCACTGTTGATAAGATAAATAATAAACTCCATCATATGTGCTGAGATAAAAATAATTAATTGGGAGACAGTATTACAGCCTTTTGTTGGGAGACAATTCTCCATGGGGTTCTCATTTTTCTGCATATCTTTGAGTTGTAGTACTGACTGTCTTTGTTTCAAACTATCTTTCCAAGAATGTGTGCATTGAGAATTGCATTGGAAGATAAAGATAGTATCTCCCTGTGGTGATAAAGACAGGTGTGCTTACTGTCTAATATAATAAAGATAACTTCTTTTAAGGCAAAGGGTAGGCTTGCTTATTCTCTAATATAAAATATTTAGGCTCCCTAAGATTGGAGCTCCTCTACTCTAATGCAACTCACTGTGAGAATGGGTATAAACTGGATGTCTTCTTATTGCCCTGTGAGAATTGGGGGAGAACAAGCAACAATACTGACCTCTGCCTACAGTTATTGCTGTAATAAAATCCATATCCTTTACTACATGACCATCCCACTGTAGGGTCCCTTTGCCACAACTCTGGCTGTGCCTAGGCATGGGATGACACACAAACCTTGTGCTAATGACTAAAGTTAGTCTTAGCTGGCCCGATAATTCCAAGCATCTCATTTGATGACTCAGACTATCCAGAAAAGTGCTTAGTCTTTCAGATTTTTGCTGCCTCTCCTTTCCTTACATGTGGCTGCTTCAGGTTTTGCAGGGGTTTACTGCATTCTTGTTCTGGTGAGGGAGGTGATGAATCCAAACATTGTTGCTATCCATGCAATGCCCCCTAAATCTCACTGTTTAGTGGCTAGTTTCCCTAGACTACTGACTACTGAGTTGAACTGGTCCTATCTGACCTTTTGTAGGTGTTATGCTGGCACACATCTCTGACATCTGTGTCCTAGCCATTAGCTGTCAGTCTCCATGAAATTGCTAAATATTCATATCCCTAACAACTTCCAGTTTATTTGGGGTTCTCTATACACAGACCATGAGGTGCAAGCAATTTAATTTCAGGTTTGTCTACTTGGCTGTTCTTGTCCGATAACTTTATTTTGTGACCTGAGCTGAAGTTAGGAGCTTAGCCTCTCCCATGTTATACGCAGTGAACAGCTTCCACCTCTGATAATTTTTGGTCTTCCAAAACTTTTCTAGACATTTTGTTATGTTTTTCTACCCCATTGCAGAAAACCTTTTGGTATTCCCAACATAGAGAAAAAGTACAGATCTCTAAGCTAAGGGGGATAAATTTATATATATGTTGTAAGCATGACTTAATATGCTAATGATTGTTAACATAACTTAAAAATTTTCCACAAAGTTTGTTTTATTTCATAAATTATATTCTAGTATTTGAAAGCCTGAAGGACTTTTTCTTTTTTTTTATACATGGCAGGCACCGGGAATCAAGCCCGGGTCCTCTGGCATGGCAGGCAAGCATTCTTGCCTGCTGAGCCACCATGGCTTGCCCTCTTTTTGTATTTCTATTCTGAAAGTTTTAATTCCCTATCTCCATGTCCCTCTGTCTTCACTGAACAACCCAAGGTAATGAAATACCACTGAGTAACTAGAGGCAAAGTCATGTTCATTGAATGAAAAGATAAAAATATTCATGTATTTCCAAAATATTACTCTTATTTTTATTGTTATAAAGTTTCCCAGTCTCCTTATAACTGCATCCCTCAAAGCTTTTCTGATGTTCTTTCCAACAGCTTCTGAGCCTTCCACAGTTTTCTTTATCAATCTCACTACTTCTAGGAAGGCATTCCTTAATATTCCAGCTTGTCTTTCTTTTATTTATTAAATATCAAACCCCTGTAGTACTGTGGTCTTAGAATAATTTTCCTTAAAGTGCTACGTGGATAGCAATATGCTTCAGGGACTACTGAGAGAGAGAGGACTGAGCTTCCTCTCATTCTTACTCAAACCACAGAAGTTTTGATTTTCTTCAGGGGTTAAAAAAAAACATGAAATATTTGAAAATTCCTGGACTGTTTATTATTCATCTTATAGTTAACTAGAAGCAACTTTACAATGATTCAGTAATTTTTAGGTCTTATATATTCCTGTAAGCTATATATGCCTATGTCTTATGCTGACTATATTAGAAATTTTTCAAAAGCAGTGGCTCTGTTTTACCTTCCTGTCCCCTCCACACCTTCTAATTTGTACACAGGTATACAAATTGATAAATATTTGTGTTTCTGATTGGCATTGCTATGATCAAATTCTATAGTGGCTAAGCAAAAAATTGTACTATTCATACAGAGCCTCATTGGGTGTATGGGATTCCATCTAGGCTTTCAAGGACAAATAAGGTTTAGAAGGAAAACTAGGAAGGAGAGAAAACTTTACGAAGTGGGACACCCTGTAAACAGTTTTGGCACTAGGAAAAAAAATCAATGACCTGAGCTTTTCACATTTTGAAACCAGTGTCTGGTTAGGATTCATCTCAGACTTTGGCATAGGTGAATCTTTTACAGAGAAAAAAAAGGGCTATGTAATAAGTAAATTAAAAGAAAAGCCTCCCATCATTATAGAATGACCCCTTTGTTTAATGATCATATCCATTATTTTGTTCAGAATGGATTGCAAGACTATACCAGTGTTCCCATTGCTGGCAAAACCATTTTTTCATTGCCTAAATAATGACAATGTATATATGTACTAGTGTCAAGCACCCACGTGGTAAAGCATAATGACAACTACCAGCACTTCAGAACAAAAAGATTCATTTGAAAATACAGTCCAATCCCTTTTTTCAGTAAATGCTGGAAGTTCAGGCCCAGAGAGGGTAAGGAAATTCTCTAAGGTTACAGAACTAGTAAACAGCAGAGCAAGGACTCAACCTGAGTTCCTTGATTCTCCAACGCTTTACTCTTGTCCTTCTAAAGGAAAACCACCATTCCTAGTGTGATGAATTACGAAATTAGATAAGAGGGTTCAGCATTTTGAAACACATAATACATAATACACTCCAACAATTCTGTTGTCCTCAGGAAATTAGAAAGCAATTTAGAGAAATGAAATGGTTCAAATGAACTGTCACTAAAACAAAGACTGCAGAACAACCAGTAAATCAGTAATTGTTTCCTGTGCATGAGATTTTCAACCCCTCAGGGTGGGAGGTAAACCACCATATACATTTAAAAGGATTCCCATTGAGTGTTTCTTGAGAAACTCTGAAGACATTTATATTAGACTCTCCTCACCCTTAATTTCCTCTGCAAAAACAGAGTGGTTTTTAGAGATTTCATGTTTTAAGGTTACTTTCTATCATATTAAAAAAAAAATACCATAAAGCCTTTAGCAGGCAAGCTAACTCTCTCAGCAGAATTGAGGAACTCAGACATTTTCCTAATGAAGTCTAAAATTTCCTTGTTCTGCCTCATCTTACTGATGATTGGCATCCCTTTCTTTCCTCTCAGGATTCCAGGGAAGAAAATCAGCCAACAAGCTACAGAAGCTTCATTTTAACTTGTGCTTCATATGCAATTTTAATGACAGTTTTACATACATTACCCAGGCCTAAACATCCTCAGAGGTCAAATCAGTACTTAAAAAGACATTCTAAATGAAAATGAGTATTCAGTCATTTATTCAAGATCAGTTTGATAGAACAGCAGCTTTCCAAACCATCTCTGTTTAGTAGGGACCAGGAAAATCAACAGTAACAATTGATTTCTTCACCCACTTGATTCTAACAATTGGACTTCAATTATATAAAAATTCAGGGAACAGTAGCCGTTTGTGCTATTTTAGTGAAAGTATCATCTGAATTGTTCAGATCAATATGAATTGTTCATGTTCAAAGATATCATTTTGACATTGGCTGGCTGTTTCCATTTCAGTTGTGGGTTCCCAGAAAGGTTGTTCTAGGTCTTCCACTGGATCTATTTAGCTGCTGTGAACCTTAAATTTGAAAACAATAAACCTTGAATTCCAAATAGGTTGCCGATGGTGATGGTGGTGACTCTATGCTTCCTGGTTTCCACAGTTACTTTGGGTAATATCCAAATAAATGAGAGTTTCGCTATTACCCCCTACAATATTGAGCAGACCTTACCTTATGCTGATAAATCAGAGTAGACTAAAGCATCAATTACTAAGGGTATATGGTAAACAGAATTATGGTCTCCAAAGATGTGCATGTCCTAAATCCTGGAAGCTTTGAATATATTATGCTACATGACAAGAAGAAATTAAGATTGCAGATGTAGTTAAGGTTACTAATCAGCTGACCTTAAAATAGGAAAATTATCCTGGATTAGTCAAGCAGGCTTGATGTAATCATAAAGTTTCTTAAAAGATGGGAAAAGGTGGCAGAAAAGCCAGTGTCAGAGTGGTGCAATGTGAGAATGACTGGGTCGGCATTGCTGGCTTTGAAGATAGAAGGGGGCTATAGAAGGGGGAATGTGGGCAGTTTCTAGCAACTGGAAAAGGGAAGGAACTGGATTCTCTCCAAGAGCTCTAGAAGGAACATAGCCCTGTTGAAGCCTTGATCTTAGGCCAATAAGACCCACATCAGATTTCTGACACCCATAACTATAAGATAATAAGTTCGTATCACTTTAAGCCAATAATTTTGTGGTAATTTGTTACAGAAATTGTAGGACATTAATATAGGATATTTGGACTCTACTTACCAGGAATGATTTGATTATGGCTTTTTCTTTTTTTTTTTGCATGTGCTATAATGTAACTTTTATTCATTTTAACTTCTGAACTGTATATATTCTATAATGTGTGTATCAACATTTGATTTGTGGAGACTTGGGCCCTTTCCAATGTTTGCTATGATAAACAATGCTGCTATGACATCCTGGCATGCTTCCTTGTACTTTTATGGGAGTGTTTTCTTCTGTGTATAAACTTGGATGTAGAATTGCTGGGATGCAGGAAATGGCCATTTTAAAATTAAATAGATTGTCAAATTGCTATGCAAAGTGGTTAGACCAATTCACACTCTCACCAGTGGGTATAAAGTTCAAATTTCTTCACTTTCTTGCCAAAACTAGGTATTCATGGAGTTTTAAAATTAGCTGCTTTAGGGGTTTTACATTACAAGTTATTGCAGGTGGTATTAATTCAATTTTTTTAAAGTCCGCTAACATCTGTGTGAAATGACTTTTTTTTTTTTGAAAGGTCCACTTAGAACTCAGTAGTGGCTTCTTAATGCTTTCAGAATGAGGTGGAAGAGACCTAAAGCAGTGTATTCACCTGGCCTGTTTTTTCCACCTCACCTCTGTCTGTATTCTATCTCATCCTTTATGGTTCAGTTATATTAAATAGCTGGTACACCTCTATGAACATAAAATGCTGTTCACATAAGACTGCTTTTTTCTTTGCCTTCTACCTGGAGACCCACTCTCCTATTCCCCCTAGTTAATCCCTTCTCCTAGTCTAAAACTCCTATAAGAACACATGTTCACCAAGAAATCTCATAACAACTTCCTTTTGAGATCTGTTCCCTTCTTTTTTTTCTCATCACAATATGATGTCATGTTAAAACTTTTTAAAAGTAGATAAAACAGGTATATGGCTCAAATATCCAAAAGTATAAAAAGGTATCAAATGAAAATTCTTCCTCCCTTCACTGTCCCTCATTTACTCAGTTCCCTTCAAAGGCAGCAAGTAAAGTCCTTTTATTAAAAACTTAGTTCAATGATTAAGTTTAACCTTCTTGCAAGTGTTTCACATATATAAGCCAGCACAGTTATGTTGTTTTCTTCTCTGCCACTTATTTGTCTCTGAACTTTAACTGATGAAGTCTCTTTGGAAACAGGAAATTTGAGGAAGGAACTAAAAAGTAAAAGGTTATTGGCTATGTGAAAGTCCCAGAAAAGGCAAAGGAAACAGCAATTAAAGAGGTCCTGTGGCAGTCGCTGGTCTGGCATGTTCCAAAAGAGCAGGGAGATCAGAGAGAGTGGAGTGAGTGAGAGAAGCATAATAAAAAGGAGGCCAATGAATTAATAGATTTCTATTACTATTCTTAGATATATTGAGTCCACATTGCAAAGCTTTGAGTTTGTTCTGGAATAATTCAACATTGTTTTTACTTTAATAGATGAGTGCAGCCTTCTAGCATTTATAGATACAATATGGTTTGCTCTTACTTCTGTCAAAATACTTTGATTTTTTATGCAAGCTTTCCTTGCATATGTATTTTACTATTAGCTCCATTTTATTCATTTTTCTGTGTATTTATGCATGTAGTTCTGATGTTTGTGAAGGATTGCATTCCTTTAAAATAATATTGTGTAAAAATTAACCCTGTTTTTTAGATGAATCTCTGTTCTATAAGAGTTTATAAAATCAGCCTATTTCCTTTTTCTCCCCCCCACTTCTATTTCTCAATTTTAGTCAATTTTTAAATCTTTTTTGATAAATATCATTGTAGACTTAAATGCTCTTATGCATCTATTATTTGAACTGTCAGCTTTCAATGATATCATTTGATTCCTAGTTATTAACTATTCAGTGCTCCCTACCAGGCCTGTTGCTATGGTTTCCCCTTCATTCTTGAAGGCTGAACTTTGCCTTCTAGTAATTTCCTCAAAAACAGATTCAAGGAACAAGTTTTCCTCAGTCTTTACATAGTCAACTTTGGTTGCCTATAGCCTTTACAATGAAGTCTCATTTGACTTGATATAAATTTGTTGGTTTATATTTTCAAGTTCATTTTAGATGCTGTTCAACAAACATCTGGGTTTGTGTGTCCCTGTAGATTTTCCCATCAGTCATGTTTTGGAAACTTGCTATATTTCCATCCTCTCTGCCCTTAATACTCTTAGTGCTTTTTCACTCTTGTATTCTTCATCTTAACTACCACATTGCTTCAATTTTTCAATTTCTTTCTTGGGATCTGTCAGCTTATATATATGACCTCCACATTTTTAACCATTTCTTTCCTTGAGGACTTTCATTTTTGCTTTGTGATGCTGTTTCAGAGATGTAATAGTCGTTCAGTTTCTAAAAGTTAATGACAAAATATCTACTCATAATTTTCACCTGGTACATGCCAATGTATGTGGATTCTTTGTCCAATTTTGCTGCACTTTGCTTTCATCATTACAGGTTTTCTGACATATGCTACTGCTGAAATATGTCTTCTCCGTCTTTTGTGCAAGCAGTTGATTTTTAAATCTAAATATATCCATTTCATTTTTAATTTTTGGCTTAACTTTTGGCTTTAGTCTGTTAACATCTGCTCCCTTAAACTTGATTTCACCCTCGTATTTGAAAAGCATGTTATATATGTTATATACAATGAGACAGAGGACAGAGTTCTATGACAGTCATGGGTTTACCCTCTGAGGTGATCCATGTCCATTCAGGTTCCATGTTACGCATGTTTTAAGTTCTTTAATTGTCCTTTATACATCTCGATCTCTTCAGTTCTCCCGAGAGGATTTCAGACCTTGCCCTACCTATAATTCATTTAGCTCTTTCAGTAGACTTAGCTTTTAAACTAAACTCTCATTTGATGGCAGTTAACTTTGACTCTGAAAGGGTTGATGAGTATCAGAGGGCACAGTCTTAGACCCCTAGACCAATTCCTGTCCTTCTATTTAATAATAATGGTCAAGTCATCATCATTGTCATCACCATATTATCATCGTTATTATGAATAATTAGCTTTCAATGATCATTTGTCATAGCCTCACAACTGAACAAACCACATTGTATGAATTATTTACGGTAATCTCAATGTAGGCTCCCATTTATATTTAGGAAAGCTGACATGTAGAAGATTTAAGTAATTCACTCAAAGTTACATGGCCAGTAATTAGTGGAGCCAGTCTTACTAAACGATTCAAGACCATTCTTATTAGGTCTGTAATCTTGGTTCTGTTCTCTAACCTTTCTGGAACTTTGCTTTTCTATAGAACAAGAAGGTAGAAATAGATGACCTCTAGAATTTTGTGATTCTGGGAGAAAATTTCACATATCTTTTCTGTGTTTTATATAAAATACATTTTTTTTTTCCATGTAAGGTGGCCAGAAATCCACTCCCAGCATCATGCCAGAATTAGGGCTGTTTTCCACTTCTCAATTGACTACATCTGAGTTGCTGTTGAGAAGTTGCCAGGTCATCTGGCTGTTATCCAGTTAGTGACAAATAGGCCCAGCCTGAGAGCAGAAGTCCTGATGGCAAGTGAATTAGCATTGCAAGCATATTTCCTGGAACTTCTGCCCTTGGGGCTTCTTTACTTAAAATGGAATCTACTTCAGTGGAGAATCCACTGACCTTTTATCAGTTTTACTTCAGTCCTTCATTCCCTTGTGTGCTAAATTTATGGGGTAATTCCACAGAACCAGTTACAACTATAAACTAGTCCAAGGCCACTTTGCAATCCCAGCCAGTCCTCCCTACACCACTGACCCAAGAGTTGAAAGAGACAGACAGGCCCAAATTAATTCTATTTAGACTGATTCTCTATTGCTATAGATTTCTATGCCTCTAGCTTGCTGCTTAGCAGCATCAACTCTGGCTACTAATGCAGATACCCCCTTGGTGTGTCATTGTCAGATTCACTTCAAATCAAACATGCAAAGCATTTGGTCTCATTTAACCCAGCTCTTTTCCCCAAAGAACAACTCAGAAAGTGATTTCTGTAGAGGAAAAGACTTTGACTTATCTTCCTGTGCTTGTGAGTTCTGTACTTCATGGAAATTTATAAGGGGATGGTGATTAAAACCAAATTCAGTCCTAGTTTATATTTTAAATTCCTGGATAGTATTCTCTTTGCTATGGTTTTCTGCCTCTTTTGTTTCTCTCCTTAAATTAGTCAGTCAGTTTATTTAGGAAAAATATATATTACTCATTCCAGAATAGATGCCAGATTCTGGAAGAGATGTCGTATTCTTTTATCTATCTGACCCAAGAAAGTGGCCTTTTTAGGCAGTTTAAGGTATGAAAAGGTGTCTCTTTCCTCTACCTGTTTTTCTTACTGTTATTTCTTGCTTGTATTTTAAATCTTCCAAGTAAATCTGGAAATACTTTCCTATTCTATAGTCAAAATCCTATAGTCAAAACTTTATTACAGAGAAAAGCCCCTTACTTGGAAGTGAGACCTGGTGTTTTGATTTAGTGAAACTGATGAAGTGCAATATACCAGAAATGGGTTGGCTTCTACAATGCGTATTTACTAACTTACAATGTACTGTTCTTACCCTGTGAAAATGTCCAAATCAGAACATCAACAGTTGATGATTTGTCCCTTACGATCAGCTACCAGTAATCTTCAGCTTCTCTGTCACAGGGCAACCTCTGCTGGTTTCTCACTTCTCTCCAGGGTTTTGTTGTTTCCAGCTTCTGGTTTTAGTGGCTTCCTCTCTCAGCTTCTCTGGTGCTTTTTACTGTCTTCATTCTGTCATTATCTTCTTATAAAGGACTCCAATAAGAGGATTAAGACCCACTCTGTATGAGGTGGGTCACAAGTATTCTTAAGTTAAGATCCTGTTTACCAAAAAATTCTACTTATAATGAGTCCACACCCGTGGGAATGGATACACCTTAAAAAACCTGCTTTTCTGGGATAAATACAGCTTTAAACCATCACACTTGTGTTGCAATCCAATCTCTAACTCTTTGACCTTGAACAGCTTACTTAATCACTTGACTTTTTAGTCTTTTGAAAGATGTCACTACCCCTTGATGATTTTAAAATTCCCTACTAGCTTTAAATTCATCCAATTATGCTCGTTATTAAGAACTACCATCTTAATCTTAGTGGTATGATAATCTGAATAATGAAAATCTCAGTTTCTAAGTAGTTGCATGTCATTCAGAATTCTGTTTCAAATGTAGCAATTCTGGACAGATAGCTAATTTCCCATCCTTGGTTTGGAAAGCTCTCTTAGGTGAGAAATAGGGAAAAAAAAAGACACGATTTTAGAAGTTTTAAATTTTTATTTTAAAGCTATAGAATCTTGTTTTTAATAGAATCTTTTATTGTCTTTTGGAGATGGAGTTTTGGTCAGAGCGTCTTATGTGGCTGTATCATTTGTAAGAGCAATTCAAGGCTTTTCACATAAAGATATTGATTGATTCCCCAAATAAAAGCTGCATGTAAAATTTTCTATTTAAAAGACTTGAAGAACAAATAATCTATTCTGCTAACTGACTCCAAACACCAATTCCATACAACAAAACAATCATAGAGGCAGGAAAAGAGAAAGAAAGAAGAAAACAAAGGTAAAAAGAGATTAGAAAATTTCCCAAATGCAAAGTTCCTCTAAACTATTGTCATAGCCCATCAGCAATGCTTGTCAGATATATTCTTGGCCATAGCTCATTCTGCTTCACAGTCTAAAGCTCTTTCTCTTGTGTTCAGGTGTGATGTTCTCTTCTATTAAGAAAACCATCCCTTAAGCATCTTGTACTTAGATTGGGCAAGAAGAACTCTTGTCCGATTTCCAGGGGTTTCAGGGGTGCTGTCGTAGCTCTCCTCTGGCTGAAACTATAAGACCTCAGGCAAGGGGGTCTCCTCAGTAGTGACAATACCTTACTTTTCCAGACCATACTCTGAGTACCTGGTATCTCATCCCATATTCTTCCACTTGATGCTGAGTAAATTTCATAGCCCTTCCACTGGAAGGAGTCCAACCACCAATTTTATCACTTTCATGCCCATGAGTTGTTAAGGGGCTCCTTTTTTTTTTTTTTATTAATTAATGGAAAAAAAGAAATTAATCAAACATTTAGAAATCATACCATTCTACATATGCAATCAGTAATTCTTAACATCATCACATAGATGCATGATCATCGTTTCTTAGTACATTTGCATCGGTTTAGAAGAACTAGCAACACAACAGAAAAAGATATAGAATGTTAATATAGAGAAAAGAAATAAAAGTAATAGTAAAAAAAAAAAACCTATAGCTCAGATGCAGCTTCATTCAGTGTTTTAACATAATTACTTTACAATTAGGTATTATTGTGCTGTCCATTTTTGAGTTTTTGTATCTAGTCCTGTTGCACAGTCTGTATCCCTTCAGCTCGAATTACCCATTATCTTACCGTTTCTAACTCCTGCTGGACTCTGTTACCAATGACATATTCCAAGTTTATTCTCGAATGTCCGTTCACATCAGTGGGACCATACAGTATTTGTCCTTTAGTTTTTGGCTAGACTCACTCAGCATAATGTTCTCTAGGTCCATCCATGTTATTACATGCTTCATAAGTTTATCCTGTCTTAAAGCTGCGTATTATTCCATCATATGTATATACCACAGTTTGTTTAGCCACTCTTCTGTTGATGGACATTTTGGCTGTTTCCATCTCTTTGCAATTGTAAAAAACACTGCTATAAACATTGGTGTGCAAATGTCCGTTTCTGTCTTTGCCCTTAAGTCCTTTGAGTAGATACCCAGCAATGGTATTGCTGGGTCGTATGGCAATTCTATATTCAGCTCTTTGAGGAACCGCCAAACTGCCTTCCACAGTGGTTGCACCTTTTGACATTCCCACCAACAGTGGATAAGTGTGCCTCTTTCTCCGCATCCTCTCCAGCACTTGTCATTTTCTGTTTTGTTGATAATGGCCATTCTGGTGGGTGTGAGATGATATCTCATTGTGGTTTTGATTTGCATTTCTCTAATGGCCAGGGACATTGAGCATCTCTTCATGTGCCTTTTGGCCATTTGTATTTCCTCTTCTGGTAGGTGTCTGTTCAAGTCTTTTTCCCATTTTGTAATTGTGTTGGCTGTCTTTTTGTTGTTGAGTGGAACAATCTCTTTATAAATTCTGGATACTAGACCTTTATCTGATATGTCATTTCCAAATATTGTCTCCCATTGTGTAGGCTGTCTTTCTACTTTTTTGATGAAGTTCTTTGATGCACAAAAGTGTTTAATTTTAGGAGCTCCCATTTATTTATTTCCTTCTTCAGTGCTCTTGCTTTAGGTTTAAGGTCCATAAAACCGCCTCCGATTGTAAGTTTCATAAGATATCTCCCTACATTTTCCTCTAACTCTTTTATGGTCTTAGACCTAATGTTTAGATCTTTGATCCATTTTGAGTTAACTTTTGTATAGGGTGTGAGATATGGGTCTTCTTTCCTTCTTTTGCATATGGATATCCAGTTCTCTAGGCACCATTTATTGAAGAGACTGTTCTGTCCCAGGTGAGTTGGCTTGACTGCCTTA
This sequence comes from Tamandua tetradactyla, assembly GCF_023851605.1. Classification (NCBI taxonomy): domain Eukaryota; kingdom Metazoa; phylum Chordata; class Mammalia; order Pilosa; family Myrmecophagidae; genus Tamandua; species Tamandua tetradactyla. The sequence continues at coordinate 41,855,014 of NC_135338.1, forward strand.
TCAAAGATCAAATGCCCATAGATGAGAGGGTCTATATCTGAGCACTCTATTCGATTCCATTGGTCGATATATCTATCTTTATGCCAATACCATGCTGTTTTGACCACTGTGACTTCATAATATGCCTTAAAGTCAGGCAGCGCGAGACCTCCAGCTTCGTTTTTTTTTCCTCAAGATGTTTTTAGCAATTCGTGGCACCCTGCCCTTTCAGATAAATTTGCTTATTGGTTTTTCTATTTCTGAAAAATAAGTTGTTGGGATTTTGATTGGTATTGCATTGAATCTGTAAATCAATTTAGGTAGGATTGACATCTTAACTATATTTAGTCTTCTAATCCATGAACACGGTATGCCCTTCCATCTATTTAGGTCTTCTGTGATTTCTTTTAACAGTTTTTTGTAGTTTTCTTTATATAGGTTTTTTGTCTCTTTAGTTAAATTTATTCCTCAGTATTTTATTCTTTTAGTTGCAATTGTAAATGGAATTCGTTTCTTGATTTCCCCCTCAGCTTGTTCATTACTAGTGTATAGAAATGCTACAGATTTTTGAATGTTGATCTTGTAATCTGCTACTTTGCTGTACTCATTTATTAGCTCTAGTAGTTTTGTTGTGGATTTTTTCGGGTTTTCGACGTATGGTATCATATTGTCTGCAAACAGTGATAGTTTTACTTCTTCCTTTCCAATTTTGATGCCTTGTATTTCTTTTTCTTGTCTAATTGCTCTGGCTAGGACCTCCAACACAATGTTGAATAATAGTGGTGATAGTGGACATCCTTGTCTTGTTCCTGATCTTAGGGGGAAAGTTTCCAATTTTTCCCCATTGAGGATGATATTAGCTGTGGGTTTTTCATATATTCCCTCTATCATTTTAAGGAAGTTCCCTTGTATTCCTATCTTTTGAAGTGTTTTCAACAGGAAAGGATGTTGAATCTTGTCGAATGCCTTCTCTGCATCAATTGAGATGATCATGTGATTTTTCTGCTTTGATTTGTTGATATGGTGTATTACATTAATTGATTTTCTTATGTTGCACCATCCTTGCATACCTGGGATGAATCCTACTTGGTCATGATGTATAATTCTTTTAATGTGTTGTTGGATACGATTTGCTAGAATTTTATTGAGGATTTTTGCATCTGTATTCATTAGAGAGATTGGTCTGTAGTTTTCTTTTTTTGTAATATCTTTGCCTGGTTTTGGTATGAGGGTGATGTTGGCTTCATAGAATGAATTAGGTAGTTTTCCCTCCACTTTGATTTTTTTGAAGAGTTTGAGGAGAGTTGGTACTAATTCTTTCTGGAATGTTTGACAGAATTCACATGTGAAGCCATCTGGTCCTGGACTTTTCTTTTTAGGAAGCTTTTGAATGACTAATTCAATTTCTTTACTTGTGATTGGTTTGTTGAGGTCATCTATTTCTTCTTGAGTAAAAGTTGGTTGTTCATGTCTTTCCAGGAACCCATCTATTTCATCTAAATTGTTGTATTTATTAGCGTAAAGTTGTTCATAGTATCCTGTTATTACCTCCTTTATTCTCTGAGGTCAGTAGTTATGTCTCCTCTTCCATTTCTGATCTTATTTATTTGCATCCTCTCTCTTCTTCTTTTTGTCAATCTTGATAAGGGCCCATCAATCTTATTGATTTTCTCATAGAACCAACTTCTGGTCTTATTGATTTTCTCTATTGTTTTCATGTTTTCAATTTCATTTATTTCTGCTCTAATCTTTGTTATTTCTTTCCTTTTGCTTGCTTTGGGATTAGTTTGCTGTTCTTTCTCCAGTTCTTCCAAGTGGACAGTTAATTCCTGCATTTTTGCCTTTTCTTCTTTTCTGATATAGGCATTTAGGGCAATAAATTTCCCTCTTAGCACTGCCTTTGCTGCGTCCCATAAGTTTTGATATGTTGTGTTTTCATTTTCATTTGCCTCGAGGTATTTACTAATTTCTCTTGCAATTTCTTCTTTGACCCACTTGTTGTTTAAGAGTGTATTGTTGAGCCTCCACATATTTGTTAATTTTCTGGCACTCCGCCTATTATTGATTTCCAACTTCATTCCTTTATGGTCCGAGAAAGTGTTGTGTATGATTTCAATCTTTTTAAATTTGTTAAGACTTGCTTTGTGACCCAGCATATGGTCTATCTTTGAGAATGATCCATGAGCACTTGAGAAAAAGGTGTATCCTGCTGTTGTAGGATGCAATGTCCTATAAATGTCTAAGGGGTTCCTTTTGAAGAAGGTGAATGGAGCAAGACCTTCACCATAAAGACCTAAGCAGGAATAGACTGGGGTCCTGGAGACAGATCTCCTTGCACCATCACAACTCCCGTTACAACACAATGTTCTAGTAGGAAACTTCAAAGTGTCCATGAATTGTAAATTCAAATCTGGCTTTCCCAGTTATGTGAAGGTATGCTTGCACATCAAAGGATAGGTCATATTTTATTTAATAACCTGATAGCTTGATTTTACAACTTTTAAATGCTTAGGCATAAATTACATGGACCTCCTTTTGTATTATTATCCTTAGTTCCACAAATGAAGGGCCAGACCTGCCTTTAAGTGCTGCTTTCACCATGTGCATAGTATTTGCCTTAGAGCACTGGTGTGGCACAAGGCATGGGTCTGTGAATATCAACACAGAACTCAGTTTATTAGGGTTAAGCACCACTGGGGGTTGTCTTTCCACTCTACACCTTAACTTAGGGCCATTTAAAGTGGAGCTAATTAAATCTTTCTAGCAATTTCTTGGATCTTCAATCTCTTTCAACACTAGGGCCACTTCTCCGATTTTTTTTTTCATGTGGGTAGGCACCAGGAACTGAACCCAAGTCTCTGGCATGGAGGCGAGAACCCTGTCTGCTGAGCCACTGGGTCTGCCTGATCTGTTTTTGTTAACTGCAGTCTTATTTTCTTATAGGGAAAGAAGAAATGGAATATAGCTAACATTTATTGAACACTGAGAAACCAGTCACTATACTAGGCTTTTTCCGCCTTCAGCACTTAAACCTTACAATAAGGCAGTTATTATTTCTATTGAACTACAGAAGAAACTGAAACTTAAAAAAATTAAGAAGAAATTGGCAGAGCTAAGGAACCCAGTTGAATGTGATTGTCCTGATCTTGGAATTTACACAGAAAGGTGTTTTCAACCTGCAATTCTGCCACTAGTCTCCCACCTTTTGAAGACACATCCAGAAATCATACCCAACTGCTGATAAAGTCTCAAACCAGCCATGTATTATCCAAGATCCTAATACCTTGGTTTAACCCCTGAATGGTGGCTGCTGCCTGTTGAAGGAGTAGTGGGAACTTTTCCACAGCTTTAGACACAGCACAAATGGTGGGGATAGGTTAAGATTTTGTATGAAAATAAGAGCTGGTATCAGCAACTGAAGTTTCTGGAGAGTATCATTAATTGAATTCATGATTAGGCTTGGATTTTGGCAGAAAGCATTGGCAGGGAGCTAGTCCAGAAAACAAAGTCTCCTCAATTAACCCAGTAGTTTATCAGGCCAGACCCAATGTCTCACAGGAGACTAATATGCTAACTAAGGAACAGCGTGGAAGAGGACTCATGAGATCTGCACAGATTTGGCAGAGAGCAGGAGAAGCTGCATGTTGACAAATATCCTGGCACTTGCAGGTATTGCTAGACTATGCCCACTCATTAGAAGGAGACTTTACACATATCCTGTCTCAGCAGGACCTGAGTGGGGTTTAGGTTTAAGGCAATTTACTTACAATTGAAAGGATTTAGGGAAGTCATGTATGGGCAAATTAATTTTTTCCTCTGTGGTCATCTATACATCACTTCAATATAATTCAATAAGATTTTATTGAGCATATACTACCTGTAAGGAACTATTTCAGCATTGTGGAAAACAGGGTTAAATAAGAGATAATGACCACTGCTTTCCAGGCCACACTACCTCTAATAAAGGGGAAAACAATGTACACAGGAATCTCTAGCAAATTATAATACTATGAAAAATGCCATGATAGAAGTACAAATTGTAATGGAAGAAAGAGAGATAAGGATCAATTTTGATGTGGGTTGGAAGAGTTGCTACAAATTTATTAAATTCATTGTTCTAGAGATTATTTACTTTTCTTCTTAAGGGCTATTTACTAAAATGTCTAGAATGAAAATATTAGCTATACAATACATTTTGGGTTTTTCAATTAGAGAATGATCAATTGCCTCTTCCCTTTTTCAAGTCTAAAGCAATCTAAGAAGAAGAGTTGATTTGTAGATATGTTTCTTCTTTTTGTTTTTAGACATAATTTTAACCATAAGTTGGGATGGTTTCTAGCTTAAAGAGTCACTTCTTAAACATTATAAACCTGATCATGAATCCTATCAACCTTTTAAATTATGCTTTCCAGCTCCAGCATGAGACAGACAGACGTCCAAAGAATGAAATTTCTGAATAATTATCACATTTATGTAAGTATGACTATTGTGGTCAGGGAACAAACTTTACAATAAATTTGTAGCAAGATAAAGTGATGCATGGAAAATCATGCTTTTTTTTTTTCTGGAACATCAACTTCCTGAAGTTTTTGCAGTAAGCTGGTTAGAAAACAGTTTATTGAAAAATGGTATGGTGACTGTCATTTGCGAGCTCCCTACATCTATCAAGTAAAGTGATTAAACCCATATTTATCATTCAGCATAATTAATCAGTAAGACACAGTAGCCCATGTTCATGTGCTGATTAATCTGTAGTTCAGATATGTACGTCTCAGGTGTCAAATTCATATGAGAAATACATTCATCAATATTTCCACATGCATTGCATACCCTTACAATTATATTCTTTAAATAAGGGTTATAAAAGGCTTTTAAATAACTGGTTCTGAAAATAAAGTTCTTCAAATACTGCTAAACAGAAAACAAAAATTCAGCAAAATAGATATGTTTGCTGTTTATTTATATTAATTTTTCCAAAAATGATGCCGAATACTGATTTGATATTCCCCACTGCATGAACTAGATCTCTGAGTATAAAAGATGTATATTTAAGGATTTGTTCAGCCATTTATCAAATATTTATCAGGCACCTACTATTGCCTGGTGTTCAAAGGTCAATAGGGTTAAAACGGGCAACTCCAGTCACCTTGGGTTTCATCAGTGTCATTATGAGTATATTGTTTGCCAAAAAAGACAAATTCTTTGTAAAATTAGTTAATATCACGTCTTAACAATGATTTAAACAGCTGAAATAACTTTGAATGCCCCTGTATAATTGTTTTGGCTTGCTGGAGCCTTCAGAATGCAATTCGCCAGAAATGGGTTGGCTTTTTCAATGGGATTTTATTAGGTTAGAAATTTACAGAACAAAGCCCATGAAAATGTCCAATGTAAGGCATCAAGAGGAAGATACCTTCTCTTGGAAAAGGCTGCTGGCATCCAGGGTTCTTCTGTCACATGGGAAGACACATGGCAACATCTGCTGGTTGTTCTCTTCAAAATATCTCTGAGCTTCTGTGGACATTTTCCTCTCTTAGCTTCTCGGAGCGCTCTCCAAAATGTCTCTGCCTTTTATCCTTTCATAAAGGACTCCAGCAAGGGGTTGAGACCCACCTTCAATGGGCTGGGTCACATCTCCATGGAAACAACCTAAGCAAAAGTTCCCACCTCTTGTATGTCAGCACCCACAGGGATGGATTAAAGGAACATCTTGTTCAACACAACAGATTCAAACCAGCAGAATGTTTAACTTTGCTTATGTAAAACCAGATTATGTTTTTAGATCAGGGAGAGACCATAGCAGGTACCTGATTCAGTTCTTTTGGTTCACAGACGAGGAATGTCAAAGGCAAATTATCAACAGCCAAATATAAACTTATGGTTGGCACATCCAGCTTTCTGCTCTCACTCTATCATGTTACCTTTAGGGAAAATATTTTAAAAGTGGCTGCAGACATGACATGATATAGCTTCAGGACTGATTTAAAAATAGAAATTTTCACATTTTTTAAGCACCTAATTTTTTTTCTTTTAATATAATGATAGTTTTAGCAATTCAAATTATATAGAAGTTTGTTTCTTTCCATGTTCTTTTCACATGTATACAAATATAAACATATATATATATATATATATATATATATATATATATATATATATATATATATATATATATATATATATATATATATATAAATGTGGGACTATGGTTTTCAAAATAAGTGATAATGCCTTATGAATGATTTAGCTTTTAAGAATTTCCTTACAGATTCTGCTCTGATCACTTCACTCATATCTAACTTTAATCCTCATTAGCACACACTGGTCCTGAGTTCCAACTATTCTTATCAAGGTCTGATTAACCTGTCAGTTTTCTATTAAGCAAAAAGAAGCTCCTTTCACTTGGTTGCCATTATATCTGCTGTCTAAAGAGCTTGAATGAGCTTTTCAGACTCTCCCTTACTTTCCTCAGAGATTGGGCTGGAGGAGGAAGGAAAAGAGACTAGAGGGAGAAAAAAGTGGATGAGTGAGAAACCGACTTTTTCTGACAAACTCACAAAGGATTTTTCTAAGCAATTTAGAATGTGAGTACATTTCAGACAATGGATATTGGCAGTAGTGGAAAACCCTCAGAGGAGTGGCCTGCCTTGGCCACCATCCAGAAAAGTGGAAGCAACTATGACTGAGCTCAGAAATGACAGATGGCTTTGTCTACAACACAAGGTCAGGCATTTCAAATATTTGGTCTCGCTTTCCAATCAAAATTTCACAGTCCTACACTCTAGCTAACAACCAGATAAGGTTGAAAAGAGGTTGTTTATCTGGATGAGAATTGAAATGACACATGTTATTTGAGTATCCCCCATTGTACGTAACAAAAAAATCGGTGATTTTAGCTGCTTAAATGTTTCAGGGTGTCTGGCTACTTTACATAAGGTCGATTGCTGACTAACGGATATTTGTGATGAAACTAGGTTTCCTTTTAACTTTTGCATTCATAAACCTGATAGTCACTGCCCCCCAAATTGTCCACTTTCTGCATAGCTTCTCTTGATAATCACATAAATTAAACTGCAAAGTCTTTACCTTTGAAAAATTACAGAATCTATATAATGAATTAAAATAAACAGAATACAAAGACACCCACACACAAAAGAAAGGGTCTCTAATGCTTACTTTCTTTCTGACATTTTTTTTGTACTTATACAAAGTCTTAATCCAATAACTCCACTCTTTTTTGCTAAGTATATCAATCTAATATACAGAATATCTCACTTTAGGATAGCACCAATTCTCTGATCCCATAAGTTCACACTGCACTGTCTGGGTTAATGAAGTCTTCTTTCTCCTTTACATCTATTTTAAAGCAGTAAAGCATTTTAATAATTATTCTTAAGGAAAAATAGAGTTATCCAAAACTATTGGCAACATTATAGCTTTATAATCAATGAACCTGATAGGAAGAAACCCAAGGAAGTCTTTTGTTTGCATAGCACTTCCCTGTTTACAAGCAGTCTTTATGAATTTTATTTCACTTGCATATATATTTGCATTTATGATGATTGATTATTAAACAAGGGTTCTCTCACCCCCCCTCTGGCATTTGATACATTGTATTTTGCTGTATAATTGAACAAATGGGATTTATAGTTCATACTTAAAAGGTTGATATTTCTTTTATAAAAAAATGGCAGCCTGTATTTTGTGGTAACATAATCTGGAAAAAAACATCTGGCTACCTGAATTGAAGTACTCCTGTAGTACTAAAGTTCCTTTATATGGGGATAGGAGAGATCACGAGATATTTTGCATCTGGGTTTCCCCTTTCTTTTGGAGCCTTGGGTGTTTCTGAGAGAAGAAAATATATTGCAACCATAAGGCAGCTTCTGTGAAAGAAGCAAAGTGTTGTGGTCCTTAGAGAGTGTCCCAAAGACAAAAGGTACGTGTGACAATGAGAACTAGTGCAGCTCTGTTAGTCAGTTCTGGAATAGGCAAACCTTGATTAGACTTTAGTCAACAGAATGCAATTTGAAGTTACTTGACTTTGAGAAATAATTTATGACTTTCTGAGTGCTGAGAGGTTTGTCCATTAATTGTAATATCACCCTGAAAAATCTGTCAACCTTTTACTATATATACAGTATATATATATAGTGTATATATATATATATATGAAAAGCAATAATAATCACCTGAGTTCTAGTTTTATGGAGACTAGATTTCAAGGCGAATTTTAACTAAAGTGAATAGCATATTTACTGGTGCGTTTAGCTGCAATGTGGGCTTATATCACTGTGACAACGACCTATAGCAGGTCCATTAAATGTAACACACACTGGGGGTGAATATAAACTCAGCCACTTATTCTGTGCTGTGTTATAATAGTTATTTATTGCATGATCATCTCTTCCTTTCTTTTCCTCTTTTCATTTCTTTCCTCTTTTGTCACATTTACTTATAGTTTATGCATTTATTTTAACATATATATATACATATATATATATTTTTTGCAGTAGCTAAGTCTCAAAATATTTTAAAGCTACATTAGTTACTTCAAAACATCTACGATCGAAGCCCCAGTTCAAAATCATGCTTAGGGGCTTTCTTGAGTTCAGTGGAGTCACTACTGTGACTATAAATCACTTTACTGGTATCCTGAAAGTCATGGGCACTAGATTCCATCACAGCTATGTTTAATCCATCTTCTCTACTGAATAGTTTGGTTCCCATTTCTGTGTATTGGATAAAGAGCCAGTTCAGGAATCTAGCACCAATATGCCATGATAAGATCGTGGAATAACAAAGGAACTCTAATGATTATGCTGGAATTTATTTCCAGGATTAAAAGAATGGACTATATAATGGGAATCTTTCAAGAATACAAGAGATATCTGTAAACCTGCTAAAATTGTCTATGCTTTAATATTGACTGTTCTACTTCAATAAATCAAAATCCATTACCTTCTTTAATACTTTATATAAAATAGCTATAGGCGGCTGGACTTTTTGAATGCTTCAAAATTGTTTTGGCAAATCTTGGCCCTTTGCCTTACATGTTAATTTTAGAATGGGTTTGTCAGTGATAAAAATAACCTAAAATTTTGATTGGGAATGCATTCAATCTATAGATCAATTTGGAGAGAAATGATATCATACAAATCCTTGATGTGTCAATCTATGAACATAATATATCTAGATTGATTTCTGTGGTATGGTAAATGTATTTAATTTTTTTCATTATGTAATTGCTCATTTCCAGTATGCAAATATATTGATTTCTGTATATTGATCTTGTATTCAGCAAGCTTGTTAAATTCCCTTGTTTGTTTTAGTAGATTTTTGGGTAGGTTGCTTAGAATTTCTATGTACGCAGTTATGTCACCTGAATATATAGGCAACTTTACTTGTTTCTTTGTAATATGCATGGCTTTTAGTTCTCTTTATTGCCTTATTGTGCTGTCTAAAATTGTTAGTAGAATGTTGAATAGAAAAGGTGCTATATAATATCCTTACATTTTGATTTTATGCAAAAAATTCAATATTTTACAACAGAATATGGTGTTGGTTGTAAATTTTATGAAAAATGGCCTTTATCAGGGTGAAGAAATTTTGTACTGCTACTGGTTTGCTGAAAATGTCTATTTTACATGTGTATTGAATTTTGAATTTTATTATACACCTGCTTCTAGAGAAATGATTATATGGTGCTCTTCTCCTTTCTGTACTGAGGTGATGAATTGTATTGACTTTGTTAAGCTACCTGGATAAACTCCACTTTATTTTGATATTTTATCATTTTTATATGTTGTTGCATTTGACTGGCTAAGATTTGGTGAAAGAAATTCATATGTGTATTCATGAGGAATTTTGTTCTCTAATTCTTTATTCTTGTAATGTCTTTGTCAGGTCTTAGACTTATAAAATGAGTTGGAAAGTGTTCCCTTCTCTCTAAAAGTGTTTGTGTAAGATTAGTGTTATTTCTCCGTTTCATGCTTAGGTTTACCAGTGAAACCATATGGGTGTGTTTTATTTGTGGGATGATTTTAGATACAAATTTGATTTTTCAATTGATTTAAGGCTATTCAAGTTGTTATTTCTTCTTGAATTCATTTTGGTAGTTTCTGTCTTCCCAGAAATTTTTTACATTATTTTTAAATTTTCAAATTTACCTGCATAAAGCTGTTCACAATATTTCCTTATTTGTTTAATGTCTGTAAATTATGTCCCATTTTTTTATTCCTGATATTGTTCATTTATGTCTTCTTCCTCCAACTTTTCCTTCTCTCTCTCGACTTCCATCATCCCAGCTGGGCATTTATCAATTTCTTTGATCATTTCAAATAATTCAAAGCAAGTTTAGGTTTCATTGATTTTCTCTTATCATTTTTTTCATTTTCCATTTCATTGATTATTGCTCTTTATTTAATTATTTTTTCTTTCCTTCTATTTTAACATGATCTGGCTTGCCTAGTTTCTTAAGGCAGAAACTTAAATTATTGAGTTACATCATTTTTATTTTCTAATATATAGATTGAGAGCTATAAATTTCCTTTTCTGTACTTCCTTTTCAGTACTACTTTCCTTTTCAATATTTAGGATGGAAAGTTTGAGTATGTTGTGATTTTAAACAGGTTTATTGAGCTGTACACAATAAATTGCACACACTTAAACTGTATAATTGAAAAGTTGTGACATAGGGTTGTGTGTGTGTGTATGCCTATGAAACCATTAACACTGTCAAGGTACCGAAGATATCCATTACCTCCATCACCTCCAAGAGTCTCCTTATGACCTTTGTCACTTTGTGATACCTCCATTCTTCTCTCTTCTTTGCACCCAAGCAACCACTCATCTGCTTTCTCATACTGTAGATTAGTTCATGTATTCTAGAGTTTTATGTAAATAGAATCATACTAAATGCACTCTTATTGAAACCTGGTTTCTTAATTCAGCATAATCATTTTGAAATATTTCCATGTAGTATAGATGAATATTTCACTCCGATTTTGCCTTTTTAATTATAAGTAGTAATCCATATATATAGATAGAGGCCAATTTATTTATTTATCTATTCACATTTGAATGTACAATTAAGTTGTTTAAATATTTTGACTATTACAAATAAAATTGCTATGAACATTCATGTACATGTTTTGAATTATTTTTTCTTGGGTAAATACCTAGACTTGAATGTAGGTATAGTTTAGGTGTATGTTTAACCCTTTAAGAAGCTGACAAAATGTTTTACAAAGTTGTTGTAGCATTTGATATTTCCACCATCAATGCCTGAATATTCCAGCTCTTGCAGATTCTTGCCAACACATGGCTTTGTCAGTGTTTTAATTTTACCCATTCTTATTTATGTGTACTGGTATTGCATCATGGTTTTAATTACATTCCCTGATGGCTAATCATTTCAGGCTTTTTCTCACATGTTTATTTCCCATTGGCATCTTTGTGGGACGTCTGCTATTTTAGATCTATAATCAATTCTGAGTAAATATTTCTATATGGTAAAAGGTGTAATCAAAGTTCATTAATTTACATGTGATTATTCAAATATTCAAGCAAAATTTCTTTAAAAGACCATCATACCTCACCTGAATTGCCTTTGAACATTTGTCAAAAATCAGTTGACAGTGTGCTTTTATCTCTAAGCCTTCTAGTCTATTCTTCATGCCAGTATCACATTAGCTTAATTATTGGAACTTTATAGTCCACATGAAAATTGGACAGTATTAGCCCTCCAATTTTGGTTTTCTTTTTCAAGGTTTTGGCAGTTCTAGATCCTAGAATTTCTGTTTGACTTAAGAATCAGCTTGTCAGTTTCTGAGAAGAAGAGTCGTAATGGAATTTTAATTGGGTTTGCATTGAATCTGTAGCAAAATTTGTGGAAAATTTGATATTTTAATAATATTAAGTCCTCTAGCCCAAGAACAAGACGAATCTCTCCATTTATAGCATTTTCTTTGATTTCTTTCAGCAACGTTTTATAGTGTTCAGTGCATAGGTCTTGAGCATGTTTTATCAGCTTAATTCCTAGATACTTCACATTTCTATGCTATGAGATAGGGTTGTGGAGGATTGTACATGGTTCTTGATCTTGGTTGGCATTCTGGTGGGTGTGGACTTGTAAATACGATCACTTCAAGATGGTACTTCAGTTACAGTGAGACCCCACTGAGTCAGGTTCAGTTTTGATCTAAATAACTCAGTTCTTTTTAGGCAGAGTGAAAATCAGATGGAGAAATAAGCCACATGGAGTACAAAAGCTGAAAGTCAACAGAAGGTGGAGGAGAAAGGAGAAAGCATGACCATTTGATGGAAAAACCAATGAACCACAAAGATTGCCAGCCAGCCAAGAGACACCTGCCCTAGGTGAAAGCAAACCTTCAGGCCTCTGAGATTGTGAACCAAGAAATTCCTATTCTTAAAACTACCCATTTTATGGTGTGTTTTTTAACAGCTGAGAAATGAAAACCATGGCATTGCTTCTTTTTTTTAAGTGTTATGTTGCCTTTATTCTTTCTTAAAACCTCCTGAGACGTATGGGCAAAGATACTTGTATAAGAAATACCAATGGTTTTACTATCCTCCCAATCTTTCTTTTTAATTTTTACAGCTTTTAAATGTATAATTGACAGACAGCAAACTGCATATATTTAAAAAGTACAATTGACACCTGTATAACCATGAAACTACCCCCAAAATCAAGAAAATGAACAAATCCATCTCCAAATGTTTCCTTGAACCATTTTAAAATTCTTTCCATGAGCCACTTCCATCCCCTACCAATCTGATCTGCTTCTTGTCACCTTAGCTTAGTTTGCATTTGATTCTCTATATAAATGGAATAATTCAGTATGTATTTTTTTTTAAACCAGGTTTCTTTCACTCTGCATCATTATTTTGAGGTTCATGTTATTGCATTTAACAAATATTTATTTACTTTACATTTCTGAGTATCATTCCATTTTAGGATACATTGACATTTCTTTATTCATTCACCAATGATGGACATTTGTGTAAAAAAACTATTACAGATAAAAAAATGAATATGAATATTTTTGTACAAGTTGTTATATGGACAGATGCTTTCAGTTCTCTTGGGTAAATAACTAAGGATAGAATGATTGGGTGATAAGATGGCATTGCTTCTTAAAGTTTCTAATTGTTGTTTTAGAATATAGAAATAAAATTGATTTTGTATCCTGTAACCTTGTTGGATCACTTATTATTTCTAGAAGCTTCTTTGAAGATTTCATCGGACTTTCTACATAGATGATTATATCATCTGCAAATAAAAACAGCATTATTTCTTCCTTTTTTGAGCTTAAAACCTTCTATTTCTTTTTTTTGTCTTATTGCACTGTCATGAAAAGTTGAATAAACATGGTGAGGGCAGAAATGCCGAGGTATGATGTTAGCTGTATGTTTTTATCTGGTTGAAGATGTTATTCTTTATTCCTAGTTTGCTGAACTTTTAATCAGGAATACATGGATTTTGTCAGTTGCTTTTTCTGCATCTATTGTCATGATCATGTTTGGATTTTTTGGTCTCATATATTAAATACATGCTTAGTAATATATTTTATATATAATATATAACTAATAATTTCATACTTTTCATCTCTGTTCATGCAGGATTTGGATTTATGGGTTTCTTTCTTTCTAATGTCTTTATGTTGTTTTAGTATCAAGATAATGGTGGCTTCATTGAATGAGCTGGAAAGTATTCTCTCTTCTTGAAATTTCTGTAAGATTTCGAATAGAATTGATATTATTTTAGGTTTTGTTTCAGCAGGCAATTGACTGAGCCATTTAGTGCAGATTTCTTTGGTGGCACCTTTGGTTTTACTTCAGATCTTTCATTTTAGGAGCTGCTTTCAGTCTCTTCCTCAAATGTCTGCTCTGGAGACATCTAGAGAAATAAGTAGACAGAATTTGGAATCTTTTTTGTTTCTTTCCCTTCTAAATTTCTTCTATGACCAGTGGCTATGGTAGTCCCAGATTAAATTTTCTGTTTTACACAGGCCAAAAAGATTGCTATTTCCTACTGGTGCCCCAGTAGATATTTTAATGGCTTCAGATATTTTAATGGCTGAGACTGGCTGTAGGAGAAAAAAGTCATGAAAATAGTAACTTCATTCTTACAATTATACTCCTGAAGGTATAGACTCTTCACTAGACTAAGCTTGCTTCTCTTCACTGTCCCATTCCTCCAGGCAACTATTTTCTGTATCATGTCCAGAATTTATAGATATCATCAGCATGAGGGTCAGTCCAATAGAATCTTATTCAGCTAAGAAAAGCTAGAAAAAGTAGAATCTTCTACTGAATCTTAGTTCAGCCAACTAATGGTAGTAGGTCTTCTATACTTGGTTTATATAAATTCTCTGCCTTTTTCTCAATTTCAGATTCTCAGATTTTAGCTATTGTTTCATTTAGTGTGTCTGCCCCTAAAAAACTCCTTGCCATTTCAATGCATTACATCTAATTCTTTTGAAACTAAAACTCCTGACATGGTAGAATTTTGTCTAAATTAAGAGTAGATGGGCTCAGAGATTCTTATGTACATAAAGATTATAAATTTATTGCATGAATTGTGAGTAACAAATTTTTGCTGCTTGAAGGTTTTATCTAATCATTTCCCATTTTTTATTTTTGCTGCATTTCTAAGTTTGAAACTCTAATTATATGAAATTTGAAAAAGTGAGATGTTTTGCTTATACATGTACACAGACTCTCACACAGACCTACGGGCATGCTTTTAAAAATTCGAGTTGAAAGAACTATCAAAATATGTACAAATAAATCTATGAGGATTTATTAATTAAAACAGAACAGGACGTTAGGTTGAGTATGTCGGATCAAAACTAAAATTCATTTTAAACTATTAACTAAGAGCAGGTTTTTGAATAAGGATTTATTTCTATTCTTGTAATACTTTTTTTTTTTATAAAGTGAAGCACTTGCTATTTCCTTTCTTAAAGGTGTCCTTCGGATGCTTTTGTAACTGAAAAGGCTTAATAGGTTTTACAGTTGGGAATCATTTTCACCAATACTTCAGAACCTAACATATTACATATTAGAAATGCTGAGTCTTTTATTTGAATCACTGCAAGTTCACGTAGCTTATTAAAAAGTGTTTAGTTTCCCAATTTTTCTGCTCATATTTGATTTCAGAACATACTACATTTTTATGTACTTGAGCTAAACTTGAAGCCTATGGATTTACCAATACCTTGTGTACTCTTGAACTTCGTCATGTGATCCTGAGAAATACATGTCCGTTTTGTTCCAATTCATAAGAATACAGTATTTGGCATTTTGACATCAGTTTCATCTAGATGACAAATTCATATGGATGGATGGAGCTAACATTTCCATTCAACCACATACATTATACCTCTTGAGCTACTAGTGTTCCACTCAGTCCAATAAGGCTGAATTCTAAAAGTGTTTGAGAAGCAGAACTTTATTTCTACTCTTTGAATTTGCAGTTGCTATTTGTAGGTGACTCAAATAAGAAATATCCTTTTACTGATTTCAAAAGTCAGTGTCTCCTGGGTGGGCCACAGTGGCTTGCCTGCCATGCTAGAGACCCGGGTTTCATTCCTGGTGCATGCCCATGCAAAAGAAAAAGAAAACCCTCTAAATACCAAACAGAGGAAACATATTTGGAATGTGAAAATGCCTGCAAGCATATTTTTATTATCTTAAAGGGAGACTCTTTCACTCATTAGGACATAACATTGCTATGAAAGAAATAGCTAACAGAGCTAAGGAAAATTATATCCTAGAAGGGAACAAAATCCATTTCTAATGGATTAGAAATATTATAGTGGAAGAAAAATTATTTGGCAATGACCTAAAAGGGTCTATAGTCATAAAGTGATATTAGCTCAAGGAAAATGTAGACAGATTATCAGGAAAGATCTCTAAATGACGCTCTCTAGCGGAAAATAATGGGAATCTTAGGGGAAAAGAATGCAAATACATTCTCATGCAGACACTAGACAGAATGCTCTAATGGAGCTATCTTTATTGTATTTCTGAGTAATTACAATGGCAAGAACATGCTAAAATGATGACTGTGGATATCCACACAGGGGACAGTGTGTTTACCTTTAATTCAGGTACCATCTCGTGGCCTCTGATCTATTTATGTTGTGGCAAATCTGTTAAATAGTCATAAACTGTAATCACTAGTTATAGTCATTTGATGTGAAAAATCAAACTTGTGATTTACATTGTGCTAATTCCTTCCATTTGTATCAAGATTTCTAAGTCATCCATTTTGATTTATTTATTTTTTGGCATAGCTGTTTTTGGCAGACATTAGGCAAAATCAAAGCACACTTCAGACACATAACATGCCAATTATACAAAAATATCCTAGAGGGAGGAAAGGATTGGGAACGCTGAGTGAACAGAGCAACTTTTGTATGACTAAATGGTAACTAAAACCCACAAAGGGAAGATGAAATGCCTTTGGGTCAGTTTAGGGAAACAATAGTAAAAGTGGTAAAATAGTAGTGACTAAAAAATCACAAATTAATTTTTTCTTCCTGGTATTGAAGCATCAAGGACAGCCGACTGAGCTGCACTGGAAATGTGGGAGGTGTTGTTCTTAGCTGATTGCACCAGAAGCAGCCCAGAGCCTGACTGGTGATAAAAAATTAGGAGAGAAAGAAATTTTTTAGAAGGGTGTTCTATCTACTTTTACGATTCTAGGATGCCTCAGTGTAACGGGAAGTTGGGAGCGACATATCGTAATGAGGATCATTAGATGTGGGTGATTGATACGACTGAAGTTCACATATTCCATGGAATTCTATGATAGGAAACAGAAACACACTCTCTTGTGGGTAGTGGTGTAAATGTTTTTTCTTTTTTGTATGCTGTATGGTGGGGGTCACATTTCATTCTTTTCCCTTGTGATTATCCCATTATTGCAGCACCCTTTGTTGATTTTTTTTTTTTCTTGGCAAGTGCATAGGCTGGGAATTGAACCTTGTCTCCTGCATGGCAGGTGAGAATTCTACCACTGAACTACACTTGCACTCCCTTGTAAATGGATTTTATAGGTTGAGATCATCTCAAAATTCCTGGTGTCTTTAAGCAACCTATATATTTAATGTCAAATATATATACGTATGGATTCAGCGTTCAGCTAAAATTCTTAATATTATTGCATGAGAAGATAGGTTTTCCCAATATTTTAAGACCTTTATGCTTTTGGAAAGAGGCTCAGATTGTCAAAAAGTCCATAAATTAATTTACCTGGAGGAATTCTTTAAATATTTTATGGATCACGGTACTATCTATACACATATTTTTCACAGGAAAAGCAAGTATAGTTTTATGACTTGGGTGTCATTTAAAAAAATAGCTTGAAAAGAAAAGAAGGAAGGATTTGAGATTGGTTGATGATAGTTGTTGCGAGCTGGCCACGGCAATGTCAGGCACAAGTCTGGAGAGCAGAGCAGTTGATCATGATTTCAAATGAGGACCAGAATTCTGAGTAGACAGAATTCCGAGTAGTCTCAGGAGAGCCCTGGATAGTGGATAGCATACATACAAGGGAGGCAGGTATGTGGTCACACAGAATCAGGAGTGGAGGTGATTATAGGGGTCAATTATTTTCACATGCGACTGCTTTCCAGACTCTGGATCAGGGCACTATGTTATCCTCAGAAACATTTTCATGGTGACTAGAATAGACTTAATTTAGAGACAAAATAGAGTAGTATCAGTGTCTTAGGTCAGGGGATGCTATGTTGTTAAATATCACCTACTTCGCATCAAAGATTGTTGAGAAAACTGGAGGGAGACCAGCAGGTCCAGCTCTGCAGAATTGTAGATATGGATGTGGGTGGCTGAGGAGTTAGACAGAATTTGACAGAAAAGTCTAGGTTTGTTTTCTGTGGTAGGCAATGTTCTTCTGTTCTACTTTGTATATATATATATATGTACATCAAAGCAATTATGCTCTTACATTGCAAAATATCATTGAACTCTGATGCAATTATAATCTCTATATATCCAAATCACCTTTGCCTAACCATACTGCATTTACATAATTCATCACCGCTGTTTACCATCTTTTGTTTTTTTTTGTCCATATACAATGTTTGCTGTTGTCATTGTCATTGGTTTGGTTTGGTTGCTGTGCCTTTAGGAAGAGGTGCCAGCTTTAGAGGTAGCAACAGAAGGCCTCTTGGAGGTCTTCTTTGTCCTAGAACAGTCTTGCAGCCCTTTTAGTTAAGTGCTTGTAGAGTGAGTAAGCATCCACTGCCCTAGGAAATGGATTGATAAGACCTTATAGGTCTTATTCAAGGTAGTCACAATTGTCTTAGACTTTCACAGGGTAACTTCCTCTGCCTTATGAATGAAGTGCCTAGACTCTCACCTCTTTCTCACGCATGTTCTATGGGTAATTCACCTAGGATTATCTGCCACTCCCCAGACACAATGGCCACTTTTGTCCCTCTAAGTCCTTGCTTGAACTATACCATCCTCCCCACCCACTGGAATTCTACTCATTCCTCCAGGACCAACACAGATTGTATCTCTTTACCCCATGCTCATTTAGTCATTCATCTAACAGATAGGAGCTAAGTGGGCACTTACCATGTTAGGCACACTTCTAGAAACTATTGTTACAGTAATAAACAAGATAGAAAGCTTCTCCCGCATGCATTTTACGGTCTCATGGGGACTTGAGAAATGATATACAGAATTACAATAAAGTGTCATTAATACTAAGTTAGTGGAAGTATGAGATCTTAACGCAGAGTCTAGATGATTGGAAAAGGCTTCTCTTCTCTGCACTTTGCTTGCATTCTAACCTCTCTCATTGCACTTGTCTTTTATAATACAGTTACTTCTTTTCTCTATCACCCCCCTGGCAAAATGCTAAAATGTGATCTTCTTGAGTAAAGAGAAAAATCTGTAACTCTGATACTCTAATGAGCAAATAGCTTATGTGAGCTGAGCAGTCTCTCCTCATTTCATCTGCTCAGAGGTTTATTAAAGATAAAAACATCTATAACTTTACATTCCCAAGATCTTTGTATTTCTTTGTACTATGGGTTTTAATGGATGCTATGTTGGATTCAGAATTAAAAAATATAATTTATTCACAAGGAAAAATTGGGTACTTCTAATGTTTATCCCTTATTTATGAGCTATTTTGTGCTGAAGATACAAATTTTTATACAAATTAATACAGTAATGTGAAAAAAAAACTGTTCTCCTAAAAGAATAGCAACTATTTTATGATTTTATAAGCAGGTACTCTATTTTGCTATAACTGTCTCTGCAGTTGTACACTGTAGACATTATTACTGTAAGATAAAGGAAATTATTATTAGAGAGGAAATGAAATTTGTACAAAGTCAAACAGCTGCCTTGCAAGAGTGCAGCTAAGGTTTAAAACCATCTCTACTCTGTGTCAATGCCTACACTCTTTTCATTACACTTGGCTGAGATTCTTCCCACAAGGACTTCCCAAGAGCCATGGACAATGGCTTTAACAAGTGACAGCACTCCTCCCTTCCAGATCTTACTCTGAGAACCTGACAATACATAATTCTCCATCTGCATGGCCCTGGGTTGGAAAAGCCTATTCCTTGGGTCCTTCCACTAGAAGGCAGTTGGAATCACCAATTTGTTCAACCTTAGGCTGAAGAGGTTGTTGCATTTTGACATCTGAACATACACACATTTACAATGGTCAATTCACGAATCACTGGGATTGAAAATTCATAGTAAAAAGAACTAGGGAACATTGTGGTTTTCCAACTTGTCAAGGCAGCTGCTATGAAGATAGAAGAGAAAGGAGATGTGGCAGGTTCAAGAGGCTTGGAATAGACAATTATCTGCATTAAAAATTAGGTCACCACAGGCTGACATTTCTTGGAACTTGGTAAGACTGAAGTATCTTGGCTTTCCTCCAGGAAGACTTCTGAAAGTAAAGTTACAGAAACACAAACTAAATATCGCTGAGTTAAGGAGAGGAGCTATCCCTCAATGACTTGACCAAAAGTTACAGATACTGGCTACTGCATATTATGTAAGTTAGTTTTTTCAATCAGCTCTGAAATTCTAAAAATATTCTCTTAAGAGATCATCCAGCATGAAATATATTTCACACTCAAATTTCAAGTTTGGCGGTGATCAGTATCTTTCTTTCTCTATTTTTTCCTTCCTTCTTTCAATCTTTCTTACTTTTCATCTCTTCTTATCTTTCCAATTGATTCAATTAGTAATGAATGACATGTCCCTAAAACTCCCAAGGCCTCGATAATTGAATACTGAACATACTATAAGATGAAAATTTGTCCATGTGCTTATAGCTGTTTGGGAAAGAAAAATGCACACAAGGTTTAAAACATTTATATTTTAGTGTCTTTTTATGCTAAGAAAAATTCAAAATATGGATGTCCACTCTCTTATTAAATGCATTTTTATGTCTATAAGGTAAGTAAAAGTCTAACAATGACCTCAGTGCCCCCCAATGTCCTGCACTCTATATAATTTTCTACCCTTTGAATGTAGGTAGAATCTGTGAAAATTATGAGATATCCTTCCTTTGATTATGTTATAGTACATGGCAAAAATGATACTATATGCTTGGGTCTAATCTAAATGGGCCCTTTAAAAGGGAAGAATTTTCTCTGCTTAATGGTAGAAAAGGAAGTTAAAGGGATTCAAAGCATGAAGGAACTGACACACCATCTTTGGTTTGAATAGGTAAATATTACAGCCCCTGATTGACAGCAAGCAAAGAAAAGAGACCTCAGTCATGTCTTACAACTATAATAAACTGAATTCTGCAACATCATGAAGAAGTTCGGAAGTGTACACTTCCCCAGAGACTCCACGTAAGAGTGTGGAGCCTGGGCGACTTGATTTTGACCAATGAGACCATAAGCAGAGAATCTAGCTGAAGCAGCCTGGATTTCTGGCCCATGGAAAGGGTGAGATAATAAATGCTGATACTTTAAACCACTAAGTTTGTATGACTTGAAAAGCAGCAATGGAAAACCCACAGAGTCTAGTATATTCTCTGCATGAAATGCTGAAAACAAAAAAGTGAACAGAATATTGTTCTTTCTCTTGAAATGTTTACAGCATAACAGACAAGTTAGATCTAGAAACATCAAATATAGTTATAATGTAGTAAATGCAATTATGAAAGAGGTTTATAAAATGCTATGGGAATGCAGATATGTGATGGTGAATTCTGCCTGTAAAAATCAGGTAAGTAACAGCGATAAATGGTACATGGAGCAAAAGAGATGCAAATCCTTAATGCATGAATATTCACAACTTCAGAAATCAGACTGAAGACAAAAAAAAACAGGCCTCAATTTTGTAAGAAATCAGCTGGTATAAATGTGGGTGCATCTTAGTGTGTGAAAAAATTGTTCAGTCCCAGAATGTTTATTTTATCATGTTTCTGGGAAATTTCCTCCAAGCATATACTGACTGAGCTGGACTGATCATTAATGAATAATTTAATTGAATTTCTACATTGTACTTAGGAGATTCACTATGTCAACAAAATAAATTTTAAACCTTGAAAAATACTGGACCAGGTAAGAATATATTCATTTGGGAGTGATTGATAACTGCAATAAGTAGTTTAAATGAAATTTATTAACCATTTGTTTCTTTATTACCTAACAATCTGGGGGTTGGTGGTTGTGTGGGAGTGCTCATAGAGGTTCCCAAGTATCAGGAACTTTGGATTTTGTGTTTCTGAAACACAAATGTAAGGTTTATATTTCCAATGACATTTCATGATCCAATTGTATATTAGAACTCCAAGATTACATCTACATTCCATCCTGGGGGAGGGAGTAAGGATGGGTTATGCTAACTTTCTCTTAATGTCCACGCTTTAAATATTACTTCTACTTATATGACAGTGGTTATATCTTGCTCATGTAGTCACTACCTTCAACGGAGGTCAAAAAGTGTACTTCTATTTCACATGGCCAGGTGCACTACTAAAAGTTACAGATTCTATTACTGTACACTGTGGAAGTTATGTCCCTTGTATAAGTATCAGCTAAGTAAGCACACATATATTTAGTTGAGGTTGTAAATTTA
This sequence comes from Tamandua tetradactyla, assembly GCF_023851605.1. NCBI lineage: Eukaryota > Metazoa > Chordata > Mammalia > Pilosa > Myrmecophagidae > Tamandua > Tamandua tetradactyla. Next base: position 41,877,118 of record NC_135338.1, read on the forward strand.
AGTTTACTTTGAGAAAGGTTGAGTTATTCAGTAACATCATATTGGTTATTTTAAATACTATTGAAACACTATTTCCTAAAGTTATTCAGAAAGTATAAGTACGCTAAGGAGTACACTTACACACAGACTAAATATAATTGTCCAATTTTAAAAGGAGAACATATGCACTATTTTTGAGGTGTCTTAGTTTGACAGGCTGCTGTGACAAATATATACAGTGGATTGAATCAAGCAACAAACATTTATTGTCTCAATTTTGGAGACTATAAGTCCAAAATCAAGGCCTCAACAAGGCTATGGTTTCTTTCAGAGTTGGCAGAATTCTGCTGATGACTTACTGCTATCCTTGGAGTTCCTTGGCTTGCATCCTTGCCTCCTGTCACATGACAATCTCTCTCTCCTTATGTCTGCTTTTCTGGTTTCTGCTGACTTCTTGCATCCGGCTCCTTTCCCTATGGCTTTCTGTCTGTAACATCTCCAGTAATAATGATTAAGTTCTATCCTGGCTCAGTCACACTATACCTAAATAGGATCTCAGAAGACCCTATTCACAGATGAGACCATACTCTAACTCACCGAACATATTCAAAGATGCTAATTACAAATAATTACACACCCACAGTAATGTGGATTAAAATTAAGAGCATGTCCTTTCTGGGCTACATAATTTCATCTACCACACTAGGATATAGTGTTGCTACTTTGCCTTTAAGCACTGGACATTCAAGAAATCTAGTTTAAAGTCTGAAAGTGCATTATTCTCCCCATAATTAGAGTACACATTATGCAAGACTGTGGACAAGAATTTCTAAAATTTCTTATGAAGCATGCAAAAAATTGAACTTAGCAAGTTTAACTTGACTAGAGATGGCAGAAACTTTTTTAATGGAAATTGAGTGAGTATAATAAATAAAGGTGGTAGATTTTTTCAGGTAAACGTTCTTTATTTAGACCTTGAAAGCTGGTTTATAAGAGTGTATACCATTGAAAATCCAAGTGGATACGTGTTGATCGAGCCCATTGACAAAGAAGGGAGCTGGAAGAAAAATATTAAGATTTTTGGGATATGAGCCTGGTTTACCACAATTGGAATTGCATAATCCAATCAAACCAAAACCCCAGAATTTTCCAGAGCTCTTCAGAGATACCCTGTAACTTTACCTCAATCATCTTGATGTGGTAGGCTGAAAAATGTCCCCTCCTTCAAAGACATACAAGTCAAATCCTTGTAAACTGAGAATGTTGCCCCATGTGTCAAAAGATATTAAGTTAAAGATCTTGGGATGAGCAATTTATCCTGAATTATCTATGTAGGCCTTAAACCCTAATGAAGGTTTCCTTCCAAAGGACAGGCAGAGTGAGATGACACACACACACAAATGACATGAAGATGGAGGCAAGAAAAGTCCAAGATGGAGGCAGAGACTAGCATAATATAGCCATAAGCCAAAGAATGCCTGCAGCAACCAGAAACTGGAGAAGCACAGGAATGGATTCTCCCCTAAATGCGCTGCAAAGAGTGTGGTCCTGCTAATATCTTGACATCAGCTCAGTGAAACTGATATTCTACTTCAGACTTCTAGAACTTGGAGAGAATAAATTTATGTGCTTTTAGGCTACTAGGTCTGTGATAATTTGTTCTAGAACCCAAGGGAAATTAATAAACATGTTCAAAGTTTTCTAAAATTTTGGCTTTCAATTTGGTCACATATCCTATTCCTCAGATTTCAGGATCCTTTACAGAATGAATCTTATTTAATTTTACCTAATAAACCGTACTTGCTACACGTTATTCTACCTAATTCTGCCTAACTGGTCTCAGACAAAGCTTAACGTCTGGTGGCATCCTTCTGCTACTGAGATTTTTATGACTTAGTCTCTTTATTTTCTGAATCTGGTCATGTCAGTTACCAGTGCTTATGGTATGATACAAGATTTATAAACAGTGTCATCAAAGTGAGAAAGCTCTTCTGGAATATCACGTGTTAAAGGCTTCTGAAAATCTGTTCATCCAAAAGAATTATGTACCAGTAAAATTATCAATAGGAATTTTAAAGAACTCTCCAAATTAATCAAAGATTGCAACAATTTAAGTAGAAGTTGTGTATTTTAAGAAAAAATAACTGAATCTCTAAAAAGGACGAACTTTGTGGTAATTTAACTTGCCCTATTCTTATATACCTCTCTTCAGCTCTATGAGAACCTAAAAATCCAGCAGCCTTAGTACAATGGTAGATATGAAAGCCAGCAACTTAGAGCCACTGGAAGGAATAAAATGAGTTGTGTGCTCCTTGAAAAGTGCACTCCAAGAGAATTGTTATTATTTAAATTATTTGGAAGCTCTCTTGGCTTGCCTCATTTTCAGGCCTTGCCTTTATTTGACTTAATTCAGATCTCACTCAGTGAACAAAGCCCTATCCGTAGGTTATTTGTTGAAAAAATAGCCTCAATTCTTTAGCATTACAGCCAGAGTTATCAATGCCAGTTTGGGCAAACAAGAAGCTGAACAAAAGTGTAAAAGGAGAATCTCAGGAATGAAATGGCCATAGGGGGCTTAAAAAGCTCAGACATCTCCCTGAAGACGAGAAAGTCAAATGCACGTGCAGGGCTGGGTACATGCCTAAGAAAGACCTGAGAAAACCCTTATGCCTCACTTATAACTGAACTTAAGCCTCTGTTAAGCAGCTAATGAGGTCTAAAGCAGAATTGTACCCTGTTGAAGAATTGAAGGGAATACCCCAAGACACACACAGAACAAAGTGCATGAGACTTGTGAGCACAAAGAGAAAAATAATTCATCACATGGAAAAGATACTTAGTAAGACTAGCGTACAGCTGACAACACATAGGATAGTAAGAGGCAATGGAATGACTTGTTCACATTGCTTAAAGAAAAGGACAGTCAACCAAGAATTCCATGTTCAACAAAGCTATCCATCAAAAAAAGAATTAAGGCACTTTCAGATTTAAAAAAAAGTATGGAGAGAGTTCAATATTAGCAGACCTGCTGCCTTAGTTTCCTACAGCTGTTGCAAAGGAGTACAACAAATCAGGTAATTTAAAATAACAGAAATGCATTGACTCTCAGTTCTGGAGGCTAGAAGTCAAAAAAATAAAAATGTTGGCAGTGTTATCCTTCTTCTTAAATCTGTAGAGAAAAATCTGTTCCATGTCTTTCTCTCTTAACTTTTGTGCTATCTTTCCAGCAATATATAACATTCTTTGTTTCAGTAATCATATGAAGTTCTCTACCCTATCTCCTAATGATTATGTCCAAATTTCCTCTTCTTTTAAGGATTCCAGTAATATTGTATTAAAGACTCACCCTACATCAGTGTGACTAAATTTTAACTTACCTAATTCCATCTGTGCTGACCCTATTTTCAAATAAAATCACATTCTGAGATACTGGAGAATAGAACTACAATATATTGATTCTGGGAATATAGTTCAATTCATGCCCTCTGCCCTACAAGAAATACTAAAGAGAGTCCTTTATGTTTAAATGAAAGTACATTAGATAACAATTTGAATCCATGTGAAGAAAGAAAGAGTACTACTTGAGGTAACTACAAATAACAAAAAATATATTTTTTGATAATCCTTAGTTCCCCTATCTGATTTAAAATATAACTGCATAAATCAATAATTAAAAATGGTATTTGTATAATTAGGTGGTATAAAGTATAACTTTATGATGCAACAGTACTAACAGGAAGGAAGGAAAGAACTATTTAAGATAAAATTTTTTGTATAATGTTGAAATTTAGTTGGTAATAATTCAAACTAGATTGTTTTAAGATATTAATTATAATCTGAGGGAAGTCACTAAGTAAAAAACACTCAACTGTGTGACTGTGTGATTGTGAAAACCTTGTGTCTGATGCTCCTTTTATCTATCTTGTCAACAAAGGAGTAGAACATATGGAATAAAAATAAATAATAGGGGGAACAAATGCTAATATAAATTTAGTTTAAAAGCTAGTGATCAATGAAAGCAAGGGGTAAGGGGTATGGTAGGTATAATCTTTTTTTTTTTTTTCCTGTGTTCGTTTTATTTCTTTTTCTGAATTAATGCAAGTGTTCTAAGAAATGATGAATATGCAACTAAGTGATGATATTGTGAATTACTGATTATGTATGTTGTTTTATTTTGTTTATTTTTTTAATTAATAAATTAAAAAAAAAGAAAAAAGTGCACAAGGAATATTATCCAGGATAGACCATTTAGACTGAATTTTTAAAGATTGCAACCATGCAAATTATATTCTCCAACCATGATCAAGTTAACATAGAAATAAAAACCAGAAATAAATTTCTGAAATTCACAAGTGTGTGGAAGTTAAACAATACATTCATAAATAGCAAACTGGGTAAAAGAGAAACGAAAATGGTACTTAGGAAATACTTTAAATTGGATGAAAACTAAGACATAAGATAAAACTTAGGGGTACAAGAAAAGTAGGTTCAGAGGGATTTTTTTTTTTTTGCTGCAAATACCTATATTAGAAAAGAAGAAAGACCTCAAATGAATAACCTAAACTTCCAATTTAAGAAACTAGAAAAAGGACAAACAACCCAAAGAAAACCAAAGGAGGGAAACAATAATCAATAGTGTGAACATAAATGAAATGGAGAATAAGAAAACAAAGTAAAATTCAATGAAACCCAAAGTTAATTATCTGAAAAGTTCAGCAAAGTTGAGAAACATTTATTTAGATTGACTATTAAAAGATGACAACTCAAATTACTAAACTCAGGAAAGAAAGAAGGGACACTTCTAACAATCTTATATAAATAAAAAAATGATTATAAAAAAATGCTATGAATAACTGAATGCCAACAACTTAGATCTTAGATGAAATGGAAAAAAATTCTGGAAAGATGCAAACTACCAAAATTGCCTCAAGAAGAAATGGAAAATCTGAATATATTCAAAACAAGCAAAGAAAGTGCATTAAAACATTAAAACTTTCCCACAAAGATAATCGTAGGCTTCACTGGTGAATTCTACCAAACATGACAAGAATAAATAACACCACTCCTTCAAAATCTCTTCTGAAATATAGAACAGGAGGGAACATACTTAAAATTTATTCTATGAGACCAGTATTACTCTTATAATGAAATCAAGAAAAGAAAACTGCAGCCCAACATCCCATGTAAATATGAGTACCAAAGATGCAACAAAATACTGGTGAACTGAATTCAATGACACATAAAAAGCATGCACTGTGAAACTGAGATTACCCAGGGAATCAAGGTTGTTTTAATACCCCCCCCCAAAAAAAATGATGTACTATACCATATTAATAGAATAAAGGAAAGAAAATGCTCGGATCACTTCAATGGACATAGAAAGCATACTTGAAAGAATCCATACCGTTTCTTCACAAAACATGCAATGAACAAGAAATAGATGAAAAGTTTCTCAACCTATACAAGCCTTACTTAATGTGAAAGAATTAATGCTTTCTCCCTAAGATCAAGAAGAAGACAAGGATATTCTCTCCCATCACTTATATTCAAACTGCACTGCATATTCTAGGTAGGTAAATGGACAAGAAAAAGAATTAAAAGTCATCGAGATTAGAAATGAAGAAATAAATCAATTTCTATTTACAGATGACATGATCTTGTACATAGAAAATTCTAAAGAATTCACAGAAAATATTGGAAGCATTAAATGAATTCAGCAAGGTTTCAGGATGCAGTATGATAATACAAAAGTTATTTTATTTTTATACACTAGCAATGAGCATCCTGATAATGAAATTAAGAAGATAATTCTATTTGATAATATGTACCTTTGATATGATATGAATAAGAAGGGCATTTTGACTTTACTTCCTCCCCAAAACCTATAACCCCAGCCTAAGCATAAGATAAAAACATCAGGCACATTCTAATTGAGGAATATTTTACCAAACATATGACAGGAATTCTGAACACTATAAAGATCACTCAAAATAAGCAAAGTCCAAGAAACTGTCATACCAAGGAGACACCATAACTAAATATAATGTGGTATCTTGGATGAGGACCTGGAAAAGAAAAAAGGCATTATATTAAAACTAAGGAATTTTGAATAAAACATGAATTTAGTTGATAGTAATATATCAATATTGATTCATCAATTTAATAAAAGTACTATACTAACAGAAGATTTTAACTATAGAGGAAATAGGGCACAGGGTATATGGGAATTTTCTGTATAACCCTCATAATTTTTCTGTGAACCTAAAACTCTTCTAAAATGAAATGTTATTAAAAATAAAAATGGGGAAAGCTTTTGAAAATATATCTTTTCCAAAAAAGATATAGAAATGGCCTATAAACACATGAAAGGTGCTCAACATCATTAGTCATTATGGAAATGCAAATCAAAACCTCAATAAAATACTATGTCACACCCTTTAGGATAGTTAAAATAAAAAGAAAAATGAATATTGAAGTGCTGGTGAGAATGTGGAGTAATAGCTGTTGGGATTGCAAAATGTTCAGTCACACTGGAAAACAACTTGGCATTTCTTCAAATGTTGAACAGAGGGTTAGCAAATGACCCAGCAGTTCCACATCTAGATATATACCCAAGAGAAATGAAAACATGTCCATACAAAACTTGTGCAAATATGTTCATAGCAACATTATTCACAATATTCAAAAGTGGAAAGAATACAAATGTTTATCAGTGGACAAACAAAATGTAGTAATTCCATACAGTGGAATATTTTTCTGTAACAAAAGGAAATAAAGCACTGATGCATGCTACAACTCTGTAACATGGATGGAGCTAGAAATATTATCCAAAGGGCAAGAATCAAATTACAAAATGCAACATAGTGTATGATTCCATGACCAAAAGAAGCCAATCCAGAGAGTTAGAGAGTAGATTAATGGTTGCCAGGGACTGAGTGGAGGGTGATATGGGGGAGTAACTGATAATGGGTATAGTTTTTCTTTTGGAGGTAAGGAAAATATTCTAAAATCAGATAGTGGTGATGGTTGCATAACTCTGTAAATAAAATAAAAATGGCTGAACTGTATAATTTAAAAGGGTGAATCTTTATTATGTAAATTATGTATCAATAAATCTATAATAGGAAACAAGAATTCTTTCAAGGGAAATAAATAAAGGAATTTGTTTTTTCCCTCTGCCTGCTTACCAATGGCCCGTTCTTTGACATCTAATGAACAAGGCATGCTGAGTGTGCATTCACATATATCAGAAGCAAGAACTTAGCTACTGGCAGACTTAAAGACAACAAAAGGGTTATATAATGCTATGAAATCATGGCATTTGTATGGAGGGTGGGCAAGACTTTTATACTGATTTTAGAATACTAGAAATATCGTGAAAGAGTCAAACTCAAAACAAAGGACAATTATTTGAAATAGTGGGAAGGGGATTTAGAAAATGTGTATCTAAGAGGCAGTACACATTGGATTAAAAAAAGTTTAGGTAAATCAGTGGATGACAAAACAATGGTTTATAAAAGTGGATCGGAGAATTCTCTATCCTGATCCTTCTCCAAATTTGGGAGAATTTTCTATCCTGACTGTTCAAGGAAGAACATATGTGATATAGCCTTCCCTTGTCTCTCTACTGAATACAGACGGTAGGTTTGGTTCAGGGAAAGAAAATCTCTGCTCATGTAAAATTGAGCAGAGATATTTTAGATTAGGACACGGGGACCACTGGAGTGTGTTTACAAAACTTCTGCCCCACGAGGTCTCCCAGAGATGAATTCATATGCCCTTCTCGAATGAGAGAATTGAGCACACTATTTTGATCACTAAAATGTCCCCTCAGTCTCTGCAATACCTCTTAGCAGCCCAGTGGGAGAAATATAGGTTACTGCCTCTGAATTTAACTGAGAGAAATGAATAATGTCCATTCAGAGCGACAGCCTGCATTTTGTCAGATGCTGTACTTGGCACAGCCTTCTCACAATGGGGCAGCCAGACAGCGTGCAGTGCCACAGGGCACAAGGTTAGCAGCTGGAGAAGAAACCACGGTAAACTGACTCTGTGCCACAATCTATCGAGGAGAAATGCACCTGCAAGTTCAGAGTCCTGGTGAAACATAAGAGATGCTATGTTTGTGCCCAGCTGACACTGAGTGCATACTCTTCATCACCTGTTTCCTGTAGAAGGCCTGTCTCTCCCTGTACTGCTGCTGTGTAAAGCCTGGCCTGGTTTAGACACAGATGAGAGAAACTGTTCTGGTTGAGAGCATGGGCTTTGAAGGAAACAAAGGTTTGAGTCCCAGCTCTGGAATTTGAAGAGACAAAGTAATATCTCCAAGGTCTCACAGCTGCTATGATTCAGTTTCCTGAAGTATAAAACACTGGTAATAATATAATTTAGGGTTTTTTTGTTTGTTTGTTTTATCTCAGTGTTTTATTATTAGTTAATGGTAGTAATATAATTTTATGTGTAAGGTTGCTGTAAGGATTGAATTATCTAAACATGTAAAGTATTTGTACTTTAAGTGACTTTCCTTAATATTCATTTTTATTAAGTCTGAAGCTGATTTTACTTTATATCATTATTGTAGACTATGTTCTTAGATTCCTAGAATCTTGAGCCCAATTCCCTTACCCAGAGTTGAGATTGGTCTGGTAGAACTGCAAAGAAATATTCCCCAGAAGTTATCCTAGACCAATACTAACATTCCAGCTTCATCACTTTGATGATGTATAGATTATAATGGTAATACAAGAGGAAAGAGCAAGGATTACATATTCCTTGCATAGTTGTCAAATGCAAGGAATATATAATCCTTGAACCAGAAATCAGATTCAGAATGGTGCTGTGAACTATTCTGACATGCTAATATTTTTTTTATTAATTAAAGAAAAAAAAGAAATTAACACAACATTTAGAAATCATTCCATTCTACATATGCATGCTAATATTGTAAAGCGGTGAGATAACCATGAGTGTGTTTGTGCCTGTGTGTATGTCTATGTGACTGTGTATCTCTATGGTTATATATTACCAATCGGGTTGACCGTTATCATTTTATAATATTCACCCATTTTAAAGATGATGAAAGTAAAATCAATGAGGTTATGCTACTCACCAAATAACAAATAATCTTCCAGTAATCTATTTGAAACAAGATCTTCTGATTTTTACCTTATTGAGTTTGTCTTGATGCTGGTTGCCTTATAGTAAGGAGCAAGTAAAGCAAGTTTGAACATTGACTTTGTTATCTTCCCTCCTTCCGCAAAGTAGAACCTTAAGGAATCTCATGATAATAAGATAATAATAATCTCACGATAATGACAGTTTCTTTTCAACTACTCAAGAAAGACAAGCGTTCTCTTTCTTCAGTCTTACTATCTGACAATGTGCATGTTGTATAGCTGAACAAGGTCAAGCTAGAGAGAAACTTTCTCCTCCTTTGTTCCAAGGAAAATATAAACTGAACCACTGAGGGAGAAATGAAGCCTTCAAGCACAACTGTGGTCACTTTTTAATGAGATTGTTTGTACTAGGCCAGCAAGCAACCTTGGTGCTTAGTCAAACTCAAGAGAGGGAGAGAGAGAGAGAGAGAGAGAGAGAGAGAGAGTGAGAAATCAAGGGAGGAGGGAAGGGAAGAGAGGGAGTAGGAGCTGAAAGCTGATAGCTGGCCAATAAGGCACAAAGAATGAGCTAAATTGTACATTTTATTTGTTATATTTATTAAGATAATATTTTGAGGCAAACATCCCCAAACAAGTGTGACTATCAATTAGGCACCTGACAGTCTTGAACAGATTTAGCGCTCGGCATTTTTTTTCATAGTGGTTTTATGGTATTTGCTGAGTTTCATCTCTTCATAGCATTTTATGAATTGTCATTCCATGTGAGTTTTGAAAAGGCTGCATTTGACCTTCATTTGTGGTTATTCAACAAATTCAGAAAGAATAAATGTAGAAAAGCAATGACACAAGAATAGTAAGAAGATGTTTGTTCAATTATATCTGACTTAAATTCTTGGTTTGCATTTGCCAACAAATAAGATCACTACCCTTCTCTAATGCTCATTAATTTGTTTAACACATTTTGTAGCATCTATTTTGTGCCAGGGTCTGAACTCCAGTTTTTTTTGAGCACAAAGGTTATTGACCAAAGTTCCTGATATCAAGAAGTGCAATTTTAGGAAGGAGAGAAAAATGTGAAAGGAGAAGGCAGGTATACATTGATAGAAGTATCAAAAGGTGTGAGGCATGAACGGGTGTGTGGTTATTTCACCCAGAAAGTGTAGGGAAGAACAGGAAAGCTTTCAGAGAGAAAATGATGATGGATTGAACCTTGCCCTAAGCAGATAATGGGGAGAAAATGAGGATATCCCTGAAAGGCATAGAGTGACCCAAAGAAGTAGGCAAGGCATGATCCAGCCTGGCTATTTGGGCAACTGGAAGCAGCTTGGAAATGTGGGCAACTGGAAACAACTTAGAATGACTGAGCATAAAATGAAGGAGAGAGATGTGGGTATGAGGTAAGACGGGTAAGAGAGGGGCCAGATGAGGGATTGCCTTATACACCACATTTGGGATTTTGACATTTTCAGTACAATGGAAACCACTGAAAAGTTTTTAAACAGAAAACTACTGCAAGCATTGGTGACTAAAAATGATCATTTTAGAAGCAAGGTGAAAATGGGTAAAATATGAAACCAAAAGTAGAGGTAGAAATTAGAATACTAGTTTCTCACACCAGGTGAGAGGATGGTAGCATTGAGGCTAGAGAGAAAAACATTTGAGATATAATAGATGAGAAGATGATAGAATTCATAGCCTTTGATGACTTATTGGAAGCTGGTAGTTTGTGAGGAAAAGTAAGGAATTGATAGTGGGTCATATATTGAATTCAGTAACTGCTGCCACCAACTGCAAATGACTGCAGTAACTTCAAATATTTCCAGCAGCAACTCAATTCTGACTCCAACTACCCAGATTTCAGCCAGACTCCTCAGGCTAAGGGCCATCTTCTACAAGATTGCCCTGCAAGCACCAATTGCAAGTCCTGGGGCCTGGCTACCCACACTTCTGACCAACTGTCTGTAAATTCAGGGGTTTCCATCAGCTCTTCCAGTTGGATAATTCACTGAAATGACTCACAGAACTCACTTAAAGTACCATATTTGGTATACCAGCTTTATTATAGTGGAAGGATACAAAAAGAAATAGCCTAAAGAAGAGAGATGTAGGGCAAGGTATTGGAGTGTCCCCAGTTCAAATTTATGTGTCCTCCACATGGAGTCAGAACATGTCACCTCATAACATAGTAATGTATCTTCTCAATCATGAATGCTTGCCCAAGCTTTCAGTGCCCAGAGTTTATGTGGTATTTCAATACATAGGCGTGACTGCTGCAATCATTGCCAACATGGCTGAGTTAAATCTCCAGGCCCCTGCAGCCATATGTCCCCTCTAGAGCTTATATGACTTGGCTCAGAGTTCCAATACCCAAATCACAAGGTTGTTCTTTTTGGCCAGCCACCTCCTCCTCCTTAATCCTAAGAATATAGTGTTAGCATATGGAATGTCAGGTGTGATCTTGGGCCAATGATGAATTTCTATGGAATTTCTGTCACTGGATATCTCCCAGGATATCCAGGGATATGTAAGAAAGATCAACCTGTTTTTTTTTTTTTTTAAACTGTTTTAGCTTTTTTTTAAAAACTCTTTTATTGTAAAATATAACATATATACAAACCAAAGAAAGAAAAAAGCAATAGTTTTAAAAGTAGTTACAGGATAAATCTCAGAGTTTGTCCTGGATTCCATCATCTCTGATTTTTCTTCTAGCTGCACCAGAATGCAGGAGGCTAGAAGGAATATTCTTTCGTCATCACAATAAACTTTTTTCCTTTTTTTGTGTGAAAAACAACATATATCCATAAAAGCAATAAATTTCAAAGTGCAGAACCACAATTAGCTGTAGAACAGATTTTGTATGGGTTATAATTCCACAATTTTTGGTTTTTACTTCTAGCTGCTTTAAGATACTTGAGACTAAAAGAAACATCAATTTAATGATTCAGCAATCATATTCATTTGTCAAACCCTATCTTCTTTGTATAACTGTATCATCACCTTTGATCTTTCCATTCCACTCTTTAGGGATATTTGGGCTATGGCCATTTCAACTTTTTCGTATTGAAGGGGGCTGTCAATAATACGGGGTAGGGAGATGATACAAGCTGATGTTCTAGAGAGGCTGGGCCCTCTAGGTTTCAGGACTTATCTGGTCCAGAGATCCATCTGGAGGTTTTAGGTTTCTGGAAAGTCACTCTAGAGCATGGAACCTTTGAAGAATCTTATATATTGCCTAGGTGTTCTTTAGGATTGGCTGGAATGGTTTTGGTTGGGGTTTGGCAAGTCATGATAGGTAGCAATGTCTAATTAAAACTTGCATAAGAGTGACCACTAGAGTAGCCTCTCAACTCTATTTGAACTCTCTCTGCCACTGATACTTTATTAGTTACACTTCTTTTCCTTCTTTGGTCAGGATGGAATTGTTCATTCCATGGTGTTAGGCCTGGACTCATCCTTGGGAGTCATCCAGGTAGATTTTTTTTTTTTTTAAGTGCATGGTCCAGAAATTGAACCCGGGTCTCCTGCATGGAAAGTGAGCATTCTACCACTGACCTACCTGTGCACCCCCGCCCGGGAGCTTTTCACCCCTGAATGTCATATCCCACTTAGGAGGGAGGGCAGTGATTTCACTTACAGAGTTGGGCTTAGAGAGAATGAGGCCAAACCTGAGCAATAAAAGAGGTCCTACAGAAGTAACTTTCAGGCTTACCTATAGGTAGACTAAGCGCCTCAGCTACCTACATAAACTTCACAAAAGTAAGCCTCAAGATCAAGGGCTTGGCCTGTTGATCTGGGTGTCCCTAATGTTTGACACAGTATCAGGGGATTCCCTGATGGTAAAGTTTAATAGTTCCATATTTTTTCTCCTAGTCCTCAAGGGACTTTGCCAATACTTTTTGATTATCTGGTTAATATATTCTAGGATGAATCCAGGCATTACATTAAGCTGTACAGTATTAATGTATTATTAATACATTATAGTATTATTCTGGGCTTCCTGTATTTCAGTTGTTCAAATGAGCTATCCAGACAGGTTGTGTAAGATTATGTGCTGTAGAAAATTTAGGTTCCAGACAAAATAATCTTTTCTTCCTTTGGTTTCAAAGAGTAGGTGTGGTGCTAAAATATCAACGATGTCTTCCTTACCCCTGTGTTCTGAATTATCTTAATCCCAACCTGGTCTGCTTCATTCTTATCTCTAAATACCTGATCATAAATATATAAAATGTCCTCTCAAAATCTAGAAATAATAATTGCCACTCCAGACTAATTGTGCCTGGTATAAAAGCTTACAATCTAGGCCTCCTGTTTCCTTATAAGCATTTTCCAAAGTAGACCATACAATAACTGTTCTTTCATTTCTGGTTTATTTTGCCTCACTAAATGTCCCACAGGTTCATTCACATTATTGCATGCCTCGCAACTTCGTTCCTTTTTGTAGCAGCCCAGTATTCAATCTTATGTACACATGATCATTTGCCAATCTATTCTCAGCTGGTGCACCCTTCAGCCATCTGCATTCATTAGGCATCATGTATAATGTCCAAAATCCACAATACATCAACAATCTCAATTTTAGATAATTTCATTGCTTCCAAGAGAAAGATAACCAATAAGCACACTCTCACCAAATAGGAAATCTAAACCTCCCCTGAACTCTTGTCCCTCCCTCCATGATTTACCCCTGCTGTTGCTGACGTTTTCCTGTTAAACAGCCCATAGCATGCAATAGCAGTTTCTTCCCTGTACTCAGGACTTAAAATTCTTTATACATAAATTATATCTTTGAAGTAGTTCTTGCAAGAACGTATTTATATTTGTAGTGTTAATCAGTGGGACACATAGGTCTATACAACCCCTTTCAATCATGTTCACCTTCAATATGTTACTATTACTTATTAACAGACTAGAGAACCACCTTCACTTCTATCTATTCCCTTACACTTGAGTTCAACCTCATTAGTTAATCATTTACCCATCTTTAGCTTGCATGTATCTCTAAGCCCTATACTCTGTATTATAAGGCTCTGATATTACCTTTTCCGTGGTCATAAAAGTGGAATCATACAGTATCTATCCTTTTGTGTCTGGCTTATTTTAGTCAGCATTATGTCCTCAAGGCTCATCCATCTTGTCATGTGCTACAGGACGTCATTTCATCTTACTGCTGCATAATAGTCTATCATTTGCATATACCACATTTTGTTAATCCACTCATCTGTTGATCGGCCTTTGGATTGTTTCCATTTTTTGGTGATTGTGAATAAAACTGTTATGAACATCAGTACACAGATGTCTGTTTGTGTCATTGCTTTTAGCTCTTCTGGGCATATACCAAGTAGTACTATTGCTGGGTCATAGGGCAACTAGATATTTAGTTTCCTATGGAATCGCAAGACTGTCTTCCGTAGTGGCTCTACCATTATAAATTCCCACCAGCAGTGCATGTGTCCCAATTTCTCTACATCCTCTCAAACATTTGTAGTTTCTTTTGTTTAATAGCAGCTATTCTGTTTTTTAATTTTTGTATAGGATGTAAGGAAAGGGTCCTCTTTCATTCTTTTGGCCATTAATATTCTGTTCTCCCATGCCCATTTATTGAAAAGACTATTTTGTCCTAGTTCAGTGGATTTGCAGCCCTGTCAAAAATCAGTTGACCATGGATTTGTTGGTCTATTTCTGCACTTCTATTGGATTCTATTGGCCAATACTTCTATCTTTTTGCCAGTACCATGCTGTTTTGACCACTGTGACTTTATAATAAGTTTTAAGTCAGGAAATGTTAATCCTATCACTTTTTTATCCCTTTTTTAAGGATGCTTGTTAGCTGTTTGAAGTCTCATTTCCTTCAAGATGAAATTGGTAACTAGATTTTCCAAGTCTTTGATAATGCTGTTGGAATTTTGATTGGAACTGCATTGAATCTGTAGATCAATTAAGGTAGAATTCACATCTTAACTATATTTAACCTTCTTATCCATGAGTGAGGGATGTCTTTCCACCTATTTAAACATCTTTGATTTCTTTTAGCAACGTTATGTAGTTTTCCCTACATAACATAACTTTACTTTACATGCCTAGTTTAGTCCATTCCTATGTACCTGCTTCTTTTTGTTCCTATTTTGAATGGAATTTTCTCCTTAACTGACTCCTTAGTTAGGTCATTGCTTGTGTACAGAAATGTTACTGATTTTTGCACAATAATTTATATCCCACCAACTTGCTGAAGTTGCTTGCTAGCTCAAGTAACTTTGGCATAGTTTTCTCAGGATTTTCCAAGTGTAATATCATGTCATCTGCAAATAATGGAAGTTTTATGTCTTCTTTTTCAGTTTGGATGCCTTTTATTTATTTGTCCTACCTGATTGCTCTAGCTGGAACTTCTAGTACAATGATGAATAATAGTGGTGACAGAGGGCATCCTTATCTTGTTTCTGATCTTAGGGGAAAGCTTTCAGTCTTCATTGAGGATGATGCAAATTATTGTTTTTTTTCATATATGCTCTTTAATATAATGAGGAAATTACCCTTGATTTCTATCTTTTGAAGTGCTTTTATCAGAAAAGGATGTTGAATTTCTTCGAATGATTTTTCAGCATCAATTGAGATGATTGTTTTATTTTTCCCTTTCGATTTGTTTATGTGCTGTATTACATTAATTGATTTTCTTGTGTCAAACCATCCTTGCATTTTTGGTATAAATCACACTTGGCTGTGGTGTATAATTCTTTTAATGTCCTGTTGGATTCGATTTGCTAGTACTTTGTTGAGAATTTTTGCATCTATGCTCATGAGAGAAATTGGCTTGTAGTTTTTCTTTCTTGTAGCATCTTTACCCGGTTTGGGTATTAAAATGGTATTAGCTTCATAAAATGAATTAGATTGTGTTCCTTTTTCCTCAATTGTTTGCAAAAGTTTGAGCAGGATTGGTGTTAATTCTTTTTTGGAATGTTTGATAAAATTCTCCTGTGAAGCCATCTGGCCCTGGGCTTTTCTTTGTAGGAAGATTTTTGATGGCTGATTGAATCTCTTATCTTGTGGTTGGCTTGTTGAGATCTTCTATTTCTTCCTGAGTCAGTGTAGCTTTTTTTTGTGTTTCCAGGAATTTGTCCATTTCATTTAAGTTGTCTAGTTTGTTTGGATATAATTGTTCATAGTATCATCTTACGATTTCTTTTATTTCTTCAGGGTCTGTGGTAATGCAGCCCTTCTCATTTTTTTTATTTTTTTATTTTGTTTATTTGCATCCCCTCGCTTTTTTTCTTTATCAGTCTTGCTAGTGGCCTATCAATTTTATTGATTTTCTCAAAGAATTAACTTTTGGCTTTTTTATTCTTTCTATTGCTCTTTTGTTCTCCCATTCATTTATCTTTGCTTTAATCTTCATTATTTCTCTTCTTCCATTTGATTTGAGCTTAATTTGCTATTCTTTCTCAAGTTCCTCCAGGTGAGCAGTTAAGTCCTCAATTTTTTCCCTTTCTTGTTTTTTTAATATAGGCATTTAGGGGAATAAATTTCTCTTTCAGCACAGCCTTTTCCATTTCCCATAAGTTCTGATATGTTGCATTCTTATTTTCATTTGCCTCCAGATAGCTACTGATTTCTCTAGCAATTTTGTCTTTGCTTCAGTGATTGTTTAAGAATGTGTTATTTAATCTCCGTGTCATTTGTGAACGTTCTCATTCTTTGGTGGCTATTAATATCCAGCTTCATTCCATTGTGATAAGAGAAAGTGCTTTGAATAATTTCAATGCTTTTAAATTTATAAAGACTTGTTTTGTGCTGCAGCATATGATCTATCTTGGAGAATGTTCCATGAGCACTAGAGAAGAATGTATAAGCTGGTGTTTTGTGGTGCAATGATCTATGTATGTCTTTTATGTCTAATCCATTTATCAAATTATTTAACTTCTCTATTTCCTTGTTGATTTTCTGTCTGGTTGTTTTATCTATAGAGGGCACTGGTATATTAAAATCTCCTACTATTATTGTTGAAACATCTGTCACTCCCTTCAGTTTTGCTCATGTCTGTCTCATGTACTTTGAAGCTCCTTGATTGGAACCATAAACATTTATGATTGCTATTTCTTCTTGATGAATTGTCCCTTTGATTAATATATAGTGTCCATTTTTGTCTCTCATGATGTCTTTACATTTAAAGTCTATTTTGTCTGATATTAGTATGATCACTCACTTTATTTTGGTTACAACTTGTATGGAACATCTTTTTCCATCCTTTAACTTTAAATCTATTTGTATTTTCTTGTCTCTAAGATGAGTTTCTTGTAAGCAGCCTATAGCTGGATTATATTTCTTAAGCCATTCTGCCAATCTGTGTCTTTTATTTTGTAAGTTTAGTCCATTAACATTCAAAGTTATTATTGAAAAGTCATTTCTTCAATCCATCACCTTATCTTTTGTATTTTATTTTTCAGAGTTGCATATTCTTTTCCCAATTTCCCTTTTTATCCTTTCAGTTACTCTTCCTGGAAGTCTTCAATTCTGTGCCCTTCTCCAGAGCTCCCTCTCCTGTCTTTTTTTTTAACTGCCAAAACTCTCTTTAGTATTTCTTGTAAGGTCTATCTCTTGTTGACAAATTCTTTCAGGATTTGTTAGTCTGTGAAATTTTTAATCTCTCCCTCAGTTTTGAAAGACAATTTTGCTGGGCATAGAATTCTTGGTTGGGAGTCTTTCTCTTTCCAGATCTTAAATATATCATACCACTGTCTTCTCACCTCCATAGTGCTGGTTGAATAGTCTGAACTCAGTCTTATGTTGTGACCCTTGCGTGTAGTAGATTTTCTATTGCTGCTTCCAAGATTTTCTGCTTCTCTTCAACATTTGACAGACCGATTAATATGTGCCTTGAGTAAGGACTACTTGGATTTATTCTCTTTGGAGTTAGTTGAGCTTCTTAAAAGACTTGGGACGTTTCCCCACATTATATCCTCAACCAATCTTCCTAGCCCTTTACTCTTCTCTTTTCCTTCTTGGACACTAATGATACTTATATTTTTGTGTGTTGTTTTGTCTATCATTTACCTGGGATCCAATTCAAATTTTTCCATCTTTTTCGCCATTTGCTGTTTTGAGTGTTCAAAATCAGTTGTCCTGCCTCTAGTTCCCAAATTCGTTCTTCTGTTTCTTCAAATCTGCTATTGTGTGTCTCTAGTATGTTTTTTATTTGATCTACAGCACCTTTAATCTCTGTGGTATCTGCTATTTTTCTATTTATTCTTTCAAATTCCTTTTATGCTCTTCTAATGTCTTCCTGATTTCCTTTATGTCATTAGCCATCTCATTTACTTAATTTAGCAAATTTAGTATTTGTATGACTGCTTTGGTTAGTTCTTCCAATGTCTGTGTCTTCTCTGGTGTTTTAATTTGGTTATTAGGCTGGGCTATAGTTGTCTGCATCATGATAAGCTTAGTGATCTCTGGCTATTTTTATGGCATGTAAATATCTTGATCAATTTACTTTGGAAATTGATTTCCTTCAGTAGTCTAAAACCTTGTATTTGTGGGGTGGATGTGGATCAGGATGCAGGGCATGGGGAGGGGCACAACAGTGTAGTGATGCATTGCAGTGGAGGTATAGGTTCATGTTGGGGATGCTATGCTGGTGCCTGTGAGCATGGGCACTCAGCAGCGGGGAGGATATGGCTGTGTGGGTCTATGGGTCTGGGAGGTAGGGCCCCAGTGAACTCTGGTCTAGGGCTTGGGACCCTTTGTGCACATGCACAGAACTCAGGACAGTGGGTCGGCATTGTGCCTGCATGGGCTGGTGTCAGGTGTGGCCCAGCTATGCAAGTCAGAGAGCATGAGCACAGTTGGTGGAGATGTTTGGGGACCATGTGCATGCACATATCTGGGAGGGTCATAAACGGATCTACAGGTGGGCAGAGCTCGGGGGTGGTGGTGGGTTCAGCTTTCATGACTTTATGGGCTGGGGGAAGGCATAACCTGGGTATGGAAGTGATGCTTGCACCTGCAGCCTTTATGCACTGGTGACCATCTGCAGGAGGTGGGGGCAGGGACAGGAGGCAGGGCTTGGGAGGGGCCAGGCAAGATTGCCCTTCTGCAGGAGCAGTGGGTTGGGCTGGGGCAGGCATGTGTAGGATTGGGGTGGGGTTGTGAGGCAGGCATGCATGAGGGGGTTGGAGGCATGGGGGCACTTGCACTGTGGGGAGGGGAGGAGGGTGAAGAGCTTCAGGTGCATGGGGTGTGAGGTGGGTACGGGTCATGGTACTGCTCTGGTGAGGTTAGCATGTTCAAGGAATGTGGCTTGGCTTACTTTCTAGTCCCTGTCTCCCAGTTTGTGTACTCCTGAGAGCTCTGGGCTTCTGCATTAGACTGTTTGCACCAGCTGAGTGGTATCTGTTTCTCTACCTCTCACTTCCTCAGCTTTTGCAACCAGTGCCTCTCTATGTAGTGTAGAAGACCCTCCCAGGTCACTCACACCCTGGAATTGCTCATCTCAGTCACCCTCCCATCCCTTCTCTATCTGTTCCTTGGAGTAGGGGTGAACTTGACCTATCCTATTTTACCATTTTCCCAGAACTCCAATCTAGTTCTTTTGTATATTACAGGTCACAAATCTCTGATAATGTGACCATTTTGGAAGGATTTTGAACATCATTTGATATACTAAGTGGTGAAGCAGAATACACTAATTAAATACATACTCAAAAACATATACTGGAAGGATATGTATAAAATATTAATAGTGGTAATCAATGAGTGATGCAATTACATCATATATTTTTTCTTTATATTGTTCATTATTTTTCAGATAAAAAACCAATCAGTTTTAGAAAAATATGGCAAATATTCCTTTAATAATAGCAAGTGGAAAAAAACACACTTAAACATTTTTTCCTTTGAGTTTGACTTTTATAATACATTCCTAGCAATTAGAAAAACAGAATTCAGTGCATATATTGAAGTACAATGACTGCATTTTGGGTAGGAATGCAGTTTCTTCTTTTGTCTAAATTTTACACTTGTACTTTTCAAACTATATGCACATAGAAAGCAAATAACATTGGGGATCAGATGGGAACCACTTGGTTTACCATATTTTAAAAGCTAGGGCTTTGTAAGAAGGGACACTGGAGTGGAGAAAGGATTCTGCTCATTTTTTTGGCCCACTGTCCTCAGGTGGGCGTGTGGATTAGAGCAAATGACACTTTTTTCGTAGCTTTTTGAATCACCATTCACTGAAAGTTTCAAGAATGCTTTCAGGACGGGGGTATTGTTAAATGAGTCTGTATTCACAAGTTTTGTTAGATATCAATAGTCATTCATCGTTCATGTTCATACTGTATATATGTATATGAATAAGCTGGACGCACTTTGCCAACTTTAGTGCTCTCTAATCTTGAGAATGGTTGTTATTTATTAATATCTTAAGTGTGATTTGCCAATAGATGTCTCCAAACACCTTAAAACTCAGGGCACTTGTCATTGTCCCATGGATGTGGGTTAAACTTTTATCTTCCAATATCCTGGTAGTTAATAAAAACCCTTAGCACTGGAGGCTGAAGAACATTTACTGCTGTCTGAAGACACCTCTAAGCAGGAAGAAAAAATGTCAAAAGCTGACCTTATTATATTCTTATTTCAAAAAGACCATTGAATTTTTTTCCACAAAAAAATTATTTGTGAACCTATATCCATATCTGAGAGTCTTTGCTTTAATTATAACTTCACCTTATGTGTTTTGTTCATCCTTTGTCTTGAGCAAACACTTTCATTCCTAAGTATAGTAATTCATTCTAGAGACGCAATCCATATTTGAATTACTAAAAACTGAAAGTAGGACTGAATATTTGACTAGATCATGCTGTTGTATCTCCTCTCTGATGCCTATTTCCTTTTCAATTTTAACACCAGTTGCCTTTAGTGATGAGAGACACAACCCTCCCTATATTTTATCATCCTAGAAAATAAGCAGGGGCTTTGATGGACTTAGACTCCCATTGGGAAACCAAGGATTTAAGATATCAGGTTCATGTTATAAAGTGACCCTTCCTATCTTATCTTCTTTTCCTCTTAACTCAGCTGCATTTTTTTTTTTTTTTTTTGGTTTGGCTCAGTGCCTATTTCACTGTTGAGATTCTTAGGTTCTCTTGGGACTCAGAGATTGTAGGATATGATCATACTCTAGTGGTAAGCTGTCAGATAAAACTACCTACTCACACTTTTGCTAGGAAGAATTAGAAGGTAAGATACATTTTGAAAATGGATTTTCCCCAGAGGAATCATAATGATAAGCCATAGCTAGCAACAGATGACTGCTGGATAGTCCATCCATCTCTGTAAAAGGCATTTAAATGAGGAAAGGCCAGTAGCTAAGAAGTCAACTGAAATTTTGAGATGATGATCAGCACATATTTAGGCATTATAGTCCAAGTTCTTATATTTTTACCTTTCTCCCAAATACATGTTTAAAGTGAGGGACTAATATTTTATTTTACTTCAAATATGAGATTTAGACTTGGGTCTGAGGATTTTCTTTTGTGTTTTATAAGAAAATGGGTGGAGAAGAGAAAAAGTGAACTAATAACTCCTTCCATATTAAATTCCCTTCCATTAGCATATTCCAGTAACATCAGGAAGATTCACAAAATTCTGCTTTGTCTGTAATTGTGTTGAGCTTATATCTAGATCGATGGTTTGACATCTCCAAAATGTTGAGTGGGAAGGTACACACTTTGACACAGTGGATAAAGAGCCTATCCAGAGAAAATGGGTAGATGAGGAGAACTGACTTTGAATTTTGTCCCTGCATTTACTGGCTATGTGATTCTAGCCAAGTCACTTAGCCTAAGCAACATTATAAAATAAAAATAATGTAAGGAACCGTGTCTTCAAGAGGTTTAAACAAAGTGCTTAAAAATATGTGTCAAAATTGAAGATAAAGTTTCATAGTTTGGAACTTAAAATATGACATGTTTACAAAACATTAGTCAATATAATAAATCTCATCATAACTATGGTTATAACTTTGTAATGAAACATATTTTATATTTAATGTATCAAGTTCAGTAAACTTCAATTTTCCAACTTCAACCAATCTGAGGATGTATTATCTCCATTTTCTTAGATGACTTGTCTTGGAAATTTTAACAAAGCTTCAGAAAAAGCTTGAAATTCCTGGGGAATATCTAGTCCCTAGATATTATCAGCACGGATTGTGACTCTAAATCTATTTTATTATGGCTAAAATAAAATACTGGTAGAACTCTTGCTACTGAAAATCGATGCCCATTCAAAACAGTATCAATGTCCACATGTGTCATCTAAAGGTACTTTTCTTAAAACTTCTCCAAAGAGCAGTCATTTCAATTGAGATGTGGAAATAGTAAAGTAGTGAGTGCTCAGCTCTTGGGGGAGGGGGAGTGAGCACTGTTGAGTAACAGTGAAATTGCACACCTTTTCTTGCTCTCCTGGCCTAATTCCATTGAGTCATGGAAGGAGAAGATGGAAGATGGTTTGCTCTATGAACAGATAAATCATCTCATAAATGAGAAATGGATAATGTAGTTAAAAATAATTATAAACATATCAAAGAATACACTAAGAATGGCTGAATTTTCAGGGCAAAATTAAAAATTAGCATTCTGAAGCGCTGTGAACGCACCTTGACTTGGTCATAATTGTATAGCATTTCTTCTGCTTGGTGACTTACTGGGGTTATCCCCTATTTCCCATATTTTTTTCTTTCCCAAACTGTCCCATCTCACACATTGCAACTTGCAATTCAACAGGCTATTGTAACCCTTTCACTTCTGGTCACAGTTTTCCTTTTAAATAACTCTCCAGAGTGCTCTTAAGAGAGTATTTGTGCATAATGAATGTGATTTCTGTTAAATATCCTTCGAAGATTATGGATCACTATGTGCATAATCTTTCATTAATTCTTTCATGCATGATTGCGGTTACACTTGAGAAAAGTGAAGACTTGCTTTTCCTGTTTCAAAAAAGTAAAGTAGGATAAAGCACACAATTCTAGGACCAGGTAAAGAGAATACTTCAAAATTTCACTTCTGGCTTACACAGGGCACACCTGTCCTCATGAAACTTATCTAGGTTCTAACAGCTTCTATGATTTTGGGCCTTGATTAAAACAATTATTCAGCTTTTCAAAGAGTAGTTTTTCAAGGCTTTCCAAATCTGTTTTCTTCTCCTGTGGGCAGAGTGTTTCTTTTTCTCTTCTCTCTGAGAAACATACTTCTGGAACGTAGCAGGAAATAGATGAATATGGCTCAAATTGGGTATTTTGAGGAAAGTTTATTAAAGGGGACATCTATGATGGTGTGGGCAGAATATAGGAAACTACTTGCTTCTGAAGAAAATAATGGGGGTGGGAAGAAATAAGGTGAGAGAGAAGAAGAGAGAGAGAGGGATAGAAAGAGAGAGACTCTATGAAGTGGATACAGAAGAGAGAGTGAAGCCAGGGTAGTACAGGGATTGACTTTTGTGCTGGTTTGAAAGGATATATGAACCCTAGAAAAGCCATGTTTTAATCAAAATCCCATTTTGCAAAGGCAGAATAATCCCTATTCAATACTGTATGTTTGAAACTGTAATCAGATCATCTCCCTGGAGATGTGATTTAATCAAGAGTTGTTGTTAAGCTGCATTAGGTGACGACATGTCTCCACCCATTTGGGTGGGTCTTGAGAAGTTTTTGAAGTCCTATAAAAGAGTAAACATTTTGGAGAATGGGAGATTTCAGAGAAAGCAGAGCAGAATGACAGAGCCAAGAGAAGCAGAGTCCATCAGCCAGTGACCTTTGGATATGAAGAAGGAAAACACCTCCCGGGGAGCTTCATGAAACTGGAAGCCAGAAGAGAAAGTTAGCAGATGATTCTGTGTTTGCCATGTGCCCTTCCAGCTGAGAGAGAAGCCCTGACTATGTTTGCCATGTGCCTTCTCACTTGAGAGAGAAACCCTGAACTTCATCGACCTTCTTGAACCAAGGTATCTTTCCCTAGATGCCTTTGATTGGACATATCTATAGATTTGTTTTAATTGGGACATCTTCTCAGCCTTAGGACTGTAAACTAGCAACTTATTAAATTCCCCTTATTTAAAGCCATTCCATTTCTTGTATATTGCAGTCCAGCAACTAGTAAACTAGAACAACTTTGCTCCCTCTCATCCTCCAAACTTTTGTGGTTGTTGACCCTCAGCAGAGAACAAGGGAGTCTGTTGATACAGCCCATGCAGATCAGCCTCTCAAGGCAGAGTGGGATGGAGGAGTGTAGAGGGTGGAGGTGAAGAAGCAAATTGAATATATTCAGCACATTTGGTGAAAGTATTTTATTCTCCGCAACCAATACTGGCAGTATCTTGATTATTGGACTGAGGAGGTCTCTAATTATGAACTCATTACACATCCATCCGAACTTCAAAAATCAAATTTGACTTCATTTAGTTATTATGGGAAATACAAAAAGAGGAACCTTGAACTAGAGATCTTTATTCATTGCCCAGTGAATATTTCATGGTCATGTGCTGGTTATTCCTGAATGCCCTTCCCTTCCTTGATCCATTCTTAGCAAAGTTCTGTCCTGCTCTGTGTTTTGGGAGGTTGACATCTACTGATTGCGTCTCAGGGCTCCCTGGCCCTTTCACTTCTGGTTGGGATTCAGAAATGGGAAGTTCTCCTTATGTGTATAGGCCTACTTTTTCCTACAAACTGGTAGCCCTTAAGAGGTTAAGGATCATATTTCCACTTCTTTCTTTCTTTCACAAAGTCCAGAAGAATAAGCCTACATACATTGTAGTGAATAAGTACTGAATAATTAATAGCTGGAGGTTGATAAATATGCCTGAGCTGGCATCCCAAAGCAAATTTCAAGGTCAATTATGAACGGTGCTGCAGGGAGAATTTTATTTTCCACTGTTACACATTTATTTAACAAATATTGACACTCCAACTACATGTCATTCAAAGTGTTAAGAATGGTAGGTACAGCAGAGATGATGCAGATAAGCAGTTGCCTTGATGACACTTAGAGAATGATTCAGTGACAAGTGCTCAGGTAAAAAAGTCCAGCAAGTGTAGAGCTCTGTTTCAAGGCCTGATTTGGGGTGATTTTGGAGAACTTATATAACTTTCTAAGTCTTAGTTTTCTCAACTGTAAAAATGAAGATATTAACATTTCATTAATTTTTCTGAGTGTTGAATGTAATAAACCAAATAATTACTTAGTACAGTGCAAGGCATATAGGAAGAACTCAATAAATATTAACAACTATGATATTATAGTGAGCCACATGAGGAGACAAAAGAGCACAAAAAGTATTAGTGATGCTAATATAGTAACCTTGGTCTCAGAGTTAGAAGATACCAAAGTTCCAACAGGCCATTTGGAAGAGGACTTATAATCAAAGAGAAGGGGCAAGCAGAAAAGCTTGGTACAATACAAAACCTCATTTCTCAGAATAGGGAAACACTATTGAGAATGCCATTGTGTTTGTGATTGGATTGTACCTCTCAGATTTGCTCCCATGGCCTCACATCTAAATCCTATGGTAGTTGCATGGGTGGGGTTGGGAAACCCTTGTTATCTCTCTAACAGAATAAAACTCAAAGGAGAAAGAGAGAGAATCTTCCTAATTCTGTCCTCACACGCTTTCTAACTTGGGTACTCAAGAGCCACATTAGGTTCTAAGGGAAAATGTGGGATGCAGCAAATTGCAGGCAGATCTGTGTGTGTCTGATAAACATTCTAGTGGAAGTGTTAGTAGTGCTTGGAAGAAGCACTTGTCATGCCCTGAAGATGGAATGGTGCCCAGCAGAAAGGAGGAGAGAATAAAACCTAGTCATGTTTATGTATTGTCATACCCCATTGAAGTCCTAACTTTCTAGTTCTGCAGGTGAGAACATACTTGTAAATGGTTTCTTCAAAGATCCTATTAAGATCAGGCCAAACTGAATCAGGATAAGCCATAATCCAATATGATTGGAATCCTTATAAGCAGTGAGAGTGAGGAGGAAACAGAAGGAGACAGCCATTTGACAATGACTGAGACAGAGGTTGCGTAATGGATTGCAAAGAATGTTATAGGTTTCCGTGAAAGCATGGCTTGCTGATACCTTGATTTTGGGCATCTAGGTTGCAAAACTATGAGGCAAAAAAATTCCTGTTACATAAGCCAACCAGTCTTTGATATTTGTTACAGTCACTCTGGCAATCTAAGACAGTGATGGTATGGAATTAGTGAACTGGTCCATAAATTTAGAACAGCCACTGGGGTTGCACAGAAAAACAGGATTAGAGTCAGAGCTTTTCAAAAGCAAGAGAATCCCATTCCATTTCCCTTTTTGGTGATTCTTGGTAGTCTAAAAAACATTTTTCTTTTAAAATGTCAAAATAGTTCCAAAAGTTGTAGACTGCGTATCAATATATTTATCATACTAATGAAAATGCAAAACAATGCTGCTATCCACACGTTAATTATAGGATTTCTAAAATGCAATAATTTGTAGTACACAAAAATAACAGGTCCAGTATTAAGATAAAATGATGAGATGAGTTCTAAAGTTAAGTGATGGATAGTCCTTTCTTTCAGTCCTAACAAGGTTTCTCCCTGAGGGCAGTATGACTGCACTTGGAGATAGGATCAAGTTCAACTTGAAAGTACTTTACAAATGTGTAACACAGACTAAACACCTGCTTCTACCCTTTGCCCTCACCTTCTCCTCATGCCAGGAATGGGCCTTGATGATGTAATAGATGATTCAGGCAAGTGCTGCAAAAGGTGGGTACAGTGATCCTGACCCTGATTTTACCTACAGAACAGCTCAGCCTGTGCCATCTCATGTCACACATGTGTTAGCCTATAATATAGTAAGTATTTAGTACTTTTATTCTCTTGACTACTATTTACTTCTTAGCCTAGCAATGGCTTCTTTCCCATCATCTCCTGAAATTCTTTCTATTAATGTCATGAAATATCTATTAATTAGCAAACTAATGACATAATACTACTTGCCCAATTTGATCCACTTTTTTAATCTCCTCTTTCCTTTGGCTTACTGGTTGACCATCTATAATTGTAACCACTGGTCTTTCTTTTAAATTTGTCCCATCTCTCCAAACCTCTCCTATGGTCTCCAATGCCTGGAAATCTTCCCTTAGTTCTATATTTTTCCAAATCTCTATTATTTCCCTACTAAATATCATTTACACTAATGGTAAAACTCTGTTTCATGTGACTCACAAATCCACATTACATCTCCAAATTCAAATTTTCTCTTGAGCCCCACACTCATATATCCAACTATCCTTGCCTACTGGGTGTTTTATTTTAGTATTGTTTAACAAATATCTGGCCTAAAAAAATGAACTTCTTATATTTTTACTCTTCTCCAACATGTTCTGAAGTTTTATTTATTCTAAAATAAAAGAAAACTGTCCACACACATAAGCACTTTGATCTCTTGCTCTCACTCTTCTCAGGAAATTACAATCAGAGTAACTTTATTTCACAATACCTTTCAAATATGGCATCGCTATTGCTATGGTCTAAATTCTGAAAATATTCAGTGGCTTCTTTTTGGTTCCACCCAAGATCAGCCCTACTGCCACCAGAATGATATTTTAATAAATAAATTTGATCATGTAACTTTCCACTTTAAAAACCAGTGTTGACTCCCAATGGATTCCAAAATTATATCCCAACTGCTTATTTAGGGATCTAAGGAATCTGGCACGTATTTCCCTCTAGCTACTATGTCCTTATCACTTTTGTTCATCTAAGAAAACATCCATTTGCTCTTCAGTAGGAAGGTCAACTTCCAGTTTTTGCTGAGAATTTCCTAGACTCCCTCAGGAAGAATCATTTTATCTCTCTTCTATTCTCTCACACACATTTTTATAATATTACTTTACAATTTACCAGAGTGTAATTTTCTGTTTTTATTTTTAAATCTTCCATCAACCTGAGCCTAACTCAATGCCTGGCTCATTGAAAGGGCTCAGGACACAGTCAGAAGAATGGATAGATAAATGATAGAAATTTGCTGCTCCTATGACAGTTTTATAGACTGATGGACTTGGCATGTGATACCCCATAGTTTCAGTTTCCCTTAATGGAAAATGTAAAACCCAAGGATTTATAAGAAAATGATATGCTTTTTTTGGGGGAGGAGCAATAGATGGAGAAAGCAATGGCATTTATCAGGGAGTCGGCATGATGTGGTAAATTTTTATGTGATGGAGTGAAGGGTTCCAATTCAGGCAGTTAGTGATGGTTTAGCCAAGATTCCTACAGTTAGGGTCATTGCCTGCTATTGTCCTTATTACCCTTGGACCAATGGGCTTCTGACCATCTTTATGGTATTTGCAATTTAGTTAAACTATAAAAACAAAAAATCAAACAATTATTAACTTAATAATCACTTTACTGTGTCTTCTGTTTAAGATAACAAACTAAGACAGTTGACATGAACTATAAATTGTCATCTTTTTATGATCTTCTACTTGTCCTCCAAAGACAATATTCTATTAAAAAGAAAAGCATTCCTGTATACATACTGGCATCCTAGGCTAATTAGTTTTTTTGTGGATGGATGATAAATAGTTACAAACAAAGGCAGATTCCTCCACTCTAACCTTGACTTATGAAGGCTAAGAAATGTATTGGTCATTTAAATGAAATTCATTTCACTGTCATATTAGTTATGCTTGAAAATTTTATATTCAGCAGAGATTTTCAGGGACATACTGTTCCTGGAACAGTGAAATGCTAATGCAGACAGATATTAGAGGTTGAAGAGAGAGAGAGAGAATATGGTTTAAGCTATCTTCTTATGAACTAACAATTTATACTATCACAGGATCATTGATATGACAGAAGACACAAAATTCCTGGATCAGAGACAGAGGTATTTATTACTCATAGCAATTAGACAGTATGAGTTTCATGTTTTTCTCCCTCTGCCCTTTCAAGGTCCACAGGGGCAATGTTGAGGTGGGCCCAGATGGATGCACACGAACAGTGAATTTGTACCCCAGCTGAAAAACCCGGAGCTTAGAGAACCCTCTATCTTATGAGGTATTGTTAGCAAACCACCAGGCTTGCTCAACTGCTGTCTAACCTTTGCCCTGGAAGGAGCCATTATTTTCCTGGACAGCAAATAAATCTACCCTCTATGCTGGTATCTATATCTTCTAAGGCTGTTTCCTAAGCAAATATCCATGAAAAGCTATTTCTTCCCTACACAAGAGTTTTCATAATTATTTTTTCCAGAGCTTTAAAGGGTCAAAACTGAGAAGCTTTGCTCAAGCAATAAAATTTTAATGCACACTAACAAAAGATAATAGTAATATATATCATGCAATGCCTTCCAGTTTACAAAATGCTTTCCTGTGAATTACTGTGCTCAATCATGTGTAAGGTCAGTTGTAATAAAACTAAATTCACTCCAGGTTTGTAGGTAATGATCCATGTTGGTGGAAAGGGGGTCAAAATTTTTATGACAACCATATATATTAAGGTGAAATGACTGACAATTGAGGTTGTGGGAATTGTAATAAATTGTGTCTGTGTATAAGTGTGTGTTAGTGTTCCTTACCAGGTCATTGTAAAAGAAATGTTATAAATTATCCACATGTGTGCACTGTTGACTTTCTGGCATAGTTATTAATCAGCATTATTAAAATGTATCACTACAAAGTGAGAATGTGAGTGCAACTTAGAAATTAAAAATGGAGGATCTGGATTCACAAATCCATAGAAAATAAGATTAAAAAATACTAAAATTCTATTTCCATAGATAAGGGTATTTCACAGAGATACAACTAAATGCCTCATAGTTATACTGAGAGTTTTCTTTTCTCTTTCCTTGCAATAGAATAAAAGTCCGTCATAAATCAAAGATGTATTGACCATTCATTTTGGAATGGCCTAAAAGAATCCTGCAGCCTAGTGTTTCTCAAACATCAGTACAAGTCCATGGAATCAAGTGAAGCGCCTAATAAAAATACAAAAGCCCAGGTCATCACTGCTCAAGGGTCTGATTTCCAAGATCTGGTAATATGGTGTAAACCAAAGTTCTGAGAACCACTGTTCTAACATGATTTTATAGATGAAGGAAACATTCACTTATAAAATCCATAGTTGATATTCTTTCCCACCCATTTCCATGACTGCATTCCTAATCCCAGCTGTTATCACCTCAGTAGCCAGATCTATGCTTATCAATAGGAAGTACTGAGTAAGTATTGATTAAATGAATGGATATTTATTTTTTGCTTTGAGACAATTTTCAATGCCTATACTTATTCTACCCATAACCAGTCTAGGCTTGGCCATTTTTGGTGGGTTGGAACTGTATGTACCCATAGAAAAATCATTTTCTTAAAGCTAATCCATTCTTATAGATGTGAACCCATTATATAAAGGATCTTTTGATGAGGCTACTTTAGTTAAGATGTGACTCATCTCATTTGAAATGGGACTTAACCCTATTTCCATAGTCCTTTATAATAGGAATGAAGAGAGAGAGAGAGAGAGAGAGAGAGAGAGAGAGAAGAAGATGAGAGCAATGAAGCCCAGAAAAGAAGGGAGAGACAAGCAGACACTGCCATGTACCTTGCCAGCAGCCAGTCTTCAGGAAGAAAACATTGCCTTGATGATGCCTTGATTTGAATGTTTTCTCAGCCATAAACTGTAAGCTAATAAATTCCCGTCGTTTAATGCCAACCCATTTCATGGCATCTGCTTTGAGTATCCTAGGAAACTGAAACACTATTATTAATACTGCTTTAAAAAGAAGAAAAATCTTAAGTGGGAGAGGAATTATTTATTCATTTGACAATAGATAAACATGACTTTCCTTTCTTTCATAGCGAATAGTGAAGAGCTCAGATTTGAATTAAGAAATAACATGCTCATGAAGACATAATTATTATATCTTTTATATGATTTAGATGTGACACAACTATTGTGCTTCAAGAAATATATGACAGAGAAGGAATAGGAGTTAGAGGGAATGGGTAGTAGAATATTGTAGTGATTAAGCAAGCAGAGATCAGCGTTAAACTCATGGGCTCAAATTTCATCTCTACCATTTACTAACTGTAAGACTTCAGTATGCTTCTTAATTTCTCTAAAGCACATTATTTTATCCATAAAATGATGATATGATGAAGACAGAGTTTTCTTTGGGGGTTATTTTCAGAATTAAGTGTATATCACCTATTATATAGTAAACAATCAATTTTACTTATTGCTCTTAATTTTATCATTAGCATCACCATCAGCATCATTATTATTGTCATTAACATGGGAATGTGTTAGAAGATTGGTATTCTCCAAGCTCAAAGTCAAGGATGGACACTGCATTTATTAATAGGACTGTGAGATCGTAAAAGGGTCATAATTTTAACTCAAAATCAGGAAAAAAGGGTTAGTATCGAGGTATATAAGAAAAGTACAGGGGAACAAATTCAAGTTGCCTAGAAATATTTGAACAAATGGTTATCTTTCTGCTAAGGTTGGTTGCTCTAGGCCTAGATTTGGCTGTCTTGCCCAAGAGCATCTTCAAGTTATAAAGTGCCTGACAGTAGTAGTTCATACATCCATACATTTCAATACCTGTTCATTTTTTAAAATGCATATGTGTGATCATTTGTGAACAGAGGCTCTGAGATTCTTAGATTTGGAAATAAGTGTACATCTCTTTTGCATATGAGCGTAACTGCATATGAGTTTTAAAATTTAAGAAAATGTTATATTCATAAACTCCTTATTGTATTAGCCTGGTGGCAATGCGAACTGTTTCTCATGCCCTTCCCTGTCATTGTGAGGCATTCCTTTGATGCAAATACACAAATTAAGAAGCATCAGTAGAATTGTAAACTGGTTTACTGAGGCTGTAAATAGGCATAATCACTGTCCATAAACTTCATTGACATTCGAAGAATCTCACTATCTATCTAGTGCATTGCATGGCTAACCAGGTGAGGTCTCAGCAGCTTTACGGTCTGGCACTGACAGAGAGACTCGGTTCAGAAAAAGAAATATCACTGTCTTGTTCACATAACTGCACATTTCTGTTAACCTCTATAGAGACTGTTGTAAAAGCTATCAAAGGACCTTAGTCCACTATATTAACGGTAACTTATATTTTAAAAACATGTTCTTTCAGAACCATATATGTATTATATCAAATATAACAACAGCAATTACAAATATTGTCATTAGCTCTTCCTATGTGATAGAAACTCTTGTAGGGTCTTCATAGGAATTCCATCATTTAGTCCTTATGACAATCTGTGAAGTAGATAGTATTAATATTCCCATTTTATGGTTAAGGAAAATGAGGCACAAGAATGTTAAGAAATTATTCCAAAATTACCTAGTTAATAAGAGATAAAGCCACAATTTGAATCCAGGCAGTTTGTTCCAGAGCCTGAGATTTTAAATAATAACTCTGTATAGCATCTTCATCAAAATTAAGTGTGTCCGACTGATAGGGAATCAATCAATAATTCTTGATGTTATTTTTTCATTTCACTTAGGAGAAAAATGTTATTATTGGTCAAATTGTTTGTTTAGTGTTGTGTTTGTCGGGAAAGGGTAAGCTATGTAGTGATAAATAAATCTCCAAATCTGAGTGGCTTAAGATAAAAATGATTTCTCACTCACACTGTGGGTCAGGTGGTCCTCACTGACTATTTTGAAATTGTGACTTATGGTCTGAGCTGCTTCTAATCCTATGACTCCACCATAGAGATCTTTGCTTCCAGTAGCACAGATGGGAGAGGGAGTAATGAAGGACTCAACTCCTCAGATACTGAAAGCTATATGTGCTTATTTGCTCATATTCCCAACGATGAAAACTCACTCACATGGTATCAATT
The DNA here is from genome assembly GCF_023851605.1 of Tamandua tetradactyla. Lineage (NCBI taxonomy): Eukaryota > Metazoa > Chordata > Mammalia > Pilosa > Myrmecophagidae > Tamandua > Tamandua tetradactyla. The sequence continues at coordinate 41,910,101 of NC_135338.1, forward strand.
TAACTCCAAAGGAGACTGAGAAATGTAGCTTTCCTGTGTGAGGAGGAAGAGGAAACAGTGAGGTGAACACATAATGTGTCTCTTGACCAGCATTAGACCATAGCACTTTCTTACTACTTTAATTCTCTTCCTTCAAGACAGCCTCATTGCACCAAAGAAAGTTACTGAAGAATGTGAGATTTCTTGATGCTAATACTTGTTGAAATTTTGAAATCAATAAATTTCTTGATCTTTCTAGGACCATAAATGAATTGCATGAATCAATAATAGAATACTAAGGATTTCAATAGCATTATATACATTAAAAATTCTGTATATATTTAAATATGAAGATGGAAAATCATCCAGTTAAATAAAGAACATGCAAAGAAAGAAATGCCTTGGTTTTAATTACTAGTTTCTATTTAACTGCCCAGTAATATAGCCTAGCACTTAATTTGCACACTGTATACCCTTTATATGGTGTGGTTAATGAAGCAGAAAAGTGTACTCTACTTTCATTTATACAAAACAGCTTTCTCTTTTATTAAGGTAGGAGTGGCTTTTGGGGTATGGGACATGGGTACACTGTTTAGTGAAAAGGCCTTTTCTTAGCTCTCATTCCCCCCTCACTATCCCCATTCCCACCTAGATATAATTTACCACTCTTTTCTTCTTGTCTACATTATACCCTAAACATTTTTCTATCAGGGGATTTCTAATACTTTATTGAATTTATTTTCATTTATTATTTCTGGAGGATAAACCCTCCAATACTCAAACATTAGAGTTATTTTTCAATACCCAGTACTCCAACACACAACTATTGTGTGGTTCCTGTACTATAGAAAGCAATTAATAAATAGCTTCTGGAGGAATGATGGATCCATCCAATAAAGCATAAAAAGAAGAGCTGTTTTGTAGGGTAGCTGTATATTTAGTGCTAGGGTCATAGTTTTAGGGGTCATAGATATATCTGTGATGGTTGAAGTCATGTGTGTGGGTGCAATTAGGCAAAGGGAATGTATGGATGGCAAATATGTTTAGGGTGAAGGGAGAAGGGTCTGGTTTAGATTTCTACTGAGAAGGAAGCAATTGTAATAAAGAACTAGTGCAAAATAAAAATGAAAATTTGAAGCAAGTGTAACTTTCATGAATACAAAGTAAAACAAGAAAACAAAACAAAAAATGGCTGGTTAAATAAAAAAATGTATCTGTTTTGAAGAAAAACAGTCTTAGGAAATTATTGAGATCGGTTTTTCTTCCACAGTAATACTGAACTATTGAGACAGATTCCATGAATTCTATTTTCTTTGAGAATCTGTCTTCCTTAAAAATGTAACAAATTAAAGAGTCTTTCCTTGCCTGAAATTCATCTTATTGTTTTCCACTATAACTTTTTTCTTCTTTCACTTTTTGCCAGAAATACAGATACTTGAATGTATTGCTTCTGCCTAGTAGAGCTAATTTTTCAATTTACATAAATAAATAACCTGCCAAAACTAATTACTTCTCTTCAAAATCTAAATACATTATTTCTCTTTTTTTTCCAGTCTGTCTTGGTTTAATTATTTTCACATCAGTTGTCATTTTAGAAGCTGATTTAGACTAAAAAGGGATAATCGGATGTGTCTTACTGTTTTAATTTGGCTAATTAAGATTGCTGCTTTTGTCTGGTGTCTGGAGGCATATATTTGAGGCCTGTTTGTACTTTGGGGTGACAAAGAGAGAGGTGCAATCAAGAAATATTTTAAAAATAACCATATATATATTCATTTATATTTACAATTAAAGTATGCTTTGTCTGTATAATTTTTGCCTCCCCAACCTTGTCTTCCACTATCCTCAAGAACTTTACTAGCATGTCAAGGAAGACAGTCAAAATTTCTTTATCTTTATGGTTTATTTTTCCAGAATGAAAAATGGCCTCAAATATTGGACATGAGGTTTCTGCTTCTTCCTCATGGTTTGAATCAAGAAAATTGCAAACACAAGCACATGATTCTCTTGGAAAGCAGATGGTTAGCTGACTAACCACGCAATTCACAGTGCATAATTGCTTGGTTATGAGAAGGATTATACAGCAGGACCTGGAAAGTGGATAAGAAAGAAAGAACAGGTGGGAAAGTAGAGTCATCTTTGCATCAACAATCTAGCTCCTGAATCTGAAGTGCTTAAATTTATGTTCTTCAGAATAATGCCAGATTGGACTTATATAGCATATTGTCTTCCAAATTGATTTCAGCTTGTTTTCTCATACTTCTTCTCGTTTATCTTTATTACATGATTGTATAAGAATAATTGACTACCTAAAATTCTTAATACCAATGGTGCACCTAAAATAAAGTAGATTTATCACTAACTGCAAATCATGACGTTAATGGGACCCTAAGTCCTGTCCTTGAGAGCAAGCTATTCCTTCAATTTCCTAATGATAGAAAGAAGCAGATATTCTGCTTCCAATGGTGGTAGCGTTTTTTTTTTTCTCCCTCTCCATTTACGTGCAATGGAGATTTAGGTCAATAGAGGAGACATGCTCTTTTTTGCAAACAAGGTTTTGAAAGTGGAAGTTATATTTAGCCTGATTTCCAATTAACACAAGTAAAGTCTACCGTATAGATGAGATCTCTTTAATTATAAGAGGAGTAACCACTCTAGAAGACCACCATAATGGTAAGTTTTCATGTTTACCAGAAGTCCAATTTGTGAAACAGTATATTTTATTTTTCTTAGATGCCCTATTTCTTGAGTTCATGTTTGTACCAAATATCCTTTTATTCTTTACAAATATATCATGGGACATTCTTTACTTTAGGTCATTATTGAATCTAGATGGCAATGCTGGTGTTTAGGTAAAAATTAAAGTGACTCTTTAGTAGCACATTAAAAAGGAATAATAATAATAATAGTGTTTCTTGTGTGACTACCATATGACAGGCCCCGTTTTTGATGCTTTGAAGGCGTTTTCCCATTTAAACCTCAAATAAATCTGCAAAGCAGTAACATTACTATTACTATCCTAGTACATCAGTCAGGGTTCTCCTGAGACACAGAACAAACAGAATATATATAACTATGTGCATATATAAATAAAAATATGTAAACTAATATATAAAATATATGAACAGGATATATATATAAATATAAAATATATATATAAAATAAGGGATTGGCTCAGGCAACTGTGGGGGCCAGCAGGTGCAAATCCATAGGACAGGAAATTCTGATGACAGTAATGTTGAATTCTTGATTTCCTTAGATTAGGAAGGAATTTAGGAAGGGTTGGAAGTGCATCTTGGGTCAGAATTCCTTCTAATCCCTGGAATTCTCAATTCTTACTGTTAAGTCCTCTAACTGATTAGATGAAACCAACCCACATTATGGAGGACAATCTCTTTTACTTAGTCAACTAGTTGTATATGCTAATTCCGTCTATATAATTAACTCCACAGTTATAACCAGGACAGTGTTTGACTAAGCAACTGGACACCATAAACTAACCAGGTTGGCATATACAATTAACCATTACACTTAGTTTTTTTTGTTTTTTGCATGGGTAGGCATCTGGAATCGAACCCGGGTCTCTGGCATGGCAGGCAAGAACCCTGTCTGCTGAGCCACTGTGGCCCACCCTACCTTTAGTTTCATATATGACTTACTTGAAGTGGAGAGGAGTGCCATGACTTGAACAGACTTATACATTTAGTAAATTTTGGAGCCAGAATTCAAACTCACACTATCAAGACTGGAGACCCCACCCTCTGCCACTGGTCCTCAGGATATTATAGAGCGCAGGATCCCTGGATGGAAACGCTGTTTGGCATGCACAGCCTAGGCTCAGCAAGGAGACACTAAATAGAATACTCTTCTGTGAAAAGCTGTAGATTCCAAGAAATAATCTTACCTAGCATTTCTTTCTAAACCTAAAAAGCAGGGAAATTTTTTTTTGGCCATTTTTTTTTTTTACCTTTCTATTATTATTACTATTATTTTATTTTTGCAGGTCACGGAATATAAAAGGAAAAATAATAAAAGGAGAGAAAGAATTAAATATTTCATTTTCATTGTTTTAGTGTCTCAATTTTTTCCATTTTGACAACATCTTGAATTACTTGCACTCCTGAAGACTTTGTAGGTTATATATATAATTTTAAAAAAGCTTTCATGTATTTCATATATATAGATAAAATTCATACATTTTAGATAAGTGTGCACATAGCTTCATAGTCCATGATCTCAAATCGCATAGTGTTGGATTGTAAAGTCTGAGGCCTGGTATTAAAATATAAGTAAAAAAAAAATGAAAAGGTGAAATCTTGAGTCTCATACTGATATAAAATGAACAAATGTTAAAGAGTTTATTGAACTCACTATTAATAAGGGAACTGGACAAATATTATAACCAGTTCAAACAAGTCAATGACGCACAGTTTATTTGCATGTCCATAGAAAAGGATTATTTTGCATTGCTATCAGTTATCTACAATTTACAGATTTGTAGATGAGCTCAAAAACAGGGAATAGTTAGGATTAGATGCCTCCGAAGGTGTGCTCTAAACAATTCATAGTTTCCCTCACTAGGTGAACAGGAATAAACACACAAGGCTTTCTACATGCAAATGGCCGAGATGAAATTGCTAATACAGGAACTATAAATCAAATATATACATTTTTGGGTTTTGTTTTATCATTCTATACAAACACAGTTTAAAATGCTTGGCATGGTTTATCAGTTGTTATCGTTAAAGTCTGGAAATGATCCTAGGAAGGGAAAGATTTAAAGAATTAGAGATTTATAAGGAGTATTTCCAGAGAGAGAAAAGAAAGATTAAGACAAACAGTTGGCTGGAAAATAAGGAAGTTCTCAGCGTAGAGAATTTAAGATGAATATGAACACTACAAAAGGAAGAAAATATCAACATGTAATTTGGTTGACAAAGTAAGAAAAGTTGAGGCCTAGATGAAAACTAATTGCATCCACAGGCTTTTGAAGATATTCATGCAAGCCCAAAAGCATTTTATCAGAATTAGAAAGTTGATCTTTAGGCTTTTTTGATATACTGGAAAGTTTGGTATCTGTTGGAAGATCTTCCAGTAGATTGGACATTGCAGAGTGTCTGGTGAATAGGAAGGATGAGGGGGTAATTTATGAGGGGATGTCTTGCTTTGCCAATGCCCGTGAAATATGACATTAATAGGTAGCAATCTAGTTGTTTCATTTAATATGATATTAAATACCAAGACAGTGATTTCTGTGATGCGTTGTACTGGTTTTTGTCTGAACATGTCATTGAAGCAGAAAAATGGCAAAGCTTGAAATCTTTGTACTTGTCTACAGGCAGCTTCCCCCTTAATGTGCAGAGGTCAGGATGGAAACTGCTCTATCTGAGGAGCCAACATGAATGACATTTGATTTTCCAGCTGTGTCACACCACGGACAGGCTTGTAGTTCTTCACTCATGGACACAAAATCGGTTTTCTAGAGAAAGGAGGCAGAATTCTGGTCTTCTACCTCCTTTTACTAAGAAGGAAATTTAATGACCTTTCTTTGAAGCATAAGAGTATAAAAGTAAGATCTATATATACATAAATATAACCCACTCAGTTGACAGTTAGAAAATGGCATTTATTAATAATTTTACTTAAAACAGCTACTAATAAATATTTTGGCTAAATGGATTGATGAACAGTTAGATCACCATAAGCACATTCTGAGAAGCAATTGACATTTGCTATTTAGGTTGAGGCTTATAAGACCAAGTAATTTTGTTCGAGAACAAAACATGACAATTGGTTTTATTTATGACATTTTAATTTTGGTTTTTGCTGATGGGATAAATGTAACAAAGACATCTTCCTGTCTCAAGGTTTCTTTTCTACGGGGTTCGGGAAAAGGAGAGATGACTTTTCATCTCACTTCTCACTTAGCATTACCTGCAAGGGTAGTCTTTGGAAGTTGAAATTAACCAAATTGGTATGCTTTCAGCATATTCTCCTCTTCACTGGGGACAGTGGTAAGGGAGAAATTCTGTGTCAATGCACTTAGTGTTGTAAATAGTTTAGCAATTCTGTAATTTGCAAACACCACCTTAGTTAAAAAGTAGAAGCTCTCACATTCTCTTTCTAAGTTTTCAACATTAGTTTTTAATTCCATCTCCAGATTGCTTCTTACTTCCACACTCTCCCACCTCAGAGTGTCCCTCAGCATATAAATGTCCCATAGAGGCATCACACTTATTCTGCTCTGTACTTCTGCACCTGTCCTGCCACACTCAAAGAATGGAATGAGATGGGGAGAGGGTGCTAGAGTGGAAAATTCCAGAGTTGGCAAGGCTAGAGGCTAAGATAGCTAAATTGGGCAGCCTCAGATTATTCAAGCTGTAGGCTATGCATCCTTTCTTGGATTTTGCTTCAAATAAACTTTTTTTTTTACCTTTCACTAGCTATGCAAGTCAACTTTGAATCACATCTGAAGCCAGTTTTGCTCAGGTTTGCTTTTTTTTTCCTTCCTAATGAATTTTATTGTGCTTGTCATGTTTGAAAATGTATCGTTATTGTTCAGTGCTTTGAGACTAGGTGCGAAAAACAGTTTGCGAAGTGAAGGTGTAGCTGTTTTGGAGGTATTCAATCTTCAGGATTTCATATTGGCTTTTAGAAATCTGGTTATTGACTGGCCTTCTAAGATAAAATATTCACCTTAACTCACTTACAAAACGTAATTCCCACAATAGAAGCATGGCTGCTGAGGCTTGAGAATATATCTTTAGTTTTCATGAAATCCCTAGTAATGGCATGATATTTTTAAAGTTGTATATCATTTCTGGTTTGTGAGGGATAAATTCTATAGATAATGATGTCAGTCTTGGAAAATATGTGTTAATTATAGTCATAAGCAAAGCCATTACATATTGTCCATTTTTTGCTATGTCAAAGATATTTTAGCCATTTTCCATATAGTTAATTTTAGTTAAAATTGTAGTTTACTAAATAGAAACTTTTCTGAAGTATTCAGAAAATATTAAAATAAAAAAGCATTATGTATTTTACCTATTTTCTCCCTTGTAGGGTGGCAGTGTGATTGCAGAGTGGCAAGGAAATAACAGTCAGACTAAGGAATATGTGGATTAGAATTCTTCTTTTATAACTTTTATTGATAAAATTGCTTTAACTTTAACTTAATTCACTCTATAGCTTTATTTTTAAATATCTGTTTTCTTCTGCAGAAAATGGCAATAATTGTGCAGTTTGCTGTGTTCTTCAGGTTTTAAGAATATAGTGATCTTGTACATTATAAGCTTAGTACTTGGGATGGAGCAAACATTCAATATGAGACAATCTTCCAGCCTGAGCCTTATTAAATTATAGAAGGCAGATGGTGGTGGGGTATGGAGATGGCTGCAAGATCTCTTGTAGTACCGTGTTAAGCTTTACATATTTCTAATTGCAACAAAATTTTCCCTAGCATTATTCTGAGAAAGAACTTTTCATGTATGTTACAGGATGGCTTTACTATTTATGGTTGCCATGATTTTAAAAATATGGATTTTATTCTATGTTTTACCTAAAAATTATTTTATAACACCGCCCATAGAAAGATCCAATGAATACCTTCATGCCATGAAGTAGTAGATCTGTTTGGTATTTGAAGACTTATTCATTAAAAATTTGAAACCTCTAAATATAGTCAGGTCTTACACATAATATAATAAGAAGGGGTGAGCTGGAAAGTGCTGACTGAGCTGAAGCTCAGACTATCTTAGCATTTATCGTTGGGAGGTGGGCTTGGGAGAGTGGGTAAGGGCCTGAAGAGAGAGATGTCACCTCACATTGGATAACCTGTGGCAGAAACTATTGGCTCCCAATATCTATACCTACTTCTTCATCTTTGTCATTAAGCTCTTATTTCTGGATAAATTGGATATGTGCCCAGATTCAGGCAATGGATGCTTGATTTTTCCCCTCTTCCTAGCAGATGAATCTAACAAAGAGATCTAATCCAGCATCTATAAGAGGGATTACTAGGAAGTCTTCTGGTTTCCTGATAGAACAGTTAAAAGTGGCTGGTACTGTCGATAGTTTCTTTCTTTCCTTTTTTTTTTGCATGGGCAGGCATTGGGCTCCTGGGCATGGGAGGTGAGAACTCTGCCTGTTGAGCCATTGTGGACCGCCCCCCATAGTTTCTTTGGCTCAAGCCTTGAGGGGTGGTATGCTTTTTGAAGTCATAGCAATTATTTTCAGCCTTCCCTCGTAAGCATGAGACTGAAAGCCAGACTACAGAAGATGGCAGGATATAGATAAGCAATCTGAGTTCCATGTGGCATCATAGAGCTGTTGAAACAGCACGAGCAGCTGCCTACTTAATGGGCCAATGATATATGAGGAAAAAGAAACCCACTTTCAAAGCCACTTTCAGTTGGGTTGTCTGTTATGTGTATGTAAAAATCTTCTCTGACATAGTCTGTCTAATGATTTTCTGATTTTATAATCAAAGTAGAGTGGAAAAAGCTATAAAGATACTTAAAATTAAATGAAACTGAATTAGCGGAAAGATGGCCAAATAGAGTAACTCTTGTTCAGCCTTGCTCAAAGGAAGAATTAGAGAAGGGACAGGAGGGTGACTGAGACAGTGATTAAAGAGTGCAACTGACCTAGGAGAGCTTTTTGCGCCACATAGAGCAGCCCTGGTTGCAAAGGCTGAAGAACTGAGAAGCAGAAAACTGGAGCCTGGAGGCGCAGAGCCCGCAGGAGTGCAGGGACAGGAGCTGGGGATTAAGAAGTAAGTGAGGCCGCATTCCTTGGGCATACTACCCTCACCAGTGCAGCCTTGTGACCGGTGACTCACCTCCACACCCCACACAAGTGAACCCTGTCACCTGCTCCCATTCCCCATGCTCCAAGCACCCCCACCTCACCAGCCCCCAGCATGCATACGCTCCCCACATCCCCACCCGAAATGCAGCCCAACCCACCTCTCCTGCATTCCTCATGAGCACTACCTCCCCTAATCTGTTCCCTGTAGGCTGTTGCCAGTGCATAAAGGCTACTTCCATACTGAGGTTACCCCCGCCGCCTGCCCATAGTATCCCACAGCCTCACCCCGTCACTCTGAGCTCTGCACATCAATTTACGGCACCCTACTCCCATGCATGCTCATGGCCCCCAGTCACATCATTCAGTTCAGAGAACATCAGTTTACGGCATTCCTAGGATCATGCATGCCCACAACCCTCAGTGACACTTCCCAGCTCTCAGAAAGTGCTGACCTGTGCAGCCAGATCACATGTGCCCCCACAAACAAAGGTATAACACTGACCTGCTACCATGGCTCTGCATGTGCACACAAAGGGTCCCACACCCTAGACCAGCACACACCAAGGTTACACCACTCAGACTGATGCACCTGCACAGCTATATCCTCCCTGACCTCTGGGCACCCACATTCACAAACATCCACATAACATTCCCAACCTGTGCCTATACCTGCTCTAAAACTAATCACTGCACTGTTGTGCCTCATCCTGTACTGTGCCCCTTGCTGCACATCCATCCTTCAAACACAAGGTCTTAGACTACTGAAAGAAATCAATTCCCAAAGTAAATCAATCAAGATACTTACATGGGACAAAAACAACAGAAGATCATTAAACATATCACAGTGCAGACAGATATATCCCTGCCTAATGACCAAATTGAAACACCAGAGGAGACACAGACATTGGAAAAACTAAACAAAGATGCTACTACAACTCTATTTAATAAAACAAGTGGGATGGCAAATGACATAAAGGAGACCAAGAAGACAGTAGAAGAACATAAAAAGGAATTTGAAAGAATCAATAGAAAAATAGCAGAAGTCACAGAGATTAAAGACTCTGTTGATGAAATGGAAAGCATACTAGAGGCACACAACAACAAATCTGAAGAGACAGAAGAAAGAATAAGTGATATAGAGGGCAGGATAACTGACTTTGAAGACTCAAAACAGCAAATGGCAAAAAAGATGGAAAAAATGAATTGGATCTCAGGGAAATGATAGACAAAATGAAGTGCACCAATATAAGAATCATTGGCATCCCAGAAGGAGAAGAGAGGAGTAAAGGGCTAGGAAGAGTAGATGGGGAAATAATGGGGGAAAACTTCCCATCCTTCATAAAGGACATAAATATACAAGTCAAAGAAGCCCGATGAACTTCAAACAGAATAAATCCAAATAGACCTTCCCCAAGACACTGATTAGTCTGTCAAATGTTGAAGAGAATATTCTGAAAATGGCAAGAGAAAAACAATCAAATACATACAAAGGAAACCACATAAGGCTGAGTTCAGAGTACTCAACTAGCACCATGGTGGTGAGAAGGCAGTGGTATGATATATTTAAGATCCTGAAAGAGAAAGACTTCCAGCCAAGAATTCTGTATCCAGCTAAATTGTCCTTCAAAACTAAGGGAGAGATTAAAAATTTCACCGACAAATAAATACTGAAAAAATTTGTTAACAAGAGACTGGCCCTACAAAGAAAACTAAAGGAAGCCCTTCCAGTTGAAAAAGAAAGACAGTAGATGAAGGTCAGAAATGAGAATGGGTGCATTATCACAGACCCTGAAGAAATAAAAGGAATCATAAGAGGATACTATGAACAACTATATGCCAACAAACTAGACAACTTAGATGAAATAGACAAATTCCTGAAAACACACAAACAAGCTACACTTTCTCAGGAAGAAATGGAAGATCTCAACCAACCAATCACAAGTAAAGAGATTCAATCAGTCATCAAAAATCTTCCTAAAAGAAAAGCCCAGAGCCATATGGCTTCACAGGGAAACTTTATCAAACATTTCAAAAAGAACTAAGACCAATTCTTTCAAACTTTTCCAAACAATTGAGGAAAAGAGATCCTATCTAAATCATTTTATGAAGCTAATATCATTTTAATACCAAAACTGGGTAAAGATGCTACAAGAAAGGAAAACTACAGGCCAATCTCCTTAATGAACATAGATGCAAAAATTCTCAACAAAATATTGGCAAACTGAATCCAACAACACATTAAAAGAATTATACATCATGACCAAGAGGGGTTTATACCAGGAATGAAAGGATGGTTCAACACAAAAAAATCCATTAATGTAATACAACACATTAACAAATAGAAATGGAAAAACCACATGATCATCTCAATTGATGTTGAAAAAGCATTCGACAAAAGTCTATATCCTTTTCTGATTAAAAAAAAAACTCCAAAAAATAGGAATGAAATGTAATTACCTCACTATGATAAAGAGAATATATGAAAAACCAATAGCCAGCATCTTACTCAATGCAGAGAGACTGAAAGCCTTTGCCTTAAGATCCGGAATGAGACAAGGATGCCCACTGTCACCTCTATTATTCAACAGTGTTATAGAAGTTCTAGCTAGAGCAATCAGGCAGGACAAAGAAATAAAAGGCTTTCAAATTGGAAGGGAAGAAGTAAAACCTTCATTATCTGCAGATGATATGATACTATACTTGGAAGATCCTGAGAAATCTACAACAAAGTTACTTGAAATAAACAAATTCAGCAAGGTGGCAGGATAAAAATTAATGTGCAAAAATCATTAATGTTTCTATACACAAGCAAAGTAATGTTTCTATATACAAGCAATGTCCTTGCTGAGGAGTCAGTTAAGAAAAAAATTCCATTCAAAATAGCAAGAAAAAAATCAATTACTTAGGAATGAACTTAACTAGGGATGTAAAGGACTTGTATACAGAAAACTACATAACATGGTTAAAAGAAATCAAAGGAGCTCTAAACAGATGGAAAGACATTCATGAATAGGAAGGTTAAATATAGTTAAGATGTGAATTCTACCCAAATTGACCTACAGATTCAACACAGCACCAATCAAAATCCCAATAACCTACTTTAAAGGCTTGAAATAACTAATTACCAAGTTTGTCTGGCAGAGAAAGAGACTCTGAACAGCTAAAAGCATCCTAAAAAAGAAGAATTATGTGGGAGGATTAATACTCCCTGACTTTAAAACCTATTATAAAGCCTCAGTGTTCAAAACAGCATGGTCCAGGCACACAGACAGAAGCACTGACCAATGGAGCACAGAAATAGACCAACAAATCTATGGTCAACTGATTTTTGACAAGGCCCCTAAATCCTCCTAACTCGGACAAAATAGTCTTTCAATAATTGGGCATCAAAAAACTGAATATCAATAACCAAAAGAATTAAAGAGGACCCCTATCTTACACCCTACTCAAAAATGAACTCAAAGTGAATCAAAAACCTAAATATAAGAACTAGCACCATAAAGCTTCTAGAAGCAAATATAGGGAAACATGTTCAAGACCTAATAATGGGAGGTAGCTTCCTAAACTTAATATCCAAAGAACATGCAACAAAAGAAAAAATAGATAAATGGGGACTTCTCAAAATCAAACCGTTCTGCATCTCAAAACACTGTCAAAAAAGTGAAGAGGCAGCCAAGTCAATGGGAGAAAATATTTGGAAATCACATATTGGATAAAGATTTGATTTCCTGTATATACGACGAAATTATACAACTCAACAAGAAAAGAACGAACATCTCAATTATAAAATGAGCTAAAGACATGAATAGACATTGTTCTGAAGAGCAAATACAGATGGCTCAAAAGCATATGAAGAGATGCTTATTTTCATTGGCTATATAGGAAATGCAGATCAAGACTACAATGAGATACCACCTCACTTGTATAAGAAAGGCTGTTATTAAACAAACAGGAAACTATAAATGTTGGAGTAGATGTGGAAAAATTGGGACACTGTATTCGTTAGTGTTCTATAAAAAAACAGAATCAACAGGGAACAGAATCAAAATTCATCAAAGTGTCTCACGTGACTGTGGGAATGCAAAAACCAAAATCCTCAGGTCAGACTGGGAAGCCAACGATTCTGATGGAGGGTCTGGACGAACTCCACGTAATTCTGTGAAGTCGATCAAGTTGGGGTTATAGTAACTCAGAACACAGGGGGAAGGAAGACTGTCTGTATTTTAGAATCACACATAGTGTTTGAGAACAAAGGCAGAAAGGTTTATTTGGTCTGGAACTGAAATTTTCTGTAGCACATAATCTAACTCAACCTATCTGTATAGCTCATTTGAACAGCTGAAACAAAGAGCCTGGAATAAGAAAGAGGTTCACCAGCTGAAGCAGGAAGAGAGGATGTCTCTTCTGAATCCTCCATAAAAGGTTTCCAGTGATTAGATTGAGCGTCACTCATTACGAGAAGACATTCCCCTTGGCTGATTACAAATGGAATCAGCTGTGGATGCAGCTGACATGATCATGACCTAATTCTATGAAATGTCCTCATTGTAACAGACAGGCCAGTACTTGCCCAACCAGACAAACAGGTACCTGGACTTATACAGTTTTGTACATGAATCATATCTTTGAAGTAATTCTTTCAAGAACTAATTCTTATTTCTAGTGTTAATCAGTGGGACATATAGGTCTATACAATCCTTTTCAATCTTGTTCATCTTCAATATGGTAATGTAATATACAGACTCACTAGAGAAACACCTTCACTTGGCTTGGCCAAGTTGGCCAAGTTGACACATAAACCTGACCATGACAGACACTTACACACTGCTAGTGGGAATGTATAATAATGCAACCTGTTTGGTGTTTCCTTAGGAAACTAAATATTGAGTTGCCCTATGACCCAACAATAGCACTACTTGATATATACCCAGAAGAGCTGAAAGCAGTGACCCAAACAGACATCTGCACACTGATGTTCATAGCAGCATTATTCACAATTGAGAAAAGATGGAAACAAATGTCCATCAACAGGTGAGTGGATCAAAAAAATGTGGTATATACATATGATGGAATATTAGGCAGCAATAAAATGAAATGATGTCCTGAAGCACATGACAAGATGGATGAGCCTTGAGGACATAATGGTGAGTGAAATAAGTCAGACACAAAAGAATAGATATTGCATTATTCCACTTTTATAACCATGGTAAAGGTAAAATGGGAGGCTTATAAAACAGAATATAGGGGACTTAGAGATATATAGATGCTAGATATGGGTGAAGAGTTAGCTAATGAGGTTGAACTCAAGTATAAGGAAATAGATAAAAGTGAATGTGTTTCTCTAGTGAGTCTGTATATTACATTACCTTATTGAAGATGAACAAGATTGAAAAGGATTGTATAGACCTATATGTCCCATTGATTAACACTAGAAATAAGAATTAGTTCTTGCAAAAATTACTTCAAAGATATGATTCATGTACAGAAGTGTATAAGTCCAGGGTACAGGGGAAAACTGCTATTGCATGCTATGGGCTATGTTCAAAAGGAAAACATCATCACTATCACAGCAACAGCAACGGTAAATAATAGGAGGGAGGGACAACAATTAAGAGGAGGTTTAGATTCCCTGTTTGGCATAGGTGTGTTTATTGATCATATTTCTCTTGCGAACAATGAAATTATCTAAAATTGAGAATGTTGATGGACTGTGGACTTTGGGCATTGTACATGATGACTTATGAATGCAGGTGGCTGAAGGATGCGCTGACTTAGAAGTAGTTTGACTAACAATGGTGTATACTTATGAACAAATGTTGTGCTGCTACAAAAAGGAACAAAGTCATGAGGCATGCAACCATGTGAATGAACATGTGGGATATTTGGTGAGGCAAAAAGAAGCCAGAAATAAAAGAACAACAATAGTATGTTCACCTTTAGAAAGTGCTTATAAGAGAACAGGGGCCAATATTTCAGGCTTTTAGAGCAGACACATTAAGACCGGAGTGATGATTATTATTTCTGGATTTCAAGAGGCTGTTTTAAATCTAATATTTAGAGATAAGACTGAAGCCAGTCAGGTTGGGGTTATGGTAACTCAGAACACAGGGGGAAGGAAGACTGTCTGTATTTTAGAATCACACATATTGTTTGAGAACAAAGGCAGAAAGGTTTATTTGGTCTGGAACTGAAATTTTCTGTAGCACATAATCTAACTCAACCTATCTGTATAGCTCATTTGAACAACTGAAACAAAGAGCTTGGAATAAGACACAGGTCCTTTAACCCTGTACAGATTATTGTAATGCCTAGATACATCCTAGAGTATATCAAACAGATGAACAAAATATTGGCAAAGTCCCTTGAGGGATGGGAGAAAGAATATGGAAGTATTAAACCTTACCATCAGGGAATCCCATGATAGTCTGTCAAATATTAGGGACACCAAAATCAATAGGCCATGCCCTAAATCCTGAGGTTTACTCATGGGAAGCTTATGTAGGTGGCGAGAAGCTTAGACTACCTATAGGCATGCCTAATAGTTACTTCTGGAGGACCTCTTTTGTTGCTCAGTTGTGGTCTCAGTCTCTCTAAGCCCAACTCTGCAAGTGAAATCACTGTTCTCCCACCTACATGGGACACGACATCCAGGGGTGAAAGTTTCCCTGGCAACGTGGGATCAATAATTCCATTCTGACCAAAAGGGGGAAAAGAAGTATAATTCATAAAGTATCAGTGGCAGAGAGAGTTCAAATAGAGTTGAGAGGCTACTCTGAAGGTTTCTCTTACATAAGCTTCAGTTAGACCTTTTTACTGATCATAACCTGTAAAAACCCAACCAGCACCATTCCAGCCAATCCTAAATAATACCTAGAGCAATATATAAGATTCCACAAGGGCTCTATGCACTAGGGTTACTTTCCAGAAACCTCCAACCTCCAGTTGGGTCCTTGGCCCAGATAAATACTGAAACCTAGAAGGCCCAGCCCCTCCAGAACATCAGATAGTTCCATCTCCCTACCCCATATTAGAGACAGACCTGTTCAATATGAAAAATTTAGAATGGCCATAGCCCAAACACTCTTAAAGAGAGGGATGAAAAGATCAAAGGTGATGGAGGAGTTATGTAGTGAAGATAGAATTTAACAAATGAATATGAAAACTGAATCATTAAATTGATATCTCTTTTATTCTCCAGTATCTTAGAGCAGCTAAAAGTAAAAACCTAAAATTTTGGAATTGTAACCCATGTCAAACTCTGAAATATGTCTACAACTAATTGTGGTGTTGGGTTTTGAAATGTATTGCTTTTATATGTATATAAATGTATACATGTTATTTGTCACAAAAAAAGAAGGAAAAAAGTTGATTTTGATAATAAAAAATATTTAAGCCCTCTAACCTCTTATATTTTGCAGCAGCTACAAGGAAAAATCTGAGAGGATCTTATGGTAGCCCACAACAAACTCTGGGATCTGCCCTGTAACTATTTGTTGAAGAGTGCTTCAAAAATCATTGCTTTTTTATTTCATTGCTTTGTATATATGTTATACTATACAATAAAAGAGTTTTAAAAAATTAGATTTGTGCCTGGCAACAAACTTTTAAATGGGGTATCTATTTCACTCATATTTAATGTAATTATTGATGTTCAAACTTAAAAATAGCATCTGGCCATTTTTTTTTTAATTTCCCTTGTATTTTTGATCTTTTGTTGCTTCTTTCCTGTTGTCGAAGTTATATAATTTTTTTTACTATACCATATATTTTGTCTATGGGTTTCTTAACCATACTTCTTTTGATTTTGCCCATGATTGCTCTAGGGAAGAAATTCTCACACTGAGGTGATTTTTGACATCCCAGGGACATTTGGTAATGTCTGGATACATTTTCTTTGTTATAAGATATTTTTTTGTAAACCCTTCCAAAGCAAATAAAAAATGGAAATCTACCCATGTACTTTTATAATGGTAATATTATCCTGTGTCTCAGCCTGAATTCTCTAGAAATAACTGCCTAAATCAAAGCATATGTGCTAATGTTTTATGGGAGATATAATCCCAGGGAAGCAAGAATAAAGCAAAAAGGGTAGCAAAGCAGGAAAAAGAGAAAGCTAAGTTTATGGTACACTTATCATAAAAGAGACAGCAATAATAACAACACTGCTTGTTGTTGGTCAGATTGGATAGCCCTAAACTGGCTGTATGAAACTACTAGGTCTAGGAGCAGTTCTTTATGGGGAAGAAGGGTAACTAATATATCTTCCAGGTCTTTCCCAACTCCTGTGTCTTATTACACTAAAGTCATCTCCATAGACATTTAAGTCCTTCACACTACTGGTCTCTTCTGTCAGCCACTGGGATACTTGGAGCTTCTGGGAGTCTGGAGAGGTCAGACCTGAGTGCTGGAGCTGCCGCAGCTTTCTCCCTCTTGGTAGTGATGAAGGCCATTTCAAAGCACAGTCCTTGCTCTTGGAGGGAAGGAGATGACTGACGTTGTTAGGAAATGAGACAACTTCTGTGGCAGCCTGGATTTCATGATTTTGGGATCATTTTGACCTGCTACTGGGTCCTTAAGCATTTCTGATGGTCATAAAGCTTCAAGGCAAGTAGCTGAAGTACTATTATCACACAGAAAGTTGTACCTTGTTACAGCAACCCTGGAAAAATGAATGCAATAATGACCAGAAAATATGGTCCTTTAAAATATAAATGCATAGTTTTTGATACTCCTCCCATCTTGAGGTAGACTTTGCATTCACTCTCTTTGCTCGGAAGAGGCTTGTGACTGTTTTGATAACAAAGTATGGTGAAAGTAAAGCTATATTCCTTCTGTGCCAGTTTGAAGGTATGTACCCTCGAAAAGCCATGTTTTAATCCTAATTCCATTTTGCAAAGGCTGCCATTTCTTCTAATCCCTATTTAGTATTGTATGCTTGAAAGTGTAATTAGATCATCTCCCTGGAGGTGTGACTCAATCAAGAGTGGTTGTTAAACTGGATTAGGTGGAGACACATCTCTACCCATGCCAGGTGGGTCCTGGTTACTTTACTGGAATCCTATAAAAGAGAACAACAAGAGAGAAAGCTAGGAGATTCTGAGATGCTCGAGCAATGTAGCCATGAGAAGTAGAGAATCCATCAACCAGCAACCTTTGGAGATAAAGAAGGAAAATGGCTCCCAGGGAGCTTCATGAAAAGAGAGCCAAGAGAGGAAGGTAGCAGATGACACCGTGTTTGCCATGTGCCCTTCCAGCCAAGAGAGAAACCCCAACCTTGTTTGCCAGGTGCCTTTCTACTTGAGAGAGAAACCCTGAACTTCATCGGACTTCTTGAATCAAGGTATCTTTTCCTGGATGCCTTAGATTGGACATTTCTATAGCATTGTTTTAGTTGGTACATTTTCTGGGCCTTAGAACTATAAACTTGTAACTTATTAAATTCCCCTTTTAAAAAGCCATTCCATTTCTGGTATATTGCATTCTGGCAGCTAACAAACTAGAATACCTTCTAAGACAGAGTCATAAAAGCTACATGACTTTGCCTGCTCTTGTGGAGCATCTCCTAGTGGAAGCTGTTGCCAGATAAGAAGTTCTAACAACTTTGATACTATCATGATGGAAAGAGCACGTATATGTGTACCAGTTAACAGTCCCAACCAATTTCAGTCTTCCTCCATTCTCACTGCTGAAAACTGATTCATGACCCCTAAAAGACATGTTTAGGTCCCAAATCCTGGTGTTATTGGTATGGACCTATTGTAAACGTTACTTCAATTAAAGTGTGGACTAATTGAATCAGGTTTGGGCTTTAATCTAGATTCCTGGAGTAGAATAACATGTAGACAGAGAACGAATGTCTACAAGGGACAATTCCAACCTGGAAGTCAGTGGAACTCCAATGAGAAAGAAGAATACACACCATTACATTTCCATGTAATGGAGAAGCCAAGGAATCTAAAATATTGCCAGCCAGCTGGAAGATACCAACCCCAGGAGGATGCAAGCCTCCCAGCCTCTGAAACCATGAACCAAGAATTTCTGTTGTTAAGTTAACTCTTTGTATGGTGTTTCAAGAACTGAGAAATCAAAACACCCACCAAGGCACCAGACCTGGAGTGAAATAGTTTTGGACCCTCCTAATCAGTGTCTCTGCCAGCGGGTACCACTTAGTAATCTCAGTTGATGCCACAAAGTGTAAACGAATTACCCTGCCAAGTTCTCTGTGTTCTCTGCCCTAGATTTCATGAGAGTGACAGAATTCATGAGAATAATAAAATGGTTGTTGGCTTTTGCATTATGTTTTGTGTGGTTTGCTGGTTCTACCTCAGGAAAGTAAGGATAGTTTAATAATAACAGATTAAATAAGAAAATCCATATGATTTGAGGATGTTTAAAAAACATTTGATGAAATGCAATATGGAGTACAGATTCTTTTAAACATAGCAGCAGTCTAAAAATAGAAGGAAATAGCTTAAACAAATATTTTAAGATAATGCAGAACTGATAAATAATTTTAACATATCAGAGACATATTTTATATGTGTACTATACTAAAATTTCTCCCAAGCAATTAAAATTATGAATACTTTTATATGAAATCACTAAAACATAGAGTAGACAATTTCCAGAAGATAAAATGAAAATTTCTCTTTTTCATTTGGAACATTTGGAAAGACACTCGACTTCATTAATAAATTTGCAAGTGCAAATTTAGTATTCAACAATATACAGTTTTTGACCCATTATATCTGGGAAATTTAAATTGATGATATTCAGTGCCCACAAGGACTAGGGCTTGAACAGTTATTTCCATTATTATTATTTTTTTGCTGGAAATGTAAACAGCTACTATCAAGTTGGACTGTAATTTGATAAATTATTTTTTTAAGAAAAAAATGCATATATCCTTTGACTTAATTCCTCTCTAGCAATTTTTCCTGCAAGGAAAACTAAATGTGCTCCTGTGTGTGTGTGTGTGTGTGTGTGTGTGTGTGAGAGAGAGAGAGAGAGAGAGAGAGAGAGAGAGAAAGAGAGAGAGAGAGAGAGAAGAAGAAACACATAAAGGAACATTCATGGTAGTATTGCCTGTACAATGGCAAAATTCAAGAAACAGCTAAATCATGTCTATCAATAGAGGAATGGTTAAATAAATTATGGTATTGTGGAATATTATACAAAGATTTAAGACAGAGAGCAGGGAAAGTACATACTATGCAGTGTCAAAAAATTAAAAGAAAATCATAGAGCAATATGTGCAATCTAAGTCCATTAAAAATCTCCTTAAATATATGTACATATATTTCACATTCGCAAATGAAAAGAAATTATCTGAAAGGGAAAACTCTACACTCATCAGTGGTTACATTGGGAGTAATAGTAGGACTGGAGGGTTTAAAGTGTGTGAATAGGGATATAAAAACTTTTCTATGACTTGGATTTTTGTGTCAATGGGCAAAAAATAAACATAGAAAATTTTTCAACTATTTATTGTGTAAGAATTGAGCAATTTAACAAAACAAAAACAAAAACAAATAAAACAAAAATAGCATGTGATGCCACCTCAATCACACACATTTTGATTACAGTGTCGTAGTATCAAACTTGTCTCTGTACATCTCTTCCAAGTTTTCCTTACTTTTCATACTGTCACGGTTACTAATAAAAATAAATGCATTATTTTTTTAGTTGGCTTGTTTTGGAATGGAAGACTGAGTACATATATGTTATTACACTAAAATAACTTCTCAAACAAAGGAAAGTAGAAATCCTTTCAATTTTGCAGAGAACTGTGGTGTTAGAGCTATTATGTACCCCAGAAAAGGCCATGCTCTTTTAATCCACTCCTGTGGGTGCAGACCTGTTGTAGGTGGGACCTTCTGATTAGGTTATTTCAATTGAGATGTGACCTACCTCATTCATGGTGGGACTTGATTCTCTTGCTGCAGTCCTTAATATAAGGTTAGAACACATATGGAAGCTAAAAGGGATGAAATTAAGAGAAACTCATAGAAAAAGTCCCAGAGAATCTAAAAGAAGACCCAGAAGAAGTCACTGGGACCAGAAGTTGAAAGCAGCAAAACCCAGATGTCGGCCATGTGTCTTCTCATGTGGCAGAGGTGTCCCAGATGCCAGAAATCTGTTTTTAGAGTCCAGGCATCGTCCTGTTGATGCCTTGAGTTGGACATTTTCATGGCCTAGGAACTGTAAATTGTAAGTTAATGAATCTCCATTGTAAAAACCAATCCATTTCTGGTATATTGCATTCTGGCAGTTTTCATGAACTGAAACAAGAACAAAAAACTTTTCTTGATTCCTCTTTCCTCTACTGCTATTTTTTTTGCTATTTTATATCGGATGATGTTTTATTATCTTACATTTTTTCATTTCGCCTTTGTTTTACCTTTCCAAGCTCACTGTGATTTGCAGAATAATCTACAATGAGGGTTTTAACAGAGACTACTTCAAAAACTAGCCTTTTGTGTGAAGATCTGAGCCACCACTATCAGGTTGCCTCTTGAGGTGCTGATTCGCTGGCTTTAATGTCCTTTTATTATATTAGTAACAAGTACATGCCTTTCATCTTGTAACTGCTTTTCTTTGGTGTTGATTCAGTTTTCTTAGGTTCCAGATGAGTGAAATGGATGTTGCCCTACCTTCTAGATTTCTGCTCTCCTTTCTACTCCCATCTCCTCTCATTATGTGTGATCCTTTTATTAACAAATTTCATGATTCTTGCCTGAGTGCTGGATACACTTTGAAAGTTAAGAAACTGGACATTTTCATTGATCAAAAAGCCATTATCTGTGGCTGTCTTATTTATTCATTTAATAACTGCTGAGGGCCTAGACCTATACTTGTCATTCCACTTCAAGTGACCCATTTACAGTTTCCTCCACTGCGTCAATGCTACTCCATTTTCCCCTTCCGGCCAACTAAGCATCTATCTGCAGTCCTATTACCCTGTGTGTTATTGGCCACAATGCACTATAGACCATACATCCAGTCAGGTTTAATTATTGTGCTCAGACCTCATTTCCAAGTTGATGCTACTTCAACGATAACGCTGGTATTCTATCTCCTTTCAACAAATGATTGGCTTCATTTTGGTTTTGGCCATGTAGTTCAGCTTCTTCAATATTTTTCCCTTTTTCATGAAAATGAGATAGTAACCAACAACAAAAAAGAAACCAGGTAAAATGCCATCTTTTCCTCTACAGTCCTACTCCTTGTGCGTCACTGTGCAAAATATATTTTATAGATTTCATAACAAGATTTTAATCTTTTATAACCTTAAGATATATAAAACAAGTAAAATGACTTCTCTCTTGCCCTGTCATTAAAAAATATCACCTTCTAAATACTAATGGCCATCTTCTTTACTGCTTATGAGACATGGAGCAGAAAGCAGAAAGAATACACACAATCCTTAAATTTATCACTCATGTCTTTCAATGTGCCACTTCACTCACTGTTGAATGAATACATCTGAAAATGATAAAATCCATGAAGATGTTGTCCTTCTGCAGTATGAAGAATAATGGCTCCCAAAGATGGCCACATCTCTTCCCCGAATCGGTTACTCATATGGCCAAAGGGGCTTGCTGATCTGATTAGAATAAGGATTTTGAGATGAAGAGATTAGCTTGCATTAACTGGGTGGGTCTGATGTGACCACAATGGCCCTTTAAGTGAAAGAGGTAGGCAGGAGAGTCAGTTTCGGGGTAATTTGTGAGAAAGATTCAGATGGGCCATTGCTGGCCTGAAGATGGAAAGCAGCCACGAGCCAAGCAATGCAGGCAGCCTTTGGAAGGTGGAAAAGGCAGGGGTACAGATTCTCCCCAGGTCCTAGAAGGAGTACAGCCCTGCAAATGCTGTTTTGGACTTCTGACCACCAGAATTTTAGATAATAAACTTGTGTTGTTTGAAGCCACTAAGTTAAATTTGTGGTAATTTGTTTCCTCAGCAATAGGAAACTAATACACTGTTCACAGAGGAAAATTTTTGATGTGATTTTATTGAGCTATATTCACACATCATACATTCCATCCAAAGCATACAATCAATGGACCACAGTACCATCACACAGTTACGCATTTATCACCATGATAACTTGTTGAATATTTGTATTACTCCAGAAAATGAAATAGGTAGAAAAAAAGAAAACCTCAAACATCCCATACCCTTTTCCCCACCCTCTTATTGACCACTAGTATTGGACCCTAACCAATGTTAAGACTTACAATAGAGGTAGGTTGAGTATAGTATTGTCATGATTATATAGATATGAATATCATATATAATTTAATTTATATTTTTATATATAATTTATTGATTATATATGTGTGCGTGTATATATATATGTATAAAATCAGTGAACAGAACAAAGCATTCAGAAGTAGATCTATACAAACATGGCAACTGACATTTACTATTATTTTTCGGCTATATGGTTTAACAATTATTATCAGAGACCAGTGCTACTGAATTACAACTTAACACTTCAAGTATTTCCTTCTGGTTGTTCTAAGACACTAGGCACTAAAAAGAAATAGTTATATAATGAGTAGGTCACAGTCATTTGTTACATCCTAAGTTCTCAGTTAACACCTACTTCCTCTCACTTGATCTTCCCCTATATCTTCAGGGAAAAATAAACTTACTAAGAAAAAATTTATAAATACATGTATAGAGCCCAGAGAACTTCTCAGGGTTTTCAGAAATACTGTTGGTTGGGGCTTGGCATATTTTGGTAATTTTTAATATCTGGCTGAGGCTTGCATATAAGTAACCTCCAGAATGACCTCTTGACTCTATTTGAAATCTCTTAGCCACTACAACTTTATTTTGGTCCATTTCCCCTTCTCTTTTGATCAAGAAGACATTTTCCATCCTGCATTGCCAGGGCCAGGTTTATCTCTGAGAGTCATGTCCCATGGTGCCAGGGAGGCTTAGACCCCTGGGAGTTATGTTCCGTATAAGGTTGGGCAATGAGTTTATTTTCAGAGTTGCCTTAAAGACAGAGGCCACATCTGGGCAACAAAAGAGGCTCTCTGGGGGGTGAGTCTGAGGTATAATTACACCTAGCCCTAGCTTTGCCATTATAGAAATAAGTTTCATAAGGGTAAGCCTCAAGATCAAGGGCTTGGCTTATTAAATTGGGAGTCCCTAATTCTTGAGAGAATGTGAGGAATTCTCTAATTGGGGAAGTTTAAAGTTCCCCAATCCCTCAAGGGAACTTGCAAATACTTTTTTTTTTTTTAATTTTCTGCCCACACTATTTTGGAATGTATCTGGGTATTACATTAACTTGTTCAGAATAATAAGCTCCCATTCCCTACTTTAGGTTTCATGCAATTAAGTTGTTTAAGTAAACTGACAAGATGAGTTAAATTAGACAGTGTGCTACAGAAAGTTTTATTTTGAACCAAATAAAAATTTCTTCCTTGGGTCTCACACAGAAGTTGAAGTTTTAAAATTCAGGCAACGTCATCCTTTGCCCTGCATTCTAATTCACTCTAGTCCTAATCAGGTCCATTTTGTTCTCATCTCCAACCGGAATGTGATCTCTCCTTCAACTTTTCAACAATTAGTGTGTGGAACAATGCTGACTTTTTGGAGCTGCAGAACTTCAACTTTGAGTGTCAGAAGTCACAAAGATGTCCAACGTTCCAGGGAATCACTAGGTCACGTACCAAGAACATAGCATTGGAAAATTCAGAAATAATAGATAAAACTCAGGAACAGATGTGACTCCTACAAGAGTTCAGAATCCAGGAACCTTTACAGTGAGCCCTATTTGAACATTCTATACTTCTTAATCATTGACCTTCCAATTTCTACCCACTCTCCATCCCATGACAATCTATGCACTCAAATTCAATGCTGTATGAGTGTGCTCATTTTAGTTACTTAGCACCAGTGAAACCATATATTAATTGTCCTCTTGTTTCTGGCCTATTTCACTCAATATAATGTCCCCAAGGTTCATTCACCTAGTTTCATGCCACATGACTTCATTCCTTCCTGTAGCCACTCAATCTTTTATCCTATGTATGTACCACAGTTTTCCCCTCCATTTATCAGTCAAACCATTCCTTTCATTGCAAGTCATGAATAATGCTGCCATAAAACCAGTGTGCAAACGTCTTTTTGTGTCTCTACTTTCAGTTCTTCCAAATCTTTGTCCAGTAATAGTGCTGCAGGATCAGGTGGTAACCTTCTACCTAGCCTCTTGTGGAACTACCCACACTGCCCTACAGAGAGGCTGCACCATTCTACTTCCCTACCAATAGTGAATAGACGTATCTCTCTTCATGTCTTCACCAGTACTTGTATCCTCACAGGGGCAGTTTAAATAAGTGATTTATTCAAACAGTAGAAACACCCACCTAGGAACCTATACAGTAAAACAGACTCAAATTTCTTTTCAAATAATCTTCACTTTTATTTCAACAATTCAGATGCTGATGCCCTATTTCTCTCCTTAGCCTGAACTTCCTTTAATATCTTCAGCTATCCACCACCTCTGCCTACTTTTCCTGCAGTGATCTAGTCATGTATACAGAAAATCCTTAAGCTCTTTCTTCAGTGAAGAGGAGTCAGTGAACCTTGGGGACCTTTTTTTCTCACTGCAGCAATAAATTCTTCCATTGAGATGAAGTCTTATTTCTTACAACCAGTTTCTTTTGTTTATTGATAACACAGTCTACAACAAATCTGGTGGAGGTTGAGTTGCCAGAAGTGCAACATCTTCATTTCTGAGTTAAAAAGCATTCCACTAAATACATTGGTGACTCTAGGAAAAAATATCTATATTGGCCTCTACAACACCATTATATTCAGAAAATAAAGCACTGACCATTCTTCAGATATCATTGTTTCTGCAGCTTGTCAGTTTTATGATTTCTCCATGTTCTTTCAGATATAATCTCCCTTCTGATATCCTGAGTTAAGTGATTTCATGTACTCCATGCCATAATTAATAGAAAATATACTGTTAATCCCCCTCCCCAGTATTTTTTTGAACAATTAAAAAAAAAAGCTGTTTCCTGCTTCTCTGTTTCCATCTCTGAACCTAACAGTAAGTTATTGCATATTGCCAAGATAAGAGCGCTTTCTTTCCAAACTGTATCTTAACGACATGAGCAGCTTTCTTTCTCATTTGATTCCAAACTTTTAACCTAGTCAATCAATCATCTGTAAAAGGGGTTGATTTAAAGTTAGTTGGCCAACTGCTGTGGTATATTAATATGCTAAGATTTATGGTGACTTTTTAAATTGTAATATCTATGATTCCTCCTTTCAAAGAGCTTATTTGTGTCTTTTACATATATTGAAAACTTACCTGACATTATATAATGTAATAAACAAACAACAAACAAAACGTAAACAAGCTAAAAAAAACTGGTGGTAAAAACATTAAGAAGCACCACTACATTATTTATCTCATTGTTTTACTTCTCTCTCTCCTCCTCTCACTGAAATAGACATGTTCCCCAAAGTTCAGATTTTTGACACCTTTTATTTTGATACTCAATTCCTTAATTAAAATGTATATACAGATATTTATATCTACCTTTTTCCAATACAGTCTATTGACACCTACACCTAGAAATCCCCAGAGAACTTAATCTGAATGTGTTTACAACCTAATTTACAATTTTCTCACAGAACCAACTCTTTCTAATAATTCCCCTCCTTTTAATAGTTGTTGATGCCAGTTTTCCAAGCATTTAAGTTTAAAAACTCAGCCTTACTGTAATGCATTTTATTTCTTTAACTTAAAGTTGGCAAATACAATTTACATAACATATATGTAAAATATAGTTTACAAAATAAATAAAATACAGGGCTCCCAGTTAAATTCAATTTTGGATAACCAACAAGTAATATTTTAGCCTCATATGTCTCACTGAACTTACTGTATTTTTATTTGCTGATTTGGCAACCCTTCACCAGTAGTTCTCAAACTTCAAAGTCCATCAGACTCATTGGGAGGGCTTGTTAAAACCAAGATTGCTGTGCTTCACTCATTTCTGAGTCATCAGGTATGGGTGGGGCAGAAGAATTTGCATTTCTAATAGATGCCCAGTTCATACTGAAGAGACCAGCGTTTGAGAATCAGTGACCTAGAATAGTGATTCTCACCCTGACTGCATGTTCGAATCAATTGGGGAATGTCTAAAAAATCCTAACACATGGCCTTATACCAGATGTATTACTGCAATTGATCTGGAGTGTGATCCGTGCTTGGGAATTTTAAACAGCTTCTATGGTAATTTTAACTTGCAGCCAGGGTTAATGTGACATGTTATGTACATTTTACCTCTAACAAGACTCTTTTGCTGGATAATATCAGAATTATTCAGCTGATTGAAACCATTATGACTTCTTGCCTTAAACGACTCCCCAAGTCATCTCTCTGATTCTCATTGCTTCACTAATTCATCCTTAACACAACTGTATATTAGTTTTTCTGGTTCGTGTCTCAGATTTTATGACTATCTTTTTTGTAAACTCTTGATGATTAAATAAATACACATTTCTTTGAAAATGTTGCATAACCTGTTTCTAGTCTATGTGTAAAGCTTTTTAAGCCATGCTTCTGCATATATGTTTGGTGCCCCAGAGAAACAGAGCTATTTGTTTCCTCAATTTATATGTCTCTTAAATATGTTTCCAGCTCCCTTTACTCACTGGCTTCTTATTTGTCTTCATCTCTTACCTGCAAAGCATGTTCTTCAGCAATTTTTCTTTCACTTTTCCTTCTTCTTGCATATCTAGTAGTGCTAGCTTTCCTCAGAGCCCTCCTATTCATCAATTTTAAGATGCTCCAAATTAGATTATTCCTTCATTCAATTAATCAGTTCATATGAAGCAAATATTTATAGAATGTCTTTTACGTGCCAGAGACTGCTCTTGGCAATGGGACTGTATCAGTGAATGAAACAGGCCTCTGCTGTCCTGTACCTTATATTCTTGTGGGAGAGACAGAGAATCAACATCAGTATTACATATTAGTGATAAGCAATAATAGGAAAAAATAATGTAGAGGAAGAGGTCTGAGTAATGGGGCAGTGTGGGGTAGGGTGTGCCGGAGAGCCTTCTCTAATAAGTAGCTTTTTTATTTTTTTGGAGGCTCAAGTAAGCCAGGGGATGAGTGACCCACATATCAGGGAAAGATGAGTACAAAATGCTTGAAGGAAAGATCAGTACAAAATGTACTCATTGAAGTTGCAACAAGGACACCATAAAAACTGGAATTTATGCTGAGTGAGATGTGAAGCCACTGGAGGGTTTGGGAAACATAAGTTAGCACACTCTGATTTATATTCTAAAGGAGTGTCCAGACCACTTTGTGCAAATGAGATGTTAGGAAGAAGGATAGAAGCAATGAGGGCACAGGAAGCTATGACAGGAAACGAGGAACTCCAGAAAAAGTTGAGTGCTTATGAAGTCAGAGCAAGAGGAGCAGGCAACTTTGTTAGAAAGAAAGTGTGGATCCAGAGGTAAAACTGTTGTGTTTAAATTGCCATGTATATTATAAGGGAAATATATGTGAATCAATTGTTTGAATGATTATCTATGTGTTTTTTTTTTTTTTTTCTGTTGCACGGGCAGACACCAGGAATCAAACCTGGGTCTTCAGCATGACAAGTGAGAACTCTGCCTGCTGAGCCACCATTGCCCACCCTATGTATCTGTGTTTTTAAACAATATCTATTTATTTATTTTAAGGGAAGAAAATTCTGCAGCTACAATTACCATCCATGTGTTTATTCTTTTCTGTCATACATAGGCAAAAGCAGATTTTTCTGGAAGCCAATGATGCAAAACATCAGAAAACATGAGGCACCTCCCTTTGCCCACCTTCTCTGAACTTGGCTCTACTAAGTGCTTTGAGAAGTGATCTATGTGGAAGGAAAGCCAGGTGGTAATTAGGAAGCAATTCTATGTAAGCATTTATGATAAATTGCCTTCGGTAATCTTAGAAAAAAGCGACTCTAGTAATTAGTTGTGAGTTCTTTTTTCAATCTAAATAAATATTCACTTGTTTACCTAATTATTCTCTTGTAATTTGGATTATTTTCATAAAAAGGTCCCCGTATCATATATAGTGCTGTGTATATATTGACATAAGTTGTATTAATTTTATTTATTTTTAATTAATTTTTTGTTTTGTTTACCAAATATACCCATGTTGATAAATGCATGTTAATCTCTTTTATTCATTTATTGCTATATAGATTTTTTTATTCTGTATGATTAAAACACAATTTATGCATTCTCTTCCTGTTGGAAAAATATTTTGTTTTCATATTTTAGGCTGTGAAAATGATAATAGTGTCATTGCACACACTCGCTTGAATTTCTCTAGGTTCTCTATCTAGAAATTGATTGCTGGGTTTTAGGTTAGGTGTATCTTCAAATTATAATACAATGCCACACAGTACTCAATTGTCCTGACAATTCATGAGAGTTCTTGAGCCTCGTTTTAATTAATTTCCCTAATTACTAGTTAGGTAGGCAGAATGATGGCTTCCCAAAGATGTTCACATATGAATCCTCAGAACTTGTGAATATGGTGCATAACTACAAAGGAAATTAAGGTTGCTAATCAGGTGATTTTGGCATAAAGAGAGTCTTCTGGATTATCCAGTTGGGCCTAAATTAATCACAAGGGTTCCTTAAAGGTGTAGGAGGGAGGCAGAAGAGGAGAAGCAGACAGATGGCAGAGTAAGAAGTAACAACCCTGATGTTGTTGTTGGCTTTGAAGATGGAGAAAATAAGTCATTAACTAAGAAAAGCAGGAGACTTCTAAAAGCTGGAAAAGGCTCCCCTAGAGCCTCCAGGAAGGAATGTACCCTGTTGACACCTTGATTTTAGCTCAGTGAGATCCGTGTTGTTTTTCCTTTTAACCTATAGAAATGTAGTATAATGAATTTGTGTTGTTTTAAGCAACTAAGTTTGTGGCAATGTGTTAGGATACCCATGGCAAACTAAAACATTAGTCAAAGTGAAGATCTTTTCACTTATTAGGCATTCAAGTTTACCTTTTGTGAATTACCTGTACTTATCCATTGCTCATACCTCTATTGGAGTGTTTGCCATTTTTGAATTGAAACGCAGCAGTTTTATAAATATCCTCAGACAACTGCTGTTAATTATGTATATTGTGGTTTGGGGTGCCTTTCGGGGTGATTTTAGTACACACTCTATTTTGAACATTATCTGTTAGTTTTAACAGTTGATAGTTAATTCTATAAATCTAAAAGTTAAAAAACAGTCTACTTGGGATGTAAGGTTAGTATTAAAATCTTATTAATATATTTATAATTCTAGTACTTTTATTTACTTATTTATTTTGCATGGGCAGGCACTGGGAATCAAACCTGGGTCTCGGGCATGGCAGGTGAGAACTTTACCTGTTGAGCCACTGTGGCCTGCCCTAATTCTAGTACTTTTTAACAATCACTCTTAACGAAATTTTTGAATAGTATTTGGCTCCATGTATAACTAAGTTGAACTCTTCCAAACATTTTGGAATGCATTTATACATTTAATATCATTTTAAGTGATATTCTACTAACTAGTTGCTTGAATTAAAAAACAAAACATTCCTAAGTACTTAAATAACTCTTAAGCTCCAGTAGCAATTAGCTTGTCCGGTACTCAGATCTTGGTTTCTTATATTATTCTGTAATAAAAGGAACTAGGGTTCCTTGGAATAATGGCTGATTCTAGGGCTGGGCTGGGGAATATACAAAATGAATACAGAAGACCTTGTAGTACCAGAAAGTAAGGACTTTCTTATTAAAACACACACACATAGAACAACAACAACGACGATGGGGATTAAAAGGACATAAGAGCCAAAGGGAAGAGCTCCAGGTGGCTCAAACTACAATACTTTGTGCAACACTAGATAGATAGATAGATAGATAGATAGATAGATAGATAGATAGATAGATAGATGGATAAAGAGATTTATTATGGTAATTGGCTCATGTGACCAATGGGGATTGGCAAGTCCAAATTCCAAATGACAGGCCTCAAATTGGGAACTCCAATGAAGATTTTGATGAATCACCCAGGAGAAGTTAACTGGCTGAAGTAGTCCCACTGAGGAAATCTTCAGTTTTCTCTTTAAGGCCTTCACCTTATTGGATAAAACATCTCTCATTGATGGAGGCTACCTTTTTTGAGTTTAGATGTAAGCCTCAGATGCAACCAAGTGATTGATTAATGATTTCAGTCCATAAAATAAGCCTCACAATAACAATCAGGTTTAAGCCTTCTTGACCAAACAACTGGACACCATAACCTAGCCAAGTTGACACACATATTTAGTCTCACAAATATAAACTTAAAATCCTAATTGTAAACCAATTCCTTAACTATGCATTCTAAATTGGAGTGCCACACTGGAACTTTAACAGGACAATCTTGCTTAAACTTTAGAAGCATATAAATTACCAAATATATGCAGATTCCATATTGTTACTATGATTTTAATTCACTCAATGGATGTACATCTATTTTTAAAAAGACAAACTTCATTCCAGTTGTTAGGCTTTCTATTGACTAATGAAGGATATCACCATTTTGGTAAACTGAAGTTACTTCCCCCCAGATACATTTTTGTGCAGGAGCTAGAAATTAGTTTCTTTGTAGTGACTCATATTAAGTCACATTTTTAGTGTAAATATATTATACCCATTGTGCCAGTTTGAAAGGATGTATGTACCCTAGAATAGCCATGTTTTAATACTAATTTGATTTTGTAACAGCAGCTGTTTCTTCTAATCCCTATTCAGTACTATATGTTTGAAACTGTAATTAGAGATGTGACTCAATCAAGAATGATTGTTAAACTGGATTAGGTAGAGTTGTGTCTCCATCCATTCGAGTGGGTCTTGATTAGTTTACTGGAATCCTATAAAAGAGAACAACAAGAGAGAGAGCCAGGATATTCAAAGAAAGCAGAGAATGACATAGCCACGAGAAGCAGAGTCCACCATGAAACAGGAAGCCAGGAGAGAAAGCTAGCAGATGATGCCGTGTTTGTCATGTGTCCTTCCAGCTGAGAGAGAAACCATGACCATGTTTGCCATGTTCCTTTTCACTTGAGAGAGAAACCCTGAACTTCCTTGGCCTTCTTGAACCAAGGTATCTTTCCCTAGATGCCTTAGATTGGACATTTCTGTAGACTTGCTTTAATTGGGACATTTTCTTAGCCTTAGAACTGTAAACTAGCAACTTATTAAATTCCCTTTTTAAAAAGCCATTGTGTTTTCTGGTATATTGCATTCTGGCAGCTAGCAAACTAGAACACCCATCAACTTGAAATTATATTGGACTTATTAAACAATAAGCATTTCTGTCTCTTCATAGAAATCTGGAACCCTCATATAGATTGAGCACATGATTATATTTTTTATTTCTTTAGTTCTCAAGATATACTTAGTATGTTCCCATCTAACACCAAAGTAGTTTGAATTATGTGATCCTAAGATATATTCATGTATTTTCTATTTAATAAGCAATGGTGTTCCAAACTATTGAACTCATATATTCATTCATTTTCTTAGGACTGCATAACCTTTAGAGGTTTTAAAACTTTTCTGATTTTTTTGATAGCTTGAAGTAATTTTTCTGACTTGTGGTCAAACTAATGAAGTTATCTTCCTGATATAACCAAAGACCGGCATGTCTATATTTTATTTCTATTGTTGTTTTAACATACATAATTTTTATGGTCAAAATTTATTTTTATCAATAACTTTTTATGTTTTAGGATTTCTGTGAGTAGTTTAATAAATTTTCCCATATTTTAACGTCATGAAAATATTGTGTTAGCAAATATTAAAATATATGGTTATACTTTTCCTAAAAATTTTAAAGTTTTACTTTACATTTAGACCCTTAATCTGTCTGAAAATTATTTTATATATTTATATAAAATAAATTTATTGTGTAAAGCAGGGATATAATTTGATGTCTACCCCTTATTTAAAGAAACTACTCTCATCAAATTTATTTAATGGTTCATTCTCTCTTCACTTATTACATTGTTATTTCTCTATAGCAAGTACATTAAGTACTGTCAATTTTATTTTCTTCAGTACTTAACAAAATGGATGCAATTCAATGATTACTTGTTGGGTGACCAAAGAAATAAAGCATTTTCCATATGAAAGTGCAACTATTTCTCTTTTTATATATTCCAGTTCCATCCCCATTAGCTAATTCATGATTTTCTGAATATCTTTGGAGTTATCTTTTCTGAGACTTTGCACATAATTTTCTTTCTGCTTTACACATGCATAAATCCTTAATATTGTTTATTGTTCAAGTGAAATACAACATTTGTCATGAAGTTTTTTAGATTAACTCAAAGCACAGTAATATCATTTTCTCTATCCCACATCATCCTCTTATCCAATGGTAATTATTATTGGTGCCATCACTGATAGGCATTTTTTTTTCATAACTGATTTATCAAGTAGGCAGCAAGATAAAATGGAAAATGCATTTGATGGAGAGAGAGTTCTAATTCAAATTTCACTTTATCATTTACTTTGTGCCTAGTCAAATTATTTCTCTTTCTGAGTTTCTTTACTAATCTGTCAAAGCTTTCAGGACTTTTGAGAAAATGAGATAATACATAACCAATCCTAAACACAGCTGCTACCATACAAGTTCACTTGTATGTAAATTTCATTTCACCCTGCCAGAGAAATGCAGGCATTGATATTTATGTACTTATGTTATTTTGAGGTCATTTTGGAGAAATTAGGGAGAATAGGGAGATGTGGGGGAATAAATGTGGGGGCATTTACTCTGGTAACAATCTGTTTCACCACCTTGTTGTGACAAGATCTGTTACTTTTCTAAGTTTCAGTTTTATCTATTATACAATAGGTGATGATAATACTAAGTTTCCTATGATTGCTGTAACAAAGTACCACAACTAAGGGCTTACAATAATAGAAATTTGTTTTCTTATAGCTCTGGAGGCTGAAGTTGGACATAAAGATGTTGGCAGGACTATGCTCCCTCTGAAACCATTAGGGAAGAATTATCACTTACCAAATTCCTAGTTTCTGGTGGTTTGTTGGCAATCCTTGTCATTACTTGGCTTGCAGTCTCTGATACTGTCATTATATTGTGTTGTCCCTTATGCCTGTCTGTCTGTGTGTCCAAATTTCTCCTTCTTAGAAGAGCACTAGTCTTATTGGATTAAGGACCACCCTAATCCAGTGTGGTCTGTTCTTAATTCATCACATCTTCAAAGACCCTATTTCCAAATACAGTGCACATTCATGAGCCCAAAGATTAAGCTTGAACATATCTTTGAGGCAGACAATTCAACCTATAATGCCAAGCATTCCAAATTACAATGAAAATTAGATATTTGTAAAATCATTATATATATATATATATTGGACATGTGGTAAAAGTGTATTTCCCTCCTATTCTGATTGAAGAAAGTCTTAAAACACTTTAGATCACTCAAGTACCTAATACAATTCTGTTCCTATATAGTAAATGCTCAAGAAATATTGGCTTAATTGTTTAAGAAATAAACAATGACAGCAAAGTGTAGTTAAAGGAAGAGGAAGAGAAAGAAGAAGGTAAAGATTGCTTTGAGTTTCTGTGGAGTTCTTTTTCTAACACTGTTATCACTGCTATTTTCTTTTCTGTGTTGAATTTATTTTAGGACCATTTTAGTATTAGCAGTGTAATATGTGTTTGCGCATGCAAGTTAACTCTAATTTACATCCCAGTGTAAGTTGACAATTTACCGTACCCTATTCAGGAATCCACACTTCAGAGGTGATTAACCAGCATATCATAGGAAGTGCCTCAATCAGAAATCAACACCTTCAGAGGTGGTAACTTAGCACTCTTTTATGGAAATTTACACAAGAGGGGTTGTTTATTATTAACATAAGGGGTGTTAGAAACATTATTCCATCAGTGAAATGAAGGTGTTAAACATAGGTGGTTGCTTAGGAAATTTGTGTACTTCTCCATATCCCCCATGGCAATTGCATGAATAAGGTGTAAGAATTCAACCAAGTTGACTGTTGAGTAACTTTGGTGGAAGTTTTGGGGACCTGAGATCCTCTGTTTCATGGAGGTCCCTATCACTGGCCTTCCTATAGGCTCTCTGGGACTGCCACCAGGTCTCCCTCAGTCTGCCTCCCATGAGCTTCTCCTGTGAGCCTCTCCCATGCTTTCTAGTGGGGAGAGTTAGCTACTGAACAGATGGTATAGCTCTCCTTCATCTCCATTCGCTAATAAGTGCTTATATGTTGTTTAGAAGAATTTAATCTTAGAAGTACTTTTATTTAATATATTAACCAGTAGGTTGTTGGGGAGGTGATAATAGCTTCTGCCTCTATACTCAAGGAGTATAAAGTGTGTATTTAAAGAAGCTTTGTTGTGTTAAAAGGTAATTTTCAGAAAAAACAAAAAACAAAAAAACACGTGCTAAGTGAATTTGCACTAAAGATTTATCCGCTAATTAATGAGGAAACCAGGCCAAAGTCCGAACTGATTCAGAGGAGAATACAAAGAACATATACACACAACTGTAGACACAGAATATTGAAATGAATGTGCAAAATGGGGTCGAAATCTGATTTTTCCTGGGAGGAGGGTGAGGTTGTCCTTCTTTCTACCAGACAGAATTTACTTGCATCTCTGTAAACAAAATGCTGTTGCATTTCTATCAATTATCTACAGCTTACACAGTTGTAAAGAAGCTCTCATAGAATCAGAAACTGGTAACAACAAAGAATTGTGCTATAAAATATGCATAGTTTTCTATCAAAGCACAACTTTTCTCCTGTAACTTAAATGCAGATTGTGTTAGTTCAATGCACAAATGCAAATATCACTAACTTTTATTATCTTTTGCACTGTGTTACTAATATTATCATCATCATTATTATTTAAAGGATTTATTCAGGATTAGCACAGAACATTGCTCTGATTCAAAGGAACAGCAGCCCAGAGAAAGTAATGTTTTTCTTCATGTCAGAAACTGAAACTATGATTCACAGATCAGTACTTGTTCCACATGGATAAATTTCTCCGGATTTGTCATACACATGAGGGGAAATAGACATTAATATCTTTCAAAATAAGAAAAACCAGAAATGATTCGATAATGATTTTATGTGTTTACCAGCAGTCTAGACTCAAGCCTGAGCAAGCTGATCCCCTCCTTTCTTGACTAAGGCAACACATGTTACTATGCGCTGAACCCAACGTCTCTGTCCGTCTGAATGTGTAGGTGTAGTCCATTAGTGCAGATCAGAAAAGGAAAATCACTCCTCCCCCTTGGGCTCTGTGGCTTAACAGACAAGCTTAAGTTCCCTTTCACTGGTAAGTTCATGTGAAATATTTTGGAACGGGTTGCTAAATTCACAAAATTGCTGATTTTCTTTTCTTTAAGCAGCATTTCAGTGTGGTAAGTGCCAATGATCTCCCTAACTTAGAGTTTCTCCAGGCAAGGCAGCTCCTATTCCAAACTGTGTCTTTTCACAGATTTTAATTTACTCTTTCAGTTAACTAGGGGGTTCTTTCTCTCTTTGTGTCTTTGCTTATATACTTTAAGGTAGGCTTTCTCATAGCCCTCACTAGGACATGCATCAAGTATCATACATTAAATATTTACCTGCCTAAAAACGTATATGCGTGTCTGTGAGTGTATGCGCTTGCAAATGTGTTTGAGGGAAGGAAAGGGAGAGACGTTTAGTAATTTCCTAAGAAACAGTACAGGATTAGTGGCCTTGTTTGTTAATGTGTAAGGTAAACTTCTCATGGTCATAGTGAGTCTGGTCATCCCCAAAGGAGACAGCAAATCTGTGTGTAATTCTTTTTCATTTAGAAATGTGGTAAAGCATTTTTTCTCTTTCAAAGAGGAGATCTGTCCTTTTAAAAGATAGATGATAATTATTGATATGAAAAGTATGATGTACTTATAAGTGAAAGAAAGGTGGTTACAAACAAATGGGTAGAGTATGATATCATTCATTTACCAATATAAAACATGTGCATAGAAAAAAATATCTGGAAGCATATACATTGCAAAGTTAATGGTTTTTTCTAGATCTGTTTGGATTATGGATGGTTGTAATTTTCTTCCCTTTGTTCAGTAATAATGATTTCTAAATGTCCTAGGATGAACATCTTTTACTTTTTTAATAAGAAAATGAACAGACAAATAGTTTTAAGTCTTAACAAAGCCCAGGGAGAATAATTGAATATGTGTTGCATCATCTTCCATGTTGGCAGACTTCTTCACTGCAGGAAGAAAATGATGAAAGTGGAATTGGGTTACATCTGAAATTTTATTCAGTTTCCCTGAACTCAAAGTCTTATTTTGGTCTCTTGTCTGTTCATGAGGAATCTTTCTAAAGTAAAAAGAAAATTTTCGGGGAATATAACTTTTATGGCATTAGAAACTTCAAACACTGCTACACTGAGAAAAACGTATCAAAATCAGGCTAAAAACAAATAGGGTGAACAAGTGAACAAAGAAATTGGATTTATTCCAAGATCACTTGCGCAACCTAGATCTATAATTAATTGGGTGAGTATAGCTTATTCAGCCTGTGTGGCTTCAGGCAGGGTTTCTAAATCTCAGCACTACTGGCATTTTGAGCCAGATACGTGATGGGCGCCTATCTTGTGTATTGCAAGATGTTCCGTGACATGTTTGGCCTCTACCCGATACATGCTAGTAACACCTCTTCTTCAGTTGTAATAATCAGAAATGGGCCCAGGCATTTCCAAATGTTTCGTGGGGAGCAATATTATCCCTGGTTGTGAACAACTGCCTTAATGAACACTTGCCTGTTGGTGGAGTGATTTGCTACATGGAACATTGTGGGAACAAAGACTGAGGCACATTAGAAAATTTCAGTAAACAATCCTTGTATTACTTACACAGTGCCAAGGATCCAAAAGAGCAGAAGAGAGCCCACTGAGGCTGGTCTTCCAGGAAGGCCAAACTTCTCAGGCCAACATTCATAGATGGCAGTTCAGCACATCCCACATCATGTAGGAAAAGAAACAAGTCTGTGCTGCTCAAGTGGCTATTTATCCACCCCAGTAGGGAGGGGGCTCAAACACTGACAGTTTCCTGCCCAGAGAAGCATCTGGGGTGCTCGTTCCTGGTTTCCAGGTTTGAGGTCTGGGTTTGGTTGGGTCTTTTCATTATACCTAATAGCTCCCACAGGTTGTGGAATGGAAACAGACTAAAATGTCTGTTTAGACATTTTAGTCTAATAGAAGAGAAAGTGAGGGGTAGGCAAGGGCTGGGAGATGGCCACTGAGCATGTGTCTCTGACCTTCCTAGCACTATACCAAAGTATGGTATACTTACCATACGTGGAGTTTTATAAGTTAGGATTATTTTCTGGCTGTATGTGACATATAGACTCTCTTTTATTTCACTTTGGATTCTCTTTTGGTCATTTCTTAATAACTTATGGACAGATTTGCCTCATAATGGCTGGGAAAGTCTTGTGGGTTATATAATAATGCAATATCTTAAAAGTTTTCAAGGGAGAATATCATACTTGATACTGAAAGTTTTTACATTGGTTGAAGAGGTGTTAGCACCTTGAATGAACTTGTGGTAGAAACAGATAGCAAAGCTCATCAGTCAGGATCCTTTAACAGAAGGGCATAATGCCCATCAGTGAGTCTCAGAGAAAGGTGCTAATAATTATATATACGGTAGTTGGAAAAAATTATTGTTGGAGACATATCCAGCTATAGGATATTTGAAAAAAATGCATTTGTACAGGGATCGTGTTTTAGCAGGATATAGTGCAGAAATCACTTAGGCTCTTGTTTCCTGGGAGAGATTCTTGGAGCTAACCAAGGTGCAATTATAATCTGACCCAACCCTAAGGCTCCCACTGGAATTTTAATTTTGAAAAAATGTTGATATATAACTTTGATCATACTATTTGCATATATTGCTTGATATGCTAGTTCAGCCTAAAACCCAATTAACTGAGTTTGGGTAGCTTGAATTCCAGTAACTAAAGACTTCACACAATTGGAATTGGTTTGGCTTAACACTAGTTTGTACAGTCCAAATGGAAATATAAGAGTGAAATTTTAACTGAATAGGACTGTTTGAGTTCAAAGTCCCTCAGTTTTATTAAACTCTTTTCCCCAAATTTTACAGCACAAAAACATGCAATTCTCAGGATGCTTAGAATGGTTGCTTAACTCTCTGTGGAAGCTTCTAGCTTTTAAGAAATAAACAGTTTGATGTGAGCTAATGGGAGGAGGAGGCACAGACACACAGCTGGGGCATCAATTTAAAGAGCGTCAGTAAATGAACAGAAGAGAGATCACATTTGCTGGAATACTCACAGCAAATAAATGAGGTGACAGGAGAAGAGGTTTGCTGACAACAGTGGGCTGAAGAGTGCCAGTAGCCACATACTTTGCTTGAATTCATGAAGTATTGTGTCTACAAACCTGAAGATCTATTGTTTGTTTGTTGATTCCCTAAATAGGGAAGTTTACCTATACTATACCAACAATCTACATGTAACATCCTGAAGTTACTTTATTAGCATTTGTGAGAAAAGTCAAAGCAGGAACAAAGAAAGAATGTTAATTTAATCCAGATTTATGGCCTGTGTGCAAGAGTAGTGGGTAGTTAATACTTCCTGGATTATCATCTGTGTTATTTCCTCATATCAGCCAGACCTCAGACATGGAAGTCATAAAGAATGTCTTCTGGCCTGTCTTGGTTTCATAAGACAGGAAATTACGGAGTAAGTCTTCGACTTAAGTGGATGTTCATTTTCTTTTGGATTGAATGACTTTTCCATATACCATGGGAGTGAGACAACACTGGAACTCAGTATCAAGACTTTGAGGTGCCTCAGCAAAACTTGTAATGCACCTTAATTTATCTCTTTGAACAAAATTATATAGATATATACAGTTGTGTTTGGGGCTTTTGGCTTCTTTTTCAGATTATTCAAAATATTCATTCCTTCTCCCCTATCTCTATGGGAAGAGTATCTGTACCCTTCTCCTTGATGTTGATCTTGAACATGTGATTTATTTGATGGGAGGTTAGCAGATGGTAAGTGAGCAGAGGTTTGAAATGTGTCTGCATGTTTGAGGTTGTCCTGTTGTTTTCTTACCTTTCTTCATGATCATGCTTTGGGTAGCTTTTAATTCAAACAGAATGAGAGACATGTGACCTAAGCTAAACCCATGTCAAGTTCAAACTAAATCAACAAAACTCCAGCCAACCCATAAAGTTATGCCCAACAAATAAATGTTTGTCTGTATGCCACAAAGATGTAAGCATCAAGAGCTGACCATTTCAGCTAGATTGTATTTAAGGATTAGGAGCAGAGTAGGGAGTAAGGAGTTTTCCTCCTACTCCCAGTCCCACATTCCTGTTTATATGGTGATATGATATTTGGTATGGTGTTTGCTTTGCTTTACTGGAGTTAAAAGGAATGTGTGTGTGTGTGTGTGTGTGTGTGTGTGCGTGCACGCATTTGTGTGAGATACCAAAAGAACAAATAAGGTAAAATGTGAGGACACATTTGGAAAAGAATTTCTAGTATGACAGAAAACGAGTCAGAAATGCCACTTAATGATGTTGGGTCCTGCAGTAGTTAGGTTCAGATGTCAACTTGGCCAGGTGACAGTGCCCAATTGTTTTGTTGCTGTGGGCTTAAATCATCAGCTGAAATTCATTTATGGCTGATAACATCTGCAGTTGGCTAAGAGGAGTGCCTTCTACAATGAGTGATGTTTAATTTAATTAGCTGGAGGCTTGAAAAAGAGAGGTCAGAAGAGAGCTTAATAGCTCAGCATAATTTAGCATACCTTACTCAGGACTCAGAGCCAACACAGACTCAGACATTTGGAGATGCAGAAGTTAATCACCCCCGAGGAAAGCCATTGAACCCAGGAGCTGGGAGGGAAGGCCAGCAGACGTAGTCATGTGCCTTCCTATGTGACAGAAACCCAGATGGAAGCTATCTGCCTTTCCTCTGAGGAACTGTAAATTCGTAACTAAATAAATCCCGTTTATAAAAGCCAATCCATCTCTGGTATTTTGCATTCTGGCAGCCTTAGCAAACTAAAACAGCTCCTGATTTTGGTCATTCCCTTGTGGGGAAGAATATGTGGCATTGTGGATACTGTATTTAGCTAAAGAGCTAATATATTTATCTGTTCCTAATATGTGACCACTTCAAATTCACTAAATGTATCTTGACTAAATTAGTCAGTTTATAGTGGAAGTACACATAAAGATATTTCCAGCTAATCCAGTATCCATCAAAAATATTGCAATATCTCAAAACCCAGTGGACTCTTTCTGACTTCCCATGACACAGGTGTTAGGTTAGTGAGAGAGAAAAAAGCTGGACAGTGGCTATGCTCAGTAGAAGCATATCCTAAAATGGATACTGAGTAAATGCATTTATAAAGGCCTTTTGATTGATGAGATTAGATGAAAAGAACAGTTATAGACTTGGTCCTAAGCTCATGGGAGATATTTCTTATATTCAGAACTCACTGAATTCTCTTTAAGAAGAATTTGGGGGCATTTGTGTGTGTAAGGGTGAGTAGCAGACTATTAAGCCAAGCAGGGAAGGGCTCAAATTTGGTGGAGATTTGAGTATTCATTATAATGTGACAGTTTTACTTTGAGAACAGGTAAGCCTGAGACATAGAGGTTACAGTATGTTTTTATGTATTAAAAACTCAACACATTCATTGAAAGGCTTCTGCCATAGTAGAGACTTTTATAATAAAAATCTCACTTGATGTTATAAAGGATTAGGTTCTGCTATGCCTGGCAAAAAGCCCCAAATAACATGAACTAAACTAAGAAATCAATTTATCTCTCTCACATTTATGAAGTCTGGGGTTATGTAGTCTTGAGCTAGTACAGTGGGTCTGCTCTACAACATTCCCAGAGACTATCTCTTTAGGTCCCCATTGTATCATCCCTAGGATTTGGACCCTGTCTTCATGGTCCAAGGTCATGGTATCATGTTATCCATGTTCCAAGGGATGAAAAAAAAAATGACAAAGAAGAAGGCAAAAGGCATGCCCCAGCTGTCTTTTATTGAAAGTTACCAGAAGCTGACATAATGAAAATTCCACTTTTGCTCTATTCTCTGGAATTTT
Organism: Tamandua tetradactyla; assembly: GCF_023851605.1. Classification (NCBI taxonomy): domain Eukaryota; kingdom Metazoa; phylum Chordata; class Mammalia; order Pilosa; family Myrmecophagidae; genus Tamandua; species Tamandua tetradactyla. The sequence continues at coordinate 41,952,104 of NC_135338.1, forward strand.
ACCATAACTGCAAGGGAAGTTGGAATGTATGCTGTAATCAGTAACTCTATATTCTAGGTGCCAATGAGTTTAGCTAAAATTTTTATTGCAATGGAAGTGGAGAAGAACAGGTATTGTGAGACAATTCGAAGTGTCTGACAAAGATTCCCCAGCTGACCATCTACGTTTCTTGCATCCCCTTTTGTCCACTCATGGAGTTAATTTCCCCCAAAGAAATAATTCCACAGCTTAATCATGGTTCTCATCTATTTCAAAATCTGTGGAACTATGATGACATGTGAGCATTTTTTTTGAGATTGCCCAGATATAGCTCCTTTTGGTCTGGCAACTGGAAGCCAAAACACCAGTTTTTGCTTTCCATGCTCACAATGTACTATGTTAGAGTAGGGACAGATTTACCACTATAAAAAGTTTGTTTCATGAAAGAAGAGAAAGGATTGCACACAGCAGTCACTAGTTCACTGGGCCAAAGTAATAGCCACTTTTTCTGGCAATTGGTTTGTAATTTTGAAGACTCCAATTTTACTTTCTGGAGGAAAGGCTTTGTCTACTGTCCTTTGTGGTCCCTGGCCTGATATTCTTGGGACTTTTACCTTGTATATTATCCTTCCTGACACATTTGAGGTGAGAGTAGAAATTTTGGCTCTCTTAGAAACTACAAAGCTTTAACACTCTGCTTCCTGCTAGTGCAGGTTCGAAGGTCCAGGAATGGCTTTAGGAGTGGAACATTTGCATATTTTTGGAAGGCAAAGCTTGTGGCTTTCTTGGCAAAATAATTATCTGAACCTTTGTAAACTTCTAGATTTTGCTACATGTTAACCATAGCCAGACCATATCTGCACATATTGCCCTTTAAGCTAAATTACTCTTGTCTTTGGTTTGCCTGCATACAAGCTTTGCCCATCCCTCAAGCACTGTCAATGGAATTAACCTTGAATATGTCTTTATCAGTCAGCATAATTTATGCTTTAGTGCAGATGACCCTAAAATCTCATCAGCAAGAAACAACAAAGGTTTCACAGAAAGCTCTTCTCACGGTTGCCACTCAGGGATCTGGACTGGCAAAGTTCCTTTCGAAAACTTGCATGGAGGATCACAAAAGGGGTAAAGAAATATACAGAACCACTGGCTGGTTTTAATGATGTATAATTCCACTCACATTTCATTGGCCAAAGCAAGTCACATGGCTACATCTAATTTCATAAAGTATGGATGAAGGCAACCCTACTATGGTGAGTAAACATTATGACTAGTAAAACATCTGCAACAGAGGAATTAGGTGGTGTGATGAATTGAATTGTGTACTCCCATTTGGGCAATTCTTGATCTTGGCCAGCATGCTGGTGTAGACCCACTGTACATAAAATTGCTTCAGGATGTTACTTCGGTTAAGGTGTGATCTTGTTGAATCAGATTGGGCTTAACTCCAGATTACAGGAGTTCTTCAAAGACAAAGTGGAAGTCAGAAGAAGAGAGAAGCCAAGAAAGGCCATCAAGTACATTGCTAAGTGACAGAAAAACCAAGGACCAAGGACCACTGGCAGCTAGTCCCAGAATGCCACAATCTTTGGGAAGACAGCATTGCCTTGCTGTCACCTCAGTTTAGGACTTCTCCTAATCTTTAAAACATGAGCCAGTAAATTATCATGGTTGAAGAAAATCCTATTGTATGATGTTTTAAGAGCTGAGAAACTAAAGGAGGTGGTAAAGCAATTTCCTTGATTTGAGTTTTGCAACTAAGATGGCTCACATCGTCTCATCAATAATTCTTAATGGAAGATTCTTGACATTCTTGGAATCAAAGAAAGTTTATTTTTTTATTCAAGTTGCTTCTTCAGGTCACTCTGTGTAAACTGTTTCAGTTTGGGGTTTGGAAGAGGTAGACCCTTTAAATGTCAAAAGTTTCCAAGCTAATAAAGTGTTGGATAACTCGGATTTCAGACCAGATGCAGAGATTATATGCAATTCCCTTTCTGTTGACCAGCCAGCTCAAGCCAGAGTTCATATCTTTAATGTGGTGCTTTGCTAAAAGTGACAAGAATCAGTAAAACCACATCAACACTGAACTTTTCCCATATTTTCCTCTAATGTCACAGTCTTGACTAGCTCGTGGCTTCCTTTCCAAGGGCAGGCTAGAATTTAATCAAATGATCAATATCTAAGTCCTTGCTATCTACCACTTGGTCATGCTCAATAAATTAAATCCACAAATTTTAGGTTCTGTTGTAGATAGTACTCGACTTCCAGATACTAAAATATTGTTTGAAAATTAGTAATGCTTGGCATTTACTGAAAACACAAAAGCACAGTGATTTAAAAAACATAGAATATATTTCTCTTGCACATAATTGGAAAAAAGATGGAATTTATCAAAGGCTGGTATGATACTATTGTTGCACAAAGTCCTCAGGGACTCAAATTCTTCCAGATTACTACTTTACCTTCTCTAGGTGGTGGTCCTCATATTCACCATTTACAGTTATAAAATCTAAAAATAAATGAAAATAATAAATAAAATAATAAATAAATAAGAATCTGATGTCTCTTGGGGCATAACCTCATCATCATCCAACAAAAAGCACTAACGTTTCATTTGAAGCCCTTAGATCTGAAGGTCTGTGTTCTTGTCTTAGTCATTTGTTCCACTCTGGGTCTTCTAAAAGCTAATAGTTAAAGCTAAATTGTCACATCACATTGCGAAATACAACATCACGTTGTAATTTTTGAAAAATCGCAGCCTACGAATTTGTCACAGTTCTCATAAAAATATTTGTTCATAAAGATTATAGCATTCATTGGCCATGCAGCAAAATGGAAGAAAGGACTAATGAGCAAGAGGCAAACAGCATCCACTGGCTGCCTCATAAGGAAAGTTCTCAGAAGTTGCACCTAACATTCTATTTATATACTATGGCACAGAAATTTGTCACAAGGGAGGCAAGGAAAAATCTTTATTGTGGCTATAAATTTGCCTAGCTACTTCATCTAAGATGAGGAAGAAGTTGGGAAAATGGAGTGCTCAAATATTGCTTTGTGGTGAATGATTTAGCATCATCATACCTTTGAGGAGGCTTTAGTTCAGAAAAATTAAATTAATTTTTCCAGGGTCATGCAACTATTGGAAAATTAAGAGTTTGATGCCAGCCCTTCTGAGCCATAGTGCTGTTCGTTAGAACTATCTAACACTGTGTTGCATTTAAATGCAGGACTCATTGATGTATGAGGGTATATGATCCACCTCTGCTCATTCCATTTACCCCAACATTGGGAATTCCACGGGGTGACAAGCTTGAGACCTCTTTGTAATTTCCTCCTTTGATAGCCATTCCTATTGCTAATTGTCATAGAATAGTGGAGTGCCTGGAGGAGAAAACAAATATCCTGTGTTTTTGACACTTACTTTCTCTTAGTGATTGTTTAATTGGTATGACTAAAGTCAATCCACTACTACTTCATTTGAGCAGAGGAGGCCTTTTAGATCCTTTTTCTCCACTAGTTCAGCTTACTACAGCAAAAAATGAAGTACTTTATTGAAACTATAACCATTACCAATCAAATACCTAGGGATGGATTCAAAGTCATGGCTGCAACCTTTCAAAATGCCCAAAGACTGGGCTGCTTGAAGCCATGCAGCTTCCAGAATGAATTTGTGAACTTGGAGTTGTATTTCCAGAAGGCTTTATGATATTGATTTTGAATAAGTATTTACTTGATTGAAAAGATTTTCTTTGCCTAATTAGTGCTAATTAGCTTTTTTGTATCTTAATGAGAGGGAATGTGTGACTGGGGTCAGGGTGGTTGAGTTGGTTTACTTTCATTCTCTACCTTTTTCTACTAATTGAATTATTTATAGTGTTCGTTTAAAACTTAGCTATTAAAAGATCTTAGTTTTCTAAGTCAAGATTGTGGCTGTATATCATTGAACTAACTTCCCAGAAACCTAATTTCTAGCTTACTCTCTGTGAATTTCAACATTTCACTCAGAAATATTAAATATTTGAAACTACAAAGGGTCAAATGAGTTTTGATGAAAAATACTAAATTAAAAAAAAATCTGATCTCTTTTGGGGCATAACCTCATCATTATCCAACAAAAAGCACTAACGTTTTATTTGAAGCCCTTAGACCTGAAGGTCTGTGTTCTTGTCTTAGTCATTTGTACCTCTCTGGGTCTTCTAAAAGCTAATAGTTGAAGCTACATTGTCAGATACAACATCACATTATATTTTTTGAAAAATCGCAGCCTACAAGTTTGTCATTGTTCTCATAAAAATCTTTGTTCATAAAGATGGAAAAGATTTATTCCAATGAGACATTTAGTCCATTTTTCTCTGTGTGTTTTTTCAGGGTAGTTTCGTATTTGGAAGGATTTGAATACCTACAAAGACCTTGTAGAGGAATTATTTTAAAGCTATTTTTCACCTTAAAGAGGTTTATCTTGAGATTGGATAGAGAATATGTGAAGACTAAGAAATCTAAGAGAATTCCTCTATCTCAGAAATCCTAGAGAAGGCAGCATGTTTTTCAGTGTGGCTGCTTACATAGTAGCATTCTTGTTTGGAACAAAAATAAAGTTCTAAGCCAGGAGACAGAAGCCCACTGTTATTATTATATGTCGTAGTATCAAGATATGATGAAGCCTTTGTAATTACACATACCTCCTCCAACAAGAGCTTCCTGGTGGGTGGGGAAAAGCTGGGTGGGGAAAAGCTGTTACCATGTTAGGCCATGGTAACAGCTGGGACCTCAAAGAATGGATTAGAATCAATCACATAATCTCAAAGCTTCTCCTAGTTTATCTGCGAACTGGTTGCCATTGTCATCGAATCTTGGTTTCTGCTATACTTGGTAAGTGGGTGCACAAACACACTTACACACATCAACATTTTGACATTCAGGGAGGTCAGGGCTTCTGGGAAATGAAGTCATCCATCCCCACAAGGCTATCCTCATTTTAATTGGTATGCCCTGAGAAATAAATGGCCTCCCAAAACTTCTAAAGGCATTCTCTCATGACTGCAAGTATGTTGGAAAGTACATAGTTTTTCACAGTCAAGTTTCTCCAGATGATGTGGAAAGTATCCTTGAATCCCTTTGTACTAACCTTCCTTCTGAATAGTTTCGAAGCTTCTTGAAGTGCCCTTCTCCCCCTTTTAGCACCCTATTCCTCACTATCTCTATCTCCAGAAAGAAGCACAAAACTAGAGATTCACAAACTTAATTCTTGCACAGGGCTTCCCAATGTATTTGTATCACATGTGTTGGACGAACCTCGTAGGAAAGCTGTAGTTCAGGTGTCCAGTAATCTCCTAAAGATGCACTTCTGTCCTATCTCTCATCAAAGCCCCCACTTCCCCATGTTTGTGATAGATTCACCTGAAGATGAAAGAAAAAGAGGAAGAATGTCTTTGCCTTTCATCATTCTAGGGGAAGATATTATTCCCCCTGATTTGCAAGAATATGAACACATCTCATTAAGTTGATGATAATTCTTTCTCTGAGATTAAATCCCTTTTGTATGTTAATATTTAGTCCAGAAACTTCCAAACATACCATTATTCTTCAGTTTTATTTTGACTTGCCTAGGTCACTTTTCTGAGAATCATGGCAATAAAATGGTGGAAAGTGAAAACTTTCTTGAATCCATGATCCATGCAAGGTAACTACCTGAAGTTGAAACCAGACAATATAGATGCAATTTACAACTGTGCTACATGCTGGACGTGTGATTTTGGGCAAGAAATTTATTCTCTGTTAATCTTTTCCCTCATCTGCAATAAAGATAATAACTGCAATAAAAATTTCATAATACTGCTGAGAGAATAAAATGCAAGAAAACACATGCACAGATATTGCAATCTATAAAATCACACACATACACACCCAGAGTTATCTTCTTACTTTATCCAGTCTGATGTGTATAATATCTATGGCAAATACATTGACATGTGATGTTAATATTTATCTAAATTATCATCTTACTACTCATCATTACTTAAAATGTCATTCATTCATTCATCCATTTTTATTTATTTGTTTACTCATTTATTATTCATATTCTATCTTCCCCTCCTCTAGAATGTAGGTTCCATTACAACAGGAACTTTGTTTTATGTTACGTTCCCTACCATATTTTCAGAGCCTAAATATCGCCTGGCATACTGCTCAAAATATATTTATCGAATGTACATGTGAAAGGATAGCAACACATTATGTGAGCAATGCTATTATATAAGGAAAACTGTACACTTTAAAGAACTTGTCCAAGTTTCCTTCCAGAGGAAAGAAATCTGAGCAACAGAAAATTGTCTTGCAAGAAGTCATGCCACAGAGAAACTAACAGCCCCTTGTTCCTACCAGTTCAATTCTACCACAATTTTAAGCTAAGTCTTTAAAATTTATCCATCTCATGTTTGTGCACCTTGAGTTATGTGCATAAGGAGCAACCCATATAATATTAAAGATTTCAATCTGCAGAAATGCTATTGAGTTATTTGGGTGAAGGTGTTAGAATATTGTTATATCTGGGAAAATAAATGTTTGCTTTGGCAGTCCCTGAATCTCATCACTTTTATGCAAACAATGCAAGAAGGGGGAAAATATATAGACATTCTAGTGTTTAGGATCTACAAAGAAAAATGTTTGTATCTTACCAGGATAAATGGCACTGCTGAATATTCATGACCGATCTATTTTAAGCCCCTCGCAAGCACAAAATATTTGTATAACTGACTACAGCTTCAATTATATAACTGAATATAACTGAAATCAGTGTGTAATTACATGAAAGCAGATATTCCCCATGCATTAAATAATATGCTGGCATGGCAAGAAAGGTCTTACCCTCTTGTAGATTTTATTCAATGAATACATCGGAAGGATGCAAATGACAAGGAAGAGCAGAGAATACTTCAGGGTGGTGCAGAGGAATATAGCTGGAAGTAACAAGACTTTGCTAAGTAAAGAAAAACTTAGATTGGGACCATTTTTACTTATGCTGTGTTTTGCTCCATAGCAATGCTTTTAGAAATGCTTTCGACCTAAATTCACAGTCTAAATTTATTAGACTGAAATAACTTTATGGGGAAGTGATGAAAAACCTATTCCTTGACGTGCTGAATGTCACTTGACTCAAAGCTTTCATCCTGGCATGTCGGTGACTGGTATGTGATCTTAGACAATAAATTCAAAGGCTTAACATTCTTTTTCATTTTTTTATTAAAGAAATGCCAACTTCATGTTCCCTATTGCAAATATTAAGTTGATTCTTAATTTCAGAGAGAACTGTATTCTCTTATTTTAAGAAGGAAACATGTCTTTTCCTTTTTGAAAGATTCCAGATAGTAGAACATATAAAACCTTCTACAACCCCTACAACCACAAATAGTGCAAGGAAAATTCTTTGAATCATGGAATATTCATACCATTAAATGCCAAAAAAAGAACAAATTATTGGTGCCTTCTTTGTCAGTCATTCTGTTCTCTGAAGTAAGAAGTTCGGTCAAATGCATGCATGCCTGTGTGAGCACAATGTGGGAAGCTCATGGTAATGGCCAAATTGGGTAGTTATATAGTGAACAAATCAGAAGGTGAAAGCTCAAATTTTCTATGAACACTCAATATATTTCTCTTTCTGTTTATAAGTGTTTCTTAATTGATTTGGCCACCTACCCCTATAAAGGGTTGGGTGTACTTTGACAATATAGTTTCTGATATGACAAGTAGAACTAAATCATATTATTTTTAGGTTAGAAATCATTAAGTTATTTGGGTTCTCAAGCTCCATTTTAGATAGAAGAAACTTACCACTTGCAACTATACCCAGTGCCACCAAGGTTCAGCAGTATGTCTTCTTCACCATCCTATATCCTTGGCCATACTTATACTTTCTGAGTCAGTAGGAAATTGATAATGATTCCCTAGTCCTGGTCTGAGACTTTATGTAGCAGGATCTTCCTAAACATCCTTGTGTTTCCCAATTGGTCATGTCCCAATGCAAATCTATATTTGAACCTATTCTGTGATACTTCCATCATTCCCCTTTCCACTTTTCTAGGGCTGAATCTCTTGATCTTACCTAGCCTTTAAAGGTCAGATTTTATGGTTTTAGTAATTGAATTCTTGGACTCCTGATTTAGTAGTTAGGTCATATATATGATTATATAGAATATATATATATATATCACATTATAAAAGGGCTAGTGCTTTATTTCAGAGGAAAAAAAAATCTTGATATAGTGGTGATAGGAGACCAGCTTCCTCACAAAGGGCATTTTTGGATACAGCTCTCCATAAAATATTGATGTGCTCATTATGCCAAAGCACAGCGGAGTATTATGAAATACTAAGCTCATCATTTTACTGCCTTCCTTATAAATTTCTTCTCTTTTCCCTGTTTCTCACAGGGTAAAGACAAACTCCAATAAGTGGTATATGGAATCTTTCAAAATATGATTACCATTGTTTTCTATTTCTTAGTTTTCCCTGTCCTTTCATATAACAAATCTACAGCCATGCTCTACTCAGTTTTCCTAACATTCTGAGTCTTTCCACCATCTCTCTGGAATGTTATCTCTGCCTTATTTGACTGCACAACTGACATATTTGTTGTTCTGGACTATTTTCCCTAAATATTACCATACCTGTGGCTTTTAACCTGAATCTTTTAGTCTACTTCTCCCCAACTTCTTTGTCTCCTTTGTGGATCCTCTTTCTTCTACCTAAAAGTATTTATTTAGGCATATTTATTGATTCTTCTCTATTATTTCATCCATTCATTCTGATCTTAACTTTAAAATATCTTCTGAAGTTGTCCGCTTCTGTCTTAGTTTGCCATTTGCCAGGTTGCTATGAGAATAGTACAAAGTGGTTTGGTGTTTTGGTTTGTTAAAACTGCCAAAATGCCATATACCAGAAATGGAATACCTTTTATATAGGGAATTTATGATGTTACAAGTTTAGAGTTCTAAGGCCATAAAAAAGCCCAAACTAAGACATCCAGAGAAAAATACCTTAACTCCAAAGAAAGGCCAATGCCTCTCACATGGGAAAGCATGTGGCTGGTATCTGCTAGTTCTTGTTCCTGGTTTTGCTACTTCCAGCTTCTGATGCCAGTGGTTTCCTCTCTAAGCGTCTGTGGGCCTTCACTAAGCTCCTTTTGGACACAACTCTGGTTCTGGCTTGCTTAGTGTCTCATGGGAAGGAACATGGCAATGTCTTCTGGGCTCTGCCCATGTCTAGGAAGCTGCTCTCTCTGTCAGCACTCCAAGCATCTCCAAACGTCTGTGTCTCTGTCAGCTCTGAAGCAACTGTTCTCCAAGTATATTCATCTGAGATTTCTCCAAAATAGTTCCCTTTTCAAAGGGCTCTAGTAAACAAATCAAAACCCATCTTGAATAGGTGGAGTACATCTCCATCTAATCAAAAGGTCACACCCACAATCGGCTGCGCCACATCTCAGTGGTGATGATCTAATCAATTGTTTCACCCTACAATATTGAATCAAGAATTAAAGAAATGACTGCCTCCATGAGATTAGATCAGGATTAAAACATGAGTTTCCTGGGGTACATAATAATTTTAAGCTGGCACAGCAGGTTTAAACAAGCAAAATATTATAGGTTCATAGTTTTGGAGTCATGTCATTATGTCCATGCTTTCTTCCCAATGTCTGTGGTGATCTGGTGCTAGTTTGCTGCAATTCTTGGAGATCCTTGGCTTGCATCTCTGCCTTCTATCACAAGGCAATTGATCCTTGATCTCCATGTCTGCTTTTTTGGTTTCCTCTGACTTCTGGCTTCTTTGAGTTTAGTCTCCTCTGGCTTCTTCTTATAGATTCCCCCAATAATATGGATTAAGGTTTCCTTTGATTTAGTTGGGCCATATCTCAACTAAAAATTCCACCATCAAAAGGTCCTATTTATGATATGTTCAAACCCACAGGGATGTGGATTAAGAATTAAGAACCTATCCTTTGTCAGGGTACATAATTCAATCTGCCACACCTTCTCACCCATCACATTACCACAGCACAATATCAGTCACTTGGCATTTCTTAACTGGGCTAACATATCATATTTCTTAATGGTCTCTAGTCTCTTATTGTCCGCTCAAATTTTTCACCTTGCCTTATTTATTCTGTCTAAAAACAGAAGTCCCTGTTACAACTCTACTTAAATTTATTCAAGAGATATTCATTATGTTATCTAAACTGTGACACTTTCGATAGTGAAAGTGGATGTTATTAATACTGAACCCTGGATGGCAGATATAATCCATGAGCGTTCCAAGAAAACCTGGGAGTGGGGTGGCTCTACCTTTATAAGATGTGTCCAGTCTGGGCAATGTGCTGTGCAAAGGCCTGCATGATCTAGTCCCTTCTAACCTCCCCGTCTTCATCCGTGGACATGATCCTAGAGCCTATGTGTGGAATGTTCTTCCTCCTTTTCCCATCATCCTTTCCCTGGCTTTCTTGGGAAGACTTCAGAGACCCTTACCTTCATAATAGTAAGATGCCTTTACACAGTGTTTCAATAGTAAATGGCACGTGCACATATCTGTCCTTACCTTTGTGAGGTTTTAACGATCACCTCGTCTTCACTAGACTGTCTGTTACCTTAGGGCAGTGAGATGCCAATCATTTTTGAATTTTTAATATATATCAGTATTCCAGTACCTAGATGCTTAGTAAATATTTTTTAGGGAAAAGGGGAAAGGGTGAAAATTGCCTCATCACACTTCCTTCCATGAACAAATTCAAGTATTTAATATTTAACAAGTTAAAATTTTAAAAGGTGCATTCACCAATAACACAAAGCCTCTCATAATTCTTTCTTTCTTTCTATTATTTTTAACCATTTCTCCCATCAACTTACTGATTTGATTTTTGAGTTGATGTAGCATGTTTGATTGAACATTAGTTGTTTCAACTCCTGTATCTCATTTCAAGTGTTAGTTGTTCCTTTGAACATCCTTTGTATGTCACATAATTTTCTGCCAGTGTCTAGGAATCTGATTTACTTGATTAGTTTATTCTCAAAGTTGTTATATTGCTCTTTTATCCAGGTTTTTTTTAAAAAAAATATTTTTATTATAAACAAAGAACCGAAATACCACCATTCTTGACATATGAACATTCTTAACATAGTTACAATCAATACTATCACATAGTTGTGTATTCATCACCATGGCCATTTTTTTGAACATTTGCATCTCTCCAAATAAAGAAAGAAAAAGAAAAAAGAAAAACTCATACATGCCATATTACCCCTTACCACTCCTTTTTGATGACCACTAGTATTTCAATCTGCTCACTTAATTTTAACTATTGTTCCCCCTATTATTTGTTTATTTTTATCCATATTTTTTAGTCATCTGTCCATATTGTAGATAAAAAGAGCATCAAACACTAGGTTTTCACAATCACATAGTCGCATTGTGAAAGCTATATCATAATACAATCATCTTCAAGAAACATGATTACTGGAACACAGTGCTCAGTTTCAGGCATTTCCCTCTAGCCATTCTAATACACCATAACCTAAAAAGGGGATATCTATATAAGGCATAAGAATAACCTCCAGGATAACCTCTCAGCTCTGTTTGAAATCTCTCAGCCACTGACACTTTATTTTGTTCTCATTTCTCTCTTCCCCTTTTCAGTTCAGAAGTTTTTCTCATCCCTTGATGCTGAGTTACAGCTCAGTTTAGGATTTCTGTCCCACATTGCCAGGGAGGTTTACACCCCAGGGAGTCAGGTCCCACATAGAGAGGGAATGGGTAGTGAGTTTGCTTGCTGAGTTTGCTTGCTGTGTTGAGTTGCTGTGTTTCACTAGATTGTGAAAACCTAGTGTTTGAGCAACAACAGAGGTTCTCTGGGGGTGACTTTTAGGCCTAATTTTAAGTAGCCTTAGCCTATTCTTTGTGTGGATAAGTTTCTTAAGAACAAACCCCAAGATTGAGGGCTTGGTCTATTGATTTGTTTGTCCCCACTGCTTGTGAGAATATCAGGAATTCTCCAAATGGGAAAGTTGAATTTTCCCCTTTCTCCACATTCCCCCAAGGGGACTTTGCAAATACCTCCTTATTCACTGTTCAAATCACTGTGGTATTTATCGGAGCATCACACTAACCTGGAAAAACCTACAAAATCTCATGCCCTATTCAAAGTTCCATGTACTTATGGTGTTCAATTAAACTGTCCACATAAGTTAAATTAGGAAATGCATTAGTCAAAATATAAATTTTGTACCAAATAAACATTTCTTGCTTTGGTTTCACACAGAAGTTAAAGTTTTAAGATATGAATGACCACCTATGTTCAACACCCTGCAATATTGATGCTCCTCTGTTCTTCCTCATGCAAAAAAATTTTCTAATTTGTACATTCAGTCACAATCATTATACACTCTAGGCATTTCTAGATTATACCATCTCAGTCTTTATCATCTACCTTTCCTTCTAGTTTCATATGTGCCCTCAGTCCTCCCTCTATCATTCTCACATTCAGCTTCATTCAGTGTACTTACACTATTGTGCTACAATCAGGTTGTATTGTGCTATCCATTTCTGAATTTTTACACTCAGTCCTGTTGCACAATCTTCAGCTCCAGTTACCCAATCTCTACCCTATTTTTATCTCCAAATAAACTCTATTCTTAGCTGAAGTTCTCCAAGTATACTCATTAATGTTAGTTCATATCAGTGAAACCATACAGTATTTGCCATTTTGTTTCTGCTAATCTCATTCAGCATAATGTCCTCAGGGTCCATCCACATTGTTGCATGCTTCATGACTTTATTCTGTCTTACAGCTGCATAGTGTTCCAACGTATGTATATGCCATAGCTTGTTCAGCCACTCATCTGTTGATGGACATTTGGGCTGTTTCCATCTCTTGGCAATTGTATGCTGCTATGAACGTTGGTGTGAAAGGGCCCATTTGTGGCCTTTCCTCATGTCCTCTGAATAGTTACCTAGCAATGGTATTGCTGGATCATATGGCAATTCTATACTTGGCTTCCTGAGGAGCCACCAAAGTGCCTTCCATAGTGGTTGTACCATTTGCCATTCCCACCAACAGTGGATAAGTGTGCCTTTCTCCATATCTTCTCCAGGACTTGTCATTTTCTGTCTTTTTGATAATTGCCATTCTGGTGTGTGTGTGTGTGTGTGTGTGTGTGTGTGTGTGTGTGTGTGTGTGATGATATCTCATTGTGGTTTTGATTTGCATTTCCCTGATAGCCAGGGAAGATGAGCATCTTTCCACATGCATTTTAGCCATTTATATTTCCTCTCCTGAGAAGTGTTTGTTCATGCCTTTTGCCAATTTTGTGTTGAGTTGTCTTTTTTGTTGTTGAGTCGGACAACCTCTTTCTATATTCTGGATACTAGACCCTAATCTGATACGTCACTTTGAAATATTGTCTCCCATTGTATAGGCTGCATTTTCACTTTCTTGACAAAGTTCTTTGATGCACAAAAGTGATTTATTTTGAAGGTTTTTCCATTTATCTATTTCTTTCTTCAACGCTCATGCTTTGGGTGTAAGACCTAGGAAGCTGCCTCTTATTACAAGTTTTGTAAGATAGTTCCCTACATTTTCTTCTAAATGTTTTGTGGTCTTAGCTCTGATATTTAGGTCTTTGATCCATTTTGAGTTAATTTTTGTAAAAGGTGTGAGAAATGGATCCTCTTTCATTCTTTTGCATGTGCATGTCCGGTCCTCCAAGCACCATTTGTTGAAAAGACTTATCTTTCCCAGGTGAGTTGGCTTGACTGCCTTATCAAAGATCAATTGTCCATAGACGAGAGGATCTCTATCTGAACACTCTATTTAATTCCATTGGTCAGTGTATCTGTCTTTATGCCAGTACCATGCTGTTTTGACCACTGTAGCCTTGTAATACGCCATAAGATCAGGTAGTGTGAGACCTCAAACTTCATTTTTCTTTCTAAGATATTTTTAGCTATTCAGGGCACCCTGCCCTTCCAGAAAAATTTGGTTATTGGTTTTTCTATTTCTTCAAGGTAAGTTTTTGGGATTTTAATTGGTATTGCATTGAATCTATAAATCAATTTAGGTAGAATTGACATCTTAACTGTATTTAGTCTTCCAATCCATGGACACGGTATGCTTTTCCATTTATTTAGGTCTTCTGTGATTTCTTTTAGCAATTTCTTTTAGTTTTCTTTCTATAGGTCTTTTGTATCCATAGTTAAATTTATTCCTAAATATTTTATTCTTTGATTGCAATTGTAAATGGATTGTTTTCCTTGATTTCCCTCTCAGATTGCTCATTACAAGTGTATAGAAACACTACATATTTTTAAGTGTTGATCTTGTAACCTGCCACTTTGCTGTACTCATTTATTTGCTCTAGTACTTCTGCTGTGGATTTTTTTTTTGGGATTTTCGACGTATAGCATCATATCATCTGCAAACAGTGAGAGTTTTACTTCTTCCTTTCCAATTTTGATGCCTTGCATTTCTTATTCTTGTCTAATTGCTCTGTCCCTCATATTTCTTACATGGAAAAATGTGTATTTTAGAGTTTTTTGCTCCACACTTAGCATAGGTCATTCCTATTCTTTAATTTCCTTCCTTCCTTCCTTCCTTCCTTCCTTTGTTTTTACATTCTCCTTTCATCAAATCCATTTGTAGTCACTTCTCAGATTCTTTATAACTTCCCTTTGCTGACAATTTTGCATCCTTCTTTGCACTGGTATACAAAGGCTGGTTTGACAGCCTCCATATAAATATGTGTCAACAGAGTTGAATCAGCGAAGGATGCTGATAGAATTTGACTATCATAATAATTTCTTTTTTGTCAAGTCTACTGAAGAAAATTTACAAACAATAAAATTTATACATTTAACTGTATAGTTAAATGTATTTTGAAAATGTTGACACCCATATAATTGACACCTCAATAAAACTATACATTTTTTTTTTTTTTTTTTTTTTTTTAAAGACAGAGAGAAGGAAGGAAGGAAGGAAGAAAGGGAAACATAGACAGATAGAAGGAAGGAAGGATAGAAGGAAGGAAGGAAGGAAGAAAGGGAAACATCTTTAAACATTTTCTTGTTTTATTGTATTTTGTTTTTCCGTTTTTTGTTACATGGGCTGGGGCCGGGAATCGAACCGAGGTCCTCCGGCATAGCAGGCAAGCACTTTGCCCGCTGAGCCACCGCGGCCCGCCAAAACTATACATTTTTATGACTCCAGAAAGTTTTTCTGTGTACCTTTGTAGTTAATCCATCCACCATCCTTTGTCTCAGACAACTAATGACCTGAGTTTTATCACCACAGATTAGTTCTGCAAATTCCACATTTTATATAAACAGAATCATATAGCATGTACTCTTTTTTTTAACATGGGCAGGCACCAGGAAGGAAACCCGCGTCTCTGGCATGGCAGGCAAGAACTCTGCCTGCTGAGCCACCATGGCCCACTCAGCATGTATTCTTTTGCATCTGGTTTCTTTTGCTTAATATATGTTTCTTGAAATGCATTCATGCTATCTCCTGTTTTACGATGCTTTTGTTATTGTTGTTGTTGAATAATATTCTGTTATGTGCATATACCATACTTTTCTTCTCTCTTCACATGTGTATGAGCTTTTGCTTTGCTTCCAGCTCTTGGCTGCTACAAATAAGGCTGATATGATCATTCGAGTACTATAATTTTTGTGAATAGCTCAATTCTGTTTTTATTTTGGAGAAATGCTATGTAACATGGTAGGTATATATTCAACTTTATAAGACACTGCCCAAATGTTTTCCAACTGGAGCACATTCCCAGAGATTGAGTTGCTCTACATTCTTAACACTTGGTATTTTATGTATTTGGAGTTTTCATTATCCTAATGGGGGAGGGGTGTGAAGTGGCATATCAGGGTTTTGGTTTGCATTTTCCTGTTAGCTAATGTTGTGGAGCAGGTTTCATGTAAACATAAGTGAATTCTATCTCTTCTTTTTTGAAGTGTATGCCAAAGTCTTTGCCCTATATTTGTTGAATTGTGTATTTTTACTGTTGAGTTGAAATAAATTTGGCTATTTTAGGTTCTTTGCATTTTCATATAAATTTCAGAATCAGTTTGTCAGTTACTCCAAAAAGTCTGGGGGAATTAGGATTGGTATGGTATTGACTGTATAGATAAATTTTGAGAAAGTGGATATTTTAACAGTATTTGTGTTTCAAAACATAAATATGAAAAATTTCTCCATTTATTTGGATTATTTATTGCTTTCAGCAATATTTGTACTGTTTAGTTTAGTGGTCTTGCCATTATTTTATATAATTTTAAAATACTGCCCATAATGACATTTTTATTTCTTGTTCAATTATTTGTTACTAGCTTATAAATGAAAATTGTTTTTAAAAATATTAGCTATGTAGCCTTGACATGCTCATCTATTTTTTTTTTTTTTTTTTTTTTTTTTTAGAGAGGGAGGAAGGGAAGGAAAGAAAGACAGAGAAGGAAGGAAGGATGGAAGGAAGGAAGGGAGGAAGAAAGGGAAACATCTTTAAACATTTTCTTATTTTATTATATTTTGTTTGTTTGTTTGTTTTTTACATGGGCTGGGGCCGGGAATCGAACCGGGGTCCTCCGGCATAGCAGGCAAGCACTCTTGCCCGCTGAGCCACCGCGGCCCGCCCCACCTCTCATCTATTAATCCTAGTAAATTTTGGTATAGATTCCTTAGAATTTGTATGCAGACATGTCTTTGTATCTGCAAATATTTTTTTTAATATATATGCCATCATATATGTCTTTACTTCTTTTTCTTACCTTAACTCACTAGCTAGGACCTGTAACTAGTAATTCTAGCATTGGAAAGATGTTGGTGAGAGTACATATCTTTTCCTTGTTCCCAATCACATGGTGAAAACATTTTGTCTTTTTTAATTGGATGTAATGGCAATTATAAGTTTTCATAGATACATCTATCATATTAAGGAAATTCATTCTCCTTCTAATTTGTCTCAAGTTTTTGTCATGAATGAGTGCTGAATTTTATCAAGTAGTTTAATCAATTGAGATTATTTATTTTTCACCTTTATTTTCTTTATATATGCTTTCCTTGTATAAAGCCTACATGATCCTGTTATATGATTCTTTAATATTTTGCTAAAGTGGATTTGTCTATAATCTGTTGATGATTTATGCATTTATTGGTCTATAATTTTCTTTTGTTAATAACATCTTTGACAGAATTATGTCTCAGGGTCCCATAAACTGAGATGGGAAGCCATTCCTATTCTAAAGGGGTTTGTGAGTTATTGGCATTATTTCACCCTAAAATGCTTGATGGGATTCACTATGTGGGTCTGGGCTTGCTTTTGGGGATACTTTTAAGCTATTAATTCAATTTATTTAATACATACATACACGATTATCCAGATTTTGTAATTCTTCAGTCAATTTTGATAAAAATTTTTTTGGGGGATCTTAATTTATTTCATATATTAGCAAATTTATTGGCATTTATTTTTCATAAAATCCCCCCATTATCCTCTTAGTGTCTATTGTTTCTAGAGAAATAAACAGTCTTCTACTCTTTTCTCCCTATAATTTTTAATGTGTGTTTTTTCTCTATTCCTCTCCCTTTTTCTTTTACCTGATTAGCCTTGCAAGGGGTTTATAAATTTTATTAATTGTTTAAAAGATCAATATTTGGTTTTGTCAATTTTCTCTATCTTTTCTTGATTTCTGTTTAATTTCTTCTCTGATGTTTATTATTACCTTCAATTTACTTTGTATTTAATTTTTTCTAGCTTTTTAACTTACAAATTTAAATCATTGTTGTACACCTTTTGTCTTTTCTAATATAGACCTTTAAAGCTACAGATTACCTTCTGTGCACTGCCTCTCATGTATTTTTGCATATTGTATATTATTATCATTGCTTCAAAACATTTTATAAATTCTCCTTTAATTTTTTTTGAATCACTGATTAGTTTGAAGTAGGCATTTAACCTATAAATATTTGGTGTTTTCTAGGTATCTTATTATTATTAATACCTAATTGAATTCCATTTTTGTCAGCTAACATACTCTATGAAATTTCCATTTTTTTAGTGTCTTGAGACTTGTTTTATGGCCCATCATACAGTTTATCTGGGTGAACATTCCAAATGCAGTTGAGAAATATATGAAATGCGGATTGGTTATATGCAATGCAGTGTTTTATAAACTCAGTTAGGTCAAATAGGTTGATGGTGTTGTTCCAGTCTGGCTTAATTAATATCACCCACTTTATTTCTGGATTTTTAATAATCATTCATAATACATTAGATTTTGTTTCAAAAATTTTGTAGTGATTAATGAGATGTGCATGTGTGTATGACATATATATATTTACGTACATATTTACATATGATTATTATCTCATATTATCTAATTTGTCATTATGAAATGTCCTACATTAATCTCTGCTATTAGTCCTTGCTTTGAAGCCTGTTTTTTTCTGATATTAATATAGCCACACCAACTTTCTTAAGCCTATCACTATTGTGGCATACATCTTTAGATGGTTGATGTTGGAAATTCAGTCCTATCCCCAATAAGAGGCATGTTTATGTCCCAAGCCCTGATGTTGTGAGTGTAGACCCATTTGTAAGTAGGAGCTTTGAAGTTGTTATTAGTTAAGTTGTGCCCAAACTGAGTGAGGCTGGGCCTTAATGCAATATAGTTGAAAAGGAAAGAAATTGGATGCAAAAAAGAGAAAGCATGGGAAGAAACAAGAAGCCAGAAGTCAATGGAACCTGGAGGAGAAAGGAGATGACAGTGCATGCTCATTGCCAGGTGACAGAGGATCCTTGGCCTCCAGCCCCAGACACCGCAGTATCGGGGGGAAAGTATTGCCTTATTGATGGTACAGTTTTGGACTTCTTCCTTGTTTCAAAACCATGAACTAATAATTCCCATTTTTCAAGTCAACCCATTGTGTGGTATTTGTTTTAGCAGGTGGGAAGCTAAAAGAGGTGGGACTATATATAACCCTTTACTATTTGTTTTCCATGTGTCCCTTTGGTTTAGTTTGATTGGTTGGTTGGTTTCTTTATATTTTCTTGTTTTCACTTTAGCCAAATATATTTTTTTAGTCTTCCATTTATGTCATATTTTGAATTCTTAGCTATACTTTTCATATTATTTTTAACTGGACAGTTTATGGACAACAATATGCACCCTTAACTATCAAAGTCTATTTGAAGTCAAATACTCTTTTTAATGATTCTCTATATATGACTTTCTCTAAGGTTATTAGACTCCACATGAAAATGGTCAGACTGTGTGTGCTATTTTGAATCTACTGTGTACCCCGGAAGAGCCATGTCCTTTAATCCTTATTCGATATTGCTGGATGGGACCTTCTTTATTGTTTCCATGGAGATATAACCCATCCAATTGTGGTGGTAACTCTTGATTAGATGGTTTCCACGGAGATGTGTCTCTACTCATTCAAGGTGTGTTGCTTAGTGAAGCCCTTTAAGAGGGAACCATTTTGGAAAAAGCTGTAGAGCCCCCGCAGCCAGAGACCTCTGATGAACAAGGAAAATGCCTCAGGGGGAGCTCCATGAAACTAGAAGCCTGGAGAGAAAGCTAACAGACTTCATCAAGTGCCCTTCCAGCTGAGAGAGAAACCTCAAACTTCACTGGCCTTTCTTGAGTGAAGATAACCGCTTTTTGGTGTCTTAATTTGGACATTTTCATAGCCTTGCCTTAATTTGGACATTTTCATGGCCTTAGAACTGTAAACTTCCAGTTCTGTTCTCATATATAGCAGTCTGGCAGCTTGCAAACTAAAACACTGTGTCAACTCAGCTCTTAATCAATTAAAACCAGTAAGTAAGTAAGTATATCTTTAGTCAAGGATTCAACCAAAGGAGATCATTTAAATGGTGCAAGGAGCATTACCATGTCAGTATTCCTACTGACACATTTTTGTCTATCTCAAAAAGAGATAATGCAAATGCCTAAAGTTAATGAAAATGTATCCAATTTAGAATCAAATAAAAGGCAATAGACACAGAGAAGTATTTTTTATTTTGCCTAACTTAACCAGTGGAAATTATTTTTAAAGCACTATTCTATGAAAGTTTTTGAAATGAAAGATAAACCTATTAATAGGAAATCTGTATTTCATCATAACAGAGGAATAGTGTCCTTGACTTAGTTATTCTCCAAGAAATGTTTGATCATTTTTAGTATTTGGATTTATTAGAGATTCCAGAGAGCTAATTCATCATGAATCTATCAAAAAAGAGTTCTCAGAACTCCTTGTTGCATGTATTATATTATTTTTAAGAGTTATTAATTTCATTCTTCTTAATTATCTTAAAAAGAACAAGCTACATTTTAAAAACTTAAAACTTTCTTTGTCAGGATGAAATGAACCACGGAAAAGTTTGTTATGGAATAAAAAGGGCAATGTTACTTTGCCATTTATCCACTTTTACTATATGTTAGTGTTCACAGTGTGCTATTGTGCAGATATGGAGACCACAGATAGAAACTTCTCCTTTTGATGTTCAGTCTAGTGATTGTAGGGGGTAAGAAGACAATCAACAATTGCAGTATATGCTCTGTTAAACAATATTAGTGATATATATGGAAGGGGCAATGAAAGTACAGAGGAGGTATATGCAGCCGGAAGGCTTCTCAGTGGCGAAGATGCTCCAAATAAGCCCTAAAGGATGAGTATGAATTAAATAAATCATGAGGAACATATTCTTAGAAATGGAAGACAACCTATATAAGAAGCTGTGGCAAGCCAAAAAAAACCTAGTGTGTCTAAGAAATTGCAGATCATTTACTATGATTTTACCGTGGAATATATTTTGGAGGAATAATAAAAGTCGTGACTAAAAGAGGATTCAAACCAGTAGAGCCTTGCATGTCATGTTGAGAGAATTTGGACTTCATCATGATAATGATGGAGAGAATGGGGTGACAGTAAAAAGAGTGATCATATTTACCTACGGCAATAATACTCTAGTAATAGCAGGAAGGAAGAAGGAAACATTAAAAGCAGGGCAAAACTGGTATTGGAAGATCATTTGTGAAGTTTTTGCAATAATATAAGAGACAAATGATGCGGTTGTAAACTAAAACAATTTCCACATATATAGAGAGGGAGAGAGACTGAGTAGGAAGAATCACGCTGACAGGGCACTAATTTTTTTTTCTGCCTCTTATGGGAGTATAACTTTGACAGCATTTTCAGTGGGACTTACCTGTCCTTTGCTTTTCTGAGGAGGTTCCTTAGATAGGGTTTTGCAAATTTACAAGTGAGAATGACTGAGCCTATGTTACAGACTAAATTTCAAATAAACTAAACAATTAAGTTTTATATCTAGAAAACGTTAGTTAGAAAAATGACTTAAATTCCTTCTTACAATACTGATAACCTTAACCTGCTCTGGTAACAGAAATAGATTATTTTCTTTCATCCCCTGATTTTCTCTTTTGCCCTGTATTATTTCAAAAAAAAAAAAAAAAAGGCAATACTTTCTTTTACCAGGGCTGTATGCTAATTGCAGAGAATTCTCAGTCTTTCTCTTTCTGCGACTAGTCAAAGTTCAGACTTTAATTAGTTTCAGATAATTAAAAAATAGATCCAGCAGAATAGCCACTTGCAGGATGTCAAACATCCCTTTTTCGACCACTAAAAAGCATTAGTGTCTAACAAACCTTTCAACAACCACACCTGACACTCCCCCCTCCCCCACCACACACACACATATAGAAGGTAATACTTTTTCAGGTGAGAGCCAGTGTTCCAGCCTTGGGAACTATAAACACTAATCTAATCTTGTGGGGGCAAGGTTGTTTCCATGGAGATGTGATCTTCCCATTCAAGGAGGGTCTTAATCCTTTCCTGGAGCCCTTTATGAGAGAACATTCAGAGCTTACACAGAGGACAGAGATTTGGGCATATTTGGACAGAGAGATGAAACCATGACCCAGATGTTTGGTGATGCAGAAAGAAATGCCCCACCAGACACCAGAAGCTGAGAGAGTTACTTGAAACCAGAAGCTGAGAGAGAAGGACAACAGATGCCACTTCTTATGTAACAGAGAAAGCCCAGCTGCCATTGGCCTTTCTTGAGTGAAGTTATCCCCTTGCAGGTGCCTGAGTTTGGGGATTTTCATGGCCTTAGAATTGTAGCTTATAATTTAATAAATTCCCTTTATAAAAGCCAATACTGGGCAGTGTGAAGTGGCTCAGTGGCAGAATTCTCGCCTGCCATGCTGACAACCCAGGTTCGATTCCAGATGCCTGCCTGTGCCAAAAAAAAAAAAAAAAAAAAAAAAAAAATCCATTTTTGGTATATTACATTCTGGCAACTTTAGCAAACTGAAACACATGGTAAGGTGGAATGCCAGGATTTAGAGTCTAAGAAAGTGTACTCCAACCTCACCCCAATCTCAAATAAGCTATGTGATTAGAGAAATACCACTTGCCTTCTTTGAGACTTGATTTCTACATGTTAATGGAGATGGTGGTCTTTTCCTCACAGGATTGTTGGGAAAGTCAAAGAAAATGTTTTATACAAAATTTCATTCTATAACAGCAAAGCATAGAATCACTGCTTCATTAGTCTGCTTATTTCCTTTTAGGCCCCCTTCCAGAATTTCTGCTGATGATCTGTCACTGAAGACTAAGATAGTATTTCTTAATTGGGAAGATATTATTTCATAGAATAAATTTTGAATATCTACTGGGGTTGTGTGGTTGTTATGAGGTGTGGAGGCCACTATTGGCTTTTAGTGATTGGGAGAGAGAGATTTTTTTCATCCTGCAAGTGGTGTTTTGGGTTTCTCTGTCACATGGTGACCTCTCCTGGCTCTCGTTCCTGGTTCCATTGCTTTCAGCTCTGATTCCAGTGGCTTTCTCTAAGTGTCTGTGGGTCCACACTTAGCTTCCCCAGGGCAAACTGGGTTTTATCTCTTTGCTTAGAATCTCCAAACATCTGTCTGTCCAAGAAGCTGTGTCCGTGTGGGCTCTGAGATCATTCTATACTTTCTGTCTTTTCTTTTCATACAGGACTCCAGTAAAAGAAATAAGATCCACCTTGAATGGGCAGGGCCACATCTCCATCTAATCAAAAGGTCCTCCTCACAATTGGGTGGATCACGTCTCCATGTAAACAACTTAATCAAAAAGTTCCACCCTAAACAGTAGGTCAGCCTTCACCAAGATTAGATTAGGAGTAAAATAACATGACTTTTCTGGGATGTATAACAGCTTCAAACTAGTACAATCCACCCTCTGGACCCAAAAAAGACACATTCTTTCTATGTGAAAAAGATATTCATTCCATCACAATATTACAAAGGCCTCAAACCATTTCAGTAACAATACATATAGGGTACAAAGTCAAAAACGATAGAAAATCTCATCAACGTCAGTTACAGGAATGGTCCGTCCTAAGGCAAAATTCTCTGGCTGTAAGTCTATTAAACTCAGAACAAGTTATCTGCTGCCAATATGCAAAAGAGAGCTAGCCATAGGATAAATATTCACATTGCCATAGGGAGAAATTGGAAAGAAACTGGGTCACCAGAACCAAATAGTTCTGAAAACCTGTGGGCAGACTCCATTAGATTTCAAAGTCTGAGGGTCATTTATAGAATAAATCCTCAGGGCTTGAGAGAGCAGCAGTCCCCCTTTCCAATGGTTTACACAGTAGGTTTCTCTCTCCAAATGCTGGGGTGAGGGGTTTAACATATCCAAGCATTGGGAGGCCACATTGTTCTTACTTCCACCCCTCTCCAAGCATCAGGGCAGAGCACGGATTCTCTGCCATCTCTGCGGCACAGGCTCAACCATTTCAGATCAATGGAATGGTCACCAGGCTCCCCCAACCCCCAGGGAATGTGCTCCATGATCTCTGAGTCCTGGGGCATCAAAGCTTTTCTTGAACATTGAAGCAGAAGACCTGCCCTCTGACTTTAGGGCAAACTCACCCTCTCCACATACGTGGGTAGATCCACTCTCCTGACCCAAGATTTCCTGAATCCAGGCCTTAGCTTCCATGATTCTGCCTTTGAAGTTATTTTTCCTTCAGTATTTCTCTTTTCAGTCCCTTTTAGTCCATGCTGGAAGTGGTTCCACTCCTTCAAATCTCACAAGAAATTTGCTGACTTGGATGCAGCATACAGGGGTCAAATCCATCAGACAATAGGACTTTCCACAAATCCTGTCTGAATAACTCCACCTCCAATCTTTGCTTGTCCTATAATGGCTGACTGCTTCCATGTTTGAGAGAATCTTCATGTGGGGCACTAGCCTCTGAGGTCTCACTTTCTGGAAGCCCAGAATTTTCTAGACCACCAATTTCTGGTTTCTTTGTACCCAAGACTTCAGATCTTAGTTTATCCTTTTCCTGCCACATATTACTATAAGTTTCAAGAAGAAGCCAGGCTGTATTTTCCACATTTAGTTTGGAAATTTCTTCAACTAGGCGAATTGCACCTTCCATCCAACACCAGGACTCACTTTTGCCAAATCATCTGCCACTTTAAAGCAAGGGTCACTTTCCTTTCAGTTTGCAGTGACACATTATTTAAGGCTCCCTCAGATGGATCTTTAGAACTCAGATTTCTACCAATAGTCTCTTCAAAGCAACTAAGGAGTTTTCTGTCAAGCATACAACAGTTCTTCCTGAACTGTCCCCTTATACCTTTATAAAGTCAATCCAGCATTTTTGGTATTTGCAAATCTCAGCACCAAAATCTGTTTTGGTTTGCTAAAACCGCTGGAATGCAATATAACGAAAATGGATTGGCTTTTACAAAAGGGATTTTTTAAGTTACAAGTTTACAATACTAAGGCTATGAATATGTCCAAATCAAGGAATCAATATGAGAATACCTGTATTCTGAAGAAAAGATCAGTGGTGCTCTGGGTTTCCCTGTCACATGGAAAGGCACATGGTAACCTCTGCTGGCCCTTGCTCCCAGTTCTGTTGCTTGCAGCTTTGATTCCCGTGGCTTTCTCTAAGTGTCTGTGGGTCCTCACTTAGCTTCTCCAGGACAAACTCGGGGTTTCATCTCTTAGCTTAACATCTCCAAATGTCTGTCCAGGTGGCTGTGTCTATGTCAGCTTTGAACTCTTTCTCTATTTTCTGCCTTCTGTTCTCTGCATGCAGGGCTCCAGTAAAGGGAATACGACCCACCTCCCCATCTGATCGAAAGTTCCCATCCACAAGTGGGTGAGTGACATCTCCATGGAAGTAACCTAATCAAAAAGTCCTGCCCTAAACAACACATCTGTCCCTACAAAGATGATTAGGAGTAAAAGAACATGGTTTTCTGGGGTACATAACTTCTTCAAACCAGCACAGGAAGATTGCACTTATTTGGATGGAATTTTCCTAAAATTTCTTGACCATTTTGGAAAATACTGTCACTAATGACTACTTCGTTTTTTTTTTTTTTTTTTTTTTGCATGGGCAGGCTCTGGCATGGCAGGCGAGAATTCTACCATTGAGCCACTGTTGCACCACCTTTGGTCTACTTTTATTTTTTCATTGGCAGGCAAATGAACTTGGTTTGTTTTTATAGCTTTCACATTCATGACATTTTTTTTTTCGGTACATAAATGCAAATTTAAGACTGTTCCATTATGTCTTCTAGGGAAGTTGTTACAGGAACATTAAAGAAATGAAAAAATTACTTGTGGACCACTCAATTGTTTTATAAATATCTTTGAAAGTCGATTATATTATCTATTAATTCTACTATGAATCAGGATGCTCAATGGAGTATTATGGCATATCTTTATTTATTTATTTTCTTAAGGTTTGAGAACTTCTAGCCTATGTCACTTAAATTATCCTATCTTATCCTTAGTGAATGGTGTACCTAGCAAAGGTCTAAGACCTTCTCATGAAGAAATCATATATTGTGTGTCCGTGATATTTTGTGAATATTGTCTGCTTTCACCAGTTGGCTTTTACTATTCTTTTGACCTTAAGAAGGGTAATCCATTAACATGTCCTTTGGCCTTTCATTGTTGATGACCAAATGGTACTGACCCTAACATCTGTGAATTTTAAAAGATCTAATGAAAAAAGCCTTTAAAAATACTTTTTAAGTCCTGAAGCCATCTCATTACTACATTATTGCTCTTTAGCTACCTGCATTTCTGTTTTGACTTCCTCTGAAAGTGAGAATTTAATCCATTCACTTTTTTTTTTTTTTTTTTTGCTTTGAATTTTTTTTTTATTAATTAAAAAAAGAATTAACAAAACAATTAGAAATCATTCCAATCTACATGTACAATCAGTAATTCTTAATAACATCACATAGTTGCATATTCATCATTTCTTAGTACATTTGCATCAATTTAGAAAAAGAAATAAAAAGACAACAGAATAAGAATTAAAACAATAATAGAAAGAAAAAAAAAACAAAAAAAACAAAAACAAAAAACCTATACCTCACATGCAGCTTCATTCAGTGTTTTAATATAATTGCATTACAATTGGGTAGTATTGTGCTGTCCATTTCTGAGTTTTTATATCCAGTCCCATTGTACAGTCTGTATCCCTTCATCTCCAATTATCCCTTCTCTTTTTTTTTTTTTTTAATTAACGGAAAAAAAGAAATTAACCCAACATTTAGAGATCATACCATTCTACACATGCAATCATTAATTCTTAACATCATCACATAGATGCATGATCATCATTTCTTAGTACATTTGCATTGGTTTAGAAGAACTAGCAACATAACCGAAAAAGATATAGAATGTTAATATAGAAAAAAAAATAAAAGTAATAATAGTAAAATCAAAACAAAACAAAACAAAACAAAACAAAAACCTATAGCTCAGATGCAGCTTCATTCAGTGTTTTAACATGATTACTTTACAATTAGGTATTATTGTGCTGTCCATTTTTGAGTTTTTGTATCTAGTCCTGTTGCACAGTCTGTATCCCTTCAGCTTCAATTACCCATTGTCTTACCCTGTTTCTAACTCCTGCTGAACTCTGTTACCAATGACATATTTCAAGTTTATTCTCGAATGTCCGTTCACATCAGTGGGACCATACAGTATTTGTCCTTTAGTTTTTGGCTGGATTCACTCAGCATAATATTCTCTAGGTCCATCCATGTTATTACATGGTTCATAAGTTTATCTTGTCTTAAAGCTGAATCCATTCTGCCATTCTATGTCTTTTGATTGGGAAATTCAGTCCATTAACTTTTAGTGTTATTACTGTTTGGATAATATTTTCCTCTACCATTTTGGCTTTTGTATTATATATATCATATCTGATTTTCCTTCTTTCTACACTTTACTCCATACCTCTCTCTTCTGTCTTTTCGTATCTGACTCTAGTGCTCCCTTTAGTATTTCTTGCAGAGCTGGTCTCTTGGTCACAAATTCTCTCAGTGACTTTTTGTCTATAAATGTTTTAATTTCTCCTTCATTTTTGAAGGACAATTTTGCTGGATATAGGAGTCTTGGTTGGCAGTTTTTCTCTTTTAGTGATTTAAATATATCATCCCACTGTCTTCTAGCTTCCATGGTTTCTGCTGAGAAATCTACACATAGTCTTATTGGGTTTCCCTTGTATGTGACAGATTGTTTTTCTCTTGCTGCTTTCAAGATCCTCTCTTTCTCTTTGACCTCTGACATTCTAACTAGTAAATGTCTTGGAGAACGCCTATTTGGGTCTATTCTCTTTGGGGTGCGCTGCACTTCTTGGATCTGTATATTTAGGTCTTTCATAAGAGTTGGGAAATTTTCAGTGATAATTTCTTCCATTAGTTTTTCTCCTCCTTTTCCCTTCTCTTCTCCTTCTGGGACACCCACAACACGTATATTTGTGCGCTTCATATTGTCATTCAGTTCCCTGATTCCCTGCTCAAGTTTTTCCATTCTTTTCCCTATAGTTTCTGTTTCTTTTTGGAATTCAGTTGTTCCATCCTCCAGTTCACTAATTGTAGCTTCTGTCTCTTTAGATCTACCATTGTAGGTATCCACTGTTTTTTCCATTTTTTCTTCTTTGTCCTTCACTCCCACAAGTTCTGTGATTTGTTTTTTCAGATTTTCTATTTCTTCTTTTTGTTCAGCCCACATCTTCTTCATGTCCTCCCTCAATTTATTGATTTGGTTTTTGAAGAGTTTTTCCATTTCTGTTCGTATATTCAGCATTAGTTGTCTCAGCTCCTGTATCTCCTTTGAACTATTGGTTTGTTCCTTTGATTGGGCCATATCTTCAATTTTCCGAGCGTCATCCATTATTTTCTGCTGGTGTCTGGGCATTTGATCAGATCTCCCTGGGTGTGGGACCCAGCTGGTTGAAAGGTTTTTCTGTGGAATCTCTGGGCTCTGTTTTTCTTTTCCTGCCCAGTAGGTGGCGCTCGTGGCGGTCGTTTGTCTGCGGGGCAGTCGGCCCGGGAAACCGCGCGTGGAGGCGGGGGTCGCTGGCCGTGGCTTGGGGGAGTGCCGGTCCAAATTGCCCAGCTGGCCCGAGACGCCAAGCGTGACGGGAGGGCCCCGCTATCCAATGTTCCCAGTCAGACCGGGGAGCCACGTGCGTGGAGGGGACCCCAGACGCCAGCCACCCCAGCCGGGAAAACGTGCACCCCTCGGGTATCTCACAGCAGTGGATTCTCCCTACCCGTTCAGCCGTTCCAGAATGGGGTACGCTGTCTTTTTTGGTCTCTGTCGTGACTCCGGGAGCTGTTTTGTATTGTTTCTGTTTCTTTAGTTGCTTTTCTGGAGGAGGAACTAAGACCCGCGCGTCTTACTAAGCCGCCATCTTCTCCGGAAGTCTCTCCATTCACTTTTACACAACTACCTTGTAAGTTAAAATAACTTGCTTTAAGTCATTTCAAGTCTCCTTAATTTCCCAAGAGAATAAGTATGACTTTTTTCAATTTTGATGAGTAATATGAGACACAGCTTGCAGCCAGTAAATTCTACAGCAATATCCCTATCTCCTTTGATTTATATTTTAGTTTTTAATAATACACTCTAGCAACCTGTGTGGCATTTTCATTACAGACTACATGCTTAGGGTTAAAGATGAAGCTTGAATGTTATAATGCCTTTGAAAAAGAGGTAGACTATGTATATTTTGATTCTCAGTTTTATGTTTTTTTTAAAAAATATTTCAAATGATATCACAAGATTTAAAAAAATAGTTTTTTTTTCCTTTAAACAAAAATATATATGTAAACTAAATAGCTATGATTTTTGCAAAATACTTACCAGTGACACATGGAGAAATTGAATTATTTAACTGTTTTCAAAATTATCTTAGCAACTCAGATTTCCACTGGGAACAGAGTTATTGTCATGTGATTTCTTTATTGAAGTAAAAATATGGATTTTTTTGTTCCCAAATGTTGTATTGCCTATTTGGGAATACAGGTCCCTATTTTGAAAGTAGTTCAAGCAGAGTTTTCCACATTCTTCTGCATTTGAATTCTGGTCCCTGGATTCTAATTCTAGCTTCTGTTTCATAGGATTGTGAGTTCCTATGGGAAAAGCACCAGGTTTTATTTATTTCATTCAAGAATGAAAGTGCACTACATTTTCCATGGATATTTGCTTTGACATCATACATTTTCTGATCAGAGCTTAGTCTGCTCCTGATTCCCTTGATAAGGCATGGCAATTGTGGGAAATCTCAGCACTTCACAATTTCCTAAGGAACTCCAGAGATTTCAATATTCATTGGAATATGATATATCCTATTCTTCCTAAGGCAAAAGATATCAGGGCTGTATTAGTGTGTTTAAGACTGGAACCCAGATCCAACTGAGGTATGCCTAAGGTCCATCAACCCAAACTTGTTCAGACCCCCAATCAGAAATAGATAGCCCACCAACACAGGGTAATTGAGGAGAGTTTAATAAGTGTACTATTTAAAAGATACAGTTTGCAAACATAAGGTTAAGAGGATCCGACAATAGATGGTTAAACCCTTTGACACTAGTATCATGAAGTTATTCTCCCTCTTGGGTTTATAGTACAAAGAGAGTTAATTCTGGTACAAAGATGAAGTATCTGTATAAGAGGTATGTCCATAGGAGCTGTGACCTTCTCATGGAAACATATTTAACTTGAGATCATCTGAGAGAGAGTGTGAGGGTATAAATATACCAATTTTATTGTCTTCTCTTCTTCTGGTCTCATGCTAGTGCTTCCAGTTGGCCAAATGGTAGCGGGTGAAGGATCTCACTAATGTAGTCTATCAATTGCAGCCTCCTGGGCTATAGACCTTGGTATGAAAGGGTGGAAATTACATTTGAAAGTTAAAACACAATATAGTAAGTACAGGCTGTGAACCATAGCTCCCAACTAGTTCCAAGAGCCCCTAAAGTCTTGCTACTGGCATGGAATGGTCTACCAAAATGTCATTCTGACATGCTAGGGCACACCCTTGTGGAGAGTTTAAAACAGCTAGTTACTGACTCATTTTGCTTGAAAGCAGGTAAGGTAGAGAGGGGAAGCCCAGTGGTCCATTGTATTAGGGTAACAGTTGGCATGAAGCATGCACCTCCAAGTCTCTGTGGTTTAATATCTCACAATAATCCAAAATACAGGTTTCTAATTAGCAGAGGAACAGGCTCTGCTTATCATAGTAATTCAAGCAATAAAAACTGATAAAAATTCTGTTATCTTTTGTGGTATAGCCTTCCTGGTCTCCTTGGGCATTGCTATCCACTAACAACTGAGGAAATAGAGGAGAAGGCTCACACAATAGATAACTTTTCAGCAATAAGTGTCCTACCTCATTCCACTAGTGAGAACGAGGCACATGACCTTACTCAGATGCAAGGAATGCTAGGAATGTAGTTCTTGATGAGGCAGCCACTTCCCAGCTACTACCTTATTGTTCTAGTTTGCAAGCTGCTGAAATGTAATTTACCTCCTAGCAGGTGATATACCAGTAATGGACTGGCTTTTAAAAGGGAGAATTTATTAAGTTAATAGTTTACAGTTCTAAGCCCACAAAAATGTCCAGATTAAAGCAAGGCTATAAAAATATCCAATCTAAGACATCAGGGAAATCTACCTTGGTTCAAGAAGGCCGATTCAGGGTTTCTCTCTCAACTGGAAAGGCACAAGGTGCCTTGGCAATATCTGCTAGCTTTCTCTCCAGGCTTCTTGTTTCATGAAACTCCTCCCGGGGGCATTTTCCTTCTTCATCTCCAAAGGTCTTTGCATGGGCTCTCAACATTCTCATGGCCTTCTCACGTGGCTCTCTTGCTTTCCAAAATGCTTCGTCTTTTACAGGATTCCAGTAAACTAATCAAGACTCACTGGAATGGGTGGAGTCATATCTCCCTCTAATCAAAGCTTAATACCCACAATTGGGCGAGTCACATCTCTGTGGAGATAATCTAATCAAGTTTCTAGTCTAAAGTACTGAATAAAGATTAAAGGAAACTGCTGTTTCCACAGATGGGTCGGGATTAAATCATGGCTTTTCTAGGGTTCATAATCTTTCATACCAGCACAATTATACTGTGTCATATACCTAACATTAAATTTTCATTCATATTTAGTAACTGAATTTAGTTCCTGTTATATGCAGTTATACTTAGTTCTAGTTATATTAGTTCCCATGTGATATATTTTTCCAGAATGTAATGTAATAATATCAATAAATCAGCTATTACTATACTAAGAGTGATGGGAGGTAGTAAACAAATGGAAACCGTAGTTTGTCATGGTCAAAAGTTTGAAGTTTGGTTGGAGATAAAACCTTAGATCAACATAAAATTAGCTAGGGTTAAAGTATATTGGTCAATATTAAATTATATAACAGACAGTGTAAGAATCATTGAAACTTTAAACACAAGAATGGAGATATCACCAGAAATGGCCAGAAAATCTTTGGGAGAGGTAGGGGAAATGAAATGTTTTTACATTGTTATTTGACTGATTCTATTTTCAGTTTTTATCCGTACGTTTGCTGATATAAGTATAATCTTCAAATGAGTTTTATTTTTTCCTGTGTATTTTGTAACTCGTTGATATATTCAGCATCATAACAGCTCTCCAGTGGCATCTTTTTATGTCAAGAGAAAAGTGCTACAAATGATGTGATTGTGATCACTGATTGGCAGTAGAACTTTTGAAATTACTATGTTTATATCACCGAGAAGTGTCACCTTTAATTTGGGCTTGATGTTGATATTCTTAGAATGTTTTCTTGCATAAGTTTTCCACCTTGTTCTGCATTGTTTTGTTTCTACTTACATGGCAAAGTTTCTTGGAATCTGAAAAAAAGACTTAGGGCTTCAACATAAATCAGAGGGAGTGTAGGGCTGGAAGAGAATTTAACATACATCTAAAAGCTTTTTCCTCTTTTTCATTGACTAAAAGCTTATATAAACTTGTGTGTGTGTTTATGGCAGGGGGAATTGGTTTCGAGCAAAGTGAATAGCTTTCATTAGTTTGGTTAGTATTTGTGGACTTTCTCTTAGATTTTTAGAACCCCAAGGGAATAGAAGATTAACTAGTATATTTTGGTTTAGGAAATAAATCTCAGAAATTCAAAATCTCTTGCCATCCCCAGTAGAGATTTTTTTCTTTTATTTTCTTTTGTATTGTCAGGACAGTTGTCACAACTAAAAGGCGCTCTTGAGGGGTATCTTTTTGTGACAACCCTTATATGCTGAGAAGCATGTGAAAGAATATTTTTAAGGTTTGTGTGCTCAACTATCAAAATGATGCCTAAATATTCCCTTGTGTTTCTGTTTACATGATTCCTAGATTAGATCCCAAACAAAAGTTTGATCGTCTGTCCCACATATCAGTAACGTGAAATCACTGACCAATGGGTGCATGTCATAGCAGAAAGAGGCACACAGAACAACATTCAAATACCAACCCCACTTTTTATATTTTATGTCTTGCATAAATCACTTAACCTTGTTGGGCCCCAGGACTCATTTGAGGAAAAGTAAGGATAACAATGACTCCCTGCAATGTTGATTGTGTTGGGAAGCAATGTTTGCAAAGAGCCTTATTATGTATTTGGATACTACAGAAACTTACTAAGCAGTAGCTCTTATCAAACCAGTAAATTGCTGTAAATAGCTTCATGACTCTGGTACACATTTGTTGTGCACTGGGATGATGTAAAAGATTTTGAATCTCCCACAGTTAGAATGTGAATAAATTGAGAAAAACATGTTTATGTAACAAGTGTTAGCTAGACATTTGTGCAAAGGTATAGACTCGATGCCTGTCTGAAGGACATTACCTAAATAAGAACATTGATAATCAGACCAGTGAGGGATAAAAGTCCAGTGCTGATGCCACTTTGGTGAGTGTCAAGTCATCAGGTCAAGGAAGACTCTCATTTAGTAGATGGTCTCCTGCGGCTTTCCCCACCATGTCTTGACCAGCCTGATGTCAGCCTTTGAGTTGATGCACTTTAGAGACTCTGGTATCCTCCACCTTTAAATTGTTGTGTGCCTTTGACCTGGTTATTGCATATTTGCTGTGTTAATAGTTTACGATTAAGCAAGCAAATAAATTGCATTGAACATTCACACTATTGTCATGCCAAATATGCTTTTGCCTTGTGATCATATCTCAGGTCATTCATGACAACGTTCTGTTAATTTGGAATAATTGAAAGAGAAGTAATGGGGAGTGGAAATAAATGGTTGACAGAGCAAGAATAGACATTTTGTTTTGCATCTATGAAGGGTGTCTATGCATTTAAAGCAGGTAACCTGGGGTCTAGATCACACTTGTCTGCGTTGCTTAGAGAGGGTGGAGAGAAGGCCAGAACAACCAGGTATCTTTCTGTTCTCTGACATCAGTTTATCATTAACAGACCCTAGGGATTCAAAAATGTATTTAGATTCTTCCTCAATTTTGGTAGGCTTCTGCATTATGCTTGGTGTATCTTTCCTTTTCTTCCCTAGAATGATCTCTTTACTGAGTTTAGGCTCTTATCGAGAAGCATGTGATTCTAGCAGTTTCTGCTCCCTGTCTTGCAAAATCCCAGAGTTTAGGAATTGTAAAGGGCCTGACTACTTACTTAGAACTTGGGTGTTTTAAGGTGGGAAGAGTTCCTTTTGTGTGTTTTCTATTGTGAGTAGAGAGGAGGTAGAAGAAATAAATGGAAAATAAGCTCAAATTAGTATCAATAAATTATCACACTACAACTGGATTAAACATTTTTTAAGTATTTTATTAAAAATTCCATTTTGTTCCACTCTTGTTGGGTTTCAAGTAAACTGTTGGTATGGATTCAAATTGCATTTGAATCATGATTTCAAAGCAATGAATTTCATTGTTATCAAGTGGAGCTGTTTGGTTCTTTATCAGAGATCATATTTCTAAGTTAGAGAAAAAGGCCTGATATACTTCGGACTTTTCTTATAAAGGGAATGGGGATTGATAATTTTGGACTCTAGTATCATTAAGAAAAAGAAAGATTCGATTCTTAACAAAAAACATGTGAATGTGATATTTTTAAGGCACCAAACAGCAGGTACAAAGTACCCTGCTTACAACAGCAATCACATTTTATCCAATAAAAGCACTTAGAGACAGCAGGTATACCCACGCAGGTGGCCTGAGTTTTGTGCATTAGCTAAAAGTTTAGGTTGCTATGGCTTCAGGAACCAAACAAAAGAAAACAGTGTCAATAGATTTGCTTCTTACTGTTAGAGTGTTCTATTGCCGCTGCATCCCTTACTTACCAGGGACCTTTTAAAATGTAATTTTGTTTACTTATTTAAAATGCTTTGATTTCATTCATGGGGATTCAAATGCTTGATTTCCAAAGAGCAGCATAAGGGCTGTGATTGTAAAGCAAGGATTTCAGGGTGGAATGGGCATGGATAAATTACAGGAGAAAGCAGAGTGCCATTTGGCCCCCACAAAAGCTATCCATTGAATTGGCAGTAGAGAGTGTTATAAATAGAATGTTTCCAATTGAAGGAAAAATAGGCTTGATCTGACTGGAATAAACATTTGGTTACTGAGATATGTGGAACTTGACAGGGTATATTCTTAGCCATATATTTGGCCTGTTTCAGAAGAAGTCACAGTCTATGCACTTCAAATCTTTCACCTTGGATGAGGTAAGGTTTTTCATAAAATATCTTGAGCATTATCAGTGCCTTATAGAACAGTGCTTTAATCAACTAAGGGCAAATATATTAGTAAAACCATATGGATTAAGCAGTGTTGGATGATCAATTGGCTGCAGAAAGCTGAAAAAGATATTCAGGATGTGATCAGTTCCAGGCATTGTGTTCTTGGGTCATTGATTCAGCTCTTCTCAGCTTCCACATGGCTTGAAGACAA
This sequence comes from Tamandua tetradactyla, assembly GCF_023851605.1. Taxonomy (NCBI): domain Eukaryota; kingdom Metazoa; phylum Chordata; class Mammalia; order Pilosa; family Myrmecophagidae; genus Tamandua; species Tamandua tetradactyla. The sequence goes on from NC_135338.1 coordinate 41,987,424, forward strand.
CACAGACGGATCATTCCAAATGCTCAGCCTTGCATGCAGGCTGATGCTGCTATCACAAGAACTGGTTTCTTAAGAACATCTGTCCCTGCAGGGTCCTTAGACACCAGCTCAGAGAAGCATGCCATTTTAACCTCAGTACTTTCACTTTTCACCATTTCAGAAGTCAAAACATTATATCTTTTTAGTAGTAAATGAAGCTTCCATATTAATCTCTAATAGTATTAGCATCTAACAAACCAAAAGAACCTAAAAACTAGAATATGGCCAATGTCTGTGTGTGCCTGGTCTCCCTTCCCTGCCTCTGAATCTGTATTTCTCATTCTTGTTTGTGAAAGCATTTTTATTGGGAAATATAACACATCAGAAACAAAGCTGGGTAGCTTAATTAATTATCTCACAACAAAACCAGGTTGTCAGTCACCCAAGCCCAGAAAAAGTACATTTTAGCACCCTAAGAGACTCTTGGAGCTCTTTTTTCAGTTGCTTTCTTCCCTAACTCCATGCCAAAGGTAACCACTCTCTTGTTTTAATAACCAGAGTGTGGTTACAAATTGGTGAACAAATTGGTGATCAATTTTTTGTTTTCTTTCTCGTTTAACCACTTAAAGACACATCCCTAAACACTAAAATCTGAGTTTCGCTTGTTTTTGAACTTTATTTAAATGGAACTATAACCAATACCATATGCATTGTGTTAATCTGTGTTTGGTTTTGTTCACTTTGTATTACTTCATTTGTGAAATTAATGTGTTTCACTAGTCACATTCCATTTTCATTGAAGGTTCTCTCACAATTGATTTATTCATTTTGTGTTAATAGACATATAAGTAGTTCCTAGTTTGGGGTCATTAAGAAAAAATGCTGTCATGTAAGTTATTGCATATATGTTTTGATGATCATAGGTACACTTTTTCATGAAATGTCCATAGGAACCAAACTGAATATTGCTAAACTGTTTTCCAAAGTTTTAATACCATTTCCACCCAACACTTCATGAGAGGTATTGTTGCCCTGTATTAACTTTTGTTAGGTGTTTGCTCATATCCTTCAACCATTTTTAATTAGATTGCTGTCTTTGATTTGTTTTTTATCTTTAAACATTTTGAATACAAGCCTCATGTCAGTTATATGTGTTGTAAATAAAAGTCTTTTTCAACACTGTGCTTTACCTTTTCTGTTTCTTAATGGTATCTTTTGATGAATGTAATCTCTTAAATTCAATGTAGTGAAACTTAATTATCTGTTGTTTATGGTTAGTGTTTTATAGTCTGATTATTAATTTTAGACAAATATTACTATATATTACACATTATGAAATACACATTATATATTGAATGTTACAAATTTATAATCTTCTAGCAAGTACATTGTTTTGATTTTCACATTTAGATCTCTATCTACTTGTAATTTATTTTGCATGTTGTGAGAGAGGAGTTAATTTTCACTTTTCCTCATACGGGTATTGAATTTTCCCAGCATTATTTATTTAAAAGATTGTTCTTTCACCAACTATTATGCAGTGTCATCTTTAATTCTTTATGCCATTGATCTATTTGTCTACTCTTGCACCAATATCATGTTATCTTAACTTCTACGCTTTATGTTACATATAGGGAACATCAAAACTTATTCTTCTTTTGATGTGCATAAAGAGTCAGCTTTCTAAATTTACCAAAATAATCCCTTGCAATTCTAAGTGGTATTGCACTAAACATACACATCCAATTGGGAGAACTGAAACTTTCAATCTACAAATATAGTAAAGTCCTCTATATCCGTCAATGTTCTTTAGAGAAATTGAATCAATAGTCCATATGCATGTATATATATATGTATATGTTAAATTACATTTTATCAAGTATAATTTTTAATGAATAGTATTAATTAAATCAATATACACTACTTATTACTATTGCATATATTTATATGTATATATTTATATATGTGCATTTATATACACACGTATCACACATTTGTAAAGAGATTTATTTAAGGATTTGGCTTAGGCAACTGTAAAGTTGGGGAGTTTGAACTGTGTAGGGCATACCAGCAGTGTGGGAAATCAGGCAGGGATTGATCTTACAGTCTTGAGGCAAAATTTCTTCTTCTCCAGGGAACCTTAGTTTTTGCTCTAAAGCAATTCAACTGACTGAGTAAGGCCCACAGGCTTATTAAGGTTAATTTCCTTTACTTAAAGTCAACTGATTGTAGATATAAACCACCTCTACAAAACACTTTCAAAGTAACACCTAGATTAACCAGCAGTTAGTGCTTGATTAAGTAACTGGGTACTATAGCCTAGCCAAACTGACATATAAGACTATCACATTCTTTATTCACTTAAATCTTCTGTAAGTTCTCTCAATAAATGTTCCAAAGTTTTTGTATAGAGATAATGTACATTTAAAAAAAAAATTTACTCAAAGGCATTTGATATTTTTTGTACTTTGGGGTTATCTTCTTTTAACTTTTTATTTGGACAAGTGTAAGAAAAAATAATTGGGAGTCATATATTGACAGTATGTCAGGCACATTTGCCAAATTTCTTTACTAAATCTGAAAGTTTGTCCTTGTGTAGATTTTACTTTTTTTTTTTTTGCATGGGCAGGCACCAGGAATCAAACCTGGGTCTCGGGCATGGCAGGCGAGAACTCTGCCACTGAGCCACCGTGGCCTGCCCAATCCTTATGTAGATTTTTATATAGTAAAACGTATGATTTTTAATTAAGAAGAATTTTATTTCCTCCTTTTTCATGCAAATATCGATTTTTTAAATTACATTTTTCTTTCTTTACTGTCATGACTAGGATCCCTAATATTCCACTTATTTGAAGGGGTAATAGCAACCATCCTTGTCTTCTTTCCTGTTTGAAGGGGAAACATTTCATTATCTCGCCATTTCTTTTATCATGTTGAATAAATTCCTGTATTAGTTTCCTAGGGCTGTTGTAACAAAGTAGCACAAATAGCATGGCTTAAAAAATGAAAATTTATTCTCTCACAGTTCTGAAGCCTAGACGTCCAAAGTCAAGGTGTCAGCAGGGCCGTATTCCCTGTGAAAGTTCCATGGAAGAATCGTCTTTCGCCTCTTGCCAGCTTCTCGTGTCTCTTGGCATTCCTTGGTTTGTGGCAGCATAACTCTAACCTCTGCCTTCATGTTCACAAAGCTGTCTTCTCCTGGGTTACTCTGTTTTTGCATGTCATTCTCCTCTTGCCTTTATGCTTGTGTCCCTTCTCTTATAAGGATACCAGATCTATTGGATTAAAGCCTACTCTAACTCAGTGTGAGCTCATCTTAACTTGATTCAGATGCAAAGACCTTATTTCCAAAGACGATGACACTTGGAGGTACTGGCTGGGGGTTAGAATTTCGATTTATCGTTTTAGGGAACACAAGTCAGCCCATAAGAGTTATCTTCATCCCTAATTTATTAAGAGGTTTAAAATTATTGCTATTGTTATAAATTATATATAGTGTACATATAATTATATTATTATAAATGGATGCTGCATTCTACCAAAAATTTCTGTGTCTAATGCTTTTTTCTCTATTTTCCCTTAATGTAATGATCATATTGATTGATTTTTTGAGAATAAATCACATTTGCATTCTTTTAATAAAAGTAACTCAATCATGATGTAATAGGGCATATTTTTCTGTAATCAATTTGCATAATATTTTAAAAAGCTTTATTGAAGTGTACTTGACATAAAATAAACTGCACATATTTATGTTTTAACATATGTCTGTATATATGTGTATGCATGTGGGTGAGAGGATATATTCCATGAAATCATCACTACATTCAATGCAGTAAACATACCCATCACCCAAATGTTTAATCATGAGTCTATGTAATCGCTGCCTCATGCCTCTGTTTTCTACTTTTTCTTCAGGCAACTGTTAATCTGTTTTCTGTCATTAGAGATTAGTTCGGATATTTTAGTTTTATATGAATAGAATTATAATGCACGTGTTGTTTTTGTTTGACTTCTTTTACTTAGCATAATTATTTTGAAATTCTTCCATATTGCTGCAGTTACCAATATTTCATTTCTTTATATTGCTAATATTCCATTGTATATATTAATCACAAATTGTTGATCCATTCACATGTTAGTTTGTATTTGCATTGCTTCCAGTTTTTTGCTATTACAAATACAGCTGTCATGAACATTTATATACTAGTTTTTGTGTGGATATATTGTTTTTATATTTTCTTTCCTCTTGTGTAAATATCTAGGAGTGTAATATATGGATAATGTAGTAAGTATATAGTTAATTGCCAAGCTCTTTTCCGGATTGGTTATATCATTTTATATTCCCATAAACAGTTAGCTGAATAACAATGTTACTCAAATGTCTATAGTGTCTTAGTTAATTTTCTTTCTACTTTTTTTTTTCTGTTAATTTATGAAGGAAGGATATTGAAATCCCTCTGAGTGCTGTTTTGTCTTTTTCTCTTTGGAGTTAACATCAATTTTTGCTTCATGTATTTTGAGGCTTTTTTCACCAGTGCAAATAAATGTAGAATTGTCACAGCTTCTTATCTATTTGATTCCTTTGACATTATGATATGGTATCTTTAATCTCATTTTTTTCTCTGAAATCTACTTGGTGTGATATTAATATAAACACTAAAACTTTTTTAGGGTTAGTGTTAGTATGGTATATCTTTTTCTATCCTTTACTTTTAACTTACTTATGGATTTATGTTTAAATGTGTTTCTCTGGAACAGTATAGCGTTGGGTCTTTGGCCAAAATATGCCTTTACATTGAGATATTTAAACCATTTATCCTTACATTTTTTAAAAACTTTTTTTATTAATTAAAAAAAATAACAAACAAAGCATTTAGATATCGTTCCATTCTACATATACAATCAGTAATTCTTAATATCATCACATAGTTGCATATTCATCATTTCTTAGTACATTTGCATTGATTTAGAAAAAGAAATAAAAGACAACAGAAAAAAAATAAAATGATAATAGAGAAAAAAAAGACTATACATACCATACCCCTTACCCCTCGCTTTCATTTACCACTATTTCAAACTGAATTTATTTTAATATTTGTTCCCCCTATTATTTATTTTTATTCCATATGTTCTACTCTTCTGTTGATAGAGTAGCTAAAAGGAGCATCAGACATAAGGTTTTCACATTCACAGAGTCTCATTGTGAAAGCTATATCATTGTTCAATCATCATCAAGAAATATGGCTACTGGAACACAGCACTACATTTTCAGGCAATTCCCTCCAGCCTCTCCACTACATCTTGAACAACAAGGTGATATCTACTTAATGTGTAAGAATAACCTCCAGGATAACCTCTCAACTGTGTTTGGAATCTCTCAGCCATTGACACTATGTCTCATTTTACTCTTCCCCCTTTTAGTTGAGAAGTTTCTCTCAATCCCTTGATGTTAATTCTCAGCTCATTCTAGGGTTTTTCTCAGTCCCTTGATGCTGAGTCTCAGCTCATTCCAGGATCTCTGTCCCACGTTGCCAGGAAGGTCCACACCCCTGGGAGTCATGTCCCACTCAGAGAGGGGGAGGGTGGTGAGACTGCTCGTCGTGTTGGCTGGAGAGAGAGGCCACATCTGAGCAACAAAAGAGGCTCTCTTGGGGGTGACTCTTAGGCCTAAATTTTAAGTAGACTTGACCTGTCCTTTGTGGGGTTAAGTTTCATGTGAACAAACCCCAAGATTGGGGGCTCAGCCTATAGCTTTGGTTGTCCACACTGCTTGCGAGAATATCAAGAATTCAACTTGGGGAAGTTGAATTTCTCCCCACTATCACCATTCCCCGAAGGGGGCTTGCAAATACTTTTCCAGTCACTGATCAAATCATTCTGAGATTCATTGGGGGATCACTCTGGACAAACCAACAAAATCTCATGTGCTACCTGAGATTCCAAGTACTTATGACATTCAACCAAACTATCTACATGAGTTATATTAGGAAATGCTCTAGTCAAAATCTAAATTTTGTAACAAATAAACATTTTTTTGCTTTAGTCTCACACATAAGGTGACATTTTAAAGTATTATTTATCATCTATTTTCAGCACCCTGCAGTAATGACATTCCTTTGTTCTTCCTCATGCCAAAACATTTTAAAAATTTGTACATTGTACATTTCACTATTATTATGCACTCTAGGCATTCCTAGATTATACCATCTCGATCTTTAACATCAATCTTTCTTTCTGATTTCATTTATGTCCCCATCCCTCCTCCCTCTATCATTCTCACATACAGCGTCATTCAGTGTTTTAACATAATTACATTACAGTTAGGTAGTATTGTGCTGTCCATTTCTGAGTTTTTGTATCCAGTCCTGTTGCACAGTCTGTATCCCTTCAGCTCCAATTACCCACTATCTTACCCTATTTCTATCTTCTGATGGTCTCTGTTACCAATGACATATTCCAAGTTTATTCACTAATGTCAGTTCATATCAGTGAGACCATACCATACAGTATTTGTCCTTTAGTTTTTGGCTAGTCTCACTCAGCATAATGTTCTCAAGGTCCATCTATGTTGTTACATACTTCATAAGTTTATTCTGTCTGAAAGCTGCATAATATTCCATTGTATGTATATACCACAGTTTTTTTTAGCCACTCGTCTGTTGATGGACATTTTGGCTATTTCCATCTCCTTGCAATTATAAATAATGTTGCTATAAACATTGGTGTGCAAATGTCCGTTTGTGTTTTTGCCCTTAAGTCCTCTGAGTAGATACCTAGCAGTGGTATTCCTAGGTTATATGGCAATTCTATATTCATCTTTTTGAGGAACTGCCAAACTGCCTTCCACAGTGGTTGCACCATTTGACATTCCCACCAACAGTGAATAAGTGTGCTTCTTTCTCCGCATCCTCTCCAGCACTTGTCATTTTCTGTTTTGTTTATAATGGCCATTCTGGTGGGTGTGAGATGATATCTCATTGTGGTTTTGATTTGCATTTCTCTAATGGCCAGGGATGTTGAGCATCTCTTCATGTGCTTTTTGGCCATTTGTATTTCCTCTTCTGAGAAGTGTCTGTTCAAGTCTTTTTCCCATTTTGTAATTGGATTGGTTGTCTTTTCATTGTTGAGTTGAACAATCTCTTTATAAATTCTGGATACTACCTTTATCTGATATGTCATTTCCAAATATTGTCTCCCATTGTGTAGGCTGTCTTTTTACTTTCTTGATGAAATTCTTTGATGCACAAGAGTGTTTAATTTTGAGGAGCTCCCATTTATTTCTTTCTTTCTTCAGTGCTCTTGCTTTAGGTGTAAGGTCCATAAAACCACCTCCAATTTAAGATTCATAAGATATCTCCTTACATTTTCCTCTAACTGTTTTATGGTCTTAGATCTAATGTTTAGATCTTTGATCCATTTTGAGTTAACTTTTGTATAGGGTGTGAGATACGGGTCCTCTTTCATTCTTTTGCATATGGATATCCAGTTCTCTAGGCACCATTTATTGAAGAGACTGTTCTGTCCCAGGTGAATTGGCTTGACTGCCTTATCAAAGATCAAATGTCCATAGATGAGAGGGTCTATATCTGAGCACTCTATTCAATTCCATCGGTCAATGTATCTATCTTTATGCCAGTACCATGCTGTTTTGACCACTGTGGCTTCATAATATGCCTTAAAGTCAGGCAGCATGAGACCTCCAGCTTCATTTTTTTTCCTCAAGATACTTTTAGGAATTCAGGGCACCCTGCTTTTCCAGATAAATTTGCTTATTGGTTTTTCTATTTCTGAAAAGTAAGTTGTTGGGATTTTGATTGGTATTGCGTTGAATCTGTAAATCAATTTAGGTAGAATTGACATCTTAACTATATTTAGTCTTCCAATCCATGAACACGGTATGCCCTTCCATCTGTTTAGGTCTTCTGTGATTTCTTTTAACAGTTTCTTGTAGTTTTCTTTGTATAGGTCTTTTGTCTCTTTAGTTAAATTTATTCCTAAGTATTTTATTCTTTTAGTTGCAATTGTAAATGGGATTCGTTTCTTGATTTCCCCCTCAGCTTGTTCATTACTAGTGTATAGAAACACTACAGATTTTTGAATGTTGATCTTGTAACCTGCCACTTTGCTGTACTCGTTTATTAGCTCTAGTAGTTTTGCTGTGGATTTTTCAGGGTTTTCGACGTATAGTATCATATCTGCAAACAGTGATAGCTTTACTTCTTCCTTTCCAATTTTGATGCCCTGTATTTCTTTTTCTTGCCTAATTGCTCTGGCTAGAACTTCCAACACAATGTTGAATAGCGGTGGTGATAGTGGACATCCTTGTCTTTTTCCTGATCTTAGGGGGAATGTTTTCAATTTTTCCCCATTGAGGATGATATTAGCTGTGGGTTTTTCATATATTCCCTTTATCATTTTAAGGAAGTTCCCTTGTATTTCTATCCTTTGAAGTATCTTCAACAGGAAAGGATGTTAAATCTTGTCAAATGCCTTCTCTGCATCGATTGAGATGATCATGTGATTTTTCTGCTTTGATTTTCTGATATGGTGTATTACATTAATTGATTTTCTTATGTTGAACCATCCTTGCATACCTGGATGAATCCTACTTGGTCATGATGTATAAATCTTTTAATGTGTTGCTGGATTCGATTTGCTAGAATTTTGTTGAGGATTTTTGCATCGATATTCATTAGAGAGATTGGTCTGTAGTTTTCTTTTTTTGTAATATCTTTGCCTGGTTTTGGTATGAGGATGATGTTGGCTTCATAGAATGAATTAGGTAGATTTCCCTCCACTTCAATTTTTTTGAAGAGTTTGAGCAGAGTTGGTACTAATTCTTTCTGGAATGTTTGGTAGAATTCATATGTGAAGCCGTCTGGTCCTGGACTTTTCTTTTTGGGAAGCTTTTGAATGACTGATTCAATTTCTTTACTTGTGATTGGTTTGTTGAGGTCGTCTATTTCTTCTTGAGTCAAAGTTGGTTGTTCATGCCTTTCTAGGAACTTGTTCATTTCATCTACATTGATGCATTTATTAGCATAAAGTTGTTCATAGTATCCTGTTATTACCTCCTTTATTTCTGTGAGGTCAGTGGTTATGTCTCCTCTTCCATTTCTGATCTTATTTATTTGCATCCTCTCTCTTCTTCTTTTTGTCAATCTTGCTAAGGGCCCATCAATCTTGTTGATTTTCTCATAGAACCAACTTCTGGTCTTATTGATTTTCTCTATTGTTTTCATGTTCTCAATTTCATTTATTTCTGCTCTAATCTTTGCTATTTCTTTCCTTTTGCTTGCTTTGGGGTTAGTTTGCTATTCTTTCTCCAGTTCTTCCAAGTGGACAGTTAATTCCCAAATTTTTGCCTTTTCTTTTTTTTTGATATAGGCATTTAGGGCAATAAATTTCCCTCTTAGCACTGCCTTTTCTGCATCCCATAAGTTTTGATATGTTGTGTTTTCATTTTCATTCGCCTCTAGATATTTACTGATTTCTCTTGTAATTTCTTCCTTGACCCACTGGTTGTTTAAGAGTGTGTTGTTGAGCCTCCACGCATTTGTCAATTTTCTGGCACTCTGCCTATTATTGATTTCCAACTTCATTCCTTTATGATCTGAGAAAGTGTTGTGTATGATTTCAATCTTTTTAAATTTGTTGAGACTTGCTTTGTGACCCAGCATATGGTCTGTCTTTTAGAATGATCCATGAGCACTTGAGAAAAAGGTGTATCCTGCTGTTGTGGGGTGTAATGTCCTATAAATGCCTGTTAAGTCTGGCTCATTTATTGTAATATTCAAATTCTCTGTTTCTTTACTGATCCTCTGTCTAGATGTTCTGTCCATTGATGAGAGTGGGGAGTTGAAGTCTCCAACTATTATGGTAGATGTGTGTATTCCCCTTTTCAGTATTTGCAATGTATTCCTCACCTATTTTGGGGCATTCTGGTTCAGTGCATAAATATTTATGATTGTTATGTCTTCTTGTTGAATTGTTCCTTTTATTAGTAGATAGTATCCTTCTTTGTCTCTTTTAACTGTTTTACATTTGAAGTTTAATTTGTTGGATATTAGTATAGCCACTCCTGCTCTTTTCTGGTTGTTATTTGCATGAAATATCTTTTCCCAACCTTTCACTTTCAACCTATTTTTATTTTTGCATCTAAGATGTGTTTCCTGTAGATAGCAAATAGAAGGATCCTGTTTTTTAATCCATTCTGCCAGTCTATGTCTTTTGATTAGGGAGTTCAGTCCATTAACATTTAGTGTTATTACTCTTTGGGTAGTACTTTCCTCTACTATTTTGCCTTTTGTATTTTATGTATCATATCTAATTTTCCTTCTTTCTACACTCTTCTCCACACCTCTCTCTCTCTTTTTTTTCTATAATCTTTTTAATTATACCTTATTAGGCATGCCTTTTTAGGCACATTCCAGACTTCTAAGAAGGATATGAATGTTTGGGGCAGGGTCCTCCAATATATCAAGTCTGTTATCAAGAAGTTTCTTGAGACTTTTTTCTGGATCCCTGAAACAGAGTCCATACAACTAGTATCTGATAATTAAGTTTCTCATATGCGTATTCCAGAATAGCCAGATCAGTAGGTTCAGGCAAGCTTCATCCTGGCTTCTTTCTACACTCTTCTCCATGTCGCTAGTGCTCCCTTTAGTATTTCTTGCAGAGCTGGTCTCTTGGTCACAAATTCTCTCAGTGACTTTTTGTCTGAAAATGTTTTAATTTCTCCCTCATTTTGGAAGGACAATTTTGCTGGATATAGAAGTCTTGGTTGACAGTTTTTCTCTTTTAGTAATTTAAATATATCATCCCACTGTCTTCTTGCCTCCATGGTTTCTGCTGAGAAATCTACACATAGTCTTATTGGGTTTCCCTTGTATGTGATGGATTGCTTTTCTCTTGCTGCTTTCAAGATCCTCTCTTTCTCTTTGACCTCTGACATTCTGACTAGTAAGTGTCTTGGAGAACGTCTATTTGGATCTATTCTCTTTGGGGTGAGCTGCACTTCTTGGATCTGTAATTTTAGGTCTCTCATAAGAGTTGGGAAATTTTCAGTGATAATTTCTTCCATTAGTTTTTCTCCTCCTTTTCCCTTCTCTTCTCCTTCCGGGATACCCACAACACGTATATTTGTGCGCTTCATATTATCATTCAACTCCCTGAGTCACTGCTCTTATTTTTCCATTCTTTTCCATATAGTTTTTGTTTCTTTTTGGATTTCAGATGTTCCATCCTCCAGTTCACTAATCCTAGCCTCTGTCTCTTGAAATCTACCATTGTAGGTTTCCATTGTTTTTTTCATCTCTTCTAGTGTATCTTTCATTCCCATAAGTTCTGTGATTTTTTTTTTTCAGACTTTCCATTTCTTCTTTTTGTTCATTCCTTGCCTTCTTCATGTCCTCCCTCAATTCATTGATTTGGTTTTTGATGAGGTTTTCCATTTCTGTTCATATATTCTGAATTAGTTGTTTCAGCTCCTGTATCTCATTTGAACTATTGGTTTGTTCCTTTGACTGGGCCATATCTTCAATTTTCTTGGTGTGATTTGTTATTTTTTGCTGGTGTCTGGACATTTAATTACCTTAATTAGTTTATTCTGGAGATTGCTTTCACTTATCTTACCTAGGGTTTTCTTACTAGATGAGTTTGTTGTCTATCTGTTCTTTGACCTTCAGTTCAGCTTTTTCTGGACCTCTAGCTTAAGTTTTGTTTAACAGAGGGTAATTTTTCAGTTCTTGTTTTCTTGTTTTGTCCTGCTTGTAAGGTGCCTTTTCCCTCCCCACCCTTAGGAGGGTCTACATAGGTATTACAGACTCCAGCCGGGTTTTCCTGGACTAAACTGGCCTCTTTTGGGGGGGAAGGAGTCACCTGCATCAGTTTTCCCTGAGGGTGAGACCCAGCATGCTAAAAGACTTTCCTGTGAAGTCTCTGGGCTCTGTTTTTCTTATCCTGCCCAGTATGTGGTGCTTGTCTGTCTGTGTGTCCCACCAGCAAAAGATGTTGTGGCTCCTTTAACTTTGGAAGGCTCTCCTTGCTGGGGGCGTCGTGGAGACAGAGGAAAGGTTGTAGGCTGGTTTTAATGGCTTCAAATTGCCAAGCCCTGGGTCTGAATTCCTTGAGAGAGGGATTCCACCTGAGTTGCATTTCACCCCTCCCCTGGGGAAGGCTCAGGTGGGAGACAGCCCTGAAAGCAGCCTGTTTCTGCATATGCCTGGGGCAGTTGCAGCCTGTGTAATCCCACCACTGAATCCAGAGGCAGGCAAGCCTCCACAGAAACAGCCACAAAAGCTTCTGTTCAGTCCCCTTTCCTCTTTTTTGGTTAGCCCAATAGGCGACTCCTGCCTTGACCAGTTTTGCCTGAGCTGGGGGTCTATTTTTAGTAGTCAGAATTTGTTTATTAATCCCACAATTGGTGTTTGGTTGGACTCAGTCCCTGCTACTGTTAGAGTCTCTTTCCTTTCCCTCTGGGAAGCCGCCTGTGGGGGAGGGGCGCTGGGCGCCGGCTGCTGCGGCTTGGGAAACTCACTGTTCCGGAGACTCACAGCTGGTCCAACTGGTCCCCACTGGGGTACGCTGTGTGTCTGGTCACTATCATGGCTCCAGGAGCTGTTCTGTACTGTTTCTGGTTATTTAGTAGTTGTTCTGGAGGACGAACTAAAACGCACACATTGCTAAGCTGCCATCTTGGGCCCTCTTCCTATCCTTAAATTTTTTAAGCGTAGGTTTAATTCTATGATCTTGGTTTTTTTTTTTCTGTTTGTCCCATCTGTTTCTTTTTCTTTTTCTTTTCTGCTTACTTTTGGATTAAATAGATATCTTTTTATGTTGTATCTATGGAATCATAACTTCATAACTATTTAATAATTATTAGTTAATACCCCTGGTTATGTTATTTTAGTTGTTTATGGATTTATGGTACAGTTTATGGCATAGTTCTTTAGCATCACTGTTTTCATTCAAGTGATATTAATCATTTCACCATAGTGTAAGAACCATATAATAGAATAATCTATTTCTTCACATTTCCTTTAAGCTAGAGTTTTCTCATATTTTATTTATAATGTATTTTAAATCACATTATATAATTTTATAATTTCTGTTTAAATGGTCATCAATTATCTTTTAAAGGGATTCTAGAAATAAGAATTTTTTTAAAAATATATTTTCTTTTATGGTTGCCACTTCAGTGTTCTTCATTACTTTTTGTAGATCCAGATAATGGATTTGCAGATAGCACTTATTTCTTTTCCCTGATTACTAATGAGTTTTATCATCTTCTCAAATTATTGACCATTAGCATTTCCTTCTCTGTAAAATTCCTTTCATGGATGTTCCATCTTTTCTATTTTCTCATTTTATTTTATTTGTAGGAGTTCTTTATATAATCTGAATATGAATCTTTTGCTAACTATATTCATTGCAGATATCTTTTTCTAATTGCGGTTTACCATTTACCTTGGATTTTTGTATCCCACCATGTTCAGTATAACCATATGGATGCTTAATTTAATTTTGTTGTTTTAAATCATCATTATCCAACACGTTTTGAAATATACACTATACCAGGAAGGGCATGACACACTAATTGGTAAAGGGTAGAGTATATGAAACAGGATAGTAGTTAAGAGCACAAACTATGACACCACAGGTACCTGGGTCCCACTCTCAGCACTATTTTAAGTACATCACCTTAAGCAATTTACATAAATTTTCTGTGCCTCTGTTTTCTGATGTAGAAAATGTGGATGATAATTGTGGTAGTTCAAAGTTGTTATATACCCCAGATTTTTTTAATCTATTCCTGTGTCTGCAAACATATGTAGGTAGGACCTTTTGATTAGACTGTTTTCATAAGACCCATTCAGGCTGGGTCTTAATCTAATGACTAGAGTCCTTTAACAGAGATGAGCTTAAGAGAAGCTCATAGATAAAAATCCCTAGAAGGAGCTACTAGAGAACCCACAGGAACTGAGAGAGAAAGCCACCAAGCCAGAACCTGAAAGCAATGAAACCCCAGAGAGAAACCAGTAGATGCCAGCCGTATGCCTTTCCATGTGATAGAGTTGTCCCAGATGCCAGTGGCCTTTCTTCAGAGAAGGTATTGTCCTGTTGATGCCTTAATTTGGACATTTTCCTGGCCTTAGAATTTTAATTTATAAGCTAATAAATCCCCATTGTGAAAACCAGTCCGTTTCTGATATATAGCATTTCGCAGCTTTAACAAACTGAAACAATGATAATAATAGTATGAATTTTAAATGTCTTAAAGTTGTGAAAATTAAGTGAATTGACATGTATAAAACTAATACTGCCCTGTCCAGAGTAAGTGAATATAAGCTATCTTTCATGATTAATAACATCATTTTCTTGAATTAAAACAATTTAGATAATTATTCAAATGAATGCATACAAATAACTATATAGTTGCAAACTCTAATAATTACTAAAAATGGAATGTCTTCATGCTATTGGAGATTTAATTGAGAAGGTTGAACTAGGCCAGGAACACAGGTGCATGTTCTTCAATGATGTGATGATCAGGGTAAGAGTGATGAATAGACAAGAAAATATCTGAGTCAAAAATGGCACTGGCAAAGATCCTGTGAAGAAGGAAGAATGGCCTGTTCTGAGAAGGGAAAGAAGCCCAGTGTGGCTGGAGTTGAATGTAGGAAGGGAAAATAACAAGAAATATTGCTTGATAGTTACTCAGAGATACAAAGACCATTTAGATTAGGCTAAAAACTTTTCATTATAATAATAAGTAAAATCCATAATGTAGGTGGTTGAATTCATCAGCCATTTTTTTAACTTTTTTATTGCATAGTATAACATATATAAGGAAAGAAATAAAAAAAAGCACTCTTTGAAAGATGCCAGAGTTTGTCATAGGCTACCATATGATCCTCTAATATTTTTTCTTCTAGCTGTTCCAGAATGTAGAAGGCTAGAGGGCTTAAATATTTTTTTATTATCACAATTGATTTTTTTCCTTCTTTTTTTTGTGAAAAATAACATATACACAAAAAAGCTATAAATTTCCAAGCACAGTACCACAGTTAGTTATAGAACGTATTTTAGACTTTGACATAGGTTACAATTTCACAGTTTTAGTTTTTACTTCTAGCTGCTCTAAAATACTGGAGACTAAAAGAGATATCAATTTAATGATTCAGCATTCATATTCATTTGTTAAATCCTATCTTTTCTGTATAACCCCACCATCACTTTTGATCTTTCCACACCCCTCTTCAGGGGTGTTTGAGCTATGGCAATTCTAAATTTTTGATATTGGAAGAGTCTGTCACTAATATGGGGTAGGGAGATGGAACTATCTGATGTTCTGGAGATGCTGGGCTAGGTTTCAGGACCTATCTGGATCAGGGACCTATCTGGAGGTTGTAGGTTTCTGGAAAGTTACTTTAGTGCCTAGAACCCTTGTGGAATCTTATATATTGTCCTAGGTGTTTTTTAGAATTGGCTGGAATGGTCTTGGCTGGGGGTTGGCAGGTTATGATAGGTAACAAGGTCCATCTGAAGCTTGCATAAGAGCAACCTCCAGAGTAGCCTCTCGACTCTATTTGTACTGTCTCTGCCACTGATACTTTATTAATTACACTTCTTTTCCTTCATTTGGTCAGGATGGAATTGTTGATTCCATGGTGCCAGATCTGAATTAATCCCTGGGAGTCCTTCCCCACATCACCAAGGAGACTTCATCCCTGGATGTCATGTCCCATGTAGGGGGAGAGCAATGATTTCAGTTGCAGAATTGGGTTTAGAGAGACTGAGGCCACATCTAAGCAACAGCAGAGGTCCTCTAGAAGTAACTCTTAGGCATGCCGATACATAGTCTAAGATTCTTCACTACCTACCTAAGCTTCACAAGAGTAAGTCTCATGGTTGAGGGCATGGCCTACTGATTTGGGTGTCCCTAAAATTTGACACAGTATCAGGGTATTCAGTGATGGTAAGGTTTAATAGTTCCATATTCTTTCTCCCCTCCCTCAGGGGACTTTGCCAATACTTTTTCATTATCTGCTTAATATACTCTAGGATGTTTCCAGGCATTACCATATTCTATACTGGATTAAAGGACCTCTTTCTTTTTCTGTGCTCCCTGTGTTTTAATTGTTCAAGTGAGCTATATTGGAAAGATGATGATTGTTTTTAATTTGTGGGACATTCTAATATGTTATTTATTGGAGTCTACTGATTACAGAAAAAATAAATTCAGTTAAGGGAATAAACATTAGTGTGGACAGTGTCTTTTAATTTTCATCTGGTGAAGCTCTTACCAAAGCCGTGGGATTCAGACTAAGAGTTGCTCCCTCCACAACCCTGCAGTTAGTTTTCTGTGATGATTCTAATTCCTAACCCGAGTCCTTCACTAATTAATGGTGCAGTTGTTTTAAATGTTTTAGTGAAAATAAAGCTTACACACAGTGCCAGATCTCCAAATTTTAATGCAAAATAGATATTTTGTAGTAATTTACATGGAATTAAATCCTCCCAGGGCTCTGGCAAAATTTAGAAGCCATTTATAGACTAGCTTTGGTGGATTATGTGTCACTAGACTCCCTCTATGCAAACATTTCTTGTAAATCTTTGTAGTTCATTTATATTCAGTATGTACTCAGTCTCTTGATAGCTCTGGTGGTTTTTAGTTGCATTTATTGTAGGCAGTTCTGGTGGTAGGTTTGTTTCAGCTAACAGCTAGTGGTGATATACCATCATGGCTAAAACAACTGGTCTTAATTTAATTATTAATAGGATTACTAATATCTTCCTAGCTCCTTCCAATAATACATGTAAGCATATTCTTGATTAATTAACAAATAATGCCAGTAAATGTAACATAGTTTTATTTTGTCAAGTTTTTATTATTTAAATTTTTTTTTCATATTTATGTATGTATTTATTTTTGATGTCAGGTGCAGGGGATTGAGTTAATCGCATTCTCTAGTGCCTGGCACATTATTCTTGGCCTATGGAAAGATCTCTGTCATTCATGCATTCATTTATTAATTTTTTGTTCCTCTTTGTCACTCTCATTCCTCTTCCTTCTTAGACAGTGTTTGATTGTGATTGTTTTATTTGTTTTTGTTCTTGTAAAGCAAGTGCATATCTTTTTGATTTGCATAAATCAAATGCTATGTGTTCCAGGTCTCTTGCTTTTCTGTCTTTGTTTGAGCATTGAGTTTCTTAAGGCAATGTTTGTTTTGTTTGTTTGTTAATGGATAAAATAGTTTATAAGCTCTAGTCTGAAGCAAAATCCAAACCACCTAACCTCCATATTACACCCACTGCTCACTTATACTTACCTCCAATTAAGCAAGTAATGCTGCATATAAATGTATGCATATGCAAATTTAACATAATAGTAGCTCAGCCAAATGTTAAATTTGGACCACCAAATCTTCAGAGCCTGTTGGAAGATTCATTGAGAAAAAGAGTAAATTCCAAATGCATAAATTCTCTGCATTTAGATGAAATCTGTCCACTAATGATACAGGTGTTATATAGTTACATAAAGTTTTCCCTTACTTAAAACTATTAATATAATTTAGGTATAAGAGTGCTTATCTTCTTTTTCAGATTTTCTAAGAAGAGCTGAAGAGAGACTAGGGAGAATGAGACTACTGTTCAAGCAATATTCTGTTGAATGGATTATCCAGGGGGATTAATACACGAGTGTCCAAATACTTGATGTACTTATAGATAAGTAGGTGACTTCTCTCTGTGATGCTGTGTGTTTGACCATCATAGGGATAGCCAAGCTATGAGCCAAATTGGGTCCATTGTCTTTTTGTAAATCAAATTTAAGTGGAACACTGTAACACTCATTTATTTGTGTATTGTCTCTGGCTGCTTTTGTGATAAAACTGCAGAGTTGAATGGTGACAGAGATTGCTTGGCCTACAAAACCTGGCCCTTTACAAGTGTGGCAACCTTTGATATCAATAGGTCAGGTTGCAGAGGTGAGGATAAACCTATATGAAGATGATTGGAAGGAGGGTTAATTTTAGCTCTTCACATCAAAATACAAGTAGAC
This sequence comes from Tamandua tetradactyla, assembly GCF_023851605.1. NCBI lineage: Eukaryota > Metazoa > Chordata > Mammalia > Pilosa > Myrmecophagidae > Tamandua > Tamandua tetradactyla. The sequence continues at coordinate 42,005,470 of NC_135338.1, forward strand.
TGACAATGGGCTTCACTGGATGGATGAAAGAAAAAGAAACCAGATATAGATATCTATACTGAAAGTAATCTGTCAAGACAGTGAGCAAAGTTGGTTCTTAGCTTTTGTGTATGTTTGGTAGCTATTTCTACTCTTTATTATTTGGTTATTGAAATTACAAAGAAGATGTAGATTAGTATATGAGCTGTCTAATCTTGCATACATCCTCATAATTTTAGGAACTTGGAGCAAAGGCAGGAAATTAATGCACACATCAATCTGTTTTGCTAGAGGAAAGTTGCAAATGACTGACATTTGTCCTTCACGTTCCCCTTGTGTTTTATTATTTGTGTATGCATGTGCTCTGTCAGTGATTATTTAAGAAATAAAAAATGGCATGGTTTCTTCTTCTAATGAAAGGGCCATGCCCAGTTAGAGGTGAAATTTGGTTAGAGAATTTTCTTTTAGAGAGATATATCAATATCTTCAACAGCAAAGGTTATCATTTAAAAAGGAAACAAACAAATAGCAGAAACATTTGTAGAACTTTTTTGCATGCTACTGAGTTTGTGATGTCCTTCTGAGCAAAACTTTAGGCCAAAACTTTAGCTTGTTCCGAATGTTAACTCCAAATATGTGATGTCTAATCACAAACCTGAATATACAAGTGAACCAATAACTTATATTAACTGTGAATGGGGTTGTGAATATAAGTAAGAAGAATACTAGTCAGTATTTCTACTTTCATTTCAGTTAAAGATACATTTCCTAAAAACCTCTCCCTCAAAATGAAATTCACAAAACCTTAAGCAGATGTTAGATGTAAACTATGAAGGTTTATATTGACAAATTATTTTTGAATATTTTACAATGGCATTATTTTAAAGGCAGAAAGTGTAAGTGAATGAAGTATATGTTTTAAGAAGGAAGAAATCCAATTGACATTATGCAAGTCTTAGTGTTTGTTTTATGTAGACTAACTTTGGAAAGTTTTTCCAGTGTTAACAGGAAAATTACAAAAATTTCTCAAGAATGCCTCAATTCTAGCTAGAAACCTCAGTGAAAAGTTCTAATTGGCAATTTTGCAGTTAAGGAAAACCTTGCTTGCCTTAGTAGAACTCTTGCTGAAAGGTTAGCAATAAAGAGATATTATGTGGTAGTCTAGAGAACATCCTAATCAATATTGAGCTTATATTATGGCCATGTGACAGCTTGGAATCTTGAAGGAGTTTACTTAGAAATATATATTATGATGATATTGCTTTGAAAGAAGGAAGCCCAGCTTAGAAATTACTGAAAATGTTTCAAAGTGTTCTTAGTTTTGTTTATTTAATTCGATAATCATCAGTAGTTTTTATCAATCCTTTTGTTTCATTGGAGCAAAAGTAGGCAAGAGTCACTTAGAGGAAGGAGAATCTCCCTGTTTCTGCATTTGATTTTGGTGCTTTGTATAAAGAATGGTACAGATGCATGAACTTGGGCCAATATCATGGAATAAAGAGGTTTTTTTTCCCCTGCCATTATTGCTGTGATTCAGTACTCCCCGAGGAGATGAGGTTTGGCAGTGAGAGGTTAAGTGACCTAATTTAAACTTAAGAAACCCAAGCTCCATGGCGACTGTGATTAGATTAATCATATCCATAGGGGCATTACTCCTCATTCATATTTTAGAAACTTTTGACAGCAGAGCAGCAAGGACTAAACCCTACTGCCATTTTGGTATTACTTGGAGCATAAGAAGAGGAAGCAACAGTAGTAATTACATTTTCATCTTGAATTTCAGGGGTTGTATTTTTTTTTAATTCATTATTCATTTTTAATTTTCAAACCAACGTCACTCTCTACCCAGGAACATTAATACTACTATATAATTCTTTCCAAGGATCTCCTTATTGGCTCCCTAACTTTGCATGATCTTCCGTAGCAAGCAACAGTTTGCAACCATAACTTTGAGTATGTGCATTTACTTTTCAGTGCCCGTGCCTGGGCTGCTAGGCCAGACTGAGTTCCAGAGAATGGTCAAATAAACAGTCTTTGTATAAGGCTTCCTGATTTAGCTCTTCCCACTTTGATTCTTCGGGCTTTTATAAGGCAGCTGCAGAAACAGCAAGTCAACAAAACTATCTTTTTTTCTAAAGTGAGTTGACTTTAGAATGGAATTCTATGGAATAAATTCAATGGAATAAACTTTCAACATCTTTATTCCTTTCAAATTATCAGTCTACCGATGAGCCATCCCTATGTTCTCTTTTAATTTTCAGTAATCCACTCAGATGAAAAGAACAGCTTGTCTTAAAGTCACTTCCAAAGAAAGAGAAGATGATAGTAACACAATGTGATGGTTGGGAGTGTGTTATCCTTAGATCTGCGTATATATTGACCCTCATAGTCTATGGAGTCAGACAAGGGTTTGATTCCTAGACAATGTTTAATTGTGCTATTTGGACAACCACAGGTCTTTTTAAAGTCTTAGTTTTCTCCTTTCTAATGTGGAGAAAATATGAAGCCTAAATGAGCTAATGTACATGTAACCATGAGCAGGAATGAGGAATTTCGCAGAAAGAAAGGGCTAGAGGACAATAGGAGAGAATGTCCTTTCTGGTTTGAAAAACCAGGAAAGATTTCTCAGAAAAGGTGATAGAAGAAAGACAGAAACCAAAAAGACAAATGGAGAAGTCCTCTCTTTTTTATATACAATAATATAAATGTTTAATGGGTAAATGATCTTATTCAGGGGAGTAGAGCACAAATGAGCATTTATTAAAGATGAGAGAGCCAGGAATTGTGTCTGGAGGAGCTAAAAGCAGAGAAAAAAATTAAAGTCAATTGCAAAATCTTGGAAGAGCTGAAGCAGGGTGTATAACAGAAACACCTCGACTTTGACATAAGAAGACTGTGAATAATGTCAAGGACATATACAAGATTAATATTCTGTGAATTTCCATTTCCATAAGCAAATTGTCCTTTTAACATTGTATTGTTCTATATTTAATTAGAGCTTTCAAGGGAAGAAATATCATCTATTTTCTCTGGACTACTTTCCATGTATGAGTGAGTGACAATTTGTAATAATTAGGGCGTTTACTATGCAAGACTTATAAAGCAACATGTCACCGGACATATGACCTCAAAGTTCTAGTGGGATATTGTAATCCTTTTCCAACTGCATATGCACAGAGGGCATGTAATCCATGACAGTGCTACGTGTGAACTGCAGATCCCTGACGAGGTTGAACAAATGCAAACTTCAATCTCCTCTTCCCTTGTGTGATCTCACACATCCATGTGTTGCCACTTCCATGTTCTCTGCATGGTGATCTTTGTGGTTGTTGTGATTTCATAAGATATAAAAACTAGTGCAGACCTTATCATAGAGCCAAGGAATCTAATCATTGGAAAAAACACTTAAGGGTATCCTGGTTTATATTTCAACCAGAGAGTCCAAAGATGGACTATCTTTCTTGTATTCTCCAGAAGTTGGGAAAGATTGTTTTCATGCATGCCTGACATTATGATAGCTTCATTGTCTTAAATATTGTATTAGTTTGATTATGAGATATTTCCTTGAATTAATGTGAATGTTAACATCTGGTCCTCTGTAACTATTACCAAGGATCTCATTTTGTTGCCTTGAAGACCCACATTGTAAAATCTAATCAATCTTTCTTATGCAGCCTTTTAATAATTTGATGAAATCATCTTTTGATTTTATATCCAAATGGACTTTTTCTAGTTAAATATATGTGATTCCTCCAAACTTTCCCATGACACATCTTTGTTTATGCTTGTCTTTTTAGCAATTCACTGTAACATAAACCAGAATTTCTGTCATCCTTTTCTTTTCTTCTGAATTCCATATAATCTTTTATTTTGTTCTCTGAATCTTCCTCATACATGTTCCTCATACCTAGAATGAGGCATTAAACTCAGGTATTTTCTGACTATCCTACAAGACAACAAAAGTTTCTGCTTCCTGTTGTAGCATCCAAGCTTCTTATATTGGAATTTAAGGTTTCATCAAATTTTGATCATCATAACATACTGTTGATGCATAGTAACTTTAAATTCAACAGTTCTCTTATGTCTTTCTCTTATAGGCTTCTGTTTGGCTTTATCTCTCCCACCTTGCCATGACTAATCAGAGCACACTACAGACAATAGTTTGTTTTAATTTAATACTTGGGGAATATTGTCTAAATCAGATATGCTCACTATTGATATGTTAATTTGTTACATGATTAATTTCATCATCCCAACCCATCAAAGAAAAAATCATTCCTAATAAAAAATCTCTTGAAAAAGTATACTATCTATTTATTTTCCCTGAAACATCTTTGGTGCTTTTCTAATAGAGAGGATTGATGTCATGCCTGAACCAAAGGCACCATTTAGCTACAAATATCACCCTTGAATTAAAGAACATTTAACCTCATTCATCTTTGTTTTGTTAACCAGGAGATCATGATCAGTAAGGATTAATAATGCACATTGCAATTTATTCTGCTTAATTCTTACCTGGTCTAACATCACCTGCTGTGTTATACTATAGAGACTTAGAGAAAACTACTCCATTAAGCAATCCTGCAGTGATGTTTCTAATGTTTAGAAGTTTAATGCATTTCTGCAATGTATATCCACAGGTGTCTGGAGAGTATTTATTGATCTGTACTAAGTTGGTCACAGAGGGAAATAGGTTTTTCCTAAGGTATTATAGACTTGAATTATTTTTTTAATCACATCTTCCATCATTTTAGAACTGTAACCTGTTTGCAGTGGTGCTCCTTAGTTAATGGCCTAATTTTTATGGGATTCTTTTAATATTTTTTTCATGTGTTTGTTTATTGCCCCACATAAAATTATATGAGCTAAAGATAAAAATAAAGAATGGAGGTTAGAATAATGAAAAACATTTCCACCATCCTAGGACTTCTGAATGGTGAATAAATTAGATGAGGAATCTAGAAAACAATGGTGATATTCTGATGGAGTAAAATTTTACAACTAGAAGTTCTATACCAGCTTATATGTGTGTGTGTGTGTGTGTGTGTGTGTGTGTGTGTGTGTGTACCAGTCAAAGAATATGATGCTAAGCCAACCTTTTTCTCTTGTAATGTAGCATAACAAGACTATCAAGACCCAGACAACTGGGTAAAGCCTTTGATTATCAGAGAAAATACATTGAGAACAAAATATTTAAACAGAGTTATTTGAGGTAATATCAGTCTCTCCGCTGCACCCCTGATATTGCAAAGAGATGGAAGTTACATGTAGTTGCTTGAGTCATCATTCCAAAAGAATTCTCAGATATGCAGCATCTCCTTGTCAGAGGATCATAATCTGCCTGCCTCTTTCACACACACCCTGCGTTCCTAACCCCCGCCTTGCCCTGTTGACATCTGAATTACCCACGTCCCATTCTTTGGTCAATAGAATGTGAGTAGAAGTGCGTGCTACTTTCAAGTAGAAACCTTTGGGACCATTCTGTGAGCTTGCCTCTCTCTTTTAACTTGACTGCAAGATCCGTATGCTCCTGAGAGTGGTTGCTGCATCGTTGGTCCCAGAATAAATAAGAAGCCATTGCTGACACTGCGTTGAATATGAATGAAAGAAAGAAATAAGGTGCTGTTTTTGTAAGCTACTGTGCAAGTGTTTCACCACTTACAAACAATAAACTTATGAATGGACTTTTGCCCAGAAAAAAAGCACATGGGTGTGTATTAAGCAATAACTGTGTAATTGCCCATTTGTAAAACTATATATAATCATTTCCCAAATAAGTATTAAGGAATTTATTGACAGAAAAATAATGATAGTCATGTGATCTAATATAGGACTGAATTGAAATAGTGAGCACAAAACTTATTCTCGGAAAAATGAATACGGGTATTGTGAGCAAATTATCATTTGAAAAGTAAAAAATACAGTAAGTGTTAAATAGTTCAATGGTTCTATTTTTATAAATAGTGCATATGGCTTACACACATGTTTTTTGTATCTACAGCATTTCTCTGACCCTGCATGGTGGCTTAAAGATATGTCCACCTCCTCATCCCTGGAAACTGTGACAATAACCCTATGTGGCCAAAGAGTGAATATTAATTTATACAGCAAGAAGTGTGATTAAGTTAAGGATTTTGAGAGAAGGGAATTTTCCCTGGATTCTTCAGGTGGGACCTATTGTAATCATATGCAATCTTACAAAATGAGAGACAGAGGGAGTTTTGATTCAGACATACAAAAGAAGACATATGCATAGGAGAAAGTAATGTGATGATTGAATAGAGAAAGGCATACTATAAGCCAAGAAATGCTGATGTCTACCACAGGCTGGAAGCAGAAAGGAGCAGATTCTCCCATCCTTCCTCTGGAGGCTGCCTGGCCCTTGATTTTGGACTTCTGGCTTTCAGAAGTATGAGAGAATACTTTCCTTTGTTCTAAGCTTCAGGTTTATGATATTTTTTTATAGCAACCCTAGTAAACTCATGCAATGTACAGAACAGACCAAACGTACTAAATAGACCAATAATTCTGGGGTACTTTTTAAATATTCAAGATTGCGAATTATAGGCCTGGAGATTCTGGCATAGTAATTCAACAGTGGGACCCATGATTGCATACTCTTAATAGTTTTCCCAAGAGACGTGAATGCAATAGATCTGAGAACCTTCTTTTGGGAATGTCTGGTATAGATAATATGCAATGAGATGTTCAGTGGAGAAAGACTAGATTATGGGTCATTGTCATAAGTCTGTGATTCCAGGGATCTAGCACACAACTTCTTAGAATATCTCACCATTTCTTAGTTCTATATTGTCACATTATTAGTAAGATGGATTTACTATTTAAAAAAAAATCAATTTTAGAAGAATATCACCTATATCCTTGTCCCCTATCCCAGAAAAAGATGACCAATAAATTCCCATTGAATACTAGATTTCTATGGTACACAATATAAATCTCTCAAAACTGTTTTCTTTCATTACCAAAATTGCATAGTCCTGAGAAACATGTAAAATCACAGACTATCATAATTTTTGCTATTTCAAATCATATCTGTGGCAAAGGATATTCTGTCCTTTCAGGAAAGATCTAAACTATTTGGGTCCCTTTCATATGGAAAAGCAGCATGATAAAGGGCTTTCAGACAGAACATCACATTTTCCTAACTTGTATTTTCCAAAGACACAGGATCCCAAGTCCCGCTTCTCAGCCTAGGCTTGATGTTAATTGTTTACACATAGGGCTACTTTGATTTGTTCCCAACAGAAGACTTTTATTTAAATTTACCTACATACTTCCCTTCTTCAAAATTCTATAATAATTGTATCTTTCCCTTTGTTTGATGAGGACTTTTTTGTTTCTCCTGGAATGTTCTCTCTTGTTTCAGTAATTTCATAATCCTAATTTTTCGACTTCAGATTTGTTCTTGCTGGTCTTCAGTGTTGGGCTTTATCGATAGTTTGAGAAATTGGTAAAGATCAAAAAGATTTTGAGTTTAGAAGTAGATATTGCTATTGTGGAATGGAGAGATCGAGTGAGGAATTATAGAGAGGAAATTTGAGCTTGATGCTGATGGGTATATGGAATTTTAGTAGACAGAGAGTTTAGGAGCAGCATTTAAGTCAGATCAACAGTATGAATTAAGACAAAATGGGTCATTCAATTCTTTAGCATGTGCTATGAACTCTACCTTCAAATATAATCACTCTTGCCATGACTGTTGCTTCCATACTAATCCCTGTCCTTTATGGATTAATCTAATTTGGCTCCTTATTTTTACTTGTTTCTACCTAGAGTGCATAAACCATGGTGTAGTCAGGATTGTCATTAAAAAATATAAACTATCCTTTGTAAAAGTCCCAGTGACTTATGTTACACTTAGAATCCAAAGTCCTTACCCTGGCCTTCAAAGCCAATTTCTCTGAACACTTTCTCTACCACCATTTGCCTTAGGTTATTACGTTCCAGCCACAGAGGCCTTCTTTCTGTTTCTCAAACAGCCTAGGGGCTTTGTATGCATTTTTTTTTTCTGCCTGCAGTGGAGAACGGAGTAAGATTTGTAGAAAGCAAAGATATAAAGTGACCACATTTATTACTCTTTCTATATATGTCAAAGTTTATGTGTTAAAAAGATGTAAAATGCAAGAATAGAGATTTGATTATTAAAATGTTGTTTACTTGTAGACACCTAAGATGTTATCCTACAAATTCATGAAAGATAATTATTTTCACTTTTAGGGAAAAAAAATGCATTTACCCTTGAAGCCTCTCAAAGCAGCTCTATATATGGACTCCTCATGGTTCTACAAATTGTTGCTATTCTGTGATTCAAGTTCCCTTTACATTCCTTTCCTTTGTTTCTACCTTTATTTAAATTTTTCTCAAAAGGACCAAATTACCATCATTTCATCATACGCATCTGGTCATCATCATCACGTGGCTGTTCATCAGGTACTTGCTCAAGCTTGCTCAAGTCACTAGATCCAAGCTAAAAGCCAGCTTTGGTTTGCTACAGCAGTAGGGGTGTTCTATAGTGATGGAATTGAGATGCAAACACACACATACACACATACTCATGCAAATGTTTGATTGCGCGTGATTGTGTTGTTTTTACAAATGATTTATTAGACTTGCTTTACTGCCAACTCATTGAAAGCCCGTAAATATGCAAACATTTTTACTTTTGTGACCTAATTAGGAAGTGAGTTGGATTTTATTAAAATATATTTGCCAGGGCCTCATTTTAATAAAGTAGTCTTAGCTGGCTGCCTTTCAGATTTAATTTTGTTTCCACAAGCTGATGTATTGTACAGTCTGACTCCAACTTCTGGCTGCTTTTAACTCTGTATGTTTCTTTTTTCTTGCTGGATAATAGGATGTCTTATAGTCAGATATAATGCTATCTCCTTTTAGCCTTCATAACAGGCTTCTATATACATTACCATATTTATGTGATCCATTATAAATTGGCTCAGTGGTTGCAGCTATGTGATATGACCATATGTGATGCATAGAAGTTAAACTATTCATTATCTCAATTTTTATTGTTGTTCTTCATTCTAGAATTTGGAACATCCTCCTTCTCATAAGCCCTATCTGATACATTTAGAGTTAGAAACTTCAGGTCTATCAGTATCTGTAATATTTGTATTAATTCTATTGCTAAACTCCTACAGCACATTTTTCTATAAAAGATATTTTCCCATTCTACTCTTTTAATGTTTTTATTTACTGATCAGCAGGTAGTTTATAAATGAGTCCAATTAAAATCTCAGCAAACTGCAAATACACTTCCTATGTTTACTTTTATATGCATATATAGAATATAGTATTATTATATTACCATAATGGTAATAGACAGACTTCCATTGACGTTAATGAACTATCCATCCCTAACACTTCCCTCATTGCCCCTTGCAGTACCAACAAACACTGTACATTTTAACTACATTCTATAGCATAGAAAGTTGGTTTTATTGCTTTTAAATTGTTTGCAGTTTATTTATAGTAAATTCAATATTTCTAATTTCATTTCCATTATATTTATTATTACAAGGATTAACAAAGAATGGAGTTAATTTTGATGATTTTTTAGGGTGGTAATATTTTCTCATATATAAACAACTAATATCTATCTTACTCTGTATCAGCTTTTTGGGGATGCCAGGACAAAATACCACAAGCTTGATGGCTGAAAACAACAGAAATTTCTTGTCTCACAAATCTAGAGGCTAGGTGTCCAAAGTCAAGGTGTCAGCAGGTACCATGCTCCTGACAGAACCTATTGGGAACAGTCTTTCCTTGCCTCTTTCTAGCGTCTGGTATTTGCCCGCAATCCCAGGTGTTTCTGGTCTTTCAGTTATAGCACTTCAATCTCTGCCTCTGTCACGTAACTATGTCTTTTAGTGCCTGTGTCCAAATTTCCGTCTTCTTATAAGGATTCTCCGTATTTTACTCACAATTTGTAGTTCTGACAAACTATAGCAAAACTTGTCCATGACTGGAGTGGAAAGTCAGAACTGTTTACTAAAAACAGATTGTGACTTGAGAATCAACAAAATAGGACTACATTGAATTTGTGCTTAAATGAGTCACGGCAATCCTGACATTGAATTTCTGTTTTCTGAAATAATGACATATATCCTGTAAGCAAAAAAAAAAAAAATCTGTTCTTTGCCATACATAATTGGGCACTGCAGCCAAATGGAAATTAAGAATTTGCTTTAAATAGACTCTTTAAATTACATTCTATAAAATTTACTTTTTGTGGTGCACAATTCTATGGGTTTTGGCAAAGTCGTAGAGTTGTATATCCACCATACACAGAGCCCACATAGAAAACACTTTCAATACCCCATAAATTCCCCTGATGCACTTTTTAATCAACCCTGTCCTGCATGCCCAATTCCTGGCAGTGATTGATTTGCTTTTTGTCCCTATAGTTTTGCCTTTCCTGGAATGTCTTATAAAAGTATAGCTTCTTTCACTTAGCAAATGCATTTGGGACGCTTCCATGTTGTTATGTGAACCAATAGCTTGTTCCTTTTTTCTTAGTTTCCTAAATACTGTGCCATAGTATAGAGATATGAAAGTTTATTCACCAGCTGACTGACACTGGAGGTTGTTTCCAGTTTTTACCTACTATGATTAAAGCTCACTTCAAGATTTGTGTATAGTTTTTGTGTAAACATGAGTTTAACTTTCTCTGGGTGAGTGCCCTGGAGTGGAGTGGGATTGCTGGACTGTATGGTAAGTGTGTATTTAACTTTACGAGAAACTGCCAAACTGTTGTCCAAAATTGTTTTTCCATTTTCCATCTCTACCAGAAGAATAAAATAATTCCACTTGCTCTGAAACCTTGCCAGCACTTAGTTAATATTTATTGTTGCTGTTATTGTTCAATTTTGTTTCTCGGCCATTCTAACTTCTAATTGGGTTGTGATTTAATTTTTATTTTCTTAATGAAAAATTTTGAGCATATTTTCCTATGCTTATTTGCCATCACTGTATCTTCTCTGATGAAGTGTCTATCCAGATTTTTGCCCATTTAAACATTTAATAGAAATTAATAGTTTTCTTATGGTTAGGTTTTGAGAGTTCTTTATTTACTCTAGATACAATTTCTTTGGCAGGAATGTGATTTGCAAATATTTTCTCCCATCCTATCACTTGTCTTTTTATCCTCTTAATCATGTCTTTCATAAAGCAAAGATTTTTAAATTTAATGAGGTAAACGTATAAATATATATTTTTGAGTACATGCTTTTTGTTGAGTTAAAATTTTTTTGTCTAACTCAAGGTTATAAATATATTCCCTATTTTTACAGCAACTTTTCACTTTAGAATAGTTTTAGATTTACAGAAAAATTGTGAAGACTATACAGAATGTAATCCATACTCGGTTTATTATAATTGATGAACCAGTATAGATAAACTGTTATTGATTAAAGTCTTTATTTTACTCAGATTTGCTTCGTTTTTACCTAATGTTCTTTTTCTTTACCAGAATTGTATCCAAGCTACCACTTCCATTTAGTGGTCATGTCTTCTCTGGTGCCATTTGGCTGTGCAACAGTCTCTCATATTTTTCTCTTTTTTTATGACCTTGATAGTTTTGGGGAGAACAGGACAGATATTTGTGAATTTCAACTGGAAATTGTTCTTTTTTTTTTTTTTTTTTTTTTTCTGCAGGGACAGTCACCGGGAATCAGGTCTGAGCCACCATGGTCCATCCTGTTCTGATTTTCTTCTTTTACATGATTAGACGGGCTTCTGGGTTTGAGGGAGGAAGCCCTCCGAGGTAACATGCCGTTCTCATCATACCCTACTAAGGATTCATAGATCAACATTACTCATCGTATGCGATGTGAACCTTGTTCACCAGCTGAAGGAGACTTTAACAAATTTATCCCCTGGTAAGTCACTCTTTCCGCTGCTCCCTCTGCATTATTATACTGCAGTCTTTGGGAGGAAGATACTTCCAGCCCATAAATAATGAGTGGATTGATGTGCTTCACCCCTTTGAATGCAGGGATTCGGCATCAGTTATTTGGAATTCTTCTGCAAGGGAGATTTGTCTATTCTTTCCCCTTTATTTGTTATTCAATTATTTATTTTTATCACTATTGATGCCTGGATATTTATTTTATATTTTTAATTATTAGTCAATATTTCTTTATTTTCTTTCTCAAATTTTCCCAGCTTTGGCCACTGGGTGTACTTTCAATTGGTTCCTGTGTCCCTTTGAAAAATGCCCATCAGTATGTTTATGTCCTTTCTCCTCACCCCTATCCCCAGTGATTTCTACTTTCTGGCACTATAAATTGCTCCAGGTCCATCTTATACATTTTCTGCCACCATCCTAAAATCAGCCATTTCTCCAATAATCCCTTGTATGGCTATTAGAAACCAAGACCTGGGCTCTGTGTTCATTGCTTCTATGGAGTTGTTGCTCTAGGTCCTGTCAGCTGACATAGCAAAGAAATATATCTGTGTAATGTTAATATATATACATAAACATCTAGAAATATTTTTATGTTATTGTCCATATCTATGTAAAGCTCAAGCATGAGTTGATACTGGTATCTCCAACTCTAATCCATTAGCACATGAATAATTCTTGCCTCCTTCCTTTGTTTATTTGTAAATTCCTTCTCTAAGAGTGAGAAATCTGACTTCCACTACCTTCCATCTATTTACTTAGTTATTCAATTCCAGTAAAAGTTGTAGCCGTATCAGAATTATTTACCTGTCTCCCATGGGAAACACATAGCAACTGATTGTCAATAAGTCTTGAGTTTTTCAGGAAACCCCACTTGTAATGTATTATCCTTTTACTATCTTGCAGGATTTGATATGCTAATACTTTGTTGAGTATTTTTGCACCTATTTTCCTGAACGGTGATTGAGGTGAAAGGCAATTATTTTAGTAATATTTACATTTGGCCCAATTTTAGAGCTCTTAATACCTTTGTATGTACCCAGGCTTCCATCTGGTACCATACTCCTCCTTGTTGAGCTTTAACACTTTAACATTTCTTATAGCATAGGTTTGCTGGCCATGAATTTTCTGTCTTTGTTTGTCTGAAAAATACTTTCGTTTTTCATTTAAAAATATTTTTTGAAAAGTTTTGATTTCTGGATTGATAGTTTTTATTTTTTATTTTTTCCTTTGAGTACTATCACGATGTTATTTCATTGTCTTTTGACTTGAATGGTTTCTGTCAAAGAAATTATTGTAAACCTTAATTTAGCTCTCTCTGTGTGAATCTCCTCTTCCTCCTCCTCTTCTTGAATATGGGATTACTGATTTATTTTACTGTTAGTTGTTCTCGTTGTTGTTGTGTTTTCTTGATTTTTATCTGGCAAAGTGTTTCTTGGATATGTTATACTGCATCTGCCATTCATTTTGGAAAAATTCTCTTCTGTTACTTCTGTGAGTATTTCACCTGTCATGCTCCTTTTCTCAGATTCAAATTACACATATGTACCATTTGATATTGTCTCACAACTCCAAGATGCCCTGCAATTTTGTTTGTTGGTTTTCACTTTTGTTTTCTCTCTTCCACTCTCTGTCCTCATTGTGTTTCAGTTTGGGAAGTTTCTACCGGCCTGTCTTCCAGTTTGTTGTTCCTTTCCTAAACTGTTTCAAGGTTATTGATGAACATTTTCAATGCATTCTTCATTTGTTGCTGTTTTTTTTCTTAGCATTTTCATTTGCTTCTTTCTCATAGTTTCCGTATCTCTATTGATATGTCCCATTTATCTTGCTTGCTTTCCATATTTTCCTTTAGAGTCTAAATCTATTTTTATAGTTATTTTCAATTCCCTGCCAGATGGTTCCAACATCTGTACCATATCTAAATTTGATTCTGTAGATTATTTTGCTTATTGGCAGTACCTTTTTAATGTCTTGCCCTCTCATTTGTTTAATGTTTCTGTTGCCATTAAAATATGGTAAATAGTTTGATTCCTGGAAATGAGCCTGCCTGGTCTTCTGTTTGGCTTTTAGTTTTGAGATTTGGGCTAATCTAGTCTAGAACTGTGTTGAGTTTAAGGTTTATTGGTGCTATGGTTACCCTCAGTGCACTAAGACCTTCAAATTCCTCTAAGATACCTTGTGTTGAGGGCAGGGCTGGTTTGTCAGAGGGTCTTTCTCAATGTTTGTTCCATCATCTGCTTTAGGTCTTTTCACTGTAGTGTACTGTAACTTAGAGAGTGTCTGCCTCTCTGTTTTTCCAACTCTCCCAGCAGTACTCTGTTGCTACTTTTGTTTGACATTTGTTAGCCTGGTGATAGGGGTTGTGGGTGGGGTATTCTTTACTATTCTGTTTAAACATACATTATATTATGGCACTGTGACCCTAGGTCTTGGGGTACAGCCTTCCTGCCTTTGCCTTCTCCTAGCTGTTGTTCTGGACCTTTATTCATTCCTGCTTCTCTCCCCAAATTTCCTGTGCCCTTTCCCTTTCTATGATGGATCTTCACCAGAACCTTCAAAATGAAAATATTATTTTTGCCTGGGCCTTCCACCCCCACTCCTTGGCCCAATCCACATTATGACTAAGGGGTTTGTTGCACATCAGAGACAGGCAGGTCGGTCCAAGAAAACTTGTGCTTTCTTCTCACAAACCTGTTCTACAATGAACACTGTCCCAGTAGTCTCATCCGAAATTTGTGGGAGTGCTCAGTAGTGTGTATAGGAAGAGCTGAAAGAGTACACACATTTCCCCTCTACCTGTGGCTCCCACTTTATTTGTTAACTATTCTAACTGAATTCTTCTATACAGTGCCCAGCTCTGTTTGCCTCTAATAAGCACATCTTATAAGTGTAGAGTCTCTTACGATCATTATCATATTTACTTTAGCCTCAGAAAAATTCTAGAAGGTAGATTAACATAGATAAGGAAAGTGAAGATATGGATGATTAAGTAAAATAAGCATGTATCTGCTAGTGTTTGGAGAGATACATTGTTAAAACAGACAGGGTGATTGGGTTCTAGTAGCTGTACTCTTTTTTTTTTACATGGGCATGCACCTGGAATCGAACCCGGATCCTCTGGCATGGCAAGCAAGTGTCCTTGCCTGCTGAGCCACCGTGGCCATCCCAGTAGCTATACTCTTAAATACATAAAATACTGTTTCTCTTGGATCTGAATTAAGCATGAACATCTCTCTGGGCCTTCATTCTGAGAAGATGCATATTATTCATCTCCTCTGTATCTTCATATCATATCTATTTATGTATTTATACATCTTTGTGTTAATATTAATTTCAACATAAATTTACACTAACTTAAATGTAAATATTCCTTGCAGCAGGGGTTAGATTGATAAAATGAGTATCAAGAAAATATCTTATGGGACCTTCTCAAGTAATGAAAAGTAGTAATGATATTCACAACCAACTGAAACTTCAACATACTTCTAAAAGTCCTATTATCAGAGCAAACTTCAAATGAACTGTTTTTGAGATAAGAAAGTAAAACAAAACAAGAAAAGCTATTTTGAAATTTCTCTGAAATTGGTATTACTGAGTTAGAAAGGTAAAATAAAAAGAAAAACAACAACAACAAAAATAGACTGTAGGTTGCTTTCCAGTTTGACAGGAGCTTGTTTATAATGATTATTAAGAGTCAAAGCCGGTACTCTTAATGGTTTTGAACGGCCATGCATGTTTCTCTGTGTACCACTCCACAGATAGGTCATTTTCATAATTGGGACATAATACATATTTTTGCACATATATTTAAATTACTTTGTCTTTTTCATTGGTATGTACTTTTTGTAGGCCAAGTAATATGTTTAATAACTTCTGCATATTAAACCAGAGCTCAATGAAATTGTATTAAAATTCCATGAATATTATGATAGTATCATAAGCTCTTAAGGTTGAGGTATTAAGAATCCACAGGTTAGGTAATTGCAGAAAATGCTGGGTAGTAGAGAGCAATGGATGTTGGGGCACATTACATGTAGGCATGATTTTCAACATTGCTATATGTATGACTAAGGGAAAGTCACTTCTCATCCACAGGCTTTTTTTTTTTTCTTTTGCATGGGTGGGCACCGGGAATTGAACACAGGTCTCCCGGCATGGCAAGCGAGAATTCTGCCACTGAGGCACTGTTGCACAGCCCTTATTTATTTATTTATCATCCACAGGCTTTCGATACAACAAAAATGATTTGTACATGTATGTGACTGGAAAATAGTACTTATCAAAGGTGTGACTTGGACCCAGAAATGGTGTGCATTCAAATCAGTGGAACTGAATTCTGCAAAACAAAAATAGCAAATACAAATGAGTGCCTTCATTTGTAAAAAAAGGATAGTAGCATGCATTTTGCAAGATGATGACCAGGATATGGGCTATTACATTTATAGCAAAAAGGTCAGAACATTGATTTGAGTATACACTCTTAGACTGAGGACAGTGTTATGCTTTTAATTATTATCACAATGGCCCGTATCTTCAGTGTATTTCTAGCCTGGTTTAACTCCTTTTAAGTTTTTAAAACCATGACTCTCAGTAAGATATCCTTTATATGTCACTTCCAAGCATAATATACTATACACACATACATATGCACACACCATACTGAGAGATGAATTTCAGACATCAGTATTTCCATATATAATGAATTATATTTTCTATTCTGTCTTATTTTACCTCCTGATTCAATAAGAGTCAGCAGTTCATTGTTTAAAGAATGCTGGTCTAGAAGGCTAGAAGGATATACAAGTATCTATAATGAATTTGGAATAAGCAGTGGTAGTTGTATATAAAGGTATAAAAATAGAACAGTGGAGTAAGTGATTGATCTGTCCTGGAGCACTAGGGAAATCTTCCTAAGAAAATTTAACTGTCCATAATTAGGGGGGAAATTAGAGTGCACAATGAAAAGGAGATCTGGGAGTAAGTAGGAGGATTGGTATTACTTCTAGGGTATAGGAAATACGAATTTTTATGTGGAGAATTCAAAGCAGCTTGGTGTATCTGAAACATAAAGCTTATATATGCACTCTAACTCATGGAAGGATAAAAGACTGAAAGGTAGATAGGATGCAAAATCATCAAGGGTAATGTTAAGTAACTTGGCAGCTGTCATAGAGATTCTTGGGTATCACTGGATACTTTTAAGCCAGAGAAGTAAATAGTCATATTTATATTTGTATTCTATTTTGGTAGTAGGGAGGATGGCTATGAATGTACCAAGGACAGAAATTTTGGAGAAGCAATTGTAATTATAAGTAGTGGAAAGATGATGAAGACTCTTTTAGTTTGTTAATGCTGCCAGAAACACAATAAACCAGAAAGAGGTTTGCTTTTATATAGGGAATTTATTAAATTATGAGCTTAAAATATTAAGGTTATAAAAATGTCCAAATGAAGGCATCCACATAAAGATACCTTGACTCAAGAAAGGACGATATGGGAAGGCACATGGCTGGTATCTGCTGTTCCTTTAGTTTCTGGTTTCAAATAGCTTCCCCAAGGTGCATTTTCTTTCTACATCTCCAAACAACTCTATGTTGGCTCTGAAGCTTTTTCCAAAATGGTTCTCTCTTAAAAAGACTCCAGTAAGTGGATTAAGACCCACCTTGAATGGGCACAGACACACCTCCATAGAAACCACTATAATCGAAAGGTCTCACCCACGTTTGGATGGGTCACATCTCCATGGAAACAACTTAAGGAAAAAGATCCCACCCTATAATATTAAAACAGGATAAAAGAACATGGCCTTTCTGGAGTACACAGCCAATTCAAATTGGCTTGAGGACCCACTAGGAGACCATGATGGCAAGTGCAGAGAGAATGAATTCAATACATATTCAGGAGACAACCAATAATTTTTAAAAATTATTTTCCTCTTTGCTGGGTAGGGAGGAATTTAGAATACTCCCCCTTTAATTTAATGTGCAGCTGGATATGGACGGCAGCTTTCACTGAGAATAAGAACATAATTCTGGATGGACCATTGAAGATGGAGGGCCAGATGGGTATATACAGAGTGTACAGAAAAAGTTAAGTTAATATTATTTGTGTATTAAAAAATTTAATTTTAAAGTTGAATTGGTTTACAAAGAAAATTCCTTTTAATTCTGCTATTTTTTTCTTTATAATGTATCTAAAGGTCTTTGGACAACAAGCATGATAACATATGGTTACATGTACATATCATATGTACAAAGAAGATATGTTAATTCTATGTACAACTGAGCTAGACGTTTCACTTGTCCAGTTAATCATCTCTGGCTACTTTTCATTTTCTGTACAGATGACAGAAATTTTGTTGAAAACTATAAATGATAGAAGAAGATTTTGGGAGAGGATCCTTTGGTCTTTATCACATCAAAAAAGCATATACTTATTTATATTATAATATAAATAACTGAAAAAATATATTTATGAAATAAGTAGGTCATAACTAGAAATGAGATGCATCCAAATCGATGGAGATGTATTTGGCAAATAATAAATAGCTAATACATAAATCATCTTTTTCCTCTACCATCTTCTTTTTGGTTGTTTCATTTCTTCCATTCCTTCATCTTTGCATCATTTTGTAGTCCTTTGTCATTTGTTTGGATATATACCAGTTTATTACTATATAACATTAACTTCCAAAAGTAGTGTCTTAAAATAACCATTTTATTTTACTCATAATTTTGAGGTCTCATGTGTTTGTAGTCGCATGTAGACTGGGGCTGCAAGCTTCAAGATTCTCAGCTGATGTGACTGTTCAAGATGGTACACTGACATGGACGGCAATTGATGTTGACTGTTGGCTCTGAGCTCAGTTAGGGCTGCCCAGTGGAAAGCCTATATGTAGCCTCTTCACAATGGCTTCAGGCTTCTTTCATGGTAGCTGATTTTCTCTGGAGAGAGTTTCCTGGTACCAACTGAAGAAAGTTACATGGATTTTTTTTTTAAACATAGGTTTGGTCATTCAGCATAATTCACATTGCCCTCTCTGGTACACAAGTGACTCAATAAGGTCAGTCCATATTCAAAGAAGGAGGATATAGACTCCTGAGAGGAAGAGTACCAAAACATTTGTAAACATGTTTTGTTTTGTTTTTTATCATCACGATCGATTTTTTCTTTTTTGTGAAAAATAACATAAATACAAAAAAAAACAATAAATTTCAAAGCATGACATCACAATTAGTTGTAGAATATATTTCAGAGTTTGACGTGGGTTACAGTTCCACAATTTTAGTTTTTTGCTTCTAGCTGCTCTAAGGTACTGGAGTCTAAAAGAGATACCAATTGAATGATTCAGCAGTCATATTCATTTGTTAAATCCTATTTTCTCCGTATACCACCACCATCACTTTTGATCTTTCTATCCCCTTCTTTAGGGGTGTTTGGGCCATGGCAATTCTAACTTTCTCATGTTGGAAGGGTCTATCAATAATTTGGGGAGAGAGATGGAACTATCTGATGTTCTGGAGAGGCTAGGCCCTCTCGGTTTCAGAACTTATCTGGTCCAGGGACCCATCTGGAGGTTGTAGGTTTCTGGAAAGTTGCTCTAGTGCATGGAATCCTTGTGAAGTCTCACATATTGCCCTATGTGCTCTTTAGGACTTGGTTGGGGGTTGGCAGGTTATAATAGGTAACAACGTCTAACTGAAGCTTGCGTAAGAGTAATCTCCAGAGTAGCCTATCAACCCTATTTGAATTCTCTCAGCTATTGATACTTTATTAAGTTACGCTTCTTATACTTTATTAAGTTACACTTCTTTTCCCCGTTCTTTTTGTCAGGATGGAATTGTTGATCCCATAGTGCCAGGGCCAGATTCATCTCTGGAAGTCATCTCCCATGTCCCCAAGAGGACTTTCACCCCTGGATGTCATGACCCACCTGGGGGGGAGGGCAATGATTCACTTGCAGAGTTGGGCTTAGAGAGGGTGAGGCCACATCTGAGCAACAAAAGTTGTCCTTCAGAAGTAACTCTTAGGCCTACCTATAGGTAGACTAAGCTTCTCCACTACCTACATAAGTTTGTGAACATGTTTTAAAGCCACCATGGGGATCATACCTCTGATTTTCATGAGTAGGGGCTTCCAATAAACACTTCTCGCTAAACCCTTTCCCATTCTGCTCTCTACTACTTACCCAGCTGATGAATTTAGGAACAGCTCAATTCAGCTTCTCCCTTTTAACACAGAAAGCAACCTTATAGTGTGGTTGAAATGTTCTCTTCTGATACTTCTTATTGTAAACTTTGCTAGCCAGAATCCCTACCAAGACTGGAGATGTTCTGCCTTGGGAGGGAGTAGCCTGCCTAAATCTGAAATTATTTTAAAAGACTGATTTAGACTTTAACACTAATCTACATCTTTCAGTTTAAACAGCAACAAAATAACATTTTGAATTTTGTATTCCATTACTTTATTGTAAATTGTG
This sequence comes from Tamandua tetradactyla, assembly GCF_023851605.1. Lineage (NCBI taxonomy): Eukaryota > Metazoa > Chordata > Mammalia > Pilosa > Myrmecophagidae > Tamandua > Tamandua tetradactyla. The sequence continues at coordinate 42,025,869 of NC_135338.1, forward strand.
TTCAGAAGACACATAGAAATGGTGCTCTTTATTGCATCAACAAACCTTCTTTTCTGTAATTTTTTTAGCCAATCCCTTTTCCACTCTTTCTTTTTATTAATATGCATTGGTAAATTCTGCAGGGATTTTTTAAATTATGGGCAAGGGTTTTTGGTAGCTGCTATACACTCTTATTAGAAATGACTGAGGATGCTAAGAAATAAAAATTCCATAGCCTCTGGGTTAATATTTCAGGCTTCTGTCATCAAAAGCTGAACGTTTAAATACATGTACAAAATGAACAGATTTGTTGTATTTACTGTTACTAATTATGTAAATGAAATAGTCTTACCATCAGAGAATGAGAAGACTTATGGAGAAATGGGAATGGAATTCATTTGACCTAAATTCTTTTCAAATGGAAAAGATATATGGGAGTTGGATATATTAGAACTGATTCTAGTTTGTAGTTCTTTCCTATGACCTCATAGCTTGTATGTCTTGTGTAAGATGGGATGGGGTGGGGCTTTCTAAGAGAAAGGAGACTTCAAGACCTGGGGAAGGGCCAGGGATTTGTGGCAAGGTTCAACTTTGGTGAACTTGACATTGAGGAATATAAATGAGGAGGATGTAAAGGTATCCAATATTAAAAACTTGGCCAAGAAAAAGTGGAGGAGGGTTGGGACTTAAAAGTAATGGATAGTTATATAATACATTGTTAGGAAAGAGGTGAGGTGATTGGAAAGAAAAACCTCAGACCCTGAGATTTGCATTGCTTCTTTTCCCTTTTATTTGAAAGATAGGTTTAAGAATAGCTGGAATGAGAAAAAGTATTGACAATGCAAAGATGTTTGGAGAACAGATAGAAGTTTGCATAAGTCTTCGTCTAAGCTCTGTCCTTAGTGCTCCACCCCCTTCTTGTGGGAATCAGGATAGAGTTTTGTTTGGACTGTTTTCTCCCAGCCCTGACATTGCTGTGAGGCAGGGCCAAGGAATTGGAGAATTTATTAGGGTTAGACAGGTTCATTGTTATTGTTATTGAGTTTGTCTCACTAAATGGTTGGCAGAGGTACTATAAAAATAGAAATGCTCTGTTCTTAGTTTGAAGAATAGAAAGGAAAGAAAAGGCTGGGAGCTGGTGTTCTCTCTGAAGCAGTATCACTGAGGAGTGTGCTTGGATGTAGTAATAAACCCTAGGTAAGAAAAGTCAATGATGACAGATTGAAAGAGGAAAGGAAATAAAGATGAATCCAAAGGGACCACCAGAAGAGAAAAACATGCTTGGGGATGGAAAATTGATAGAGTATAACAAAAAGGAAAACTCTATGGTTCAATAATGATGTTTATGAAAGAATTGCACAAAGGATATTGCTCGTTTTAGGCAAGGATTATATGTTCTTGTTTTCTTTTCTCATTCATTGTTAAATTATTTATGCAGAAATGTGATAGTACATCTGGGAGTAACTTTTAGAATATTTTGTCTTTGATGAAATGGGATAAAACTCAGAGTCTCTAGAAGAGGAGGTAGCAATGAGCATTTAATCTGTAACAATGAAGGAATGAATTAACTTGAACTGTGTGGCTCGGAGAAGCAGCTTAAGAACACTACAGTTTTTGACTGCACTTACCTGACTATATTAACATGGATTGATTATGTGTCTATCTCTACAACTAAAATGAGTTTTAAGTTTTAAGTTAGAAGCAGTTCTTATACTCCCTTGTATTTTCTGTGCCTAGCACATTATCAGGCACAGGATATGAACATAATGCATATTGGTGGAGTTACAACTGTGCCCCAACTTCTGACCACATGGAAAGAGAGTGATATTATCCTTTGTAAGATGTGCTTGTATTTTATATGGGCAGAATCTACCTGGGAGAAAAATCATTTTCTGTTGGCCTCTTCCTTCTTCAGCTTGAAAGGACTCCAGATAGACACACTTTTCCCTAGAAACTCAGCACCACCAGGATGCCAAGCCGGTCCTGATCAGGTAGGAAAGACAGTTAACAGTTCTATCGACATCAGCTAGCAGAGTTTAGTTTTGCTGTAGAATTGATACACTTTGGATGAGCTTAACACTTCAGGTGATCTAGAAAAACAGGAAATCAGGTTGTTTTTCAAATTTTATATTTTAAGGACTAGTTGTGTCTCACTTTGCTGGGAATTCTCTGCCATGAAAGCTTTGAGCTTTACAGATCATACAGATATTTGGATTTCCGTGGAGCGATTTTCTGCTTCATCATTTTATTAACAGAGTTATTTTCTGGAAAACTGAAATACATGGTGGAAGCTATGTATTTTTGGGGGGAGGTTGGTAGGGGAATGACAATTACACAGGTGGCTTATATCCTTCAGAACCTAGATTCCTGCCAGATACATGATGCTTAAATTGTCCATTAGGGAACTAAGTATGATTTAGAAACTATTAAAAACAACCAAATTTCAGAAGAGCTATTAGCAGCTAATTACAGTATCATTTTCTTGTTACATATTTTCTTAACCTGCTGGTGGTAAACTTGAACATGATTTGGGGCAGGATTTGAGTTAAGAGGTGGAGTAGATGCTAGCTTATTCCTTCTGTGACACTTGTAAATGCTTTCTTTATGGTGACCTGTAGTTTAAATTTATGTGGCTCCTTTAAATGTCAAACATGCTAAGTGGTGCATTTCATTAATGAAAAATTAATGAAAACCTTGGGCTGGCACGTACTACTTGTTTACAATACATATAATTCATTAGGAAGACATTGGTCAAGCAAGGGCCTTGGCATGGGTCTGGTGGCATTGTAAATGGTGCTTTATTCTCTTCCTTCCAGTTAATGAAAGTGCAAGACTGGGAAACATACACATAAAACAGATTTAATAAGTCTTTGGGGGAAGCTTTATGGAATAGGACACATGAGTCATAAATATCACATGCAAAATCTATTTGGCACAAATTATTTAGGATTGGAAATGGCATTAATTTCATTTTATAATAAAAAAGTGCCCAAGTGTTTAGATCAGAAAATTTAACTCCAGGCAAAAGTCCCACATTCTTTTAGAGCATTGCATTAACTAGGTTCAATATTGAACAAATCGTTCCAAGATTTTAGAAAACATTTATTCCACCTTAACTGGAGAGAAATGGGGACCACATCCCCAGATACGGGGCAAAATCATTGATTTTTCTGAAAGTATCAAAATAGTGAATATCATTTACATTTACATATCCAGTTTTCTATTAAAAACCTGCTGCTTTTGATAATCTGGTTTAAAAAACTGCTAGAGAATATAAACAAGACATAAATCACTTCAAAGAAATGCCCATGGTTTGGGCCACAGGGGCTTGCAAAGCTTCCCAGATGATTCTTACATGCAGTAACTTCAAGAATCATTGTTAGAGCCATTTGCCTTACATTCCTTTTCCTTTGCTTTCCTCCATCGTGTTTATTCAATTCCCTAACTTCTCATATTGATTTATCAGTGAGCTGTGAAACCAGGGTTTGCTAGAGAAATGGAATCAACAGAAAATATCTGTAAATATGAGATTTATATAAGTGTCTCCCACAACCATGGGGATGTAAGAATCCAAAATCTGTAGGGCAGGCCACGAGCTGGCAATTCCAATGAACGTCCTTGGTGAACTCTCCAGGCGAGGCTGGCTGAAGGGAAAGAGAGATTCTGTCTTCTGAATTCTCTGTGAAATCAGTTTAAGTGATTAGCTGTGGATGCAACCAACATGCTCCTGATTTAAGTCCATAAAATATCCTCACAGCAACAGATAGGCCAGTGTTGGTTTGACCAGACAACTGGGCACATCACTTGGCCAAGCTGACACATCAACCTGACCATCACAGCCAGGTGTTATCACAAATTCCCTTTGTTCCCTACAGTTTAAATTTCGTTTTTGCAATTAGGACAGAGTTGAAGGCTCAGATCGCTGATCATTCATCTCTCCCTCATTTGTTTTAAGGTGTCTTTTAAATTTGACATTTTCCTTACTTAGTATTTGTGCCCCTGGGTTTGGGAGATCATAAACTTGACTCTAAATCATATCTATGATAACAGGGACTGATATCTAAAACTATCTGGGATACTTTCAGTTGCTGATGGTTTAGTGTGTTTCAGGAGCCCATACATTGGTCAGATGAGAACACTAAACACAAGCGCCTCTGGAACTGGGAGGTAAAATTGAAATTATAATCTCATTTTTCTGTCTTTCTTGTTAATTGGCCTATTTTAAAAGTAACATTTGGATCATTTGGGGTGATAAGAGGAGAGGGACTTTTATAAGAAGGCATCATGCCTTACTGAAAAATTATAACCCATTCTGATTTAAAAATGTAAACACTAACCTATACTAAAGGTCAAAATCTGATGCCCAAAGCATTGAGTTTAGCATGCAAGCATGTTCTGTTTTCTCCCTATAACATAAACCTGCAGAATGCTTTAGATTTGAATTAGTTGAAAACATTAAAAGTTGAAATGGGATGATAGTTTACAATGAATCCTATATTCCAATTGTTTTGTAAAATGCGACAACGTAGTCATTGCAATAAGACAGCAATAAGCTGAAGCTTAGTAGCAAGTGCCTCTTCTGATGTACATTTACGTACATCTTATCACAAAATTAATTCTAAGAACTCAATTGCAAATCTCATTTTTTTTAGATAGCCCAAGGTAGTGTGAGTTGAATAAAAGCATCACCTTTTAGCCTGTTTGGATTTCAAAAGGGATGAAGAATTATTTTCTGCATTATTTCCCACCTGTTTTATTTTCCCAATAGGCTACCAAGAGGTAAGCTTGGTACCTGCTACCATCTATGCAGTTCAGGATGACGGGTTTCAATGTTATCTATTTGCAGAGTTGAAATCAACTCAGGACTGTTCAAGAAAACGTCTTGCTGCAAGCTGAGGACATCAGAATGGCAGCCGCCAACCTGCACAGTCTGTCATTATCAGGAAGTTGATCGTCACCCACAGACTCATGGAAACAGCAGAATCACAGGCACAGATGTCACCAGATGGAACAATCTGTCATGCTCAAACTGTAGAGGGCAAGATGGAGGTTTTCTATGTGACTTGAAGGTGTCAAGTGCCACATCTCTTCAAAAGGGGGACCAAGGCCTGCCAATCATGACAATCGTTGTCATGCAAAAAGATCAGATAGAATTGTCTTTGTGCATCAAAAATGTCAACCTTCTGTCAATGGTGAGGTCAAAAATCTGTACTAGATTAGAGCAATTGTGCCAAGAGCCTCAGAATTCCAAAAGGTCAGTGTCACTGCCAGTCAAATGCATGAATAGAATGGAAGTTAATTTTTTTCAAACTTAAATGAAATAGCTTCTTTGCTTTTATTTCCTCCTCAAATAACCCAAATCATTTGCAACATTATCATCAAACTCTTCCTAAATTGTCCCCTGGTGCTCTGTGCCAAACTAGAAACCAATGTAAAAACATTTCTTCTAAACAGGGCTTCTTAAACGTGAGGGTCAATCAGGAGCACCTGGTTGGCTTGTTAGACCTCAGCTCGCTGAACCCTACCCACTTGAAGAGTTCCTAACTCAGTGGTCTCAGGTAAGGTTTGAGGGTTTGCATTTTTAAAAAAATTCCTTTCAACCTGGGGGTCACATTTTGGGACCAATGTTTTAAATAGTCACACAGAAAGGAAAAAAGCAAATGCAAAGGGTCATGCTTCCCACGTGTAAATAATAGAAATGTATCATAATTGTTGGTTTGTATTTTTATTTTAATATTTTTTCTTAAAGTTTTTGGCCATACATGTTGCCATTTATTGGGTAAACAATATTACTGTACATATGCATATTTAACCATGTACCATATGTATACTATATACATTCGTATTTTATATATATTTACCAAAGGTTTTCTCACTTTAAGTTAAGGGAATTTCTAGATAGTTAAAAACATACGCATACCTAAGTCCAGGAAAGAAAATGAGATTGTATTGGCACTAGTGATATTAAGCGGAAATACTTATATTAAAAATAGATTCTCTGGGTTAAATAGAAACAGTAATAAAAATGGTGCAATTGGTGGACTTTAGGGCCATGGCTTTCAAAGTCCAGTCTTCCTTATTTTCGTAGGACCTGAACAGACCTCTCTGCTAAGCATCATACTTGCTATTTGATATATCTCCGCTAGGATGAATAGACATGTATCTCAAACTTAACAGAAATGTAAGTGAATGCTTGATTGCTTTTCTTCTAAATTTGTCTTGCTCCAGTGGTCCCCCATGTCATGCCATAATATCACCCATCACCTCGTTTTTATTCCTGCAAACCAAATGTCATTCTTGAAGAATCTCTCTGGTTCAACTGATCCATCACTAAATTCTATTCATTGGCTCTACCTCTGAAGTACATAAAAAATATGTCCATCTCACTTCAACTTGTCAGCATCAATACTAAACAACAATTATCTCCTATGACTGTTACAAAAATACATATAAACATTCCAAGAATTTTTATTTTTCATTCAATCTATGTTTTCACTTAAAATTTTCATTCCTGCTCTTTTTATTATTAATCAGGTAATACAGTAAATAGATTTTTACTGTAAATGCTTTAAGCAAGTATCTATTATAAAATATGAAAGTCCCTCCTTTAATCTCTACTTCTTATTGCCCCTTTCTCCCCAGAAGAAGTAATTCTCTTAAAAATATGGTATATGTCTTTCAGGTCCATTTGTTTATCTTCAAGTGCAGATATATGTGGCTATATATGGAGATAGAGAGAGAGAGAGGATTATAGGTTATTTACCAATTGTGTATCATTAATCCATTGTTTGGATATTTGTTGATCTGATCTGTCTCATTCATTTAAATGTTTTACACAGTATTCTATGATACTGACTATCCCTACTTAGGCTACTACTCTATTGATAAATGTTTTCATTTTATTTTATTTTGAAATTTTATTTCAACTATTCACTCTTCTCTAGGAACATTTTTACTTCAAAATTTAAAATAGACTTAGAAAAATTAGATCACAAAATAGCTTTCCACTGCCTTTGACAACAAAATAACAAAATCTAAGATCTTTAACATGGATGACAAAGCCAAAACATACAGTGTCCGCTTCCTCTTTAATCTGGAAGCAATCACCTTTCTCATTCTGGTCCAGTCTTGCTAGCCATACTTTATTTCCTCAAATATCCTACTTTTTTTCTTTTAATTTTTTTATGTGGTTTCTAACACCTGGAATGATATTCTCAGCTCTTTTCCTAGTAACTCCACATTCATCCATCAATCCTCATGAACGTGAAATTTATTCTAGTGATCCCACATTCCACCATTAAATCAGGCTTTATGATTATAAATTGTCATAATCGCTTATGATCTTTTCTCCTTTCTCTACCGTTTATCACAATTTTCATGCTATTTGTTTGAAATCAGCCGCTCCGTTCCAGCCACCTCACCCCTTAATTATAATTCTACAAGGACCAGGACCACTTTGTACACAGGGTAGAGATTCCATAAATATTGTTCAAGTGTTAAATGTTGAACCTGTAGTGACTTTGAGTTCTTCTAGATGTTGTAATCATCAAACAGTCACTAAGCTTTCATGATGCCTCTTATGTTTGGGTACATTTGGACAGATTGTCTTTGGTTTTGGATGTTTTGTTTTGGGGGAACAGTTCAGATGAACAAAAAAGAATTGATGATCCATAAAAATTCATGTCATATTGTCATCATCAATTTTTATAGAGCTGCTCTTCTTTTCTCTTCTTTTATTTCTATTCCCAAGCTCATCCCCCAAGAGCTCCCCACTCCTGTTTTATGTGCCCTTTTCTTCCTCTTTCCATTGTTCATTTACATACTCATATATTTGCAATAAATGCATAGTGTTGTTCTATATGATTTTAAACTTTACAGAAATGATATTGTACTAGAAATCTTGTGTAATGACTGCTTTTTCATCCAATATTTACTTTTTAACACCTATACATGTTGTTATATGTAAAACTAGCTCAATTTGCATATGATGATTGCACAGAATTTCACTGTATGTATATGCTCCATTTTAATCATCCGTTCCCATTGATGAATACCCAAGGTTATCTCTTGTTTTTGCCATCATCGTTGACAAACCACTGGACAGGTTTTATATGTGTCCTTGTACATCTTGTACTTTTTCTGAAATGTATAGCTCAAAGCGGAATTCATGAGTCATAGATATGTTTGTGCCAGAACTGTTGGGGTGACTCAAATGATTTCCTTGTCTCTATTGGCACATAGCTAATCCGCTCCTCCCAGACACCCCTGCTGTTAGGAATGGTCATGTGATTCAGTGCAAGCCAGTAAGAGATGAGTGAGAGTAATGTGAGTCATTTTCACGTCTGGCCCACAAAGCCCGCCCATGTCCATCCTCCCTCCTCTTTCCTGACTGAAAAGAAGATGATCTCCTTTCAAACCTTAGGAATCACATGATGAATTGGACAGAGTGATGTAATGAGAGGAACCTGGATTCCTGAAAAGTGGCTTATAGGAAAGCTGACAGGAAGTCTGATAGTAGACTATTGTCAGTGATAAAGAAAGCTTTACTCTGTATAATAACTGAAATTTGAAGATGTCTTTTTCATCTTTTATTAAAACAGGTGTAGGTTTACAGAAAAATCATACAGAAAGTAACAAGTTCCCATATACCACTACCTTGGAATATGCACAATTTCCTCTAGGATTTACATTTAGTAAAATGTGATAGCTCTTTTTACATTTGGTAAAATAATATTATTATAATTGTACTATTAACTATTGTCTATGGTTTACACTAAGGTTCACTGTTTGTGCCATATAGCTCCGAGTTTTAAAAAATTTTATTCTGGTGACATACATAAAACCTAAAATTTCTCTTTTTAACCACTTTAAAATATACAACTCAGTATAGTTAATTACATTCACAGCATTGTGCTACCATCAAAACCATCAATTTCTAAAACTTTTTCCATCACCTTAAACAGAAACTCAATACCAATTAAGCCTTAACTCCACAATCCCTACCAATACCCTGACCTCTGGTAACTCCCTGTATTCAAGTTTTTGACTCTATGGATTTGAATGTCATAATTATTTCATATCAAAGAGCTCATCAATCTTTGCCTTTTTGTATTTTGCTTACTTAAATCAAAATGCTTTCTTCAAGGTTCAACCGTGTTGAGATTAGTTTTGTGTACCTACAGTTTTTACCCATGTGGTGTTTGGGAAATATGTATCCCAGGAAAACGTGTTCTTAAACAGAATCCATTCCTATTGGTGTGGACCCATTGTAAGTAGGAGCTTTTTGATAAAGGTTATTTCAGTTAAGGTGTGGCCCAACCCAATCAGGATAGGTTTTAATCCTCATACCAGAGTCCTTTATAAGCAGAATAAAATTAATTCAAGGAGAAAGACATGGGAAGTGAGAAGGTGAAGGTCAACAGAACTAGAAGAGAAGGGAGAGGCCAAGAGTGGCCCCCATGTGTGTTACCGTGTGAAAAATGTGCCCCAAACCAAGGATAACTGACAGCCAGCCTCAGAACACCATTCTTTGGAATGAAAGCATCCTGATGATTCCTTGATTTGGACTTTTTCCCAGCCTCAAAACCATCAGTATGCTTTTGTGTATTACCGTTTACAGAGTTTAGTTCATAAGGAATTTCATATACCATATTAAATATTTCTTACTTTATCCTATTGGCAATGAAGATCTATTGAAATATTTTAAGTTTAGAATAATATAATTGGGTTTATGTCTGGGTAAGATCAGAGCAACGGCACTGTCAGTGATTTATTAAAGAGGAAGAAATGATAGGGACCACAGATAATCCAGGTACATGATGGGAATGTGAGGCTGTGGCATCTGAAAGAAGAAGGAGAACACATTTAGGTGATATTAAGGAGGTGAACCCAAGAAGACTTTCTGACTAGTTAAAAGAGAAATATGAGGAAATGAGAGTTAATATTCAATATGAAATTTCTTGGAGAGGCAATTATTTTTATTAGAGTTGTCCAAGTTTGGATATGTGGAAATTAAAAGATAGAGTAAGACTAAATATGTGAAACTATAGCTCATAGGTTTACCACAGGAAGAGATTTATACTAAATCATTATAAAAGAGTAGTTGGAATCTGGGAGTGCTTAAGATGGGCTCGTGAGCATGCACAGTGAGATCTCCAAGGAAAAAGCCCTAAATGATGCCAAATTCAGTATGTGAACTGAAGAAATATATCCACTGACATAACCTGAAAAGTCAAAGGTATGGATAGAAAACACAGGGGTTAATCTTGACATAAATAATCAAGTTTCCAGAAGATTTAGCACTCTTTCCCTGAAAAATTCTGTCACAATTCTTGTTGGGTTTAATGTCCACATAGACGATCCTTTTATAACTTGGATTCTCTCTTCCTTAACTCTAAATTTCCAATGCGTTGTCTTCCAATCTACCCCAGCCACTTATTACCATGGCCATAACTTAGGCCGGTGGTTTTCAAAAGTGGTTTGCAGTCAGAAGGTTATCCAGTGAACCAGGGGATGTCTTAAACTACCATGTTGAAGATATCTCCTTTTCTTCTCGAAACACTTTTTTTGCATGTCCCATAGGGCATTTATCAATTTTTAATCTTCTTACTGTAATACAAAGTCCTTGAGCAGGATACAAGAGCAGGGATACAAGAGCAGGGGTCTTCTTTGTCTGATTCCTTGTTGTATCCCCAGCAACCAGAACAGTACTTGGCACTGATGAGGTACATTTCCAATTATGGCTTTAATCAATGAATAATAAATAAAATGAAATGGATGAATAAATTCTTCCCTGTACCATATAATTTTATGGTTAACAGAGCCCATGTCTTACCATAGGTACATGCTAGAAATTTTATTAAGTGAAATGGATTCAGTTGTCATTTATGTAATCAGTACAGTTTTCCTATAAAATGTCACAATGGCAAAAAAGATAGAAGAGTCAAGCTTTATTTTGTTGAAACCACTAGAGTCTTCAGTGATAGTTGTTTTAGTTGAGTATGGCTGTTATGGCAAATACCACAAACTGGTTGGCTTAAACAATAGGAATTTGTTTCACAGGTTTCAAGGCTAGAAGTCCAACATTGAGGTACCTGCAGGCCGTGTTTTCTCCAAAGCCTGTAGCATTCTGGTGGTTGCTCAATTTCTGCCTTTTTCACAGGGCCATCTGTCTCTTTGTGTCTTCTCTGGTTTAACTTCTGTGCCCAATTTTCTTTGCTTATAAGGACTTGAGCAATATTGAATATGAGCCCGCCCTCATTCAATTTGACCACACCTTAACTAATAGCCATTTTGAAGGTTCTATTTACAGATGGGTTCACATTAGCATGGCCAGGGGATAGGATTTGAGCATATATTTTGTGGGGGGCATGATTCAATGCCCATCAATACTTGTAAACATTGTATAATTACTTAAAGATTAACTTGGATGATAGCTGTTGAACTCAATATTAAGAATAATAGATAATACGTTTCCTGCATAACCAGAATATACTTTCTAAGTTAGAATTACTGATGCTCCTCATTTGCATTCTAATAATTTCAGTGTTTTCTATTTCTTTTTTCCTTTTATTTCTCTTTTTTTCCTTTTATAGAATATGTTTTCTTAACTGTAACATAACTATTTTTGACTCCAACTTTTAAAATTTAAGAGCAGATGGCCTTGCCACAAGTATCACAACCTATAAAAAATGGTGTCTATATGACCACATGAACAGATTTCTGGTAGTATAATCAAATGAAATTTATATAAACTGAAATGGCACATGTATAATTATATGCCTAATTACTGTACTGCATGGAAATTATACAGAAATGAAAGCAATAAACATAAATGTGTAACATCACATTTATACAACAAAACAAAATTTCGAGGGTTTATTTCTCTTTTATGGCTTCCTCAATATCTATAATCGCTATCAGTGTCAATGAACAACCCCTTGGAAGAGATAGTTCTGGGCAGTAACACACCCAGGGGAGAAGAAGAGCTATGTGTTTGATTTCTGAACCGTGTCATATAAGCATCTTGTGAACAAAAAGAGTATGAAATAAAATCATATGCCTCCTCCACCCTCATGTACTCTAACCCATTCCACCTAAATTAATGTTGATTCATTCTTGCTTCAAATCAAAGAAGACTGGTCGCTATGGTGTATTATGAGAAATTTTTGGAGGAAACAACACTTTTGTGAAAATATGCTCTTTGAAAATTCAGTGCTTGCTACTACCTACACTTCTCAGAAAAAACAAAAAAATAAAGCAAAATGATTAGTGAATATTAACATTCAAATTCATGCAAACTGCTTTTCAAAAATAAGATTAAGATCCCTTGTTAGGTGTTAACTGAACAAAAAAGGAATGCATTCCCTGAGATGTTTAACTGAAAACATTTTTATTTAATCTTCCAGAAACATCATGTTAGCTCTGGGGCAGGTCACGACCACAAATTTATACCTTGAATATTATAGGATATTAAACTTTCAGGTAATCTATGGCGTATTTTTTTAATAGGAAATAGAGGTTTTTCATGTTGTTCATAAGTAAAATCATAATCCTATGAATATGAAGTGACCACTATGTAGAATAATGGATATCCTTGTTTTAAATAGCCCACCAAGGTAGAGTTTGACACATGGTATTTGTGCATAATGAATGCTCCTGTTGGTCAGAAAGCACTGAATACTTTGAATTTAAATATGACAGAAGCACCCTTTATTTCAAATACATGCAAAGAGATGGTTGGATCCAAACGTAAAGCAGAGCATATTATTTCACCGAAGAAAAAGCTAAAATGAAAGTCCATGCAGAAGCCTTTATTTAGCCTATTAATTTTAACCCCTAGGTTATTTCTCTTCTCATTTCTTTTCACTTTTTTTTTTTTTTTTTTTTGCATGGGCAAGCACTGGGAATCTTATTTCTTTTACAATTAATATCTGGAATAAAAGGAAAAATGCAAGCATCAACACAGCCTCATTTTTATAGTTTAATTATTGCCTACTTCTGCCCACCTATTCAATTTTCTCCTCTGATTTCTCTCTGCCCCCTTTTCTGCTTTGTTTCCCCCTGTGTCAAGAATATAATATACCAGTGAGATGTATTTTTGCATTAGTGTATGAAATGGATTACAATTATACAAGCAAAGACCTGGTTCTATGGTCCACAGCTCTCTGTTAGAGGAGGCTTAGATGGAGAAGGATTTTCTGTCTTTTTTTTTTTTTTTTTTTTTTGACATGGGCAGGCTCTGGGAATCAAACCCAAGCCTCTGGCATGGCAAGCAAGCGTTCTGCCATTGAGCCACTGTTGTACCGCCTTGTCATTGTGTTTTTAGATTTCATTACCATGAAATAGTTTAGAGTTACTATCTATTGAGGTCAAAGTCTGACCACACAGGAAATCATAGATTCAAAAATACTGAAAAAAAAAAATGGCCATTAACAGCCAAATTTCTTCAGAGGTGTACTTGAGGATCATGGCATTGAAGAGGGAATATAGCTGAATGATCCAAGGAGTTGCTCAGGTTAACAGCCTGATGTAACTGCCTCCTGGGTAGGGATATAAAAATACCTAAGTAGACAAAAGCACCTCTGCCAGTGGGTCAGAGTGCTCTCCTCTAATCAATGCCATAAGCACAGTAATACACAATCACTCGAGAAATTTCATTTGTCTAGGTTTCTTAGAAACTATACTCATTCTTCTGAATGATCTTTCTTTAAACTGGAAGCATACAGTTGTTTAGGCTTCAGTGTAATTATAATCTTATTCCAGTTTAGCTTCCAGAGTTCATTTTCTTAGATTAATTGGGCTTTGACATTCTCAAAGATCCTTAACTTCTCCTGTCCCCATTATATACAATATTCTCTATAGTTTCTCCAGACATTTCATCAGATCCTTCTGGGTGGATTTTACTTCTACAGTTGCTGATGTTATCACAACAGCTATTGCAATTCATACTAACACAGTTTTTACCAGCTAGCAATTGCTGAGCCCAAATCAAGTGTTAAATCTTATTTAATCATCCCAATAACCTAGGAGATAGGTACTATTATTTTTATACTCATTTTACAAATGAAGTTACTAAGGTTAGAAAAGTACAAATTCAACTAACTAGCAAGTGGTAGAAGTGAAATTTGAACTCAGATATATGCCTCCAATCTAATTCTAATTCTAATAAATTAATTTTACTCTCTTTTTTTCCTTAATGTCCACAGACTTTGAAATGTCACAGGACAGTTCTGTGATTTTTTAAAAACAAATTAGAAAAATTGAGTAGAATCTGAAAGTTGCTTTGGAGCTTATTTTTCTCTAGATAAAATATAATAAAGTAGATAGCTACTGTAATTTATGTAGCTTTAAATCCACCAGAGTGCAGTGACCCTGGAAAAATTGCTTTGCCATGTTAGACTTGTCATAAATATTCTGGGAGAATATTTATAGAGTATGGTAAGTTTTCATGGAACTTAACAAAACATAAAACAACATTGGCAAGGTGCTTGCCTTGAAGAGCTTGTGATCTAATTTGGATGTAGACAGAATGCTAGACACCTATCAAATCCTACCAGGGAGTTGGCTGATTGACTCATAACCTCAATCATGGTGCCATAAATCAGATGGCAACAGTTTTAACTTCTAATGAGAAACCGAGGAGATCAACAAGAGATTGTTCTGGACAGTATGACAAGCATGTGGTCTTACTTTGAAAGAAGAAGGAAAATGGCCAAGAGTGCAGGGAACAAATTCAAGATACTACTGTTCCCATTAGATGCTGCACAATGCAACATCTTAGAAGGGACAACTAGGGAAAAATTAATTTGACGGAGACTATATTTTAATTTATTCAGGAAGACAAACTCAATTCTATGCCTCAAACAGCTGTTTGAAAACATCTTTCATATTAAAACACAATTTTCACCAATTGCTTATATCTTTTTTATTCTAATAGGAAGAGTACCCAAGATACCAACCACTGTAGGGAAATTAGGTCACCAAATTGCAGTGAAACATACAGTTGCTAGAGAAGATGATGTTCTGGAATGAAGCGTCACTAGAGTGTGTGCTCTTGGAGATTAGGGACATTTATCTATAATGATCATAATTGATTACCACCCCACCCCACCATGCTATACACATGCACATGCATACAGATCTTAATCATTGGCTGAGACTAGAAGAAAGAACAAATATATATATATATATATATATAGTTCAGCTCCCTGTAAACGTCCTCTTTTGGACCAACCTCTCTCCTAAATACATGAATTCCTTTCCTCTTTACTCCTTTATGTAGTAAGCTTATAAATCAGGCTTCATCTCAGTGGCATGTGGATGCGGGGCAGACAACAGTTCTGATCTGATTGAGTAAAAATCAATGAAAGTATCAGAAAGGCCAGGTTTTAATTTGTACCTACTAGGCCAAATTTATCAGGTAATGAAACTACCATTTTTATTTCCATCTGTCTGTTTTTATGTTTTTCTCCCAGTTGTAAGGAAAGAGAAAGGGTATGAATAAACTCTAATATACATAATAAATGTTTACTGAATAAATGAGCCAGGTAATTTAGCTACAAAAAAAAAGAATGAAAAGTTAATTAGGCAAGAAAATGTGATGAAAGGCATCCAGATTGGAAAAGGAGAATTAAAATCATCTCTATTTGTATATGACATGACCTTGTATATAGAAAATTCAAAAGAAGCTACAACCCCCCCCTCCCCACACACACATGCACTATTAGAAGTAATAAGTTCAGCAAGGTTGCAGGATACAAGATCAACATACAAAGTCAATTGTATTTCTATACACAGTAATGAACTCTATGAAAATGAAGTTAAGGAAAAACATCTATTCATGTTAGCACCAAAGAGAATAAAATATTTAGGAATAAATTGAACAGAAGTGGTGCAAGATGTACACTGAAAACTAGAAAACTTTGCTGTAGGAAATTAAAGAAGAACTAAATAAATCAAAATATAACCCAGGGTCCAGGAAGTGAAGACTTAATTACCATTAGAATGGCAGTACTCCTCAAATTGCTCTACAGTTTCAAAAGGGTCCTTTTAAATTCCCATCTTGCTTTTCTTTCGCAGAAATTGACAGGCTGATCCTAAAATTCATATGGAAATGCAATAGACCCAGAATTGTCTTTTCAGCAAGCAATGATTAGACAACTGAATATCCACATGCAAAAGAATGAAGGTGAACTCCTTCCCACCATTACACCCAAAATTTAGCTCAAAATGGATCACAGATATAAATATAAGGGCTGAAACTACAACACTCTTAGAAGAAAACATTGAAGTACATTTTTGTGGCCTTCAAAGAGTCAATGTTTTCTTAGATAGGACAGAAAAGCATGAGTCTAATGAAACAATGGAAAAAATTAAAAACGTTTGTGCTGCAAATGTTACCATCAAGACAGGGAAAAGATAACTCACAGAATGGAAAGAAGTATTTCCAAATTTGCATTTCTAATGTAAAACTCCATATTTTAAAAGACAAATAACTCAATTAAAAAATTGGCAAAGTGTTTGAATCAATGTTTCTCCAAAGAAGATACACAAATGAGCACATAAAAAAGATGCTCAACACCATTAATAATTAGGGAAATGCAAATAAAAACCAAAATGAGATACTACTTCACATTCACTATGATGTCTATATAAAGAGAGATGATGATATATGTTGAAATACATATAATGAAAACATAGGTCCACATATGACCTTGAACAGTAGGGTTCATGACAATATTATTTATAATAGCTAAAAAGCAGAAAACCCAAATGCCCTTCGTGATGGTTTACTGATATGTCAGCTTGACTAGGTGAAAGTACCCATTTACTCAAACACTAATATACTTAAAACTTTGAAGTAATTTTGCAGACGTGATTAAAATCCACAATTAGTTGACTTAAATTAGAGAGATTACCCTAGACAATCTGGGTATGCCTGATTCAATCAGTTGAAAGGTCTTAAGGCCCCCTTGCTGAAGAAGAAATCTTACTTATGGACAACAACTACGCTCTGTGCCAGAAACTTCCGGACTGCCTTTCCTGAAACCTGCACTTCAGATTTTGGACTTTCTAGCCAGCCTTACCACCATGTCAGCCAGTGATTTTGTAATAAAGATCCTAATGATGGTTCTCTGGTTGAACCATCACCTGATTAATGGATAATGAAATGTCATAGAATACTTTTTGGCAACAAGCAGGCAATAAATACTGATTCATGCTACCACATGGATAAAAATTCAAATCATCATGCCAAGTAAAGAAATCAATAATAAAAGGTCATTGATTGCTTATTTCTATTTATATGAAACATCTAGAATAGGGAAAACTATAGAGACAGAATGTGGGTGCTTATGGTTGAGGGAGGAGGATGAGGAAAGACTGCTAATGTTTAGAGGGTACTGTTTCTTGGGTGATGAAAATGTTCTAAACTTAGATTTTGTTGATGGTTGTACAACCCTGTGAATATACTAAAACCATTGAATTGTACATTTCAACTGGGTATATTTTATGATATGTGAGTTGTATCTCAATAAAATATTGAAAAATAATGAGAACATGTCAAAAGTACACAGGACTCAGCTTGGAGGGAATCTCATTGGACAAGTCTGGAAAAATTTAGGCATCAGAATAAATAATGGTAACAGATTATGTGCCACTGAATAAAATAAAATCACATGGGTCCTGGTGCACAGGTAGTTCAGTGGTTAGAATGCCCACCTTTCATAGGGGAGACCTGGGATTGATTCCCAAACCATGCACCAAAAAAAAAAAAAAAAAAAAAAAAAAAAATCACATGAGTCCATACTGACATCAATGGGTATATTAAGCTCTTCAACTATCAAATAAAGAAACAGTGATGAAAATGAAAAAAAATTCCGATTTGGCAATTATAATGGTAGTTGATGTAGGCGAGAATCATCAAATGATACCAAAATTGGTCACTGGAGTTGAAAGGGGAACAGAATATTGATTGAGTTTAAGAACATCTCTCCTGGTCCAGAATGGAGAAGGAGATATTGTTTGGACCATTGGGCCATTTGGCCACATTTGAAGGGGTTTGCAGATTGCATTATTTTGTTAAGTTCCTGATCTGGAGCTTGTGTAGAAAGAAGTTATATATAGCATCCCTTTTCTGGGAGAATCTACATTATTTTTCATGAAAGTACAAATATGATAATCACTGAAGTATCTGAATGAAGGTATACAAGAGTTCTGTGTACTGCTATTGCAATATTTTACAAGCTTGGAATCATTTCACAAGAAATTACTTTTATAAATGCTTAAAATATTTCTAGGATTAATTACTTGATTCTTAATTCAAATTTACAAACCTTAAGTTGAATAGGTTTAAGGAACAAACAAGGAGCACAGTAAATTAAAAGTAGATTAGTATTTGTATTCGACTCTAAGTATTATTTGAGTTAAAAATTAAGAGTCAGGTTTGAAGAGGATGGGAATGGGTTCCAGGAAGTTTCTTTTCTCTAAACCTAACATGAGTTAGAGATTTAGGGCTTCTCAATTAGCATTCAAAGCATTGAACAAGGATTCTTATGAGACACTTAGCATTGGAAACGTTCTCCGGAGAAAGTTTACCACTGTCTAAAGGATACATGATTTGTAAATATTTCCTGAATCTTGGCTTACATTTTTCCTTACCTCATTTTGTATAATCAATATTTTTTTGAATAATTTCAAATAATTACTTTTTCTGATACTGACAGCCTTCAGATTCAATAGTCAATGAGAATTCTTATTCTCGGCCTTAGTAAGCAATTGCTTTTGGTTTTCATCTTTGATTTTCAATTATTTCATCAAATGCGACTCTAGTCATTGGTAAATCCAATGCTTTTAAGAAGTCAAATATTTATTTTGTAATATAAGCTCAATATTCGAATTGGCACATGCCTTAACATTTAATTTGATATTGCTATTCCTTAGCACAGAATTAGCTCCTATTGTGGCTTTGGAAGCCCTTCAGCATGAAAAATCAATATGATATGAAAGGCTTATTTGCCGTAAATTATGCTGTAAATTATATTGTTATGACCTAGCCAGAAAAGCTCCTCCATGACTTCATTCTGTTTCTGCTATGAAAGCAAGTCAGACTGACACACTGCCTAAAGCAATGCCATGTTTATTTACAAAATCATGAACCAAGGAAAAATTTTAATTGACTTGGTTGTGCATGATTCTATTCTTGTTAGAGAAAAGGAATCTCCACTTACTTTAACTCTCTCTTTAAATATAAAACATTTTTTATGTGTAATAAATTTAAGGCAGTCCCAGAATTGAATAGTACTCAATATGGGTAGCAAAATATTTTGGAAAATTTATATATTTTGAATTCAGATTGTCATGGATTCAAATTCCTTATCTGCATCTTAGCATATTTCATCAGCGATAAATTATTTAAGCTTACTAAGCCTTCGTCCTTCTAATTTCCCCATGGTATTTTGTGGAATAGTTAAATAAGGACACATTTATAAAATATCCAACATGGTATCTTGTAGCTAATAACGATTTTCAGTTCTCTTTCTTTTCATATCTTTTGGAAAGTTTTCTTAAAACATTGTTTCTTCTTGGTCCTCACGGTAGTTTTTTGTTAAAATTATGTAGAATAGTTTATGAAATTGTTTTTTGCTTTTGGAACCAACTTGCTTTTGGAAATTTTCTTATCGTTCCTAGGTTCTTCAGATCCAGATGATGAAATCCTTTAAAAGGAGGGGAAAAAAAAGACCCAGCAAATAAAAATCTGAGAATCGCCAGTAATTAATTGAGACTAACCTCTTTCCTCACCTGTAAACATATTCTATAGTAAAAAATATGCATTTTCTGAAATATTGAAGAGTTTGATGTCAGTCAATGCTTTTCCTGAAGTTCATATGCAAGATGAGTTCATATTGCTTTAAAGCAGACACAAAACACAGGCCTGGAAAGCAGTGTTCTTTCATCTGTATGATCTTTATGGCCCCCAGAAGGGCCATTGTGAAGTCACCTGCAATCTCAGCTTCATCAAAGCCTTGGCCGTAGTTCTGGTGTAGACATCCTGCACCTCTATACTTTACCGGTCATCATTAAATATTCACAAAAGGAATTCAAAAGGAATCAAGAGCCTCATGAAAGAGTAAATGTAAAACAGAAGTGAGCAAAGTTGAGGTAGACCCTTGGGACAAGGGAGAAGGTTGATGACCTGGGTTTGCCTTCTCAAAGCCTCAGAATTTTTATTTTGTAATTTTGTGTTCCCCATAGGCCAAGTGTCTATATCTTTCAATGTTCTTTATATCATGCTGAAAACAACAATTTCTTTAAAATGATTAAACATATTCTGAAAATATTTAAAAATCTAGTTAGTAATTACTATATGAAAAGTTATAGTTAACAAAATGATATAGAATATAGTTTAACATCACCTCCTTGTTAGTTTTAAGTGAGGAACTATTAATTCCCTCTTCCAGTTTGGCTCAAGGACTGGTTTATCTATTCTGTATATCTTTTTGTGGTGCTGCCTTCTGAGTTTCTAATCTAAGAAGAACTGACTTACTTAGTAATTCATGCTTTATTGTCTGCATTTGTTATCCCTTCTATTGAGCTTCCACTACAGCTATTGTATGTTTTATTTATAAATCAAGAAAAGAGCTTCCAAATTTCCACTGTGCCCCAGTTGTGTAGTCCATCTCATTTAATCCTTTATACTTAAACCTATTTGAGCAAGTAGTTGTTCTACCACCTGCCAAGTGAGGCAATGGAGATTCATCAACGTGCTCCAGATCTTCACCACATAAGTGGATAGTCTAGATTTCAACTTGGCAGTCAGACCAGATAGCACAGACTCATTCTGCTATACTATGCCTCATTATAATTACCTCAGTAACTACCATTTTGTGGAGAGGGCTTACTATTTGCTAGAAAGCATGCTAATTTCAGAAAGATATAAGAAGGGTAGAGAGTAAAATAGTGGAATGGAGTCCTGAGGGACATCAGAGTCTCATTGTAGAAAGATTTTCATAAATTAATATGACAGTTCAGAGTGACATAAAAATTCACATCCCCAATTCTGTGGTGATAGACAGATGGGGCCAACTGAATTTGTATGAATAATGTAAGAAGGGCTGCAGGGAAAATGCAATTGCTTTATAATCATTTCTGTATTTTCTATACCAGACTGAGGCTCTGGTATCCTGTACAACAGGCTCAATAGACATTTGTTGAGTTAATTAATGATAAGTGAATGAAAGGGTCAAATGCCAGCTAAATTTTGAAGAAAGGGCATCATTATCCAGACCCAGCAGGCAGAAGGAGAATTCCAAGTACATAGAAGAGTATGTACTAAGGCCAACAGAGAGCTTGTAAGGGTTTTGTGGGATAGACTGCACTGAACAACTCATTTGTTCATCCATCCATTCATTCACCAAGCATTTATTTGCCAGGAACTGGTAAAGGCACCAGTAGTGACCTATGAACAAATTTTAATGAGTGTCCAAATCTTAATTTTGTTGGGAAAATGGCAGGAAGAATGTCTAGGCTATAGGTTATGGTCATTGTCTCAAATGTCAGCTAAAATATTTTATTTAACTGAGTATGGCATGAAACAAACACATGTTTAAGGGCAAAACCTCTAAAGGTTTTTTAAAAATAAGACTCATCTACCTCATCAAATTTTACTTTGTGAAATGTATTTTCTCCTGAGAAAAGGAAACACTTGTTGTCAGCACTAACAACCTTGAGCACAGAAGAGGGAAGGAGTGGATACTTTGTAAGGTGCTGTTGTATGGGAGGGTGGTAAGTGTGAGGAGAGTCTCAGGTCAGCTTGTCAGGTGCTGGGCATCATCCAGTTGAGAACTGATGAGAAACTGGTTTCCACGAATGATTGTCAGGTGGGAAGAGTTCTGGAGACAGTTCTGCAGCTGTGTTGAGGTGCTCCAATGACTCTCTGGATGTGGTGGGACCATGTGAGGGTAAGCAAGGGCGATGAGTCAAGGATGAATCTGAGGATTTCCTTTTATTCAGCTTGGTTATGCAGAATGTGGAGATATTGATATTGGGTAGGAGCATTGTAGGAGAAACAGTAGGGGAATAGCCTGAGCCAGTTTCAGAACTGAAAGTCTGAACTGCATTCAGTAGGCACTCAGAAATGCAGAAATGCAGTTGTGAAAGAACTGTAAAAGGGTCCCCCCAAAATAGATAATTAGAAATCATCATCACAGAAGTTTTAACTAAAGCCAGGAAGGCAGTTGTACTCACCTGAGAAGAAAGTAAAAAATTAGAAGAGAAAGTAGAAAGGCTCAAAAGCGTGGAAAGCCAACAGTTAACAGAAGAGAAGAGAGGCAAAAAGACTGGGAATGAGCAGGCAGAGAAATAGGAGGCACTCTCACAGGGGCCTCTGTGGAAGACTTCTGATTCTGTTTGTTTACAAGCCTTGTGAGCAATAATTAATGCTGATGAGCTGAGCTGCTTGCAGATCACAGATTATGTTGTGCCCTTGACAGTGGGAATTACAAGGCTTCCCTGAAGATCTGAAAACAAAAGGCAGACTTTGTGGAATATGAAAGCTAAGTTTCTGAATAAAACACTCAACTTAGTCTAAATGGAGTCTGGGGACTTGCTTCAGCCCTTTTCAAAGAGAAGGTTTCTCTAGTTGTTTCTGTGTATCTACTTTTTTTACCCATACTTCTTCTTGCAAAAATTAATCTTTGCTGGTTGCAACAGAGTTTAGGGGTTGGGCCCTTCAGGCATAAAGGAGGTGACAGGGCTTGGTACTATAGGACCAGGAAAGACTACCTACAGAGGGGTTCCTTCCAACATGACTTGAAAAAATTCTTTACATATTTAATCAGTAAACATAGATGGGAGAAAGCTTATATGTGTCTCAGAAAGATGTTTTGTTATTACCATTTCTATTCGTCCTGCCTTTCCGTCTGCATGTGTTAATAGTGAGTCTGGTAGGGTGAGTTCAGAATAACCCTCATTCCAATAATGCAATTCTATTTGCTCTTCTCATTCTCACTTACTGCTATATAAAGTTATTTTTCTCAGCAATTTTAAGTTCCCAACAAAATTATCTTTCCATCTGAGAAGGTGCTCCATATCTAGAGAAAAACTATGGATAATGCTCAGATTAAAAGTGTCAAACTTTTCTACATCTGTGCCAGGATGCTGTTGACCTTTAGGGTCAGATTGGCTGCAAAATAGGGGCCAATAGTTTATAGGTATGGATGCCTTCTTTTATCCAACTTCCTCTGGATGCATGGTTGGCCATAAGTCATCAGAAATATCTGCAGGTTAGATCAGCACATCTACAGATAACTGGTCTGACTATCCTTTAACTCCAGAGGCAGCTCAGCACCGTAGTGAGGGATACTGAATCTGGGGCTGTTGGTTTAGGACTCACTCCCTGATGCTCATGAGAGTCGGTAAGAAGGAGAGACACCTGAAGAGATGTCGCCCACTCCAATATAGGTGTTGGTCTCACCAGCAAACGCACAACTCTCACAGGATCTGGTGGAGAGACATTTGGCCCACATAAAGAAGAGACATAGCAAGACCAGCTTCACTAGTGGGCATCAGTTCCCCATAGCCATGGGGTCTCAGTCCATGACCCAGTGTAGGGAGATGTTGTACACACATCCCCTCTCTCTTGTGTTTGTGTGGCATAGTGGAGGGAACCCTCTCTCTTCCTGCCAGGGAGAGATATACAGCTGGGGTGAGAGCTGGATGCCTTAAAACCTGCCCACAGAACATGCCTGGTTGTCTCCAGTCTCCAATATTTACATGTGCTGAGAAAATAGGGGGAGGAATGTATTGGCAATCCCATTATATACCAGGGGATTGTGTTTTCTCTTCCAGGCTGACACACTTGGTCCTGAGTACAGGATATATTTGTGAGTCCCAGGGAATTGTATCAAGCTCTGCTAGGACTGTCCCCTACCAAAATAAAGACCCTGGGTAAGTTACTCTATCTTTCTGTGCCTCCATTGCTTTTTTGTGTTTGTTTTGTTTTGATTTTTTTAATTCATAAAATAGAGATAGTGATAAGATGATAATCATTTCTACATTCGAAGGTCATCATAAGAATTAAACAAGCCAATACCTATATAGCACTTAAAACAATGCCTAGCACATAGGAAATATTATGTCAGTATTTGTTATTATTATTTTTAACTGAATTGGTATGTTTTTTCTCCAAAAGAATAGATAAGGTTTTCCTGAAAACCTCCCCTGAATAAATATTTGTCCAGTAGATTTCAGCTGGTTTAGAGCTTAGTAATGTTCTAAGCTTAACATGAAATACTAGAACTTTCAAGTCTCTAGGAAACATTTTAAATAGTTTACCTGAAACCAGTCTTGTATGATTTAATCTCAATTTTTACTTGAGATTACATTGAGAGCAATGGCTTTCTTTCTCCAATAACTAAATGATATTTACTATTTATTTAGTGCCTAATGTATATTCTGCACCATGATTTTTAACAAGAGTGCATAAACAATCATTGAAGCTGTGTTGTGAAGTAACTATTATAAACCATTTTTTTCAGGTGGTGGAACTAAGGTTCACAGAAATAAAACCATCTACTTAAGTCATAAAAATATTAGTAAAATAGTAAGAACTCAAACACTGTTCTTTCTTCTTCTGACGGCTGTGATCTTGTCTTTTGGCTGGGCTGATTTGTTTATAAGTCACCAAAATAGTTTTCAGGCAGACGTATCTTCAGACCTGCATCTGTGACTTAACTAATCTGCTCCCCAGTTTTCCTGTATGTAACCCCTTGGTGTTTGTCAAGTCCTTTTAGGTAATTCAATCGTAATAGCTTTGGGGTTCTTCAATAGAAGTGGTTAATATAATAGTTTGCAATAACATTGCCCTTTTATTTTCTCCTCAAATTTGTGTTACCTAATCATCTGCATATTGAGTTTGGCCAGACTGAGGATCAATCATATTAATCACTCACTCTTTTTCTCTTTTTAGAGTCCATAATTTCTGGCACATTAAAAATCACCCTTTAGAATTCTTGCTTTCCTTCCTGTGTATTCCTGTTACATATTATAACAAAGAGTTTTAAGAAAAAGGTTTACCTGAAGTCAAATTTTGAATCCTGGCTCCTCTGTTTTTACTTTCTTTGACATTAAGAAAGTATGAATATCTCTGTATCCCCAGTTTTCTTTTCCATAATATCAGAATGAAAACACTATGTGTTTTACATAGTTCTGAGTGTATATGACTTAATATAGACCAAGTGCTTAGAAAATGCCAGGCATATAAGTGTTTGCTATTACGTGACTTTTATCTTTATGAGTGACGAAGCCATCATTTCAGCACTTTCTGAATGAAGATAAAGGCACTGTCATGCTACATGTCAATTAAGTGTATATAAGTCATGAATTTAAATTATTTGAAGTATTTTTAAATTACTTTCAAAATGGAGATGAAAGTTACTTGAGCAGCTTAATTCTGAATGACAATATTGGTACACCATTAGGACCAAAGCCACGGATCTTTAGGTCACTTCAGAAAATGAAGAAATCATATTGATTGCAAGAGAACTGATGATTCAGATGAAATCTAATCATCTAATTTGGATCAATTTGTTTTTCCAAATTCTCTTATTTCCTCCCAGAGTATACTTAAATGGCTTTTTTAACAGAGCTAATAATTTAGGGTGGGAAAATTCAAGATGTAAACAAAGCAAATGTCCTTTAATTGACAGCTGCTTCCTATGTTTATTTTGTATTTCTGGCTTTATTTTATCCTGGTCTCTGTTCTTTTCCTAAAGAAAAACAATATAGTGAATAAAGACAAGTCATGTTGAATTTGTTAGCATTAAGTATGAGAAAAGAAACGCAGAAAGAACTTGAGAAAAAGTTTTCCCTCATCCAGTCATTCATTATTAATAATTTTATATAATTGATTTTTTTGCTAAATTGTTATTTCATTTGCCTCTTTTTCTTCTTTGTTTGATCGTCCTGTATCCTTGTTTCTCCCTCAATACTATAGTCTTAAGATAAATATTAAATTAATTTGGAGGCTTGGGAATGCTGTTCAACAGTGTTTTGTCCATCCTTTTCATTTTAAAATTTAAGAAATAGGTCAAGAGTGATTTTGTCAATAATTAAAGATCATACATATGCTGGTTGCAGAATCAATAGTAGAATTTGGGTCTTCAAACTCTCAGTTCTAATCTATTTCAACAAAGCCGTGTTTCTTCTGGTCTCCCACGTTCTCTTCCTCATGTTCGTTTTTTTTTTTTAATCTTCTTTTTTTGTTATGATTTTTGGTGCTTTTTTCAGAGTTTTATTGTTATCTTCTTTATTATTTTTCTATTCACCAACCACTATAAAAAGAGTGACACTGACAAATGCAATCAAAAATAGAAAATGCAGTTATGGGATGAGTCCTTGGAAAAGAAATGACAAAAGTATATGCATTTCTCTATTTGCATATTCAGTACTTTCTTTGCCATTGATTTCATTTTCAGCACTTGTAGGAGGAATGGCTTGAGTCTGTCATTGCCTCAAAGTACAAATTCTTTCTTCAGATTGAGAACCTGTGAACACATCTGATGTTATTTATCCATGAAAAATAAAATGGGTACAGGTAAGTTCTTTTAATGTGCTTTTGAATTCAATTGGCAAGTATTTTAGTTGAAAATTTTTGCATCTATATTCCTTAGGGATCTTGGCCTGTAGTTTTTCTTTTTTGTGTTATCTTAGTCTGGTTTTGTTATTAGAGTGATGCTTGTCTCATAAATTTATTTAGATAGTGTTTCTTTTTCTTCAATTTTTTTAAGAATTTGAGCAGGGATGGTGTTACTACTTCTGGAATATTTGGTAAAATTCCCCTATGAAGCCATCTGGCCCTGGGTTTTACTTTGTAGGAAGGTTTTTTTGTGACTGATTGAATCTCTTTATTTGCAATTGGTGCGTTGAGTTCTTTTCTTCTCAAATCAGTGTAGGATATTCAGGTGTTTGTAGAAAATTTCCTTTAAGTTATTAAGCTTGTTAGAGTACAGTTGTTCATAGTATACGCTTATGATTTTTTTCCCCCCTCAGGATCCACAGTAATGATCCCCCTCTCTTTTCTCTTTTTGTTTATTTGCATCTTCTCTTTTTTTGTATTTGTCGGTCTAGAGAAGGGTTGGTTGATTTTATTAATCTTCTCAAAGAAATAGCATTTGGTTTTATTGATTCTATTATTTTTTTCTCCAGTTCATATATTTCTTCTTAAATCGTTGTTATTTCTTTTTTCTACTTGTTTTATGATTAGTTTGCTGTTCTTTCTCTAACTTCTTCAGCTGTTCAGTTAGATCATTGACTTTAGATCAATCTGTGTCTTTTAATTGTAAAGTCATCCCATTCATATTCAAAGTTATTACTGTAAAGGCAGCATTTGAACCACCCATCTTATCCTTTGATCTTTGCTTGTCAGATCTACTTTTTCCTTTTCTCTCTCTCTTTATATTCTTTAACTTGCCCTAACTAATGCGTTTCTCTCCTGTTTTTTTTTTCCCCAGCCAGTAGAACTTCCTTTATTATTTCTTGTAGGACAGGTCTCTTGTTAACAAATTTTCTCAGAATTTGTCTGTGAAGACTTCATACTCTCCCTTACTTTTGAAGGACTGCTTTACTGCGTAAAGAATTTTTGGCTGACCAATTTTCTCTTTCAGAATCCTAAATATGTCATACCACTACCTTCTCACTTCCATGGTGACCTTTGTAGTAGGTAGTTTTATGTGACTTCCCTTGTATCTGATTAATCACTTTTCCCTTGCTGTGTTCAGGTCTTTGTCCTTCTTTTCAGCATTTGCCAATCTAATTAGTATGTTAATTGGAGTAGGTCTATTTGGATTCATTCTATTTGGAGTTCGTTGAGCTTCTTTGATATGCATATTTATGTCTTTTTTTTTAAGGTTGGGAAGTTTTCCCCAATTATCTCTTTAAATGATTTTCCTTATCCTTTACTTTCTTCCTTCTGGGACACCAGTGATTCTTACATTTGTGTGTTTTCTGTTGTTCATCATTTCCTTGAGATCCAATTAACATTTTTTGTCATCTGTTTTACCATTTGCTCTTTTGTGCATTAACATTCAATTTCCCTGTCCTGTAGTTAACTTATTTATTCTCATGCTTCTTGCATGAATATGCAAATCAAAGAAGCCCAACAAACTCCAAATAGAATGAATCCAAATAGACCTACTCCAATAAACATACATAAACAGGCCCTGGTTGCAGAACTGAGAATATCCACTTCACCTGTCAACAGCTGGCCCAGGAGTGATCTGCTTTTCACCACCCAGCAAAACTTGGGTTTATATTAGGAGTTGTCCATTTTTCTCATCCCAAACAGGGGCAGGTACCTGTGCAGGCTATATAGACCAGCCCCTGTTCCACCAAGGATGGGAGCTAGAGATGCTCTAATAAACCCTATAAGTTTCCTGCTTTTTCCAGTTTAACAAGAAGGTGGCACTGTTCAGTGACTTATTCATCCTCAGAAGCTTTTTGTTTATGAACCTAGGCAGCATCTGACCAGACGGGGCTATATTACCTTCATGTCCAGTTGTGTGTGACCAGGTGGGGCTGAATTACCAAGTCCCAGATGAATGTGACTGTGCATGGCTGAATTATCTCAGAGCCCTGGGTGCCCCTGACTGGGTGGGGATGAATTACTTCCTGGAGCCCCCGAAACATCTGACTGGGCAGAGCTGCAGCTGTAGGATAACCATGCCCTCACTTCTCTGGCCAAAATCTGGTCAATGTGGAGTTGAGTCTTCCACTTTCTTTGCAATGGAACATTCCTCCACCTGCCCCAGTCTACCACCTTTCCCCAGGCAAGGATCGGCCCTCACTGCTGTTTCCTTCATGGGTAAGAGGGACACCAGAGCCCAGGGCTGAAAGCATACTCTCTGTCCACATTTTCTCAGACTCTTTGTCCCTCACTGAACTGGACCTTGAAATGTCCTCCCCCACCGTGTCCCCAAACCCTTGATTTGATAATCTTAGCCTGGCTGCTTGTTGCTTTTATGGAAGGTTTGGCAGTCCTTTCCCTAGTCCTTCATTTTATAAATTTCTTCTATGCTTTCCTTCTGTGTTCCCTGCTCCCCCATGGCTTAAGTACTGCTGTGGGTCTCTGTAGCCTTGGTCTCTGTGCCTGGATATAGATGGGGGTCTGTCTCATGGCCATGAGCAATTTTAGTCTACTTCTCCAGTGGGCAGCAGAAAGGATCCCAGCTGCCATCTGTGCCCTTTCTGAGGTATGGGAGACCACGTGAGGGGAATGAGGAGGTCCAGTTAGTCCGAGATGAATGTTTCTTACCTGATATTTTTCTTTTTTTTTGTTTCAGGATTTTGTAGAATCCTTCTCCAGAGTTCTGTACAAGTGGGAATAGTACCTTTTTCTGTTGTATCTCTGAGGAGTTACCAGTAGCTATTTATATTGCCGTACAGATGATATCACCCTCAATATAATTAATTTCCTGGTGTATGTAATTTTAAAAGGAATGCCTTTAGTTCTTCTGGATCCAGGTTTTTCTAGACCTCTAACTTGCCTGACTACAGTACAAAGGCTTCATTGTATAGTTAAATGCTTACGGGTATGGCATGCAATTTCTCCAAATTACATTGAAGTAATGTGTAATATAAACTACAAAACAGATAAAAATAAATACAAATGCTCAAATTTCAACTATAAGTAATTTAGAAATGCATATTTCTATATTAGGGATACTATTTTAAAGATGCTGATACTATGTTCACTTCCTTCTTATCTGTTCACACTCAAACATGAACAAAATGTCTCCTGATATCCTGTTTTATGAGGTAATGATTTTATAACATTCGACCACTTGCTGCGTATTTGTTCACCAAGAGGCCAGGACATCGCTTTCTCAAATCAGGAAAGAATTTTGAAGAATATTCTAATACATCGGGACGCTTTACAATTACCTCATAATAATATTCTTCTCCTGATACACTGACCCTTACCAAATTTTAATATTGCTAAATTTCAGTATCACCCACTTTTGTGTCCACACATCACCTCATTTTTTTCATATATGCTAGACTTTTTTTTTTCCCTCAACCAAATTGTAAGATGCTTGAAGGGAGGATCTATGACTTATATAGTAGTTCACGTCCATTCTTCACAACACTTAGCCTAGTGCATGGCTTATGAATTGCCTAATTATCCCCTTGAAAATATACTGTGTTTGGGTTAAAGTTATATCAGGGTTCATGTGAGCACTGTTCACTACCCATTTGAGTGCCTTTTGTATTGTGTGGCATTAAAGAATTGAGCTCCCAATAGAGAGCATGGCTCTGTCACTGTTAGCTAAATGATCTCTGGATAAGTTTCCTAACATTTCTCTACCTCTGTTTTAAAGGCTCTCAATGGGAATAATTTAATTTCCACAAGAAGCAATGAGAAGGTTCTACTATGCATATAGCATATTTAGTATTCATAGAACAATCCACATCCCTTATATGCTAAACATACGATAAACGTGATCTCCTTTGGGTCATGGTTGAAGAGAATGATGATGATGACAGTGATGTCAGGGACTGAATACATAGGGGCGAAATTGCCCCTTCTGAAAGGTATTGGCTCTCTAGGAGTGAGACTGAAAAGGAAACCAGAAAATGTTATACAACGTGATAAGGTGATGATAGAGCTAATGATAAGCAGAGTAAAATGAAAGCCGAGGGGAGGGGTACCTATGATTACCTGGGGGAATCAATACATATTCTCAGGTCAGTGGTACATGAAGGAGATTCTGAAAATATTAGCAATTTGGCAGGTGAACAACCCATCAGTCCTTGCAAAGGTGAGTAAATACATTCAATCACAAAGACCTGCAAGTACCAAGCAAGGAGGCTTGGAAGAATATGGGGTTATTCTCAGCATATTTTGAGAAAGGGCATTGTATGATATTCGATTGAGGTAGGTAGGAAATGCTAATAGTAAAAATAACTAACAGTAACAAGTAAATAGCTTTCATTGATTGATCACAATATTGCTAAGCATTATGCTAAGTATCAGATATATTTGAATTATTTCATTCAAGCCTTAAAATAGCCCAATGAGGTGGTACTTTATTATCTCCATTTTATTGGAGAAAAGCTACTGCTTAGGAAGGCTGGGTAACATGTCCGAGTGCATGCAGTTTTGAAGTGACACTTGTTTCTGAACCCAGGCAAACTGATTGGGATAACCACCTGGTATTCTTAAACACAATCAAAAGTGTAAACTGCATAGTTTGGTAAAATATTATGCCGAAAATTCTATTAAAAAATATTAAGTAAGTAGTAGAAGCCATTATTTGTGAGTTTGAGTTTGAGCCTCAGCTCAACATTTGAATGGGCATAACTTTATATAATTATAAACCTTGAATTTCTAATAATAATATAAAATATAAAAACTCCTTGGTGTTAAAGTTGGAGGGGGAGAGAATTATTTCCCTCATTTTCATAACAGGGAATCACTTCATACTAAGTAGAAAATGTGTGTTTAAAAATATGATGTCTCAAGCAAAACTTAAAATGACTTTTCTCAATCTCATCATTTATAATCTTATATTTGTATAATTTCCAGTTAGTACTTATTTTCTCAAGAAATATTTATGAGGGCCACATTTCCTTCAGTTTGTCTTTAACTTTTTTCTTTATTAAGTGAAATTAAATTTTATAATAATAGTTGAGAAGTATAATCTCAATTTTATAAAATTTTTATCATTAATTTCTGTCTGCTATTTTTTTCAGAGACATTAGCTCGAATGGTGATTTACAATTGTAAACACTTCCAATGCCTTATAAGTTATTGTTTTCATGTTTCTTCCCTTTCTTTTGGATGATTTTGTATTGTTTTAATGTATATGAATAGCTTAGTCTGTAATATATTTATTTAAATTACTTTAATTCCAAGGTGAAGTTTGGACACCAAAAAAGAAAAAGTTTCTGTAGCCTATTTTGAGACTCCACATATTAAGGAGAGAGGGATTTTCATGTCACAGCAGGTCTGACTTTCTGAAGCCCAGGCTGCTGCAGCAGGGCAGAGGTAGAGATATCAGGATCTGTTTTATTCCCTAGCTTCTGAAATGCAATATAATCTCATAATGTCAACTCCCCATGCTTCCTTGGAGCTCTATCTCTGAGTAGACTGGATGCCCTTGACCTGTGTCCACAGCTTCCTTCACTCCTGGGCATTACTAACCCTAGCCTGGGTCAAGCACAGTGTTCATCACTAAATCCCATTCACTGGGTTCTTCCCACAGGAGTTCTCCTCCAACAGTAATGATAGGGTTTTTCTCAATTTATTCTTTGCAAGTTGCTTCAGGGCTCTGATAACTTCACACAGGGGACAACTGAGTGCTATGGCAGGAAGCAGTGCTCACAGACTTCAGGAGAGATTTTTAATTTATTTTTCATACCAGTTAACATCTTCCTCTGATGGTGCTTTTGACCTCTGTTTGGTGAAAATAATTAAGTACACTGCTCCCTGATACCAAACATAAAAAAAACACAGTGTTCCAGATCTTTTGAGGTTTTCTCTCTCTTCCAGTCCTCAACCTGCATGTATAAATGTCTGAGCTTTAAAATGACAGTGGAATGATAATTAAAAAAAAAAAAAAAAAGGAAAACTCAATATGAATTCTATCCATTATTTCCATGCCTCTGAATCTCATCCAGGTCATAGTTATACTTAGAAGGATTGTGTGCAAGGCACTAGAGGTTTGGAGTAGGATGGGAAATCCTCTAATCTTCAGGTTGACACAGAAGTAAATGACAGTTACTTCTCAAACTGGCACAGTTACACAAACAGTTAAATAAGGTTGCTATAATCAAAATTTCCTAAGGGATAGAAATGTGTTAATTTTCCTGTAATCAAAGTATCTATCTGAGCCAAACTGAATTAAAGATTGGAGATGTAGGGACATGTAATATAGACATGGGCACTGCCTTCATAACCTCACATTCCAGTGGGGCAGGCAGTCAGAAAATTAAAATCCAGGAGGTAAAAGCAACACTGAAGGGTTGTTCAGAACCATTGATAAGTGCCACTCAGGGGTCACAGAATCTTCTCAAGAGGGTTGATTTCTGAGCTGAGACTTAAAGCTTTCTTGGGAATGAGTTGTAAAATCTAATGAAATTCCCAGTGAGGAGAGTATGTTTAATTTTTCCAATAGAATTATTGTGAATGCTAGTGCTTCCTCTTTCCCTCTCGGAGCTTTTCTCCTCCCTGAAGCAATGACAGAAACAAATTTTCTTACCTGAAAAAGAATCAGGAGGGCTGGTTTACAGCTTGCTGGGCCTTAAGAAATCTGACAGCCAAGACTATGGATAGATGAACCCTCCAAGGCAGGGTAGGGAGAGATAAGAGATCCCTAGACTGCTTCAAGATGCCTGTTCATTCCCTGACCAAAAAAGAGAGAGAGAGAGAGAGCTGAAAGAAGGTTCCATATCAAAGAATCTTTCCCTTGAGCCACAAAGAAGCTAGGCAAAGTTGCTGAGTTATCAGTGCTGTAAATAAATGGTGTCAGCCTTGACATTTTCTTGCTGGCAGAGACAGAATATCCCTGAGGAAAAGACACTGATCTTAGTTTTGTTTATTCAGTTGGGAGCACTGTGTTGCCAGGTCTTGATAAATGTGTTTAGAAAATGGAAGGGATATGGTTGACTTTTCAGCAACTAAATAATTTAACTTATTTAAAAAAGAAAAAGAGCTGAGATGAATAATCATATGTATAAAACCATTTAAAATTTTTACTAACGAATTATGGTAACTATAAATGCTCAATTTCAGCAGTGGTTAGAAAATGAAATTGCTAATTACCATAAAGAGATTAGACCTGAAAACTTGAACTTAATACACATTCCTTAATTTTGAAACACACCACAGAACAAATGAAATTAAGTTTGTGCAAACAAATTAGATTTATTCTTAATAATTCTTTCAAAATTACCAAAACCATAGAAAAGTTATTTTTAAAGGAAATGACTCCTGTCATCTTTAAGATATTAAATCTAGGGTTTCTCAAAAGCATTTGAGGAGAGAAATGAAACATAGAAATTAATAGATGGTGTGATGGTTAAGTTCATGAGTCAATTGGCCAGGGGATAATGCCCGGTTGTCCTGTGAAGCAAGCAGTGGCCTGATTTTTAACTGTGAAAGTATTTCGTAGGCTTAAATCATGAGTCAGTTGATTATACCTATGACCGATGACATCTACAATCAGCAAAGGAGATTGCCTTCAGCAAGGAGAGAAGTCTCATCCAATCGTATGAAGGCCTTAAAGGGAGAACTAAAAATTTCAGCAGTCAGAAAGAATTTCTCTCTCTCCTTCAGACAGCCAGCTTCTCCTGAAGAATTCATCGTCATCATGAAGTTCTCAACCTGTGGACTGCCTTAGAAATTTGGGCTTGCCAATCTCAACAGTTGAGTCTACCAAGTCCTGTAATAATCTCTTAATATTATATATATTAATATATATATAATATATATATATATATATATATATATATATCCTGTCAGTTCTGCTTCTCTGGAGAACCCTAACTAATATAGATTGGTTCCTACTCTAGATACTGCTATATATATATCCATTTCACTTGAAATATATATGTATATTTAAATTGTATGAAAATATTCTGATTAAAAAGAGTTAAGTACTCTGATTACAAAGTGTTTTCTACTATAGAGCTCATAATGTGCCTATGCAACTGTCTCATGATAATCTATGCTTAAAGACACAGTAATATTATGAAAGTAAAGGTCTGTGATGGTTCCTGATGCCATTTTCCACTTAGTTAATGGTAGTAAAGCAGTTGGTAGACAACCCAAATGTTACATTTGTGCTAATGTTATTGTTATTATGCATGGAGGGTCACAGATACTTAACCACACAGGATGGGGCAGATAGGGTTCTTTTAGCAAACTAACCATGTACAAAAGAATCAACATAAGGGATGTACAAAAATCTAGTGGCAAATGGTCAAATAATTCATATCTTTGTTTCCTTTTGCCTTTATTTAATGAGGCAAAACGTACAAACAGAAAAAAGCATCAGGTGCAATAACAGTAAACATTTGGGTCAGAGAGTACTTAAATATGCAAACACCAGATTTACTAGTGTTTTTCCAGCTCAAAGATGGTTTCTTTGTGCTGCTTTCATATCAATACCTCCTTGAAGGAACTACTGTTCTGACAGTAGTAACTGTTATGTCCTTTCTTAAAATTTACATATATCGAAACATACCATATGTAAACTCTTCTGGCTGGCTTGTTTTGCTCAATAAGATGCAGCTATTTTATCTAAGTTTTTGCCTGTTGAGGTATTTAATTCCCTTTTATTATTGTGTAATATCATAAATATACCTCAATTTGCTTATCCATTCCACTGTTCACAAACAAATACAAACTTTGTATTGTTTGAGTTCAGGGTTATTTAAATAAAACTCCCATGAACATTCTAGTATATATTTGCTAGCAAGTACATGAATTTCTCTTGGATATTTATCTAGAAGTGGAATTTATTTAGAAAATGCTGCCCTTTTTCCACGGTTGTTTCACTATCTTACACTACCACCAGCAATGTAGGGTACTTCTTTAACTTGAACAATATTTGGCATCATCTGTCTTTCTAATTTTGATTATTATAGTAGCTAGAGTACTTTTAATATGTATTTCCCAGGTGGGTAATGATGTTAAGCACCTTTTTCATGAGATTATTAGCCATTTCTATTTAACTTTTTTGTAAAGGAACCATTCAAGTATTTTGTCCATTTTTGGGTTATCTTTCAAAAATTGACTTATGGTAGACATTTATACATTCTGGATACACATCATATGTTGGAAACATGTTTCAAATAATTAGTCTAAGTGTGTGGCTTGTTTGCTTTCTTCCACTCTGTGTCTCTGTGTAATTAATTTTTAATTTTTAATTTTTATTATTATTATTTTTTGTATGCTGTATGGTGGTGGTCACATTTCAGTCATTTTGCATGTGAGTATACCCTTATTGCAGCACCATTTGTTGAATTTTGGTTTGTTTGGTTTTTCGTTTGTTTGTTCACTTGTTTGTTTGTTTTGAAAGTGCATGGGCTGAAATTGAACCTGGGTCTCCCGCATGGCTAAGGTGAGAATTCTACCACTGAACTACCCTTGCACTTCTTGTAAATGATAATTTCCAATGAACAGGAAATCTTATTTTTAATTTAGTACATTTTATCCTATTTTTTTTTCTTTTATGGTTAGAATTTTTGCAGTCAGTGTAAGAAATCTTGCTTGCTCCAAGGTGATGATATTTTCTTATACTGATCTTTAGAAAAGTTTTATTGGAAAATAGTCACATTTATTCATCTATATATTATGTATTCTGTTTTTGCCTAAATCAACAGAGTTGAATAATTACTACAGAAACCATTTGACTTGCTGAGTCCCAGATATTTACTATTTGACCCTTGAAAAGCTTTGCTCTGTTCTAGAAGCTTTACTATTTTAACTTTTAATCTCTAAGCCATCTCCAATCATTTTTTGAATATGTAAGGAGGCAGGGTTTCAAGGTTCTGAGACCAATTTTGAAAGACCATGTTTTCCCCAATGAACTACCGAGATAACTAAATCAAGTAACATATTTATTTGGTTCTATTTATGAACTTTCTCTTCTAATCTTTGGGTCTATTTATCTGTTTGCACCTAAACCTTATTATCTTAATAAATATAAACTTACAGTAAAAGTAAATCTTGAGATCTGTCAAAGTCCTCTAATTATGTTCTTCTTTTTCTACATCAGGACTTAAAAAACTAGAGCTGTTGGCCAAATCCAGGCTGCTCCTTGTTGTAAATAAAGTCTTATTGGGAGTCAGTCACATCTGCTCTTCTGCATGTCTATGGCAGCTTTTATGCCAACAGAGCAGCACTGAATAGCTGTGACAGAGATTTCATGGCCCGCAAAGCCTAAAAAAATTTACTATATATTCCTTAATAAAAATATTTTGCAGATTATCTTTGTACAAAACCTTACCATCTTGCATGATATAACATTATGAAAAGTCTTGAAATATGATCTATATGTCTTCTAGGTTTGTTTTTCTGCCATATTATATTGACTCTGATGGGGCCTTTGAATTTCCTTGTAAAGTTTAGTTTCACCTTATCAATATCCACTGTTGGCCCCTCACCCCCACCCTACATACAACACACAAATAAACATGCTGAGATTTTGAATGGGATTGCATTGAATCTCTGGATCAATGTTCAGTTCATGAACATAGCATACGTCTCTATGTATTCAAGTTTTCTGTAATTTTTTTCAACAATATTTTGTAGTTTTAGTGAAGAAGCCTTATACATTTTCCCTAGATTTATTTCTAGATCATTAAGATATTTTGTTACTATTGCAAGTGGTACCTTTTGAAAAGTTCATTTATTTAACTTTAGAATATAAATATGTTTGATTTTTGTATATATATCTTGTACCCAGTGACCTTTTCAAAATTCACTTATTAGTTCCAAGAGCTTCTAAACAAGAAGCTTTTAACAAGATTTACCCTTTTAATTGTACTGGCTAGAACCACTATTTAAATAAAAGTGATGAAAATCAGTATCTTTTTTTCTTATTATCATTAACAGGGATTAATTTCATTATTAATAAAGGTTGTTTTGTTTCCTTTCCTTTCCTTTCCTTTCCAGTTTTTTAATTTTTTTTGTTGGTGTATGCCTTTATCCAGTACAGGATGTTTCCTTAAATTTTTATTTTATTCGGGGTATTAATCCAGATGGCCTTAAATTTTCTAAGGGCTGATTTTATATCTAAGGGGATATGTTATGATTTTCTCTTTTCTTCTGTTAATATGCTGAATTACATTGATTTCTTTTAAACTCTTTTACTGCATAACATATATACAAAGTAAAGCAAGAAAAAAGCAATAATTTTAAAAATGCTCTTCAATAAGTAGTTGCAGAACAGATCCCAGAGTTTGTCATGGGCAAAAATCTGAGTTCTATTATCTCAGATTTTGCCTTCTAGCTGCTCCAGAACACCGGAGGCTAGAAGGACTATATATTTTTAATCATCACAATAGACTTTCTTTTCTTTTTTTTTTTTTGTGAAAAATAATATATATGCAAAAAAGCAGTACATTTCAGAGCACATCAAAATAATTAGTTGCAGAAAACATTCCAAAGTTCAGTATGGGTTACAAGTCCACAATTTTAAGTTTTTACTCCTAATTGCTCTAAGATACTGGAAACTAAAATAAATATCAATATAATGATTCAGCAATCATACTCATTTGTTAAGCCCTACCTTCTCTGTATAACTTCACCATCACCTTTGATCTTTCTCTCACGGAGAAAGTATCTGTATGTCCGTTCTAACCTTTTCATGTTGGAAGAGGCTGTCGATAATATGGGATGGGGGATGGAACTACTTGATGTCCTGGAAAGGCTGGTCTCTCTGCATTTCAGGACTTATCTGGTCCAGGGATCCATCTTGAGGTTGTAGGTTTCTGGTTACCCTAGTACATGGAACCATTGTAGAATCTTATGTGTCACCCTAGGTATTCTTTAGGATTGGCTGGAATGGTTTTGGTTGGGATTTGGCAAGTTATGATAGAGAGCAATATCTAACTGAAGCTTAGTATAAAAGTGACCTGGAGTAGCTTCTTGACTCTATTTGGACTCTATCAGCCACTGATACCTTATTCGTTACTCTTCTTTTCCCTCTTTTGGTCAGGATGGCATTGTTGATCCCATGGTACCAGGGCCGAACTCATCGCTGGGAGTCTTGAATTTCGACATTTTATTTGCTAATATTTTGCTTAGGATTTTTGTGTCTATATAATAAACTATAATATTATCACATTAGGTCCTTTGTAGTCTTGACTTTAAGATTATGCTAACCAATTAGAGCAAGTTAAGACTATTCCTTATTTCTTTATTCTCTGAAAGACTTATTTAATATTAGCATTATTTTTCCCTAAGCCTATTGAAAAATTTAACAAAGAACTACATGGTACTTGAGTATTTTTATGGCAAAGTTTAAACAACAGATACAAAACTATTTGAATTTCCTGTTTATTCTTGCTTGGGTTCAGGATTTTTCCATTTTATGTAAAATTGAAATTTATCAATCCTTGTCTCCATAATAATATTTGACTACCTTTTCAAGATTTGAGAATCCATAGAAACATCCTTTTTTTAAAAAAACATGTTTTGTGATTTATCTGCTCCCTCCTTATTTCTTGATCAGATTGATAGTGGTTTGTCAATTTTATTCTCAAACAAATTAAATAAACTTTCTTTGAAGATCAGATTCAGGGACCAACTTTTAACTTCATAGATTTTTTTTTCCTTTTTATGTCTTTTTATGTCCATTGATTTTGACTAGTTTATTTATGCTTACTTTATTTTTCCCCAGTTTCTTGAAATAGAGTCCTAAATCACTAATTTTCACATTTTTCCTAATACTTGCAATTAAAGATATTTCTGAATAATTACTGCTATAGCTGCATCTCACAAGTTTTAACGTATTTCCTGATTTCAAAATAGTTTTAAATTTTCTATAAAGAATTCTTTTTTTCATACCTGTTTACTCAGAATTATGTTGTTTGAATTCTAAATATAATATTTTCTAGATACTTTGTTGATACTGATTACCAGTCCAGTTTAGTTACTATTTAATCAAAGACAATACTCTCTATATAATTTCAAACTTTTTGATATTTGCTTTATAGCCCTGTATATGACCTATTTTGGTAATATTTTTTATGTCTTTTGAGAAGTGTGTACTCTGTTATTGTTGGGTATAATGTTTATTTTATAAGCAGAAACGGTGAGTTGGTTAATACCATTGTTCAAATCTTCTATATCTGCAAATATTTTTGTCTGCTTCTATCATTTATTGAGAGAAGTTTATTAAAATGCCCAGCTTGGGTTTTGGATTCGTATACTTCTACCTTTTTTTCTGTCAATTGGTTTGTTGTATTTTTTTGAGAGATATTATTAATCAATACAAATTTAGAATATTTTGATCTTCCTGTTCAATTTACTCTTTTTTCCTAAATGAAATGTTTCTTTTTCTCATGAATAACAATTCTTTCATTGGAGATTTTTTGGTCTAATATTAATAAAGCCACAATATCTTTCATTTTATTAGTGTTTTTCCATTTTTTACTTTCTACATGGGTCTTTAGGTTTATAACTAATCTCTTGCAGAAAGTGTAGAGGTGTATCTTTGTCTTTTTTCAGAGTTTTGTGATAATATTTTCTTTTAATTGCACTATTTAGTCTATTTATAATTAATATAATTATAGATGTACTAGGTTTAAAGTCTACATCCTATTTATTTCTTTGATCTTTTTTTCTTTCCTGGCTTCTTTCAAATTTATCAAATACTAGTGTATGTGTTAATTTGTATCCTCTGTTTTATTTATCTCAAGTTTTAATTGCCTAGATGTACTGGTTTGAATCTGTTATATACCCCAGAAAACCCATGTTCTCCTAATTCATTTCCGTGGGTGCAGAACTCGTCAGAGACCTTTTGATTAAATTGTTTACATAGAGATGACCCACCCAATACAAGGCCAGTCTTAATTCTTTTACTGGAGTCCTCTACAAAGTGAATAAAAGACAGAAAACATAGAGAGCTCAAAGCCAATACAGAGACAAGAAAGATGAAACCAAAAGAAGGACACGAAGGGAGAAAGATGCCCTGCAGATGCTGAGGAGAAACCCACTGGACACAGAGAGCTCAGAGAGGCATCCCAGGAGGAACTAACTAGGACCCATAGAAAAAGCCACTGGAAACAGAGGCTGAAAGCAACAGAACCGAAGGACAAAGGACCAGAAGACATCACAATGTGCCTTCCCATGTAACAGAGAAACCCCGGACGCCATAGCCATTTCTTCAGATTCAAGGTATTTTCCTCTTGATGCCTTCACTTGTACATTTTCATGTCCTACAAGCTGTATATTGTAACTTAATAAATCCCCTTTCTATCAGCCAATCCATTTCTGGTTATATTGCCTTCTGGCAGCTTTAGCAAACCAAAACACTAGACTCTATCATAATCATCTTCAATATGTTACATTCTGCCATAAATCAGTGTTTTCTTCACTCCAGTACAACAGCATACTTTCCATTTACCCAGCCTCTGCCTTTTGTACTATTCTTATATATGTGTCTCTACTCACGGTGTAATCTCCACAAGACAGGTTATTTGTTTTTGCTTTAAAGTCTGTGATGCTTTTGTCAGTATCGATTTAGCTAAACTGGAACCACATTTTCCAAAAATCTGTTTCCTATGTGGTTTTGGGTTAAGCTTGGCATGAGAGAATGGTAAGTGATATTGAAAAGTTGGATGTGAAGCAGCAGCCATTATGTTCTGAAGTTGGTTAGGGCCCCAGGTGCTGCTGAGATGCACGCACGCTTGCTGATGTGCTGGGTCTCATTTTGCACTGAGACAATGTTTATTTTATCTTAGGAGTTTAACATTGGTGACTCCTTACCTAAACAAAAGTCACCTAAGTTTTAAAGATTACTATCTCACACATTTAGAAACTAAATTCAGGTGTTTCTGAATATATGTGTTCCCAATATTTTATTCAGCTCAGGTATAAAAATTTCTAAAGTATGTCAATGCTGGTGATTTTGAGTCTTGATACTATATGGAAATTGCTTTAGTTAACGTAGTATATTTCCTATGAATGCAGCCAAATCTAAAGCTCCTGTTTAGAAGTGGAAGTAATGTGAAAATTCATTACAGCCAATTGAACATCTGTCTCTATAAAAAAGCAACATCTCCATGCTTTTATAATCATCTGACGTATTATGCATTTATGTCTTTTTTGTTTGTTTTTTGTTTACTTTTTACCACTAGAATCCACTTGTTTCCTGCTATAAAACCACTGCCTGAAACAATGCTTGGCCTGCAGTCAGTGTTTAATCTGTGTGCGTGTTGTTTCTGTGTACATGTTTAATAAGCAGACAAATGATTGTCTCTTAAGGTTTTGAAGGTGCTTAGTAGATTTCACTGATAAAGGTTTTTCTAGGAAAAAAAAAAGAAAAGGGCAAGCAGCAGTGGCTCAGTGACAGACTTCTCGCTTGCCGTGCTGGAGACCCAGGTTCGATTCCCGGTGCCTGCCCATGAAGAAAAAAAATTTCTAGGACTGAACTGACGGTGCAAGCACACTTTCTAACTTTGACAATATCTGTAGTAGAGTAAAATGAGAGAGTCCTATAGGGTTTTTAACTGGCAACTAAGTTCTGGAGCTGCTTTATGGCTCCAGTCATTCGTAAGGAAGCCAATAATGTGAATTTTACAATTTTCCCAGAAGGGGGACAACAGTAATACCTGGCAGTCAGTACTAATGGTGATGGCACTGCATTTGCACGTTTTGGTTTTGCTATTTAATTTTATATCATATTAATATTTTAGTATATTAAGCATTTCCCTATATTGTTTTTAAAAAGCAGTACAATATTTTATCATTTATATCTTCCGGGATTTGCTCAACCAACCACTTCTTTAAAATGAGTTTATTACAAAATTTTGATATTGCAAAATCACACTGAAATGATTTGTTTTCATGTAGATAATTGCTTAAATATCACATATATTATCAGGTGCAAAATAAGTAAGAATTGCTCTGTGAAAGAACTATTAGTTAGCTTTTTGATACTTTGAAATCTATAATATTATCTACTTCTGTCTTTAATTTGGTTGGTTCCTATTTGCCACAGCACTGTCAGGGAAGAACAGCTTTAAATTTATGTGAAACTTTAGGAGTGAAGCCTATACATTTGACTTTTTCAGCTACCTGTAGATCAGAACTCCAATTATCATTAAGGAAATAAGAATAGCAATTTCATTTTACAATATAATTTTTCTAAAATATATTATTCACAGGTGGGTCACAGTGGCTCAGCAGGCAGAGTTCTTGCTTGCCATGCCAGAGACCTGGGTTCAATTCCTGATGCCTGCCCATGCAAAAAAAAAAAAAAAAAAAAAATATATATATATATATATATATATATATACACACAAATAATATACACACATTATTCACCTCCTATCTAAAAAGGAGTATAGTGGTTAAATAATTGCATCCTTCCAATGATTCAACATTATCATTATGAAAATCATATTAGTGTTATTTAATTTGTGGTAGTTAAAAGTGCACCTTATTTGGAGATGGCTGGTAAGGTAAGAATGTCTTTATTCTGCATTTATTAGCCATATTACATTGGATAAACAACTTAACTCTTTAGAATCTCAGTTTTCTTTTCTGTAAAATGGAATTTTGAGTGAGTGTGTGTGTGTCAGTATGTATCTGTATGTATGCACTTCATTTTGTATCTTTGCTTTCTCTATATTTGCTGTTTATAAAAGTCTCTTCTGGATTTAAGCCTACCACTGAAGCAACCTCTCTCTGATGTAATATACTATATTATGCAACTGAGAGCCTAGAAAGCAGAAGATCTCTGCTTCAGTTTCTGCTCAAAAAAAAAATGCTGTACAATGAATTGGCTTAACAGCAGGAATTTAAGGGCTCATGGTTTCAGTGGAGAAAAGCCTTGTTTTCTCAGGGGGTTGATACCTTTTGGCTGGCCTCATATCTTGGTTCTTTTTTGTTGTTGTTTGTTTGTTTGTGTTTTTGGCCTTTCCATCATAAGGCCAAGCATGTAGCTGCATCTTCTCTTTTCTCATCCGGTTTCCATTGACTTTGTGCTTCTAAGCCTTTAGAAAAGGCTTCTGTGCCTTTTCTTCCCATGTCTGATTTCTTTGGTGTGGTGGTTTGAAACTGTACATACCCAGGAAGACATATTTTTAAAGTTAAGCCATTCCCAGATGAACCCATTTTAAGTGCAGCCTTTTTATGAGGTACTTCAGTGAAAGTGTGAACCATCTCGCTCAGGATGGGTGTTAATCCTATTACTGGAGTCCTTTGGAAGAGAATGCAATTCAGACACAGAGAGAGGAAGCTCCTGCAAAACCAGTGTCATATTAGAAGTCACTTGCCTGTAACTCTATCCTTCAGACTTGGATTAAGATATTAAGCAAGTATAAGA
Organism: Tamandua tetradactyla; assembly: GCF_023851605.1. Taxonomy (NCBI): domain Eukaryota; kingdom Metazoa; phylum Chordata; class Mammalia; order Pilosa; family Myrmecophagidae; genus Tamandua; species Tamandua tetradactyla. The sequence continues at coordinate 42,069,908 of NC_135338.1, forward strand.
GTTTATGCAACATTGTTTAAAAAGGGCAGTATTTCTCGAATCATATAACTTTATTTACTGCTTTATTGCCTTCTTTAAGTTTCAAGACAGATAATAGAACATTTTCAAATAATAAACACATTTAAACTCAATTTTCTCCTTACTCTTAAATTAAAACTAGTTGGACAGAAAACATCAGGGCAGTATAAGCAGTGGGAAGAAAGGAAATTACTGGGGAATATCACACCGATATCCTTTCTCTGTTTTAGGAGATCTCAGCTCTAGGTCCTTTCTCAGAGCAGTATAGAGCCCATCCCTTCTAATTCCCTTTTCTTTTCCATGCCTGTCTATATGACCAGTAAAGGGATAATTAGCCATTTATAGCACAGGATTGGGGCAATTGAACTGGCCCTGGAATCTGTTTGGCCCAGTGAAAAATAAAAATTAAGGGTTTTAAATCAGCAATAATCGTTCATTAGGCCAAGAATGATCGTCCATGAAGCTACCCCTGTGGGGAAGCATTTCCCCAGGCCCAGGCCCTAGGTTAAAGGTGACTTGTCTACCCCAGATTAAGAAGTAAGCTTTTTTGCACCTTAGCTGCTGCTTCCTCCTCAATTAGATCTTGGGTAAGGGTAAGGGGAGGGAGATAGCCTTTATTTTACTGATCGTTAACTACATGACAGAAGCATTCAGGGAGTTCATTTAATACTCACAGAAACTCTGCTGGGCAAGTTTTAACATATGGCAAAACAACATTGGGAAATGTGCTTAACTGGTCAAGGTCACCAGTTTTTCTCACTCTGGATCCCTGGCTTCTTCCATCCTGCTGCTATGTTTCTCTTCCATGTAGGAATGCATCTCTCAGGAAAGCAGGGTAAGGGCTGGATAAATGGTATAGAGTTCTGTTCAATCCCTAGCTTTGGTGATTCCCAAACACAGAACTGCAAGCCAAGTTAGCTCAGCTTCTGTGTTACTCTCATGCCAAATATCTAATTAATTAGCAAAGATCTACTTATCGATTCACACCTGAAGCCCATTATCTTTGTGCCGATAAAAATAAAGTAGTACATAGTCACTTTTTTTATATATGGTCCCTGGGATTTCCCAGCCCCTGTTTCTAAAAGCAATCAACATCATCTCCAAAAAAAAAAAAAAAAGAGGCAATTTCTACTCAAAGACTCTTTAGTCCTATTCCTGAGTAACAAAACAATTCAATTTTGAAATTAGGTAGGAATATATATTTAACAAAACATTTTTCTCCTCCTTTTTGGATAGATATAATTACTTGAGGGTATATGATTCAAAACTATGATTCTATAACATCCTCTTAAGAGATCCAAAAACTAAAATAAGACAATTTAATAGCAAAATAATTTTTAAATGAAAATAATTCTAAAATACTTGTAAATAGAAGATGAATGAAGCTATGTGATTCTTCTTTTTCTTTATGTTTTTGGCCCATTAATGTGAGAGAACCGAAAAATTACTAGAATGATCATATTAAAAAGCTGAAGGACATACTCTATGTTACTTGGTAGGAGACAAAAAAATACCTAGAATACACAGTGGAAACTGCTATAAAGGAAATCATAAAATTCACTTTCACAGAGTTTTTATAATTTAACAATCTTTAATTACATACACATTTTAGTAGTATTTTGAGAGATAATTTTGTTGAAACATGAGGGGAAAATGTCAATATAATTTTTTTTTCTTACTCAGGATATCATATATGAGGTTTTTATAACAAGTTCAGTAGTTGGGTTTTTAAATTTGGCAGAAATAGTCTGCTTTATTTATTTTGCAGTAATGAAAACACTAAAGTGCTTTTAAGTCCTGTTTAAGTTTATGCATTTCTTCAATGACAATATCTTCTTAATTGACCACTGATAGCAAACTCTCTTAGAGCTTCTGGAGAAAAGAATAAATGACCTGGAATAAAACTACAGAAAGAATGTGCTAAGAGGCACTAAATCATATTTTTCAGAAAAGCTTACTTCTGAATGAGGCAAGGAAGATAACAGAAAAGAAATAGCGTCTTTCCAAGTATGAATTATTTCTTTCTAATGACCATCGTGTTTTTTGGTTTCAGTTTCAGTTTTAGCCACCTTGATTTTGGGTTCAGTTTAGAAGGAATTAGAAGTAGAGATAATAACAAACCAGTAAATACCACAAATATTTTAGCGTATGTGCTAGATTTAATTATGCATCGCTCCAACAGGCATAGTCTTCATCTTTATCTTCATCTCTGTGGGTCTGAACCCATGTGTAAATGGGACCTTTTGGAGATGCATTGTCGGTTAAGGTGCAGACTCACTTGTGACTAGCATCTTCTAAGATCCTTTTTAGGTTTGACCAAACTGAATCAGGTTGGAGCGGAATCTATATGGCTGAAGTCTTTTATAAAAAGAAGTAACTCCGATGCAGTCAGTCAGATAAAACCACACACAGGAGGAAACTAAGGGCGTTGACAAGTGACAGAACTGTCATCACCATCATACTCCTAAAAGAGAAAGCACAGCCTTGTCAATGCTTCGATTAGAAACTTCTGGCCTCTAAAACCTAGAGCTAATATATTCTTGTTTAAGCCAGACATTGTGTGGTATTTTGTCATAGCAGCCTGAAAAACTAAGCCAGTTTTTGTTACCTAAAAGTGGGGATCTGCTATTACAATACCCAAAAGCATGAAAGTTGCTTTAGAATTAGACAATAGGTACAGCTGTAAGAATTTTGAGGTACTTGACAGAAAGAGCCTAGATTTCTTTGAAAAAAAAGCTGTCAGTAGAAATATGGGGTATTAAAGGTATCTCTGCTGAAGTTCAGAAATAAGTGAGAGCTGTGGAGAAAGTTTCTGTCATTTTAGAGAATACATTTATAGTCTTGAACAGAATGTTAGAAGAAACATGGATGTTAAAAATGCTTCTGGTGAAGCTTAGAAAGAAATAATTAATATGTTACTGAAAATTGGGGGAAAAGTGGCCCTTGTAATAAAGTAGAAGAAAATTTGGTAGAATTGTGTTCAGATGGAATGTGGACCTTGTAAGTGATTAACTTGGATGTTTAGCTAAGGAGATTTACAAGCATAACCTGGCTTCTAGTTGCTGCTTACAGTAAACTGCAAGAAAAGAGATTAACTGAGGATTGAACAGTTATGTATAATGGAATTAGCAATTAATGATTTGGAAAACTCTAAGCCTATGCAGATAGTGTGCTCTGGGGCTAAGACCAGAAGCTGCTCTATCAGGGTCCTCCCTAAGCTTCTGAGAAGCAAGCCCCAGAGAATGGGGCTTCACACAAGGTTTAGCTGACCTACCCTTTGCGAGAGAGATTAGGTAGATGATTCATGGATCCAGTCAGTTGTCTCAGTGGAAGTAAGGATTGGATATGCATCTATCTAGGAATGATCTATAGAAGTTCTTTTTGTTCTACGGCTTGGATACCCCCTGAATTGCATGCATAATTAACAAGATTTTTGAGAAATTTGTGTGAACAGAAGCACTGACAGCCTGGACTAAAATGGACAGAGATAGGATGAAATAAAAGAAAAATGTCTTCAAGGCAGAACCATTGAATCAGAAGTCTGGGCCAAAGAGATTTCCTCAGACCCAGAGAGAGGAGCTTCTGACTGTGACTTTGGAAAGGACAGGATTTTTGCTCTAACACTTGGAGGAGGTAAGCCTTCCATCCCAATTTTGGGAAGAACCTGGCCACTACCCCAATGCTTGACCACTCTCCCAGTGCTTAGAAAGAGTGGAGCCAATCCAGCAGGCCCAGAAGACAAAGCATCAATTTGCAGATGACTCTTAGACCTTGGAAACTAAAGGGGTTTTCCCTGCATATTTTAGGACTTTCTTAATACGTATGACCCTGTTTCCCTTTCTATTTCTTCCTTTGGAGGTGAATTCTAGCCTATGCTTGTCCCACCATTGTATTTTGGAAACACATAACCAGTTTTCTGGATTTCAGAGTTCCACATTCTTAATCTTAATCTGTGATTCTTTCTGTGTGTACCCTTTTGCAAATGGGACACTTTGAAGATATAGGTATGGCCAAAGAGAATCAGGACAGAACTTCATCTGTGTCCCTTGAGGCTTTAAAAAGGCAGAAGTCAGAGAAACACAGGAGAAAGACATGAGGAGACTGAAGACATCAGTACGTGATGGAAGACTGCCATCACCAGAATGCTTCTG